>NC_141158.1:99939495-100540924 GCF_053477565.2 Lygodium microphyllum
CTAGAGACCTAAATGCTTTCCCCACTCTGTTAGCTCCACATTGAGCTAATAGCAATTGAGGTCAATTGCTATCCCACCCCGGGGGTATGATGCCAGGAGGCATATTCCACGGTGGATTCCGTGAGGTTTTACGGTGGATTCCGTAAACTTAGATGACCGGGGCTCATACGCAAAGAGGATTCTTTGTGCGAGAAGTTGATGGGGACGCCTGTCCTTTTCGGGCGTTTCATTAATTTAGTGTGTACATGGGTGATTCCATAGCGGGTGATTCCGCAAAATGCATATTAAGTAATAAACGTTTATGAGTTTAGAGTGCGCACTCGTAATAAATTAAGGTTAGGATTTATTTCTAACCAGCTGATTTATTTATGTAGCTGAAGACTGCTAGGTATTCACTTTTGTCGGTTTAATTGTGTTATTTTACTAACGATTGTGAATGCTTCAGTTGATGTGTAGAGATAGCAGCAGTGGCGGAGGAAAGCATTGGAGTCTAGCGGGTTTCCGACCTTTGGATATATTTTGATAGGCGCCACGCCTATATTTTGATTATGTCTATAGAGACATCGACTATTTATTATTATTTTGTATGCGCTTATGCGCCTGGATATGTTATTTTTATTTGGACATTGAGATTGGGCGTGCCAGACTCTTTGGGCACCGTCCATTAGCTTTATTTTCCTATTTTTGGTAGAAAGCAAACTCAAAAGCTAAAAGCTTGTCATATTTTTGTAATTGGGCTATTTTTGAGCAAAAAGATTGAAAATATATATTAAATACATGCTTTGTGAAGCGCTCACACAAGGCATGGGGGAGATTCAACCCAATTTGTCTCTTGTCTCATGTCGTGCTTGTTTTTACATTGGTCTTTGTGCTAAAAAGTAGAGTGCTTTGTTCTTGGGGACCTTTGGGAATTCACTACGTGAGCTACCTACGTCCGCTGGTGCGCAGATCGGACGCAGGTAGCTCACGTAGTGAATTCCCAAAGGTCCCCAAGAACAAAGCACTCTACTTTTTAGCACAAAGACCAATGTAAAAACAAGCACGACATGAGACAAGAGACAAATTGGGTTGAATCTCCCCCATGCCTTGTGTGAGCGCTTCACAAAGCATGTATTTAATATATATTTTCAATCTTTTTGCTCAAAAATAGCCCAATTACAAAAATATGACAAGCTTTTAGCTTTTGAGTTTGCTTTCTACCAAAAATAGGAAAATAAAGCTAATGGACGGTGCCCAAAGAGTCTGGCACGCCCAATCTCAATGTCCAAATAAAAATAACATATCCAGGCGCATAAGCGCATACAAAATAATAACAAATAGTCGATGTCTCTATAGACATAATCAAAATATAGGCGTGGCGCCTATCAAAATATATCCAAAGGTCGGAAACCCGCTAGACTCCAATGCTTTCCTCCGCCACTGCTGCTATCTCTACACATCAACTGAAGCATTCACAATCGTTAGTAAAATAACACAATTAAACCGACAAAAGTGAATACCTAGCAGTCTTCAGCTACATAAATAAATCAGCTGGTTAGAAATAAATCCTAACCTTAATTTATTACGAGTGCGCACTCTAAACTCATAAACGTTTATTAATTTAATATGCATTTTGCGGAATCACCCGCTATGGAATCACCCATGTACACACTAAATTAATGAAACGCCCGAAAAGGACAGGCGTCCCCATCAACTTCTCGCACAAAGAATCCTCTTTGCGTATGAGCCCCGGTCATCTAAGTTTACGGAATCCACCGTGGAATATGCCTCCTAGCATCATCTAGAGATGTGGATGTTGCTGGTCTAGATATGTTGAAGATATAGCTATCCCAAGACATTACATATATGTAATTTTTTAATTACTTATGAGAGTCAGATCTATATGGCAACTTACCATGCATTTTGTATGGTAGGCTCAATATGGCAACTTATTGTGCATTTCATAGCACTATTTACATATGCTTTGTGGCAACTTTTCAATAAGCAAAGTATAGTATGGTTAAGTATAACATGAGAATTGGAGCTAAGTATAAAATGTGATGTAAGATTTCGTGGATCTTTTTGCCATAATCCATTTCAAGAATACCTTCTTGAGGATCTCTTTGGGGCCTCCTACCATACATGGAAGTGAGTATCCATATCCACAAGAATACCTTCTTGAGGATCTCTTTGGGGATCTTTTTACCATTATCAATTTCAAGAATATCTTCTTGAGGATCTCTTTGGGGCCTCCTACCATACATGGAAGTGAGTATCCATATCCACAAGAATGAGGTGTGTTTCATACTTCTTCTATTGTAGAGCTTCATCTTCATTTAAAGCCATGGCTTCCTTGTGTCATCACTCTTGGTTATAAGATTGATCCATGGTATGGCTATGGTTTGGTGTGCGCGTGTCTATGAAATTTCTAGTTTCTTTGTTGTAGAATTGTGCTTTATTATGATTGTAGATGCATCCATAAGTTTTTTTAATAGTTCAAAAAATGCATCAATCATGCCGTTTATGGGCCGACGAATCCTTTATAGCATGCGTGTGCACATGTGCATGCATGCACATAGGCACACACACATGCATGCACACACACACAGATTGCACTTTTCTTCCTTTTCTAGCTTTCTTAAGGAAATTGTGATTTATTATGGTGCAACAAGAGGGAAATTTTTTTATTTAGGCTACCTATGCAATAGACAAAAATGATACTACAAATACATAGAAAAATGCATCTTATCCCATTGCAAACCAACCTTTATAGGTTGCAATTAGCCTCATAACATTTTACTCTATTATCCACCATCAATTGTAATGGCAAGAAAATGAGTACCTTGGTTTATCACTCCCTAGTGATTTGATGTTGTTTGTGTCTATATGCATTAGGATAAAGAGGCCAATAAGGTGATGCTCTCCAAAAGTGAACACACTCCAACCCAATTTAGTGACAATTTTGCAAAAATGATGCACTTTTTAAGCGACTTAAAGCTATAATACATATTTTTTGAGCCATATAAATTTCTTTACATTTTGGATTTTGTAAAACCTTAAAATAACACTTCACACACTCTACCAACCCCTCATTGTCATTCTTAGTGAACTCTTCATCTATATCATGGTCTACTTGATAAAAATATAAAAAATGACCCAAAGTTTTCTTTAAAAGCTTTATATAATATTTATAGTTTGAGTATTAATGTAATAATTGTTTCCCCTCTAATTAACGTGAAACTATTCCCTTTCCATGAGGTGTTAGGATTGTTTCTCGAAATTGTAGGGGGCATTTTGTGTCTCCGCTAATTGTTTCCCCTTTTGTTAACAAGTTGTGGCTCTTAGGGGACTTTTTGACTGTCCCTTTTGGAAACACGCAAAAAGCAATGATTGCTATTATTGTGTGTTTTCTAACTTTTGCTATATTAGCAAAAGTTGTTAAATTGTTCTTGCTCATTGTAGATTTGGCATTGTTTGTTGGGCGAGAATGTGGAGGTAGGGTGTGTCAAGTTATTCGAAAAAGGCGTTGTGGAAATGTGCTCTCAGTTGTTGGTAGAGGTAGGTGTGTGCGTTTTAGATTATCCCCATGATTGATTCCTCCCCAAAACTGACATGCGTGGCTATGTGACATTTCCTATTTTTCAAGACGATGATCCCCTTAGGTTTTGGGGAAATGTCCCAAATAATGCCACATGGCACATATTAAAAAGACCTTTGTCATTTAGGCAAAAGTTAGCATCATTTCACGTCATTACCAATTAGTCAAAATGTGTTATCTCGTCATCATGCTGTGGGCATGAGAGCGAGTCATCCCATCATAGTGTCAAGTTACCAACTAGTGTCACGACCAATTAACCCATTACAACATCCTTGAGGTCTATGATTTGAGCATTTAGCTTTTAATCTTGCTGTAAATTACAATTAGTATTATCCCATGATAATATTAATCAAATTGATGGCACACATAGTTATTAATGATTATAATATATCACATTCATTAAAACCAATAGCACTTGTTAATTTTTAAAAATGTTATATGCTATATTATAGATTTGTTAATAATCTAAATGTTTGTATACATACATATGAAATACATTTTTATTAGTATTAACATAAAATGCAATGTTTATAGTATTAACATAATTAATCAATTACCATTAGTAACATACATATTCAAACAGATTTATTTTGAATATTAACAACTGCATTATGATTATTTGCATAAATTTTTAATGAATGTATTAGGTTATTAACATTATTTAGATTTATTGAATACGTGTCTATGTATCACACACACACACACACACACACACACACACTCTCTCTCTCTCTCTCTCTCTCTCTCTCTCTCTCTCTCTCTCTCTCATTCTTCCATTTCAATCCATATATCTTTCATCTTTTATTCATTTTTCCATTTGTAAAGCTAAAAACAGAGTAGTACTCTATTCTATTCATAATTTTTCAATCTTTGTAAGTTTTTTTAAAAGGGCAAGAACCTATGGGATGGGATAGATTGTAAGAAGCTAGGAAGAATAAGGATTTAGTGTGTAAATAGTATTGATGCCATGTCACACTAACATTGGTATAAAACGAGAGGACGCGTAAATTTTCTCATCTTTTTTGACACATTAATACATTATTGTCCCTCTTCACCTTGCTTTTGGCTTCAATGGCTTCTTTCTCTTTCCTATCTTTCTCTCTTCTATTCTAGTATTTCTCTCTCCTCTCACTTTTGCACCTCTTCTCTCTTTTGCAATCTTCTCTCTCCTCTTTCGCTCTCTCTAGTTCACTTCTTGACAATATTATGAGCCAAATATTGACTATAATGGTCTAAGGCATAGTTGCACACTTGTTGACAAACGCCCCCAACCCTTGCTTGGAGTGTAAGCATGTAGTTTTTGAAACTAGATGCGGACATGGACACAAAGCCTTTACACACTAAAACAACACATTTTGTAAAAAATTTAAAAATGATATATATTATTATTATTTTGATTGGCTATGAATGCAAAAAGTGCACCCTTGTCCATCACTTTTCAAACTAGGCAAGGGAGACTCCATGTCCAAAAGTGGGCAGGGAGTTCACTTGTTTAGTAGCTAAACAAAAGGTCGTGTTCTCTCTGGCATGTACATAACTATGAATGCCCAACCCCTAAGTAAGTACTTTGATTAGTTAAACACTTACAAAGTGGGCATTCACTATTTGTTGAGTAATCACCTTAATATAACCATACTCCTAGGGCTCAACCAAGTACCAACTGTCCCTCTTATTTGGAGGTGGATATACCTTTAGTAATAGCCCGACATAACTCAAAAATTGCTATCATTATAGGTTGCTATTCTAATCCTACCTCTAGCCAATCATGACACTAATATTGATATCTGATGGGTCACCTTTCAAAAGTATAGTAAAGTCAAGTATTCATAGGAAAATATTAGTTTACCAATTATGCACCTTTGCTATGCCACCCTCTTTTGCATGGAATATACACCATATGCCAATATATATTGTAGGAAATGGAATAGTAAGCAATAATTATAGTTCTATGGAGACAACATTGTTGGGCCAATATACCATGCAATGCTTATCTTGGCAAAGAGCTATTCAATATGCAACTACCTTTGCATCAATGTGATATTTGATCCTTTTAGTAAGCCTTTGGATGATGCTTTTATTGCCTTGAACTTTGCACTCACATACCAAACAATTGTGGGCCATCATCTAATGCTACATTGGCCTTTTGATGTTGTATTGAGAATACAACTTTTATTAGATGAGGTAGGACGTTTGCTCCATGGGATTGATATTCTACCTACTACTAAAGAACAATATACCCTAAAAGAGGTGCTAGTCACAATTACATTGGAGTATGCCAAGTATATCACCCAATCATTGTGCATGATCTTTTGTCCATTTTTCTTACCACATTATCAACACTCTCTCTACCTATTGTTTCCCCATGTTTCTAAGGAAACTCTAGCCCCTAAAATTGACAAATATTGCAAAAATACATGTGTATATATTTGAGGCACTTGATGACTCCATTGGAGCTCATGTGTGTATAATAAAATCCCAATATATGGAAGTGATTGCCATGCTATTGGATATCATGCTTTATCATAATCTCTCTTATTTAGTGCTTTAAAAGCTTGGTAATCTTTCTTTGGCTTGGATATCCACCACCTCTATCTCTAATATCACCTATAATGCAACTTTTATGGCATTGGTATTTGATGTGCCTTAATTCCTTTGCTTAGAAAAATTGGAAAGACACCCTATGATGTACCTCAAATGGTGTAGTTAAGTTCCAATGGTTGAGTCAACTTTATATCATACATGTGACATAAACAAGAGAGTAGAATAGATATGATGAAAGGGTTGGTAAGTAGGTTGTACTCTTGACACGCAACATAGGTTTGCTTGTATTAGTCCTTTTATTGATTAGTAGTATGAACAATTTCAAGTAACATGTGCAATCGCTTCATATCTTTTTATGTACTCTATGTTTTTGAAGCTCCTATGGTTATCTAGTCATGGTATCTCATAGATCCCACTTCATGGGTTCTCTTTTTCTCATGATGTAATTTTTAGAGAACACTTTGACCACAAATGTGTTTTAAATTGATTTTGTCTTTCTATATATATTGTTGTACTTTTGATCTAGCTCATGTTACTAATATTTTGTTTTAACACACATGCACATACAAACATGTGTACATGCTTGTCTTGTTCAAATTCTCTACAATTTATTTTGGATTCAATCTCTGTATGCTACTTCATAATTAATCAAAGGATTATTCAAGTAGAAGTTCTTATATTAGATTATTTTATGTCCTTATATTCTTTTTTGCACTTTATTTCAACTCACTTTGGAATAGTATTATGATCATTCCATGTGTGTGTGTGTGTGTGCGCGCGCGCACGCACGCTCTATATACATGATCAAGAATACTTCAAAGGTACTTGGAGCCTTAAAGTCTTCAACTGATGAGCTCAAAATGAAGTAGATATCTTGATGTATAAACAGACCCTGATGAACTAAATCTGCCACAACTTTTGTTAGAAGTGTCCAAATGAGGCATGCCACATGTCAAAACATTGCTCTTGAAGAGTACTTTGACCATATGTAGGTGGCATAATTCTTAAAATTAGATAGAATAAAAATTGTTCTAAATAGGTTGCTATTAGGTCCCTGTCTACACCATAACTGGCTCCATAATCAATAAGCTTTAGCCACCAATGTGTCCCTTAGGAAAGGAAACTCATCTAATATGGAATCAGGCCTCCAAGAAGCTTCCTTAGGTGGTAGATCTCTCCATTTAATCAAGTATTCAATGATTGAATGAGATCGAAGCTTCTTCTCATGCCGACCTATGACAACCTTTGGGATGTATTGAATAAGACCTTCTTCATCAATAGGTGGCAGCGCATCACAACTGTATCAACAAGATCACCATAAAAAGGCTTAAGCTAATTAACATGAAATACATTATGAATCTTAGTAGAAGAGGGTAGCTCCAATCTATATGCCAAGTCTCCAATGCGCTTTAGGATCCGGTAGAGGCCATAAAATCCGCAAGCAAGCTTATTACTGGATCCATCTTCAAAGTAGAGTACTGAGACTTGGGTGTATTCCCCTGGAATATTCCCTGGATGACTAGTGGAGGCTCATATGGTAGGTCCGACCTAACGACCTTCGCGAGCTATAAAAGCTAAACCCCTTCGCAGCCATCTCTCACTCATCTTTCACCCAGTCAGAGTTGTTGTTCCAGCTAGCCTTAAGCTCTTCATCTATCTTTTGTCTAGATCGCCATCTAAGCTTCACATAGTGGAAGTGCACGGGTGGACAGAGCCATCTTTGTATCAGTTGTTTGAAGTTAAAGAAGTTACTGATTCTCCTCTTATCTGTTGTGTACTCTCTATCTCTTTCTCAGATTCTGTTCGCTGCGCCGTGTAATATTTTACATTGGGCACCCTCAACAAAATCAATTCTCCTTAGAACTCTAAAGGTCGCCTCTTCTAAAAAACATACATCTTCATTTGGTCTTGAGCTTTCCTAAGATTCATCTTACACTGCTGAAGAAGTGTTTGCATTTTTTCCAATTCTTCTTTTCCATGAGGATTGATTCTTTCATTAAAGATGAATGTGGGTAAGGGCACCTTATAGCCATACATAGCCTCAAAGGGCAAAAGTCCAATGCTAGCGTGAGTGTAGTTATTGTAGGCAAACTCAGCCAAGTGTAACTAAGAATCCCATGAATTCTAGACATCATAACAAAAATGGAGAAGATAAGTCTCCAACAACTTATTTACCCTTTATGTTTATCCATTTCAGTCTGTGGATGATAGGCCATAGATGGAGCCAATTTAATGCCAATGGATGTGAATATTTCCTGCCAAAAGTTACTCATGAACTTTGAATCTCTGTCATGAACAATCACTTGTGGTAATCCATGTAGTCTAAAAATCTGCTCCATGAACTGACTAGACACTTGAGAAGCAATAAACTGGGTCTTGGTTGGAATGAAATGGACTGCCTTGGTGAGTGTATCCACCACCATATATATACTATTCCATCCCTTTTTGGTAGTAGGAAAGCCAGTAATGAAGTCATGGTAATGTGCATCTATTTGCATGTAGGAATGGGTAATGGCTGCAACAAACCACTTGGGTTATGGGTGCTAACCTTATTCTACTGACAAGGCATACACTTCATGACAAAGTCTTTGATATCTTTCCACAACCCTTTCCAATAGAAGCTTTTGCTGATCCTATCATAGGTTTTGAAAAATCCAAGGTGTTCAGCTAAAGGCGAGGAATACAACTCCTCCATAATTTTTCGTGTAAAAGAAGAAGTAGAGGGAATGACAATCTTGCCACTTAACCAAATGAGGCCATTTTGAAGCTGATAACGCAAGTTATCTCCCATGAGACCTTGCTATGATTTCTAAAAAATATGGCTAAGCTCTTCATCTAAAAGATAAGCCTCCTGTAGTTCTTCAATCCAATCACTATGTAGCTCAATCATTACTTAAACTTTGCAAGTCCACATACGAGAAAGAGAATTAGCCACTACATTGTCTTTTCCCCTCATATGAGTGATATCAAAATCATAAATTTGCAATGTAGCTACCCACTTACACTGCTTAGGAGTCAGATTGGACTAAGTGAGAAAATACTTAAGGACCCTATGATCACTTTGAGCTTTGAAGTGACTACCATACAAACAATGGTGCCATTTCTTTATTGCATGCAAGATAGCCAACATCTCTTAGTCATAAACATTCATAGCCATTTCCTTAATTGTAAGCTTACAGCTTTTAAAGGCAATCACTCCATGCTCCTATAACAAAATAGCCCCAATGCCTCGGCCATTAGCATCACACTGTATGGTAAACTCCTTCAAAAAATCCATGCATACTATAATAGGAGTAGAAGTAAGGAGTTTCTTTAACTGGTTGAAGCTACTATGTGCAAGAGCATCCCAAAAGAAAGCTTCCTTCTTCAACCTGTTAGTCAAAGGAGCTACAATAGCCACATAATGCTTGATAAATTGGCAATAGAATGAAAATGGACCAAGAAATCCTCTAAGTGAAGTAGTGGTAGTAGGTATTGGCCAATCTTTAATACACTGCACCTTCTTGGGATCACCATGTATTCCTTTTTCATTGACAATAAGTACTAGGTATTCCACTTCAATCTACATAAAAGAGAGTTTCTTCTCCTTAGCAAAGAGTCTATGATGTCTCAATACATAAAAAACCTTCCTCATGTGTGATAGATGGTCCTGAAGGGTCTTACTGTAAATCAGAATGTCATCAAAGAAGATCAAGACATGTTGAAAGAGAAAAGGCTGCAAAATCTTATTCATTAGATTCTGGAAGGTAGTTGGAGCATTTTTAAGCCCAAATGGCATCACTAGGAAATGATAGAGCCCTTGATTAGTTCTATGGAAGTCTTGATCTCATCATCCTCTCGCATGTGTATCTGATGATACCCTGATCTCAAGTCAATCTTTGTAAAGAATCTAGCCCCCTTCAGCTCATCAAGCAAATCATCAATCCTGGGTATTTGGATACATGTTCTTCACAGTGATCTTGTTAAGATCCCTGTAGTCAATACACATCCTGAAAGATCCATCTTTCTTTTTGACTAATAGGATCGAAGATGCATAGGGTGAAGAACTAGGTTCAATGAATTCCATCTCAAGAAGGTTCGATTTGTTTGGGTACTTCTTCCCACTCACACTTGGACAATTGATAGGGTGGCTTATTGATTGGCTTTGAGTTGGGCTCCAAATCAATGGGGTGATCTACTGCTCTCTTGGGAGACAATGAAGTAGGCACCTCAAACAAGTCCCTGTATTCCTCAAGAAGAGCTTTCAAGGCTAGATGACTTGCTAAATTTATGGACTAATATTCAATATCTTTATTCAAGTGCAAAATAAATATCTGTGAGAGTCTCTTGTACTCCTTTTTGAGATGTTGAATGGTGATAAGCTGAAAATTTGATTTACTAGGAATTCCATGTAAATGGATGAGATGTCCATCAAAGATAAACTCCATATACAGTTGTGAGAAATCCATAATGATTTTGCCTAATGTCATCAACCAATCACAACCGAATACAATATCTATGGGTCCCATTTCCAAGGTAATCATGTTTACTCATTCTTTAAAATTTTTAGTTAGCTATAAAGAAACATGTGGGCATATTTGTGTGCTAATTTCTTCTTCACCATTGGCCACTTGAACTCTTATGGGCTACCGTAAGTTAGTGGGAAGACAATTTAGCTTATCCATAATGGACTTATTCACAAAGCTGTGTGTACTGCCACTGTCTATCAAAATGAACACAGCCTTCCCATGAATGTTACCCTTCATGCGGAGTGTATTTGGGCTCTTAGAACATGTCCAAGCATCCATGGAAATGGAAAAACTAGTGGCAACAAGTGGCTTATCATAAGTCCCACCTGGGTTAAAAGAAACACTCCCACCTAGATCAAAAGGAAAAGAGTCGGCTGGATCATAAAAGTACTCTTGACCAACTTCTTCCTTAAGATCATCATTTTTAGCATTAGGTGCAATTGCATTAGCCTCATCAATATCATCTTCAGAATCCTCAAGGACTAACATACTATGAACCTTGGTATTTGCATTTATGTATACATACTTTGTAGCGTGATCAGGTATATAATTTTCCCCACATTTGAAGCATAAGTCTTTTTCCTTTCTTTCTTTGTAGAGGTCCGTAGGAATAGACTTGGGATTCATATTGGCTGAAATAGATTTAGGCTTGATGTCCCTTGTTTGAAGTTAACTCTAGGACAGTTTGCTATCTTGAAATTATTTTGAGGTCTTGAAGCATTGAATGGTGGATAAGTTGGCACTCTTAAGCCCCCATTCAATTCCATTGGAGGCTAGGCATAGATGGGTTTTCCATGAGTCTGATTCTACTTACGGGTCTTGTTACTACTGCAGTAGTGTCGTCGGCTTGGCCAGACACAAAAAATACACACATTTGTTTTATTTTTCAATGCTAGTTATGTATAGTGGTCAAATAGGACTATTTGCATCTCGAGAGACATTCTTCTCTTCTTCTTTATGTGGGAATTAGAATTGATCCAATTTATTTACTTCTCTCTATATGGGGCGGAAAGAGACATCTTTATTTGGCTACAAAATTTGTTTTATACATAGCTGGCGGTTCCGCCTTTCTCTTAGTTGAACCACCAGTTGTGTATAAAACGCCAGTCGATGACACTGCTGCAGTAGTAACAAGACCCGTAAGTAGAATTACACTCATGGAAAGCCCATCTATGCCTAGCCATTTCAATGCCTAAATTATTTGCCATGTCGTGCCTTTTCAATGGCATCCTTTGCCTTACCGGGAATGAGCGGTTTTGTATCCGAGTTATTAGTTTTTCTAGGAATAGTTACCAAGACAACTTATTCCCCCTTTTTCAAAATACTGGCGAATGCAATGGAAGCAACCAGTATAGTATTAACCCCTATTTATTTATCATCAATGTTGCGTAAAATATATTTTGGATATAATAAATTTAATTACTTAGACTTGTTCCTAAATGATATTGGACCAAGAGAAAATTTCATTTTGATTTGTTTTTTTATTACCGATTTTGGATATCGGTTTGTACCCCAACATGATTCTACGCGTGTGGAACAGCCAAGTAGTCAATGTTTTTCCTTGATCGATAATTTTGCGATGAAAGGTGTTGTATCATTTTCATTTTTATTGGCCATTTTTCCATGCGACCTTGCCTTAACCACCTCATAATTCAATTCTAATTTAATCCTCCCATCCGGCTTGCCCCTTGCATACTTTTCCTTTTTTCCATATTCTGTTTTGGCCCACTTTTTTATTTTATTAAAATTTCCATGAGTTTTTGTGTTTGCTTTTCCTAAATTTTACATGTGAATGCCCCCTAATGCCATCGGAACTGCATTCTGACTTGCTAGTCTTGTCCCACCGATTTCCCTTCACAGTTTTTCTTTTTTTTTTCCATTCGTTTCCATGCACATATTTTCTTGTATTAATTTCTGACTCTGTTTTTATTTGTGCTTTTGCCATTTTTTCCATGCGAACAAGCCCTATTGCCACACAGGAATTGCATTTGACCCTACCTATCCTATTTGACATCTTCCTGGGGACATTTATCATTTTCACTACACTTGGTTTCTACCCTCGGATTCTTTCGTATTGATTTTTATTTTCATTTTCTGGTGTGTTTTGTCCATTTTTCCCATGAGAACATATCTTATCCCTATCGGAACCGCGTTCTGATATGACAAGCCAGTCCACCACATCGTCTCAATATTTTTCCTTTTGATTGCCCTTCGTTTTGACTAATGGATCTATTACTATTTAATCAATAAAATAGAGGATACAAATTTTGTTTAAAAATGTTTATATATGGAAAACTTTGATGGGGAATCCACCTCACTTAGGATTCCCCATAAGATTTCCTATATATTCTTTTCAGCATATGAGAGCAGAATTTTGGTGCTGGAAATTGCTTAAAAATAGCTAAAAATTATGAATATCAAGGGAAAAATATTCACTGTCAAAGGCGGCGGCTCGATCTAGGACGCTTTTAAGCGCCAAAGTGCTTTAAAGGTGCCCGAGCGACACTTGTTGATTTTTCATAATTTTTCAAACAGTTTTGCGGGTTGACAAGAGTTACCGGCCAATGCGGGATGCCAAGCCGGACGCCCAGGATTTTTCAGAGCTCAATTCCGAGTCCGGACGGGGAAATGGCCAAGGAAACGGTCAAGATGCGAAGGGGTGGACAAAATTTGGCCCAAATGAGTAAGTGAATCTTGGGAGCCCAATAATAAAAGTCACATGAAATGTTGTTGTAGAATCGTGGAGAGAGAGAGGAGGAGATCAACGCCAGCATGCGCCGAAAAATGCGCCCTTCTTGATGGAGATGGAGATGGGGGACTGCAAACAACCCCTGCAACTGATCATGGGCCCTCATTCCCTCCTGTCTGTGGATCTTATCGCCGCCCTTCGCTCCTCAATTGATGGCCTGAATGCTGAGATGGAAATCTAGTATTTCTCTCTCCTCCCTCTCTCTCTTCTAAAGGCAAGTTCATGTGGGAAGAGGAAGGAAGAAGAAAGAATGATGGAGGCTTGTCCGGCATGGATCGAATTGCTCCACGGACTGGAAATGGTGATTTGTGATCGTCATGAGCATGAAGTGCTGCTGATTTTCAGATTTGCAGCCATGGACATGAAACCCGAAACACGCAAATAAGCGGTAATTCAATATTTTTCAAAGGAAATTTGAGATTTCATGGCTTTTGATTGATAAAATGTTGTTCATGTGGGCTAAAAATTGTTCATGTTGTTGTTTCCCATGAGTACTTGTTGATCATAATCAAAAAATCAGAAAAATATGCATCTTGTGGCTCAAAATAATACACTAAAACACGTAAAATATGGAAAATCAAGGAAAAATGATGTTTTTGGGCATAAAAATGGAAAAATGAATAGGAACACCAACTAAATTTTCATTTTTGTTGCAAGAAGGAACTAAGGGCCACAGTCCATAACCTATTTTGAATTTTTAGTAATAAAATAATGCAAAAAATTAAGGGAAAATACAAGGAAAATAGAGGAAAACCACTAAAAATAGGGAAAAAATGCATTTTGGGTGCGAAAAATTAATGAAAATTAAGAACAATGTTTGTGAATGTTTGTGGGGACTGAACAATGAGGATTTGCCTTAGTTAATCCCCACCTTCTTGTTCTAGTGTGTTTTTCCCGCTTTTTACACATAAAATGATGGCAAAATGCCCTATAAATCTATACAACAATGCAACATTTGATCGATGGAAGGGTAGAGTGGTTAGAATGTGTCTAAATGTGGAGTCAAATGATGAAAATATTGCTGTTTTGTTTGCATGCCATATAGGTCGGTGAATAATTGTAAAATAAGGGCCTAGTAGCACGAGGGTTCCCTTGGTGCTAGGTTCGTGCAATGCCGCATAAGAACGGTAGTTGAAAATCATTAAAAGGATGTTTTTCGCATGTGCACAATATTGATTTCATAATTGTTTGAGCACTTGGCATCCACAATATGCATAAATCATGGAAATATTTAAAGGTATCAGAAATCCTGGATGCACAACATTTGTTTTCATTAGGACCTTGACCCACGTTGAGTGAGAGATAGGACACCCTAAGCCATAGGCTAGTCGTGGGGTCTAGGGGAAAGAGAAGTAAGGACAATGGTACATTCCTGTATACGATTAAATGGTACCTTGAGTGGATTTTGTACAAAATGTTTATATGTTGAGTGACGCACCGAGGGGCCAATCCCCAAGGTATAGGAGAGTCGCAGAGGGGTGGCGGCATTCAGCTGTTGGAGGACCCCCTATATCTGTGCTTCGTGCCATTAGGCAATGTGTAAGGGACTCCCTCTGAGGAGTAGTCAATGAGAGAAGAGTGGACTACAAACGACGTAATACAAATGCAAGATGTCTAGGAAGGCAATGTATGTGTCATCAGCGCTCCTGGCTGCGAGGCCGTGGGGTTGTTGAGCGCGCGAGATAGAGGTCCGGCTAGTGCACGAGCCAGTGCCGGCCCGTTCTGGGTTCCATCAGTGGTGTGTCTGCCGGGAGCCGCTTAGAAGTGGCGGTCCTCGAATCCTGGTTGTCTAGGGACCAACTAGCAGTTTATGCCAAAGGATACTGTAATTGATCCGTTATTTATCGACAAGCATCGTCTAGCAGAAATCCAAAAGCAAGAGAGAGACGAAAGAGCTAGGCGATGTGCTAAAATTTTTAGGAGATATTCCCCTAAGCGTAGTAGTGTTGAACCCTTTCGAGGGAGTGGATCTAGTGGTCTTGGGGCCACAAGCAGTAAGTTGGGAGAAGGTGGAAGCTCTAGTGCTCCCCTTTCTTCCATAAGCCAGTCTACATCAAGTGCGGGAGGTGTAACCCCAACGTCCCTTATTCCTAGTGCAAATCCAATTTTCGTTATGGCGTAGCCTATTGCAATTCCAGCAGGAACGACGGATTTGCCGGCTCTAGGTTACCCGCTACCCATTTTTAATGGGTTAGTTGAGGAAGATGCGGAACTCCACATTAGGGAGTTTCAAAAGCTGATGTTTAACTGTCGCATTCAAGAAGGACATTTAATGATGTTCTTCAATATGACTCTCAAAGGAAGAGCCGCTATATGGTATCATGGTTTAGAAGCCGGAACCATATTGAATATTGATTCATTTTATGGAGCTTTTCGAAGGGAGTTTGCCCCTGAAAGGGGTGGGCAATATTGGTTGTGTGTACTCAACGTGACCCGCCAAGAACCACACGAGGATATTCGTGCTTATGCGAAGAAAATAAAAGAGGTTTTCTGTAAGTTGGACACCTCTATTCCTATCCCCGCAGTTGCCCAATTGCAATATTTCCTACATGGTTTGGACTTTAATATCCAATTGCAGTTGAGTAGTGTCCTCTTGGGGGATATAGATACTGCCATTACACGAGCACAAGAGGTGGAATCCCGACTACAAGCAGCCTATGCTTCTCGAGGCAATTCGAATATGGGTTTAGTATTGGGAAACAATATGGCAATGGCCAATGGCAGTAGTGGCCAAGGGATAGCGATGGCTAACCCTAATGGAAGAGGGAACATGATGCAGAATGTCCCTTTATTACCAGCTCCCCCTAGCATGTCGATACCTACGGGCAGTCAAATGGCTCCAAATGGTGGAGGCCAGGCGGTCAATTCTAATATCATGCCAGTGGCTCAACAACCAGTGCCTAATCGAATTGTTAGGCCGATGAAACGACATGGTAATGACCAAGGCTATGAGTCAAGCGCTTCCAATGTTCTTGGTGAGGTTAAGGACATGATGAAGCATTATACCGACATGATTACGGAGCAGTATCGGCAAATAGCCGTTGATGTCAACTTCCTTAAAAAACAACAAAATTTGATAGGAAGTAGATACCCAGATGAGGGTGCACCTTCGAGGTTTAGTTGCAAATGGTGTGGTGGGCAACACTATCCAAGAAATTGCCCAAATGTTAAGTGTGACATTTGTGGAAAATCCAGCCATTTAGCAGCTACTTGCTAGAGTAAGATCAGTTCCCTCCAGCGAGGAAGTCGGCAACCAGGGCCTGTTAATCATCGTGCGCAAGGAAATGATTCCCAGTGAGAAGACAGGCCTAAACAAATACTTCAACGACCAAAGACTACAGTGGAGGAGCTACCTAGTGGTAGTGGGGTTAGTTTGATTGAGGCTGTACGCGTTAATGATGCTGAAACCTCTAATCTGCGTGCTGTTCTTACAAGAGGTCAAAAGGATAGAGAAGCCGACAAGGATAAGCCTGTCGACGGAAACCCTAAACAAGGCGACAAAGGAACGCAAGTTTTGGATCCTGCCATGGAAGGGGGACCTTTGAAGCCCGTGGAGAGTAAAGCCGATAAGGAACCACCAAAGAAGAAGGTGAAAGTTAAGAAAGAGGCAATAAAGCCAGTTCAGGGACCTAAAGAGCGGATGGTTTGGCGTGAAAAGCGAGCTCTATCGAACTATCATGAATTTGATTTGGCGAGCTCTCTTTGTGAAGTCAAGCCGGATGTGAATCTTCTGCAGCTTATTAAGCTTTCCCCAGGAGTACACAAGGAATTTAGAAAGATCCTACGTACCCGGTATATCGTAGAACCTTTGGGTATTGCACGAGTTGGTGATGACTGGTTCGAGCATGCTGAGAAGCATTGCCCAAGGGTTGCAGCCTATGTCGATGGGATATTAGTAGATTATGCCATTGTCGACACGGGATCATCTGTTAATATTATGAGTTCTAAGCTGATGGAAAGGTTGGGTCTTGCGATCCAGAAAGATACCTCCACAATTCTCAGAATGGCAAATGATAGTTTAAGACAGCCGGAAGGTTGCATTACTAAGGTCCATGTCACTGTTGCAAATGTAGAATGCCTGTCGGACTTTAGGGTGATTCGTTTTGCAGGCCGTCCAAGTTACCAAGTATTACTCGGACGACCTTGGATCTTGCAAGCGGACTGCCAAGTAGATATACCCGCCGGTCGACTAATATTCGGCAGAGGTGCCTAGCGTGTGGTGGTTGATGCTTATCCTGAGTCCCCGCAGAGTGAGAGAGCTCCTCTATCTTCTACAGAATTGGAGACATTAGAAGATTTATCTGCCATTGAGACATCATCGAGTGATGAGTCCAAAGAGGGATCCACCACGGAAGACATCTATCAGATCACTTTGAACGAGCCGATAGAGGGCCAAGATCGTATAAGAGATGCAGATGTTATCGAGCTAGACCTTGGTACGCCTGATGATTCGCGGCCAATCAAATTAGGTTCTATGCTCAGCACAACAAAAAGGGAGGACTATGTGGCCTTAATTCAGGAATTCCGTGATATCTTTGACTGGAGTTATGATGAGCTGAGAGGCATTCCTCCTAGTCTTGCTGTTCATACAATTCCGTTGAAAGAGGGCAGTCGTCCTGTACGACAGAAAGTAAGGCGTATGCCTTTCGAATTGAGAGACGGGCTGTTTGAAGAGTTGCAAAAGCTTCGAAAAGCGGGTTTGATTTTTCCTGTGCAACACACGGAATGGTGTTCGCCAGTTGTGATCAGAAAGAAGAAGAAGAATCAAATTTGATTATGTGTAGACTTTAGGGAGTTGAATAAGCAGACAGTTAAGGACTACTACCCGTTGCCATTTATTGACCAGATTTTGGATCAATTAGCAGGTAGGGAGATATATTCGTTTATGGATTGCTTTGCAGGATATAACCAGATGGCAATTGCAGAAGAAGACAAGTTGAAAACAACTTTTATTACTGTATTTGGTACTTTTGCGTACCATGTGATGGCCTTTGGTTTATGCAATGCACCTGGTTTGTGGAAACGAACAGTAGATAAGACATTCGGTGACATATCCCCTGAAGAGTTGAAGGTGTTTATTGATGACTTAGGGGCCACCACTGTGAGAGGAAGGCAGTTGATCATTTTAAGAAAATGCTTTGAGCGCTGTAGACAATTTTGCATCGCCCTAAACCCACGGAAGTGTGTTTTTGGAGTACCTTATGGGCTATTGCTGGGTCATGTGGTCAGTTTGGTAGGAATTGCGACAGACCCCTAGAAGGTCAAAGTTATAATTGCCATGGGTCCACCACGCACTCCGAAAGAAGTTCATAGCTTTCTGTCTTCGGTTGGTTATTACCGTAGCTTCATAAATGCCTTGGCAGAAAGGACGTTGCCGCTTACAAATTTATTGTCCTTTAGCTGTTCGTTTGTATGGGGTAACCCTTGTAAGGTAGCATTCAAGGATGTGAAATAGGAGCTAGCAAGAGCTCCCGTTTTAAAAGCACCTAAAAGAGGTGAGGTGTTTTATATATTCTCAGCAGCCACCATGTATAGTATCAGCTGCTGTTTAGCCCAAATTTGGGAAGAGAAGTGGTACCACCCGATTGCTTTTGCTAGTCGGAAGCTGGGGTATCCGAAATCAATTATACCTACATGGAGAAGTTGTGTCTAGCAATGGTCTTTGGGACCAAGAAATTCAGGCATTATATTCTCTATGAGAAAGTCGTGCTTTATACGAAGGCGGAGGGACTTCGATTATTGCTGAATAAGCTACAGCCGCCTGATCGTCTAGCGAAGTGGTTGATCACTTTGCAGGAATTCGATTATGAAATCCATAGTAAGCCACCAAGGTTGCAAGGCATCGTGGAATGTCTTGTGGACTTTGGGGAGCCGAAAGAATCTGTGGCTGAAGGTAGTGACATGGAGTTGTTATTTAAAATAGATGCGGCATCTATTCCCTCCTGGTATACTGCAATAACGCATTATTTATCGACAGGAGAGGCGGAATCCGAATGATCTAAAGTTGAGAGAAGAAAAATTAAGCAGCAAGAGTTAAAGTTTGCTTTGATCGCAGGTACATTATATCGGCAAGGGGTTGATGACATCTATCGCCGATGTGTGATGCCTGACGAGGTGCCATTCATTTTGGAAGAGTGCCATGATTCTGCTTGCGGAGGCCATTTTGCAGGACGGCTTACAACACAAAAGGCTTTAAGAGTAGGTTATTGGTGGCCTGCCATCTTCTAGGATGCATTTGCGTATGTTAAGAGATGCGATATTTGTCAATGACATGATAGTCGAGAGAATAGGAAACGACCACTCACCCCTATTATGGCGATACTTCCATTTGAGAAGTGGGGAATAGACTTTGTGGGTCCTATTACTTCGTCGTCGACTGCGCAAAAGAGGTACATCATTGTAGCAACTGACTACTTCACAAAGTGGTCAGAAGCACGTACAACAAGGAAAGATGATGCTAAAGAAACTGCTAGTTTTCTTTTAGAGCAGATAATATGCCGTTTTGGTCCGCCGAAAGAATTAGTGTCGGACCGCGGAACCCATTTCTTGAATAAGGTGATCAAAGGTTTGACAGAGATGTGGCAAATCAAGCATAACAAGACAACCCCATATAACCCGCAAGCCAATGGGCAAGTTGAAAGCACCAACAAGCAGCTTGTGGGCATCCTGTCCAAAATTGTGTCGGAAAAGAAACGGGATTGGGATAAAAAGTTATACATGGCAGTGTGGGTCTATAATACGACTTTCAAACGAGCCACTAGCCATACCTCGTTCAAGTTAGTATATGGGGAGGAGTGTGTCTTGCCTTTAGAGATTGAGCTGCCGACTATTCGGTTTGCAATCAATCATTCTTTGAGTGATGAAGACACACTTTTTGAGCGCTTGACGACACTGGCACATTTAGATGCGCTTAAGCTGCAGAGCTTATTGCACCAAGAAGTGGCGAAGAGCCGAATGAAGCAGCTACACGACCTTAAAGCCAAGAAATACACCTTCAAGAAAGGACAGCTTGTTCTATATTATGACGCACGACGTGAATTATTTCCAGGCAAGCTAGAGCCCAAATGGGATGGGCCCTATAGGATCGTGAGAATAGGAAAGAATAAATCCACAATCTTGTTAGCTGACCTTGAGGGGGTAGAATTTAAAAATAAGGTTAATCTTAATAAGATTAAACCTTATTATTTTTTATTGCACTAATACTATGACTGCCTTGCAGGTCTAGGAGAGATCGATTAAATATCTGCAAGGAAATCGTGATAGAGGTTGATGGGTCGTCTGATCCCTTATTTAGAACACCCATATTTAGAACATCGGTATCATCAGGGAAAGCTCATTTGGTGGAGCAAAGGATATAAGGCGACTGAGGAAGAAGGCGGGACATTTATATGGGAGATCAAGGTCTTCTGCCATCACTGCTTACAAATTTTGACGAGCATCCCTATTGAATTCAATGATGATGGAGGGATGGAGCCTACAGTCCACCCGTTGAATATGCTGAATTTCGATTTCCATAATTACGAGTAGAGTTCCGGATGGTGGGATATGTAAACCCCTTATGGACGTACACCTTGTACTTTGATGGGGCGTCTAGGGGTGCTTGTAAAAAAGGAAGTGTAGGAGTTGTTATCCGAGACCCCCGACGATGCATTGTCATGAAGTTAGCTGCTTATCTCGGGGAGAATTTTACCAATAATATGGCAGAATACAAAGCCCTGATTATGGGTTTGAATATTGCAAAGAAGGGTGGTATCCGCCAGTTATTGGTGAAAGGGGACTCTCAGTTGGTTTTAAATCAACTCAATGGGACATACATGATACGAAACCCCATCATTTGCATGTACCATCATACTGCCATAGCCCTGCTTGACGAATTTGATAGAGTGTCTTTTCAGCTGATTCCACGAAACTGGAATCAGTTTGCCGATTCATTGGCTAATTTTGCGTATGAAGAAGACCTCTTCTTTAATTGTGGCCCTTGTTCCGATATATCTATTGACGATGAGACAGGACCTGGTCGTTTGTGGGGTATGCTTTCTGAACATGCCCTCTTTGGTAGACGATGGTTGATCTGGGTGATGCAGAGGGTAAGTGAGACTCATCTACCTTTATTATCTTGGACTCACAGACTGGTTAGACAACATGTGATGCGAACACCTCGTGCGATATACACAGGAGGGATGGGTCATAATTTAATGCACCTAGTTTAGGGATACGAGCCTCTGTTCCCCTGGGAATGGTATGCTTTGATGTCTATCATAGTTGTTTCCAGGAGGATGTTATGCGAAGTCATGTTTTATTTCATTAGGCCAAGAGGACCGATTCAGTTTTGTAGTGAAGTGTTTCATTTCATTAGGCCAAGAGGGCCGATTCAGTTTTGTAGTGAAGTGTTTCATTTCATTAGGCCAAGAGGGCCGATTCAGTTTTGTAGTGAAGTGTTTCATTTCATTAGGCCAAGAGGGCCATTTTCCTGTCTAGTGCGGGTGCGTTTAATCGGGTTTTTGTTTTAAGTGTTGTGCTGGACAGGTTTCGTGATTCGTGGAATTTGGTGGAGCCTGGAGGAGCCTTTGCTGCGATGGAAGCTTCTTGTGGCCAATCCAGGTGATGTCTCTCCTTTACGAGTACCTTTCTTTCCTGTTATATGTATTTATACTTGTCGAGGGGATACATTTTTGTTGGGGACCGGCAACCAAGGCATGAAGTCCTAGGTTTAGGCTAAGTATGTTTGAGGGAGGTCAGAGTAGTCATTGCCTCCTGTAAAGACATTGTCAGGCATCGAAAGACCTGTTTTAGAAGGAAGTCCTAGTGGCCCTGTTCTGCTAGCCTGCTAGGCAGCCGTTCTAGGAGTCCTTGTTAGTAGTGAGGCAGTTAGAGAAGCCTGCCAGAAGTTAATAATGATGATGCCAAGAAACCCTGAACATCCTGTAAGATGAATATAAATACGAAGGTGTGTAAAAAGGGGTTCTAACCCCTATCAAAGAAAAGAAAAGGAATGAAAATATATAAGCAGTTGATCATTGCCTTGCGAAGGCCTGGTAGGTTCCTGGGGACGAGTCAGACCCGGGGCCGATACCTTCTCTTCCTAGGGGTGGCTTCTTGCTGAAGAATGAATGACAAAATCAGGAAGGTTGGAGCGAAAATAAAAGTGAGCGTTAGAAAAGGATTAAGTGTCGCCTTGCGAGGGCTTGGTAGGTTCTTGGGTGTCGAGACAGGTCTTGAGGCCGATGCCCTGTTCTCCTTGGGTCACTACGCTCAGCTCCCTCCTTTTTACATGCCCAAGTATGTTCATAAAATAAAAACCCTAAAAGAAGAAATGTACTGGAAGAAAATACTCCTTGATCAGGCTATAGGAGTCCTCGCCTTGTAGAAGCTCCTAGTTGTGTTGTCTTTAGTTGATAAGTAGTTCAGACTACCATCTAGGGCAACCGCTTTGATAGGTTTTTAGTTTGGCTGTGTTGGAGCAGTTGGTTAGCGACTCACTTTGGATCTTCTATTAGATGATGCTAGGCCTACTCCTTGTGGATGTCATGCCTTGGTTCTGTCCAGGGGTAGGGGGAGCATTGTGCTGAGTTTTAGCGTATATTTGTTTTGTATCAGTTTGATGCTTCTTTGGTTGTTTATGCGCAGATATGTTCGTGGATTCGACGGGCTGGGTCGCCCTATCCCGTGGTCGCCAATGAGAGCAGAATTTTGGTGCCGAGAATTGCTTAAAAATAGCTAAAAATTATGAATATCAAGGGAAAAATATTCACCGTCAAAGGCAGCGGCTCGATCTAGGATGATTTTAAGCGCCAAAGTGCTTTAAAGGTGCCCGAGCGACACTTGTTGATTTTTCATAAATTTTCAGACAGTCGTGCGGGTTGACAAGAGTTACCGGCCAATGCGGGATGCCAAGCCGGATGCCCAGGAATTTTCAGAGCTCAATTCCGAGTTCGGACGGGGAAATGGCCAAGGAAACGGTCAAGATGCGAAGGGGTGGACAAAATTTGGCCCAAATGAGTAAGTGACTCTTGGGAGCCCAAGAATAAAATTCACATGAAATGTTGTTGTAGAATCGTGGAGAGAGAGAGGAGGAGATCAATGCCAGCATGCGCCGAAAAATGCGCCCTTCTTGATGGAGATGGAGATGGGGAACTGCAAACAACCCCTGCAACTGATCATGGGTCCTCATTCCCTCCTGTCTGTGGATCTTATCGCCACCCTTCGCTCCTCAATTGATGACCTGAATGCTGAGATGGAAATCTAGTATTTCTCTCTCCTCCCTCTCTCTCTTCTAAAGGCAAGTTCATGTGGGAAGAGGAAGGAAGAAGAAAGAATGATGGAGGCTTGTCCGGCATGGATCGGATTGCTCCACGGGCTGGAAATGGTGATTTGTGATCGTCATGAGCATGAAGTGCTACTGATTTTCAGATTTTCAGCCATGGACATGAAACCCGAAACACGCAAATAAGCGGTAATTCAATATTTTTCAAAGGAAATTTGAGATTTCATGGCTTTTGATTGATAAAATGTTGTTCATGTGGGCTAAAAATTGTTTATGTTGCTGTTTCCCATGAGTACTTGTTGATCATAATCAAAAAATCAGAAAAATATGCATCTTGTGGCTCAAAATAATACACTAAAACACGTAAAATATGGAAAATCAAGGAAAAATGATGTTTTTGGGCATAAAAATGGGAAAATGAATAGGAACACCAACTAAATTTTCATTTTTGTTGCAAGAAGGAACTAAGGGCCACAGCCCATAACCTATTTTGAATTTTCAGTAATTAAATAATGCAAAAAATAAGGAAAAATATAAGGAAAATAGAGGAAAACTACTAAAAATAGGGGAAAAATGCATTTTGGGTGCGGAAAATTAATGATAATTTAGAACAATGTTTGTGAATGTTTGTGGGGACTGAAGCATGAAGATTTGCCTCAGTTCATCCCCACCTTCTTGTTCTAGTGTGTTTTTTCCGCTTTTTACACATAAAATGATGGCAAAATGCCCTATAAATCTATACAACAATGCAACATTTGATCGATGGAAGGGTAGAGTGGTGAGAATGTGTCTAAATGTGGAGTCAAATGATGAAAAGATTTCTGTTTTGTTTGCATGCCATATAGGTCGGTGAATAATTGTAAAATAAGGACCTAGTAGCACGAGGGTTCCCTCAGTGCTAGGTTCGTGCAATGCCGCATAAGAACGGTAGTTGAAAATCATTAAAAGGATGTTTTTCGCATGTGCACAATATTGATTTCATAATTGTTTGAGCACTTGGTATCCACAATATGTATAAATCATGGAAATATTTAAAGGTATCAGAAATCCTGGATGCACATCATTTGTTTTCATTAGGACTTTGACCCACATTGAGTGAGAGATAGGACACCCTAAGGCATAGGCTAGTCGTGGGGTCTAGGGGAAAGAGAAGTAAGGACAATGGTACATTCCTGTATACGATTAAATGGTACCTTGAGTGGATTTTGTACGAAATGTTTATATGTTGAGCAACGCACCGAGGGGCCAATCCCCAAGGTGTAGGAGAGTCGCAGAGGGGTGGCGGCATTCAGCCATTGGAGGACCCCCTATGTTTGTGCTTCATGCCATTAGGCAATGTGTAAGGGACTCCCTCTGAGGAGTAGTGAGTGAGAGAAGAGTGGACTACAAACGACGTAATACAAACGCATGATGTCTAGGAAGGCAATGTATGTGTCATCAGCGCTCTTGGCCGCGAGGCCGTGGGGTTGTTGAGCGCGTGTGATAGAGGTCCGGCTAGTGCACGAGCCAGTGCCGGCCCATCCTAGGTTCCATCAACATACTATGCTTTTGCTAGTGCCCATCTCATTGTTACTGCCACGTAGCATCCTCATCTGTTTACTACTCGCATTCAATTTTCACACAAAACTCTTTTGTAACCAGATCAAATTCCATAGTGCTTTGCAAGTTCAATAGCTTTGAAAAGAGTGGTAGGGTTTTGCACCATGATATCAGTTGATAAGGATGGCTCTAATCCATATATGTACTTGTGGAGTTTAGCTTCATCATTGATGCTCTCCACATACATGGTAAGATTGAGGAATTGGTTGGTATACTCCCTTACACTTAGGCCTCTTTGCTCTAAACCATACCATCTCCGTGCCAATTTCTCTTTCTCAGGAGGAGAGACAAATACCTCAACCATAAGTGTCTTGAAAGCTTCCCAATTCTCTACAAGTATGCTTTCCTTTTTAAAAAGCTTTCTCCTTTGCTTCTTTGGATCCCATTTGCATTTGCATCCATTGGGAGAATTGAGCCATTATTTGAGTATTAGATTCTACTAACTTGTCAATGGAAGCCTTTTTTTGGGTAGTTGAATCCCCTAGCTTCTTAATGGAAGACTTTGTTTGACTAGTAGACAAGACCATCTGCTCCTCTCTTGATAATAGCTCCATATGACATTGGGCATGCCTATTTTCATGTTCACACATGGTATTATTAAATGCATTGATTTCTCCATGAAGTTGAGGCTCTTTAGGGCTCTCTTGGGATATATAATCTAGTATAAAATCTCTGATTTGCTGAGCATACTCATCCTAGGCCTTATTTTTGCATTTATGCCCTACCATAATAGTGTAGTCCTATAGTATCCCCTGTCAGAAAATTTGCTATAACTTGAGCTAGGAAGCTCTGATTCCCAAAATTTTTGATTCAAATCGAAGCTAACAATGCCTCTTTAAGATGAGCTATAGCACATCATAATAGATTTAGGATAGAAAATTTTGTAATTTAATCTTTGAGTTTGAATTGTCTAGGCTTGCACCCTGTTTTAATATGTAGATGCCCTGTTTCCACATGTAAGGTAAAATGATGGTTCCAAATGGTTACCAAACCTTGTAAGAGACTAAATAGGACCTGTAGGCACCCTGTAGTATTTGCACTTGTACTTCAGTAATGAAGTTGGTACCTGTAAGGACCTGTAAATACTCTGCAGTGTCCTGTAAAGTCCCTATTTTACCTTGTTTTGCTATTGAAGGTACTTCAATATTCAATTATCCACTCACTGTACCTATGTGAGGGATAAAATGGAAGGACAGGCTCCCTACATGGTCTTTGAATCATCGGGAGGTGGGTAAAGCTCTCCCCAGGTCGGTTGGTTGCACCCCTTCGGGATCTTCGATAGTGAGGGAGGGTCACCTCTCTTTTGTTCCACTATCTCCCTTGGTATCCACCTGTTTCCTCGATGGGTATATTAACATGGCAATAGCATACTACTTTAATCAATCAACATGAAATGTGTTTCTGAAATATTCATTCAGTCCCTTTCATGGAATGTAATAGGATGGAAATTTTGAAAGATTGGATGGAAAGAGGGTCTTACCAATGCAATTCAGTGACTCACTAATTGGTAGTACTTACCCTCTTACAATATTTCAAGCTTGGGTAAAAGAAATCAGCCAATCAATCAATTAGAGTGAGAAAAATTTATCAATCAATAGGCTTAACAATTGGATTAAATGTGAAAGGTGGGAAGGATCGAAGCTTGCACTTGGAGAGCTATGGCAGGAGAGCAATAGCAAGAAAGAGAGAGACAAGAAATGGGAACTCCAACAGTCACAATGTGCGACTGGCCTTCCCTTTATTCATTTATCACTAAAAGAATAAAGAATAAAGTGACGGTGACGGGTGCTCGTCGTCTGCAGTGTGCAAGCGTGGGTACTATCAGTGTAGTAATATAGTAGCGACTAGATGGAGATGCCTTTAATCCCAACAACCTCCCACTTAAAGGCAAATCTGCCCTAGTGAAGAGTGAAAAAGAAAACGAAAAGACAATACAACTTGTACACATGTACAATAGGATGAGAAAAGATATCATCTCATCCCACGCCCATCAATCTCATGAGGAAGGCAAAGTGCTCCGTAGAGAGACTTTTGGTGAGCAGATCTACAGGATTTTGGTCAGTTGAGATCTTGACAAGTTCAACAGATTGGTCCTTAATGACCCCATGTATGAAGTGATACCTCACCTCAATGTGTTTCGTCTTCGCATGGAAGGCTGGGTGGATTCTTAGTTAACTAAATAGCACTCATAGAATCTGAATGCATTGTAGGGATGGCATCAATACCAAGGTCATGAACCAAACGGCCTAACCATATGGCCTCCTTGCAAGCCTCAGTGGCTGCAACATACTTGGCCTCAATGGTGCAAAGAGCCGTAAAATTTTGTACCCAGGATGAGGAAAGACATCATCTCATCCCACGCCCATTAATCTCATGAGGAAGGTAAAGCGCTCCGTAGAGAGGCTTTTGGTGAGAAGATATACAGGATTTTGGTTAGTCGAGATCTTGACAAGTTCAACAGACTGGTCCTCAATGACCCCACGTATGAAGTTATATCTCACCTCAATGTGTTTTTTCTTCGCACAGAAGACCGGATTCTTGGCTAACTGAATAGCACTCATAGAATTTGAATGCAGTGTAGGGATAGCATCAATACCAAGGTCATGAACCAAACGGCCTAACCATATGGCCGCCTTGCAAGCCTCAGTGGCTGCAACATAATCGGCCTCAGTGGTGGAAAGAACCGTACACTTTTGTACCCTGGACATTCAAGAGACAACACCTCCAGCATAGGTGAACACATAGCCAGAAGTGGACTTCCCACTATTTGCATGTCTTGCATAATTAGAGTCAGTGTACCCCACGACTCCTGTATCCTGGCTACCATAGCATATGCATATATTTGCAGTGCCCCTTCAGGTACCTCATGATACCCTTCACGGCATCCCAATGCTTTTTTCCAGGTATAGCCATATAGCATACCACAACACCAATTGCAAAGGCAATATCTGGACGAGTGGCCATCATGGCATACATAAGATTGCCCATTGCGGATGCATAGAGAGACTTGGCCATCTTGGCCCTTTGTTCATTTGTTTGCGGATAATCGACCTATGATACCTTCACACAAGAAGGTAATGGACGGCCAATAAACTTCACGTCCTACATGCAAAAGCGCTCAAGGACTTTATGAATATACTCCCTCTATGACAAGTAGAGGAGTCGATGTAGGTCACGTCTAATGCACATACCAAGTATGTGAGAGGCGTATCCCGGATCCTTCATCTCAAAGCTCTTCTTGAGCTGAGTCTTAAGAACATCTAGCTCATCATAAGCTTTCCATGCTAATAACATGTCATCCACATAGAGTACCAAAATAAGCAAAGATCCATCATGAGATTTCTTCGTGTACAAGCATAGATCCATAGCACTACGGTTATAGCCCTATGACTGCATAAAGGCATCGAACTTATGATACCGTTCCCTAGGTGCCTGCTTCAAGCCATAAAGACTTTTCTTCAACTTGAACACTAGGCACTCCCTACTAGGCTCTGCAAAGCCCTTAGGCTGCTCCATGTAAATCTCATCATGCAAGTCCCCATCCCATGTAAGAGAGTCATCTTGACATCCATTTGGTACAAGTCCAAGTCAAGCTGTGCAATCAAAGCTAAAACTAAGCACATGATGGTCATCTTAACCACAGGAGAGAAGACCTCATCAAACTCAACACTGTGCTCATGCTTAAAACCCTTTGCTACCAATCTAGCCTTGTATGCCGGCTTGGGTTGTCTAGGGGTACTTTTCAACTTGTACACCCACTTGCATGGTAGAGCCTTCTTGCTAGTGGACAAGGAAACCAAATCCCAAGTCATATTCTTATGCAAGGAGTCTATCTCAGACTACATAGCCCTCTCCTAGGAGTGACTGTCACCCCTACGCATAGCCTCATCATAGGTGAGAGGCTCTCTTGCATCTGTAACCAAGACATAGTGCATGGAGGGCTTGAATCTGTGAGGTGGGCATCTATCTCAAGCAGAATGCCGCACTATAGGATCTGCTACCTGCCCAACATTCTATCCAACCCCTTGGCCATGATCATTTGTTGATGTTGCTGGTTGTCCAACTAGCTGTATGGGAGCATGTGGCTCCTCCTAAAATATAACCCTATGTATCTCCACGACTCTCTTAGGTTGTCTATGCATCTTGTCTTCATGGAAGACTACATCATGGCTGCAGATGACTTTCCATGCCTGCATATCCCATAGACGGTAACCCATCTCTCTTGCATCTCTATAACTAAGGAATATGCATTTAACACTCTTAGAATCCAGCTTGTTACACTTGTACTTGGGCACATGATGGCAGAATGCCTCACATCCAAAGACACGCAAATGCACATAAGAGGGAGGATTTTCTATCCATACCTCCTTTGCAACCTGAAAATCAATGACACTACATGGCGATCTATTAATTATATGCATGGTAGTCATAACTATCTCAGCCCAAAAGTGCTGGGGTAGCCCTGTATGGCTAAGTATACTATGAACCCCTTCCTAGATTTTCCTATTCATCCGCTCAGCCATACCATTCTAGGGAGGGGTGTAAGGGACGGTCAACTTACACTTAATACCCCTCTTATCACATAATTACTCAAAAGAATGTGATACATATTCACCCACACTATCTGTCCTAAGGCATTTCAGCCTATGCCCAGACCGGTTTTCTGCCAAGGCAAGCCATCTCTAAAAAACTACCAAGACATTAGACTTCTACTTTATGGGATAAGCCCATACCTTATGTGAAAAATCATCTATGAAGGTAACAAAATACTTTGTATCACCCAAAGACTGATAGGGCATGGGCCCACAGACATCAGAATGTACCAAAGCCAAGGGCTCACTCATGCGTGACATATCAGACTTCTTATGCGTAGACCTAGTCTGCTTGCCATAAAGACAATGATCACAAGAATCAAAATGAGAATAGTCAAGGGACGGTAAGTATTGAAACCAAAAAGCATTTTCATTCCCTTAACGGACATATGCCCCAAATGGGCACGCCAAAGAGATACATGAGGTAAAGATCCCATAGACAAAGCATGATCAATTGTAGGTCCAAAAATGACTAAGGGGTAGGGGCTGCCAGCCTTAGCACCTCTTGCAAGTACAAGCCTACCACGAGTAATCTTCTATGCAGAGTCTCCAAAAGATACATGATATCTTGCATCATCAAGCTCTCCAGCGCACATGAGATTGCGTATTAATGCACGCACATAATGTACATTGTGCATAACAAAACAACTACCAATAGGAAACTGTAGCCTAACATCACCAATGTCAACAATCTCAAGAGACCTATCATCACCCAAGCACACAGAATCCAAAATAGAACGATATGAATGGAACCACTCTCGCCAAGGTGTCATATGAAAGGACACACCTAAGCCCCAGAGCCAACACTGTGCATACATAGAGTGTATCTCTGACATATGCAAAGCACTAGATAAAGTTGCTGCAAGGATATAATCCCCATCACTATCCTCGAGTTGCATAACATTGATCTATTCAATTTTAACACTTGACTTACCAGGTACTATGCTGCGCGATCAGAAGACTTTTCTTGCACTTTCTCTTTCCCCTTGTCTTTGCACCTTTCATTGTGCAATTCATGACACTGTGGCCTTTCTTTCCACAATGATGACAAGTCAGATTTGCATTTCTCCCATGAGACATTGCACGACTTGCCACGTGACTTGGACCGAGATTTCTACGAATCCTGTCCATGGACATTACCACTGTTATTCTTTGCATTTCCATCATGTGAGCCTCTAATTGTCAAAGCATGAGACACACAAGAGACATCCAAATTCTTACGGTTTATCTCTTCATATAGAAGAGAGCTCTCAATATTAGATAGCTTCAGAGTAGTGGCAGAAGCACATAAGGCAGTACGGAATACATCCCAAGACTCATTAAGAGTTCCAAGAAAGAACAACGGAGTGACATTCTCTTTGAAATCAATGCCTTGAGAAACCAAGTTCTTAAGAATAGCATGAAATTGGCTCAGATGAGCTGACATGGTCACATTCTCTTTCATGTGGAGATCCATAAGCTGTTTCAGCCAATACATCAAGACTTTGCTTATCAAAGAGGTTCTTGATCTTATCCCAAAGCTGCCAAGCACTCTATACTTCCTTAACCACATTGTAATGCACTTGTTCAGTGAGAGACAATATGAGGGTGGACTTGCATAACTCATTAAGCTCCATTCATTTATCATTAGTCATAGTTTCAGGCTACTCTCCACTCAACCTTAGTGGCTTTATCTACAATTTTTGCACCAATACCTGCCAAAACTCGGCTCTTCCAATAGGCATAATTCGTACCATCAAGCTTAGTGATGTTGAAGATAGCACTATTAGTGGAAGAAGATGCCATACTACAAGCTGAAACAGTACAGACAATTCAAAATTACTTGCTATAAACGGTAGAAAATGACAAAAAAACCACCAAAACCAAGGCAAAATGGCAAGAAACGAGCATTTAATGATACCACCCACCAAGTACCATCAAAAGTACATCAAACCAAGATGACTCAACATGAAAACTCTATGTCAGTCCATACATAAATGCTTGTTGTAATAAATTTCAGAACTGTGAAAATGAGAGCTGACAATGCCAAAAGTGGATCCCATGTCAATCAAATACTGCCAAGTCCAAAGCCAGCATCATGCGCGGGCAGTACACCCCCCGATCAATGGAGTAAAATATACTTGCCATTGCCAAGACTTGACACAAGTAGATGCTAGCTCTCAGAAACGGATCCAAGTCAGCTCATAAGCAAGTACAGTGGACCAAATAGTAGAAGCCAAACATCATCCAAAGTGAAGATCCCAGTAGTCTTAAGTATCCAAAGTGCTCAATAGCATAAGCCGCCTACTCAATGTCTGTAAAGCATCCAAAGACACTCCCACTGGCACAAAAGCCATAAGTGTCAAGCACAAAAGCTCAACAAAGGCATATGAAAGCACCAGTGAATAGAAGATCCAAGATCAAGTATCAATAAGACACCATGAGCATATGGGCTTTGTAGCATCCATAGACATCAAGTACATCCAAACTGTAACTTTGGCAAGCCAAGAAATAGCCAAAGTAAGCTTCGGGCAGTCAAGCCCAAGTAAGCCACAGTAGCAAATCAACTCCAAGACAATGTAACTAGCATGTATAGAGATGGCATAAGCCAAGAATGTCAAGACTGGCCAAACATAAGCAAAGTAGATACCATAAGTACATCAAAGATGGAGATCCAAATTCTATGCGAAGCAAGCTTAAGCTCAACCAATGATCTGAGAGCAAATCTAAGCTTTATGTTGATCCCCGAGAGTCACTACATGTATACATCCAAGACATAGCCCGAATCCAATAGGCATATCCAAACATAAGCAAATGAGCTTCAGCCTGCCGCCTATGTACAAAGTGATTCACTGCTGAAAACTATGATTTTTTAGTCCAAAGATCAAGCCAAAATCATGGCAAATCATGTGCACAACATCCACCAAGCACAGGCATGAAGTTGTGTACATGCTTTGCCATGATTTTGGCCCGATCTTTGGGCTGAAAAATGAGATTTTGGCTTGATGCACCAAACATTGCATTACATAAATGGATTGATTCAATCAATGGTTGATTAAGATTTGATGGAATTTATTCAATTATTTAATCTCTAAATCAAGTGGATTAAGCTCAGTATTGATTAATCCCCAAATGCTTGATGAAGCCTCCGGTGGTCCAATGTTGCAAAAATAATCTTCAAGGCTTGTGTATTTAATGCTTGGGAGAAATCTTGAAGCTTAAGATGCTCAAGATTGAATCATTAAACACATTTCTCACAAATTTTGGCTCCATGGAAAGCTCATGAGCTTAATCATGCTTAATCCTTGCAATTTCTTCAAGAATCCTTACTGAAATGATCCCACGGACTGAAATGATTAAGAATCTTTAAGAAATTGATGAGAATTGAAAGCTTGGGCCGAAGCTTTCATGGCTGCCCATGGACTATTTATCTAGGGTTTCAAGAGAGCAAAATGATGAGAAATAGAGCTTCATTTGGGAGTCTAGACATCAAAGAGTTGAAGTAAACAATGCCAATGATCATTTAGAAGCATTAGTGATGTCAATGAGCTGAAGTATTGCTAAAGAATATGGCCGAAAAATTAGTGCAAATTTCGGGTTGCTTACTTGCACACATGATTGTCCACATAGTCATGAAAATGGTATTGAACCTGTTGGATTTGATGCCTAAAAGGCCATTATGCATGCCATTGTGAAGAGGAGTAGAGATCAGTGAAGGAGAAGAAGATCTCTGTTGAAAACTCCATGGAAGCTTGACCAAAACTTGAAGAAAGAGGAAAGAGAAGCCTCTCTAGAAAAGTAACCACAGTTTAACTCCCAACTAAGCCCTGTTAGCTCCCATTTGACCTAGTTACTTCCATATTGCATGAAAATTTGGCGATGACTTGCTATTTTAGGCTTCCACCGCGATATATGCCCTTGAAGATCTCTAGATATAGTCTCCTACTAAATGTAGATGACTTACAAACCTCTGCTAGTCATTGTCTATGTCAAGTACCTGTAGTACTTGCTTGAAATTATTTTTTTATAGAGAAAAAATGAACTAAAATAGAAGGAAAAAAATGGATCGAAGACCAATGCTCTGATATCACTTGTCAATAAGTGAACTAGAGAGAGAGAAAGAGGAGAGAGAAGATTGCAAAAGAGAGAGAAGAAGAGGTGCAAAAGTGAGAGAAAGAGAGTGACAAGGAGAGAGAAATACTAGAATAGGAGAGAGAAAGAAAAGAAAGAGAAAGAAGCCATTGAAGCTGAGAGCAAGGTGAAGAGGATGACAATAATGTATTAATGTGTCAAAAAAGATGAGAAAATTTACATGTCCCCTCCTTTTATACCAATGCCAGTGTGACATGGCATCGATATTATTTACACAGTAAATCCTTATTCTTCCCAGCTTCTTACAAGTACTAAAGGTGGATTTAGCACTAAAAAAGAGAAGTGGAAAATATTTGGTCAAGCCAAACTAATATGGTTGTGTTAGACCATTATAGCTATGTTATTGGCGATGGTTTGGTTACATTCTTAGATTATGGCTATTCTATGAAAAAGTAGAGATAAGAAAATTCGTGAATCGGCTGAATTTGGGAATACGTGCATGGATAACTACAAATTGGATAATTCAAATTTTACCCAAACAAGAGTGTCACAAGACATGGTAGAGTATGACACTAGGCACCCTACGTGTGTGTGTGTGTGTGTGTGTGCACGCGTGTGTGCATGCACATGTGCGCATACCTTAATATCACTAATAATAATACTAAATATTGTTTACTAACAATATGTTTATTAACCACTATGATTAAAGCGTATAGTGTTGTAACTATTAAATTTCATTTGATGCTAAACTAAAATATGTTGTGGAGTAATCAATTAACATTCCAAATGTTTGTGTGGAAAGCCAGATTGCTACAAACAACTAAAAATCAAGTTCAAGTCTTGCATGACTCCATAAAGAGTATGTCTAATTTCCTTTATGTTGGAGGTAAAGGTGCATGCGCCCAACTGCCCGTGTATTATAGTTACATTGACAGTCCTGCACTGTGTATTAGTTACCTATACACATGTATCTTGCAGGTGATAGACATCCATCACAATCACTTCATTCTTTATTCTTTCTATGACATTTGAATAGAGGGAAGGCCATTCACACATTGTGATTGTTGGAGTTTCCATATCTTGTGTGTGTGTCTCTCTCTCTTGCTCTTGCTCTTGCTCTTTCCACCATAGCTCTTACTTCCGCTCCATGCTTCCACTTTAGGGCTCACTCCCTTCAATTGGTATCAAAGCCATCTTCCTTGAGAGCTCGAGCCCTGTCGTGGCTTGTGGAGAATATCTACATTTCATAGTTTTTATGGTAGCCATGGCTCTAGTATGTATTATAGTTCACTTTCTTCCCAACTTAACTAGGCATGTTCCAATGCTTCATTGAGCTCCCCCTGAGCTTGCCTTGAGCCCCATTGACACCAATAATAGGTCCACGATAGTAGGCATAATTTGCACTAATTGGGTAGTCCCCTTCTTGATTTAATCCATCCCATTGCATCTCTAGCTTTTGGCATTCTAGACATCACTTCCCTCATTTTATGGAGGTCATTTATGCTTCTCAAGATATCTATTTGATGCTGGATCACTTGAAGATAGTATGCCAATGTCTTGAAATGCTATTGGACTAATTTGGACACTCATTTACATAGTTTTACTGAGGTTTTCACTATTGTAATATGCATGGCCGAATACTATTTTGTTAGAGAAACTTCCTGCCTATTACTCATTGATGCTTACTGACTACTTGGCATGCTACACTAATGTCTACGGTTGATGCCACATACTTGGCTATGCTTCTGGAATGCTCTTAGATTGAGATTGAAGCTTGGTCTCATTGACTTTGATCAGTGGGAGGGAGTTGGTACATAACACTTGGATGTATTATAAAGCATTTGTTTTATGCAATTGAGCTTGAGCTTATTATAATGAGATGGTGGGACTCATTGTGATATGTATGTGCTATCTTGATATTCATCGGATGCAGTTATCCTATCGTGAGCTGATTTGATCTTTTGTCTTAGACTTGGCACTTATGTGTGTTAGAGTGTTGTCAGTGGTATTTATATGCTTATGGGCCATGTATTGAACCTTGCTTAGTGGATTATGCATCTAGTAGTTCTCTTCATTTACCTTGAGACCTACCTTGTGCATGACGTCTATGTCCCCCTTGCATGTATGGTTATTACTAACACACTATAGTTGTGAACAATCTTCAATGTCAGTTGTTCCTAGCTTTTCTTTTCTTGGTTGCTTATAGTTGATTATTTGCATATTGCTACAATTTATTACAACAACTTGTCATTTCAGTTCTATGATAGCAGTCACTTGGATTTGATAGTTTCTTGCCTATAGTTTGTGGACAGGTCATTACTTTGGTAGTACCTTTTGTTTTTTAGCTTGATTTGACAATGGTTTTGGGGTTGATTTGCAAGTCATTATAGTAGCTTGCTTTGCCCTTTTGTGCACTTGCTTGGTCCCATTATGGTTGGTGGTTCTCGTGACAGTGTTATCTTTAATATTGACAAGTTGGATGGCACCAACTATAACTATTGGAAAGCCCAAATCTGGCAAGTTTTAGTGCAAAAAAGAAGAAGATTAAGACATTGAAATATGAGGATATACATTCCAAATGTATTAATGTAGATGATTGGGCTGAATTGCATGAGCTATATAAGTCCATGATCTTTTTATTCCTCTCTAAGCACGTTTTCTAGAATGTTGTCTATGATGATGGGCAATCCACATGGGCTAAATTGCATGAGCTATATAAGTCCATGATCTTTTTATTCCTCTCTAAGCAGGTTTTCTAGAATGTTGTCTCTGATGATGGGCAATCCACATGGGTCTTATGGGATAAGATTCACAATGTCTATGAAAAGCACAACCTTGCTTCTTAGATTTATTGGCTAAAGCAACTAATGGACCTTTGCATGAAGGAGGGAACTTCCATGTCTGCCCACTTAAATGAGTTTCATTCCATTCTTAGCCATTTGTTTTCACAGGGGATTGAATTCAAGGATAATCTTCCTCCCTTATTCCTCTTGGTTACACTGCCTAAATCATGGGATACATTTTCTACTCATATGTGTGTAAACATGCTTACTAATCAGGTAGAATATAGAGGGTGTACTCTTGAATGAAGAGGTTAACAAAAAGAATGTCGATGCTTTCTACACCTCTCATGCTTTGACAATTAGAGGCCATGATGGTACGACCAGTAATGACCACTATGGAAGAGACTCTTAGCAGTCTCATTCTTAGTCACGTAGACAATCTTATCATTGTACATGGTGCTAAGTCCAATACTCTCTACCCCTTTCTTGTATATGGGTCAATCGACTATATTTTGGTAGTGGATAATGTTCCATATGTATCTCTTTGGCATTGTCATATTGGGTACATATCTTTGAAATGAATGAAAATGCTTATCTATTTGCAATATCTTATGCTCCTTAACTATCGGTGTTTTGAGTATTGTGATCATTGTCTATATGGTTGGCAGATACGTAATATGCATAAAAAATCTTGTATGATACGCGTGTGTCAGCCTTTGGCTCTTGTTCATTCGGATGTCTATGGTCCAGTGCCTTGCAAGTCGTTAGGAGGCACGAAGTATTTGTCTATCTTCATTGATGACTATACACATAAGGTTTGGGTATATCCTATTAAGAAAAAATTGAAAGTCTTGGCTACATTTCAATATTTGCTTGATCTTGTTGAGAACCAGTTTGGGTATAGACTAAAATGCCTAAGGTTAGATAATGGGGGTGAGTATGTCTCTAAAGCCTTTTGACTAGTTTTTGACGAGAGAGGTATTAGCCATCAGTTGACCACCCTATACACCCCACCCTAAAATGGTATGGCTGAGCATATGAATAGGACAATTCAGGAGCGAGTCTATAGTATGCTTAGCTAGATAGGCTTACCACAACATTTTTGGACTGAGGCAGTTACTACTGCCGTACACTTGATTAATCAGTCCCCATGTACTGCTCTTGACTATTAGGTTGCAGAGGAGATATAGTCTCAAAAACCTCCATCATATGCTTATTTGTATACCTTTGATTATGAGGCTTTCTACCATGTTCCCAAAGACAAGCATAGCAAGCTAGATCTTAAGTCTATGAAATACATCTTTCTTGGTTATGGAGATGCAAGTGAGATGGGCTATTGCCTATGTGATCCATAGGCTTAGAAGATAGATGATAGCCTTAGCAATTTGCATGAGCCTCTTACATATGATGAGGCCATACACAAAGGTGATAGTCACTCTTGGGAGTGAGCCATATAGTCAGAGTATGACTCACTATAGAAAAATCATATGTGGGATTTGATTCCTTTTCCTAGTGAAAAGTGTGCTTTGCAATGCAAGTGGGTGTATGAGTGAAAGGTACCCTTGGATGCCCCAAGTCGATATATAAGGCTAGATTGGTTGCGAAGGGTTTCAACCAAGAGCATGGTTGTGGGAGCTTTCGCTCAACTGCCAAGACCCTCGAACCGCTTATTGTTTCAAGCATTCCAAGCTGAGCACTAATGGCTACCTCTCACATAGCTGATGCGCCATCCATATCTATGGGTGTAGTGAGCTTACCTCCATGCCGATCGAGTTATCTCCTCTCCCGCGCACTCCGGTAGCTCCACGATCCAAGTGCAAGCTTCAAGCACGCTCCATCCTCAAGCTCCACGCTCCAAGCTCCATTGCCGTGAGCAAGAGAAGAGAAGAGAAGAGAAGAGGAGAAGAGAGGAGAAGATGGAGAGCTTCTCCTCCCCGGTCCCTCACCCTCACACACTCACTCCCTCACACTCTCACACTCCCTCTCTCAAGCACAAGCTCAAGCAAGCAAGAACAAGAAGAAGAAGAAAAAGAGGAGAGCCACTTTTGGCCACACACAAGAATGAGCTTCTCATTCACTTTTCAACTTTATATACAAAACCCTAAATCCCTTTTGGGGGGTCATCTCCTTTTCCCCTTTTTTAGGCCCTTTTTCCCATTGTCCTTCTATCTTCCTAGCTTCCTTTCCACCGCCCGTCTACATTTACAAATTGCACGGGGGTGAGAGCCCGACGCTCCTTGAATTAAACCATAATACGCTTGCGCTCTTTTACTAAAGTATTGACTTGTGCTTTTCCTTGCGTGCCTTTCTCCCTTATTTAGGACTTTTCTCCTTGTGCGTCTTTGCCTTCCATTTCTCTTTGCCTTGGCCTTTGTCTTTGTCTTCTGCTTTAGCTTTTTCAAATTTTCCAACTTTGTTCGTTTGAGGGTTAACATTACCCTCCTCCTAGACGAGTGCCAGTCCCATGGCACTCACTATCATAGGTAGCAGGCTTTAGCATGCACCGAGGACGTGGGTGGCAAGGACGTCTATGGTTGCCATGGCAGAGTGTTGGTAGTGGTGGGGAGGAAGGTTGTTGGGGGGCACGTTGGTGGTTTAGGTGGCGGGTGGTAGGGCTATTCTTTGTGGGGATTGCACTGATGGAATACAAGTGGCAGTTTGTTGGGGGTTCTACACATGACGATTCTTGGCAGGCTTGCAGGATGATAAACGATAGGAATTCAGAGTTGAGTGTCAATGAAGAGCGAATGACACCTTTGTTGGATTCTTCAATGCCTGTGATTGAAAACCTCTCATAGGTGGTCTCTCCCTAGGGGTAGTGCTAGTCTTCTCTATCGTACATAAGACATAGTTTAATTAGTTTGGGAGACAGGTTGACTCTAAGCAAGCTGAGAGTATTGTCCTGCACTTGAGGACCCAAACTGTGTATATATTTTGGTGCAGATATTATGTGAGTGCTCGTGCATACTTAGATATTACGTAGTTAGAAGATTGCGGGTTGGTTTCTCATAACAATGTGGATGAAGCAAAGTTGTCCCTGTTGAGAAGAAGTATACGTGACGGTGTATGCGACATCCTTTGCCTTGTGACTGCACGACATAACATAATTGAACACAGGGACACTGCACTATTGGTAGCTGGTAGCTATTGGACCTGTGTGATGAGGACCGTGTACTTTTCATGGCCATTTGTGCAGTGCTTACCAAAATTTATTACAATGGTATTAAGGCAGAGTGCAAGAGGGAATCATGTGAGTGGGTCAGGGTGATAGGTCTAACCAAAGGCGAGACAAGCTCCCTAGGTATGTCTTTGCCTTGATGTGCCCTGAACTATTGTGGGTGATGCTAGGGGGACTAGGGGACAGCCGACCAAGGTCACTGGACGCACCTAATTTGAGGACCCCTAGGTACTGTGCTGTGATCGTGGATGCTTCTTATCGTTTTTTTTTTCCGACTTTGCCTGAGTACAACCATTGCAATATGTTGAGGCTATCAGCCTTTCAATGGGTTGGGAAATGTCAAGCTTCGAAGGTTCAGGAAATGGATATTACAGATGATTATGCCCTAGCCTCATTGTTAGAGAAGCAGTTGTTGAGATGGGGAGATACACTTGAGATACTGCAAACCTCTTTGCGACATGCAATGTTGGTACAATTGAGGTAACAATTGTCGTGAGCCCACCGTAGGGCTTGACCCAGGAAGAGAGCGTAGCTCATGACTATGCTTTGGTTCGTGCGATGTGGGCACTCGCAAGGGTGATTTTTCACGTTCGGCAACGTGGCTTTGTCGCGGTTCTTTGTGAGGTTGGTGGTCTTGCGGTGGCTTGGGCATTGAACACGTTTGCACGGACCTGTATCATCCTGCATCCACTTGTCACTTCATAAGAGTATATGCAAGTCGCATGCGTCAAGTACAACGAACAAATGCAATCATGTCAAGATATAACTTTTTCAAAATCCTATGATGCTGATTGCGATGCCTATTCCAGTGCTTGTTAAAGACGTGGGATATATTAGCGATAGGTAAGGGAAGTGTGTACAAGTGGGGAGCCTGTCCCTTTAATCATCAAAAGACAAAAAGTTATGGCAGGATGGCTTGTTAAGTTGCTTGTATATCATAGGGCCTACTCGATTTGCACAAAGCGGGGTGAGTCCGGGTGGTCAAGCGACTGAGGCTTTGCTGGTGAGGGGCTCCTGTGACATTGGGCAGGGAAGATGTCGGCCGGGACCTGAATGGTGTAGTCTTTGGCCACAACCATTTCCAAGATGCTTTTGAACAATGCATTGAATTCTTCCTTGTCTCGAGCTATCCTTTCTTCCTTGGAGCACCTGGTGCCCGAGTGTCTGTTGGGGGCTTGCACAACTAGTGTTGCCACACCTTGTGTGCTTGTTTGAGCTTCTACTCCCCTAGCATGGGGATTCTTCAGCCTACGTCCGGGGCAGTGTCGCTTGGGACCTTGTTTCTTTGCATATCTTTTGAGGGTAGGCACGTAGCGCACCGGCGGAGGAGCTTGTGCTGCATGTTCCCTTCGACAACGAAGGGCATCTTTGCAAGCCAGCTGCCCTAGGTGCTCCATGTCTTCCACGTAGGGGGACCTGCAAAATACAGGATAAAACCATTCGCATGGGGGGGTTTATAGTGTGGGTCATCAAGCACATATGACAAAAAGAGGAGAGATGAGGCATGCAGTGTTTGTTGTAGAGGGATGGCCCCCCATGATGATGCTCGTTTGGCCTCCAGCCATTAGCAGATCTTGGCTTATGCTAAGTTGCGTGGACTGGTTGTTAGGGAGCGGGGTAGGGCTCATCTCGGAAGGATAGACCATAAAGGGGAGAGGTGTATGGGAAGGGACGGTACCCTATCCACACCCTCAGAGATGTTGGTCAGGGCTTCCTATGGTGGTAATGAGGGTCACATGCCCTCCGCCTGGAGGTGGGAATGGTCACACAACTTCTAAATGTGTGGTGAGAGAAGGACCTGAGGAGCTTAGCCTGTTGAACCTAACTCTTCTCCCTGCGCTTGACTACTATTGCTTGTGTGTGTTGATACTATCTATACAGGGTCACAAAGTCATTGTTTATTTATATACATATCCCTAAATCCATGTCACTTCATGAGGATAAAAGCCAATTGTAGAGCTCCGGATTGTACTGGAGTGTGGCACACACATCTAGTATTTGTGGCAGCTTACTCAATACCGATAGATATTTTGCAACATCGAGTAGCATGGAATCTTGTCCGAGTCTACTGGCAACATGTAATTCCTCCTTAGTGAGAACCTTATTAGACAGAGAGTTCTCTTGGCTAGTTTCAGCCAAGTCCTTACCCCGAATGGCAGTTAGCACTCGAAAGGAAGTTGGTGCCACATAGGTTGGATCTCTTTGAGACCGCCATTTGGCCAATCGCTCCTCTGAGACCGTCATGATTTGGGCTCCTAGTTCGGCCATTGCAATGCGGTTTTCACTCCAACGTTGTTCAAATTGACTCTGACCCTCTAATACTCGCTTTAGTTGATCTATCTCTAAGAGATTTGGTTAGCAGAGCACCTCATTGAATATGACGGTTAAGCGTAGTTCGTCAGCTTCCTCGTCAGAGATGAGTCGCATGCGTTCATACAGGAGCCTGTTATAGTGCTCGTAAAGATGTTCTTGCTCTTCCCAAGATAAGGAAAATGGCAAGTATTCTTCGAGCTGCTCTTTAGGGAACGTGCCCATGTCTGCCAGGACATAGACACGTGCGAACACTTTGAGCTTAGCATCCAACTCAGTTAAGCACTCTGTGACACTTCTATGTTCAACGAGGGCTTGCTCGATTGCTATATCATGCAAGGTTCTAGGAGTTTGCCTGGGCTTTAGCGTAGTTGGAGGTTCAGGCCTAGACGAGCAAGTTTGGCCAACCCTAGGATTTCTTATGCTCTTGGGGTTTTCATGTTTCTCCTGAGGCTTTGTCATTGCATCATGGTTCTCCTTGGATATGACTGGTATAAGTTTGTCACCCTATTGTGACAGTGTTGTATCCACTCTTGATTGGTCAATGCGAGTTCTCTTGTCAGTGGATTGAGTGTTGCAAGCAGCCATTGATGGTAATGACTGCTTTGATTTTTCAGAGCACACAGATGTGTTTGAGGTTTCACCGCTATTAGGAGAGGCATCAATGGGGTCATTGGTGGATGGACTCGAAGCTTTATTCTTGAGCCCTTCAGCGCTCTTGGTGTCGATGTTATTGGGATCCCCAACCACCTATGACTGATGTTGTCTTCGTTGTTTTCTCCTCTTTTTCTTGGTCAGTAAAGGTGCATCTCTCAACGACTCATGACCCTGGACTAGGTCAACCGTTGATGTGCTTGGTTGGCCTCAGCATTCTCTTTCTCTAGTGTGTCCTCATGGGACATAGCCAGGGCCTACTGAATAGCCTCGCTAGGTTGTGGGGGTACAACTGCCTCCCTTTTTGGAGAGTCTAGCTCTTCAGCCAATTCCCTTGTGTTTAACTCTTCCAGCCTAGGCTTTAGGCACTTTGGAAGTGTTGGAGTTGTCAAGGAAGTTGATTGCAACACCTCCTCCACAGGTAAGCTACTAAGGACATGTTCCGTAAGGGGCATTGTCACAGCCAAGGGTTATGACTGCTGTGATTCCTGATTGGAAGTAGTGGCGGCTATTTCAGTGGGCTAGCTACTCTTGATGGATTGTGGTGTCATGTCCCTAGGGCGATTGGAAGTGGTCGTGTCTTTTGTTGCCCTTTGAGCATTCATCTGTATAGATCGAGATCTAGTCACATTAGGTTGCTTAGGCATATCCTTGGGCTGAGACCTATGGATGGTGTCATGTCCCACCTCTTAGACATTTGGAAGCTTAGATGGAGATAGAGATTGGGATTGAGCAGTTGCCTTTGACGACTGGTGTAGTGCTTCCTGTGTCCATTTGGAAAAAGAGGGTATAGGAGATCTAGGGCTCTTAGGTGGACTTGGCACTAGCTGAATGATTTTCTCGAGGCTATTAGACGATTGTGCTGTTTGCTTTGTTGAGCAATCAACCTTCTTACGAGTAGTGCTGTGCCTCTGGTGCTCATCATCCTCTTGGGAAGTCAAAAGCTCCTTGATCACTAATGGTCTTTGTGCACGCTCAATGGTTACATATGACATTTGCTTATTAAGCATGCTAGGCTGAGGCTCTTTCTTTTGAACACTCATGTTTCTCTTAGGTTTCCTCCTATGCCTCGTTGCTTTTGGTGCCATCTGACCTTCAGCTAATAGAGGTGGTTTAGCAGGGGGTTTTGGTATCCAAATCCATCGGTTACCTGCGTAATACCCTTGAGCACGTAGCAACGCTTTGGATATTCATTGCAGCGTTGTGCTGACCCTCCATCGATGCCTTCCTCTATAAGGCTTGGGCTTCTTTTGGGGTCTTCTAAGATATTTGTAAGTCCAAAGCCCATCCTTGGCATTGCCTCTTGACCTTCTTGTTTCAGGCATGGCTTCACTCACTGGTTCTCATTATTCCCTATGCTTGTATCAGTTTTTCCAACAAGTCCTTGCTATCGTTAGTAGGCTTGACTGTTATGTCAGCACCTTCCTTGCCTTTCCCTCAAGGTTCGATGAGGTCACCCTTGCTAAAGGTTGTGACTATCCTCACACCCAGTAGTGTTAGGTGTATCCTCTGTGCTACATAGTCAGCCTCACACTTGGTCGCCCTTTTGAAGGGTCTTCCTAGGAGGGTTTCTTTCTCGCAGTTAGCACTATTTGGAGGAACATGAAATAGGATATGCAAGCTTTCCGTTTCAATTGTCACAAGGATTTTGCACTTTCCTATGAGTGCTTGTGGGTGTCCCCCGTAAGGGCTAAGAATTGCACTAGTCGGTGTGAGCTCTGGTTGGCCTAGTAGGGTCCATGATTCATAGGTCAAGATATTAAAATCTGCTCCATCAATTAGAGCATCGATAGTATGCTCTCTTTTCGCAGTGAGTTTGACCCTAAGATAAGCAGGTGGTACTATGTCTTCATCTTCTGGGTCTTGGCTTGTAAATTTAAGCCTTTTGACAGATGCCCTTGAGTCCCCAATTGCATGACCAGACGTGGATTCTCCACCAATGTCTTGGGTCGTCTGTGCAGTGTTGCTCAAGGTACATCTCTCGTCAAGAGTGTCATGTCTAGTCATCTTGGCATTTGTAGCTTGCTGATGTTGCATTTCACTCTGACTAGACATGGTCTGAACACAATGTCTTTGTGTTCTCGTGGTATGGCCTTTTTGCCCTTAATGGCTAGATTGGCCCATTGATGTTCTAGGGTCTCTATTTCTCTCTGTTCAGGTATGGGCTTTTGGTCGCTCTTTTACAAGTGAGAATCCATGCTCGTCTAGAGCCATTACTACACTAGGGTCCAATTTGGAGGTCCTGTCACGGCGCGCGTTTCCTCTCCAATCTACTTGAGGAAGGTGCGGAGGGGGCAGAGCCCTCTCTGCGGGGGTCCGGGAGGGTAGTCCCCCTCGGCCCCAAGGGCCGTTACGGTAAACACCATGCGCAATTTGGAGGACAGTTTATAGCCAAATTTTGAACCAGTTGCTCTAAGTTTCAGCCCAGTGATGGATCTGTGATGTGCCTTTAGCTCTACCTTGCCTTTGGGGTCAATTCCGGGGTTTAGATACGTCAAGATTTGTATCCTAGATACCTATCCGATTTTGATAGTTTTCTGTCTGATTCTCAGATGTTCGATTTTCAGGAGTCCGATTATCAAAATCAGACGTCCGATTTTGGGTTGGTTCGATCGACCTAGTGGTCTGATTTTGGTCCCGTTCGATTCTTGCAGTGGTTAGATTCTAGGAATCGAATTGGATAGGGTGGTCCGATTCTAGTAGTCGCACGGTCAGACTCTGGGAGTCGGTTTGAAAAAGTGGTCTGATTTTTACGCTAGGACCAATGGTCCGATTTTGACACGTGGTCCGACTCTGGGACTGGTCCGATCCTGGGTGGTCCCGATCCTGGGTGGTCCGACTCGAGTGTGTTATTTTTGCGAGCTTTTGATTTCATGCTTTTGTAATTGAAATTGATTTTTAGAGATTTTTGAAATAACCTTGGATGCTTTCTACAAATGACATGTCATGCACTACTGCTCTTCTTTAACATAAACATATATTGTGCATCATGCATGCATCATCATTTGGGAGCTCCCAAGGAGAACACTAAACCATTCACAGTAAAGGGAGCAATGGTATTGAATAATCACAACAAATAATAACATTCCAAAGTTTTGCATTACCCAAAAGGAGTACAATATCTAGAAAGGTTCCAAGATTGCTACACCTTGATCGATCTTCATGTAACAAAAAGGACATGTCACACCCTAATGAAGTGCATGATGATGAGTCCTCCAGAACAATGAATGAGCCATGCTTACTTTGGGCTTCCTACATAATAGGGCATATCTTACGTGTTTGCCCTAACACAAAGGCAAGGTCAGTGGGAGTTAGTGCAAGCTGATGTATGACCATATGCTCCTTGGGTTGAAGGCCAAGTATGTGCATGTACACATAATACATATGTTTGCAAGCAAGAAATTCCTTTTGGGTAGATTCTCTTTTTTGAAAATCAGGACAAGTGCACCTAGGCTCTTCTTTGATGTGCACATCATAACAACTCTCTGTCAAGACTTGAAATACTAAATGTTGTCTCTCAAGTTGCACTACCTCCTCCAAGAATGTCACAACCATGCAACCAGCTGCCTCTATTCTCTTTTGTGCATCTTTGGAAATTCCATGTCTCCACTTGCGTCTTCTCCCGCTTGAACCACATTCTGTAGAAATAGGAGGTTTGCTCTTCTTGTTCCTTGGTGGTGCTGTAAAGTAGGCAAACTTGAAACCAGCCTGTCTTAGGTTGCTACACTCTTCCTTCGATATATTTGTTCCTATATCAACTGGCCACAAAGATGGAACAATTGGTGATGCTATCACTTGTTTCTGCACAACGTTTGTATGCATGACATCATGATTATAGAACCATATCCATTGTGCAATGGCCTTGTTCTTATAGGCTCTCTCAGACCGAAAGCATGGCGCGACTAACCCCACTTGTCGACTCTGTAATTTGCTACTGCAATTCTTTCTACCCTCCATACCAAAACACTTTCTCACACAGTTAGGTGGTGTCCTTCGTAAAGCCCACTCCTCCTGTGCCACTTCTACCTCTTCTACGTGGGTTGATGTTCCCGCATCTGGTGCACTTACTCCACTTGCAAAGGGCTTGATTGGTATCTCCTCATCCTCTTGGATACATATCTCTTCCATCTTTCCATCGTCAAACTGTATACTCCGCAGCCTTGACTCCATCACATACCCCGGTCTATGAGAACTTACAGTTGCTCCACCTCCCTTCTTTTTTCTTTGCACAGTCTCCCTATCACCTTGCATTTGCAATGCACGTGCAGCAGAGGTGGGATTTGGGGATTCCCTTTTGCTGGCACTAGCCAACAAAGACTCCATAGAAGGCCCAGATCCAATAAACCTCCATGTGGTATAGCCCAACCTCTTTGCACATAGAATATATGCATTCAAAACATCACTAACACATGCATCATAAAGTGATATCTTTCGTTTTCCACCCTCACCTACTAACCAACTAGCATGGACACTTTCTGATAAGTTTATGCTTGGAATTTGAGCATGTTCCCAAGGACTTTTGTTAGCCTGCGGAGTCAAATCCAAAAATAGAATTAGTAGCTCTCCCCATTGCTACATTGTGCAACAAATCTTAATGAGCTGGAAAAAATGTCACACTTACATGAGATTCAATTCCTCCCCAGTGGGCAATTCTTTGCTCCCACCATTTCAACCACCTATCCAAAGCCTTGATGTGTTCATTGTTTACATTTCATGCCCACCAATCTCGGATAGCAGAGGCCTGAAGTGAGGCTAGTTGAGCTGTCGTTGCTAGCCTCCATGCTTCACACAATTCAATGTGATGCATTTGTTTATCCACAGTGACTAATTTCTTGGTATGCTTTTGCAAACTTTGCTCCCAATGAAAAAGACAAGAACGCTCCCTCCCTTCCATTATGTTATGAGGTCCTCCATTGTACACAGCCCTTATTGCCATCCAATTCGCACTTGCCTCATCGGACATAAATCCAACAAAGTCAGGTGGATCATGGCCACATTGAACCATGACAAAATTCAAATTTCTCCAAAACGGGATTTGAGACTCTTCTTCCTCCTCTTTAAATTCACATATTGCAATTACCTGTAATGCTCTCATGCTAGTTCATGATTGATACATTAGTAAAGTGTTCATTAACAACAATTTAATTTCAATACAAACTTTAATTATGTTGCCACATACCCGTGATCATAAACTGAACAAGACATAGTTGCCCACCCATCAATCCTATGGGTATGATCAAAGTGCACCCATGCACGTCGTAAATCTCCAATCCCTATTCGCCTCATACGATTAACTAAGTCCACCCCTGATGTTGGTCCCTTGGTGGTCATTTTAAACAAGTAGCACTTCTCCTTGGCATCACCTTGTCTCAAAAATCTACTTCCATGGAAAAATGGGAAGACACAACGTTTTTGCAAAAGAAGTATGTTGTCATACCCATCACCAACCACCTGACCTTGTTTGGCTCTCTCTTGTGAAACAATGCCTTTGAACCTATGTGTTTATTAGAGGGTTATTTCAAATGCAGGACATACATTGTAAGCAGAAAATAATAATGCACAAGCTTACCCTTTATTCTGCACAAGTGGCATCATTTCTTCTAGAAAATGATTAAGGTCCACCTCAGTCGCCTCGGACTCGTCTTCTTTTGTTAAAGATTCAAACAACATCTGCCGAGCGACTAGCATCTGTATTTTTCGTGGGCCTCCCTTTTCGATCTTTAGGACCGTGTTCACAAGCCTCCGCACCTTGTCAAGGGTTGCCCTCTTTGTGCCCTGTTGAACACTATGAGCATGCTCCCCAACATGGATCACCAAACATGTCATTGTAGGATCCAGTGGCAACACATAATAGATCATGCATTTGCAAATGGCTGCACAAGTAGCAACATTTTGACAATAGTGACATGTTATCTTGGAGTTTCCCTCACTTGCAGGATAACCCATGCTCACGGTTCTATCCAAGTGACCATGGAAAAAAACATCATTGTATTTTCCCTCTGTTATGTAGTAAGGACAAGTGATCCTGAGACATTGAAGACTTCCAAGACAATAGCTCAAGTGCACAGTGCACTCAATTGCCATATTTGTTTGTGAGGGCCACGACCACAGGTGACCATCATATTTTTGTTCCATACCCATCATTCGTTTCTTGCTATGTGTGGCTGGAAGCTCAAAAGCAATTGTGCCATTATACTCGATTGGGAGCTCATCCACCCTTTGTGGAGGTCCATAGAGCGCTAGTAGTTTTTTCAATCTACCCGTTCTGGCTTTCTCCTCAATGAAGGCTGCAATGGAGTTATCATAGGAAGATAAGTCCTTGCTTTGGCTACCCACACATAGGTCCTCCTCGACATTTGTGTCATGTAGATCCTTATGGATCCCTTCGTCATTGCATGCACCTATTGAAATTGTTACTTCATCAACATCCTTCTTGTTATCTAAGGGTATGTCAAGACACACTGGAGTTGATTTGCTACAAGCAGGAGTACAATCAATGTAGTTGTCAATCTCATCTTCTATTGACTCAATACTGTTAGAGATGCACACATAGTCATTTGAGTGCATGATAGAGTAGGTGGTTGATAATGTACTATCAATCAGATAGTGCGCATGCCCTTGATGATCCCATCTTGGAGACACGGTGACATTGTTTGCTCCACCATCATTCTTTATGATGGCTTGCAACCATCCTTCACCTTTATTGCCCTCTATCATTCTGACTATATATCTAACTACATTTCTTACTATATATCTAACTACATTTCTGACTATATATCTAACTAAATAACCAACTATGCACTCATAATTAAGAGCTTTCGCCCCATGAGTTTTTCAAAATAATGTTGTAAATTAGATTAAATTAATATTTTTAAGATTTATTTATGTTGTATTAATTACCTAATTATTTAACGATTAACTAATTACATAATTACCTAATTATTAATTATTTAACGGCTAACTTACGAGAGAGAGACTAACTAGCTTATTAGTCTCTCTCTCTCTCTCTCTCTCTCTCTCTCTCTCTCTCTTCTCTCCCTCTCTCTCTCCCTCCCTTCTCTCCCTTCTCTCTTTCTCCCTCTCTCTCTCTCGCGACACACACACTCTTTCTCCCTTCTCCCTTCTCTCCCTCTCTCTCTCTCGCGACACACACACACAAGAACTCTCTCTCCCCCCCACACACACTCTCTCTCACGTGTCCCTCCTCCCTAGACCTGCAGCCTGGACCCTCCTCAGACCTACAGCCTGAATGCCCCGTAACCCCTGCCCCGCAACTCCTGCCCTTGTTGAGGTATGCCTCTCTGAAGAAAAATGCTCGATTGTGTGTGCTCGATTTGTTGAGGTTCGTAGTGCAGCTCGATTGTGTTCGTTAGCGTGGCGTGTGCAGCTCCAAGTGGCATCGTGCAGCTCCGCGTCCGCGCAATTGTTGACATACAGACTCCAAACATTGAGATTGAAGCCCCCCAATCGTCTGCGTCCGCGCGGACGATGGGTGGGCTTATGCACCTCTGCATCAGCGTGGCGTCAGCGTCTTGCACCTCCGCGTCAGCGTGGTGCCTTGCATCTCCGCGTCAGCGTCAGCGCCTTGCACCTTCGTGTGGCGTCGTCCGTGTCACCTCAGCTCTCCCATGTGGTGTTGTGCAGCTGCGCTTGGCGTCGTTCGTGTTGTGTAGCTCATCCGTGTGGCATCATGCAGCTCCGCGTGGACCTTACAAATCGTGCAGCTCATTGACATTGAAGCCCCCCAATCGTCCGCGTCCGCGCGGACGATGGGTGGGCTTATGCACAAGCCTATTTTCATTGAATTTTCTAACTTTAAGAGGTTCATTGTGTATCATGAGATTGATTGTGTATTAAAGAGGTTGATTGTGTTATTAACCTTAAAGAGATTGATTGTGTTGTTAATCTTTAACCTTAAAGAGATTTATTGTGTTGCTAATCTTAAAGAGATTGATTATGTTGTTAATCTTAAAGAGGTTGATTGTGTATCTATTTGCAAGTGCAAAGAAAGTTATGGCACCTGAAAGAGTGCTTAGAAAGAGAAAGAAATGTGTGTCACCTCATAGTAGCCGTGAAGTCTGTATGAAGCTACGTTCAGGATGTGTTCCTGGGCGGATCTTAGAGCAAGAAGCATCATTGCGTTTGAGGTCAGTGGACACTCCTTCAACAAAGAAAGGACGTGGTCCAAAAAGATGTGTCTACATTGATGACGAAGCACAAGTGGATGGGGACTCCAATACAATTGACGGGGTTGTGGAGCACACAGGTAGTCACTTATATGTCCATTTCATTTACATATGACTGTTTGTTCATTGTTATGTATTGTTTTATCTATGTATATATTGTCTACCCATTATATATGATTGGTTTAATGCTACTAATTTTTATTGTTACTTATTAATATCTGCTCCTACAGAGACTAATGTGTAGCATGATAGTCTAGATGACAAAGAAGAGGTGAGTGGTGATAGTGATCAAGGGGAGAATGATGATGAAAAAGAAAAGAAGCACTCAAGGAACTTAGGCAAGCAAGTCTCTCTAGGACTGATGAAGGATGTGCTGAGTCAATTTTATATAAAAAAGAAGATGTTGCCTCCTCTTGTGCCTCTTTGCAGATTGGTGGCTCATGAGGCAGTCAGATTTGCTACGGATGATGCCCAGTGGTCGATTCCTTCGTTTGATTCCATCTTGAGACTATGGGACACTTCCTTGTGTTAATTGAAGGTCCGAGAGGGGAGACCATGTCTGTGACAGCCAGCAATCTAGATGAATGGGGTCTAATATGGCATCAAAGAAATGAGGACTTTGAGAGGGCTCTTGGAAGAGAGTGGCAAGACCTTAAGGGTAAAAAGGTCTTGGTTTGGGATGGAAACCACAGGCTTAAAACATGGTGGAAACACATCAAAGAAAGTAAGTTGTCCACTATACATGCAAGTATTGAATGTTTGTATCCCATTCTTATGTTAGTTGGTTTTCAATTACAGAGTACTCCGATTGTGCTCACTACCATGTTAGTGTACGATGCCAATTCATTGAGGTGCCAAAGGCGAAGGAAGTAGAGCTACTACTCGCACTAGACACCACCAAGGCGTAAGTCTTCTTCCTTTAACTATGCTTCTCTTTAAAATATGTTACACTTACATTCTCATATTATGCTTTTGTTTGTTTTCAATAGTATTTCCAGAGCTCATGTTACTCCAAATATTGCACATGAGGTGTATATGTTTCAAAAGTTTGGTACTGCAAACAAAGACTCCATTCTAGATAGATTGAGTCCAGCCATGAGGAAGTGGGCTAAGGTTGAGATGAGTATAGAGGCAAGGTATTATCATGGTGTTGCTCCATGGTATAACTCTCCTTGCGGTTTAATATCTCAGCTTGTATGGAAGGTGATTTTCTATCTATGGCTCACTTGTATGAGATGTGCTTTTCTATCTCTCATTTAGTTTTTTTTTTTTGGAATGATAGGATGAATTTCATGTCTTCATCTCAAAAGAAACTGCGAAGCTTGAGGCTCTTGGTCTAGATGAGGTAGAGAGGAAGAAACGTTTGGAGAAAGCTACAAGGGTGGAAGAGGAGCACCTTAAGGATAGGGGTTACAAGTACCTATCCATTGCTAATCCCCAAAATGGTGATGAGTTCTTTAAGTTGTTATTTGGGCTAAAGTGGGATGATGCAAGCATGCTCAAGATCACAAGAGACAAGTTGTATTGTCTCACAAGCTCAAAAATCCCTACGGAAAGGTAATTTGTATATATAATGCAAGGTGTGTGTATGTGATGCTTTTTTCTTCAATGCTTTCTATTTGCGTATATTGTTGTGCATCACAGGAAAAAAATATTGTTGCAACTTATGAGTCTCACAAAGGCCAAAGACCCCCAATACCCGCATTTTGGTGATTATAAGCTCTTTCGGGTTTACATGAAGAAAGCGACATATTGGGCTCACTTGCATTCAGAGGCACTACTTCAGATTGAAAGGATGCAAGTAGAAGGTCCACAGCTACCAGATTCATTTGAGGAGTTCTTTAAGCTTAACATGAAGAATCATGTCATGGAGGTTGACTCAATGCAGTGCATTCATATTGCTTTCTTAAGTTCTTTCTTAAAATGTATATGTGCTAATGTTAAGCACTTGTGAAACTTGTGTAGGCTTTTGTACACCTCTTGGATGGAGTGAAATCTTCAGATGTTGCAGAGAAGATGCCAGAGCTTACGTTTTCAGCCAAACGTGTGATTTATAGGTTAGCATCAAAACTATTTTTTTGCAAACTCTTCATCTTAAATGTAGTAGATATAATGGCATTGATTTTTCTATTCTAAGCTCCACGTGAAAGCTCGAGGTTGGGTGGTTTGTTTATTATTATAAAACTATTGTCTTATATAAAGGAGATTGTGTGTCTAATTTTCATATTAGATTGCATGCATTTGCTTGCGTAATTGGCAAGAATGTTGCAGGTGGATACTACAATGTGTAGAAGAGAAGAGGCTGGATGCAGCTCCGCAATTCACAAGAGAATGGATTGATGTTTATGACGAGAATACATAACCCCCTTCCTGTATGGTCGAACCATCGCCCATCAGTACTTAGCCAACATTATCAGATTCTAAATTCAAAGCGATGCCTACTGTACCATCTTCAGATTCTACCAATTCTCCAGCCATTACTTTGTTCGAACCATGAATGCGGGCTATTCCATCTCCCACTTAAGGTACAGTGCCAATATTAACAATTTCCATTTCTGGGGATCGGATGGGTCAAAAACAGCTAATTCCTATAAAGCCATTGAACCCGCAATACTGGCTGGAAACGGCGAGTCGACAGCCTTTGATTCATAGCAGTGCAGCTCTTGACGTACGGGGCTTTCCCTTACTTTGTTTCCGGAGTATAGTAGCTAAAGAGTACAGTATTTGACTATTTATTAGGCATTTCCTTTGACCGAAAAAGTGGCCATTGGTTCACGATATGAATACTATTCTAGGGATGTCGCTAATAGTTTCTGCTAGATAGAAGTACTGTTTTGAACGGGCTGGCATAGCAGCAACTCCTGGTACTGTAGCCGTGGGAACGACGGTTCGGTACTCGTTGCTGTGACTGAGCCTATGATGCCAGGAGGCATATTCCACGGTGGATTCCGTGAGGTTTTACGGTGGATTCCGTAAACTTACTTAGATGACCGGGGCTCATACGCAAAGAGGATTCTTTGTGCGAGAAGTTGATGGGGACGCCTGTCCTTTTCGGGCGTTTCATTAATTTAGTGTGTACATGGGTGATTCCATAGCGGGTGATTCCGCAAAATGCATATTAAATTAATAAACGTTTATGAGTTTAGAGTGCGCACTCGTAATAAATTAAGGTTAGGATTTATTTCTAACCAGTTGATTTATTTATGTAGCTGAAGACTGCTAGGTATTCACTTTTGTCGGTTTAATTGTGTTATTTTACTAACGATTGTGAATGCTTCAGTTGATGTGTAGAGATAGCAGCAGTGGCGGAGGAAAGCATTGGAGTCTAGCGGGTTTCCGACCTTTGGACTATATTTTGATAGGCGTCACGCCTATATTTTGATTATGTCTATAGAGATATCGATTATTTATTATTATTTTGTATGCGCTTATGCGCCTGGATATGTTATTTTTATTTGGACATTGAGATTGGGCGTGCCAGACTCTTTGGGCACCGTCCATTAGCTTTATTTTCCTATTTTTGGTAGAAAGCAAACTCAAAAGCTAAAAGCTTGTCATATTTTTGTAATTGGGCTATTTTTGAGCAAAAAGATTGGAAATATATATTAAATACATGCTTTGTGAAGCGCTCACACAAGGCATGGGGGAGATTCAACCCAATTTGTCTCTTGTCTCATGTCGTGCTTGTTTTTACATTGGTTTTTGTGTTAAAAAGTAGAGTGCTTTGTTCTTGGGGATCTTTGGGAATTCACTACGTGAGCTACCTGCGTCCGATCTGCGCACTAGTGGTATCAGAGCGGAGCAGAGATCAAGGGCTTCCAATCGCTACCAATCTCGGGCGAAGGCGGAGCTCCAGGAACAAACGGCCTCTACAGTCAATCTCGTCACGAACCGTCGATACAGGCAGACTTCTGGCGATCAAGAACCCCTGTTTCCACTCTCAGATCGCGAAGGACCACTCTCTGTCGGCGGAGGACCACTCCCTCATCTTCATGAACAAGTCGTGATAAACCAGTAAGAGCCATATCTCTATTTTCAAAAAAGCTTAGTGTAAAAGCTTAAGACAAAGCTTAAGAAGCTTTAGAAGCTTCTAATCATCAAATCGATCAGCAAGGGAGACGCCCGAAAATCACGCGGAAAGAAAAAACGGCCCCCCCCCCAACGATCAGAAAAACGGCGGACTTACTTAAGCTTATTAAGCTTTAAGCTTAAATCCTTCTATACTCTGCAAGTTCTACTGGGCAGACAAGTCTGCAAACTCTCGGTCACGCACTCCAAAAGACAAGTTCCGTAAGTCACTTGGAATCAAGTCCCGCAAGTTCTGCAAGTCGGCTAAGTCCAGCAAGTCTACAACTCTGCAAGTCTGTTAAGTCTGCAACTCTGCAAGTCAGACTAAATCAGAACTGACTAATGCACGAAACTCCTAGAAGACTTGTTCGTTTGCAAAAAACTCAGAACTAGAAAGTTGTTCGCAGCAAGCTGTTTTACCTATCTGCAAGTTCGTTGAAGTACTTTCAGCAAACGGAGACAGAAATATTTCAGAATTTCTGAAAATTGAAGAAGAAAATACCCAAAAATACATAGCCTTGTAACCCCAAATTTGAGCTACGCTCATCCCGCTAACTGATTTTGAGTGAGAAAGGTTTGTTGAGTTTTACAGGATGACTACCCCACATATGGATGATCCTATGGCTGAAGACGACCTACCCGAGCCTACCATGGAGCAAAAGCTGGATCTTATCATGTTGCAATTGGACGAAGAGCGAAGAGCTAGGCAAGCCTTGCAAGCGCAATTGACAAAGCTACAAGGAGCGTCCACTGACAAAGAAGAACCGCAAGCTGAAGATTTGATTCGCCGTACCATCGACGCCACTCTTGAAGCACAAACCATTCGCAAGGAATCTAAGATAAGTAAACGAAGTTTCAAGTTTCGCACTTTCAATGGCATAAGAGAAGGAAAGACTGTTTTATCATTCATTAGCCAGTTTGATGACTATTTCCATGAGGAAACTTATCCTGAGAAAGATAAAATCAAGTGTGTTACTAATCATCTGATAGATAGAGCATCACTTTGGTGGACTGTAGTCCGCAAGAGTATAGAATGTCCTGCTACATGGGAAGATTTTAAGAAGAAGTTCATGCAAAATTTTCTTCCACCGCAATTTCATGAGAAGGCAATCAAGCAATGGGATTTACTTCAACAACGCGACCGTGAGCCTATTCCACAGTATACAGAGCGTTTTTGGAATGCACTCCTACAGCTACGCATGCTTGAAGACGTACCAGAGACGACCCATAAGCGGAAGTATATGTCTGGACTTCTTGGACATTACTACGCTGAGGTGAATATGTTCAAGCCTGCTACCCTTGAAGATGCCATCTCCTTAGCTCACGACACTGAAGATAAGTTACGCGGAAGAGATCGACGACCACAGCCATTCCAAGCAAACGGTAATTATGGATCTAAACAATTCAATTCCAATTTCAGAAGGTTTAATCCAGGTCGTTTTTCATCACCATCTTTCCGCAAGAATTGGCCTAAACCACCCGCATTACCATCCACTGTCAATCCAAATCCTAAGCCTATCCAACAAGCAAATCCAAATATACCCAGACTCCCAGCCATTGCAAATAATGTGACCAAAGCCAAGCCCATCGTATGCTACAAGTGTCACCAGCCAGGCCATCTCGCAGCAAATTGTCATTCAAAGAAGCCATCAGCACATATCAACTACCTTGGAGCTATGGACGAGGACGAGCATGAGGATATGCCGGATTTCACTGAAGAAGAAGATGATCCTACTACTACTTCCGACACTTTACCAGGTATGCCTACTTTACATTCATTGTTGACTATGAAATGTATGGTGCATGGAAAAGAAAGAATTATATTGCATGATGACGGTAGTACGCATGACTTTATTTCAGCAAAATTGGTAAAGGAATTGAAATTGCATACAGTACCTACGCACTATCGCATAAAAGCTGCATTTTTAGGCACTAGGTACAATGGCACACAAGAAGTTCAAGATTTAGAAATTCAAATTGGTCCATATATTGAAAGAAGAAATTTCTTAGTTGTCCCATTACAGTCTAGCGACATTATTCTAGGAATGCCATGGAGACACCAACATAATCCCAATATAGATTATTCCACACACACAATGAATCTTAATTTTCAAGGAAAATCTATTACATTATTTGGTATGCATGCATCTCATATGTTTCCACTGCTTTCGCATACTCAAGCAAAACGTGCACTACGCAAGAATACTAAATCATATCTCATTTGGGTGAATGAATTGCACGCAAAAGAAACTCATATGCACCCTAGACATAAGGAATTTCTTGCATATTTTAAGGACTGTTTTGCAGAAGACCTACCACCAGGTTTACCTCCATCACGTCCAGAAGACCATAAGATTGACCTAATACCTGGCACACAACCACCTTGCAAAGCCCCATATAGGCACAATCAAATAGAGCAAAAAGAAATCCAGAGTCAAGTTGAAGAATTACTAAATAGAGGTTTAATTCGACCTAGCAGTTCTCCATTCGGTGCACTTGTGCTCTTAGTCAAGAAAAATAATAATACTTATCGGATGTGTATTGACTACCGAGCATTAAACAAGATCACTGTAAAGAATAGGTATCCTATACCTAGAGTTGATGACCTTATGGACAAACTGCAAGGATCTTCTATATTTAGTAAAATTGACCTTAAATCTGGATATCATCAGGTGAGGTCAGATAGATCCGACATATTTAAGACTGCATTCAGGACACAGTTTGGCCATTACGAATTCTTAGTTATGCCATTCGGATTAACTAATGCACCTGCCACTTTCAGTAGAATGATGAACCGTATTTTTCTAAAATATCAATATTGTGTGATTGTTTTCTTTGATGATATTTTAGTGTTCAGTCAAAGTGAAAAAGAGCATTATGAGCATTTATCATTAGTTTTTCAATTACTGAAAGAAAATCAATTGTTTGCAAATCCTGACAAGAGTGAATTCTTTAAGACAGAAATAGAATATCTAGGTCATATTGTATCAGAAGAAGGAATAAAAGTTGATCCTAAGAAAATTGACGCAATATTGCATTGGCCTATTCCTAAAAATGTACATGAATTACGCTCATTCCTTGGTCTTGCTAGTTTCTATAGGAAGTTTGTACGTAATTTCTCATTACTTGCTTTACCACTGACCAAACTTCTTAAGAAAGGCATTGTTTATCAATGGACTGAAAACCAGCATAAATCCTTTGATTTACTCAAACGTGCATTGACCAATGCCCCTGTCCTACAATTGCCTGACTTTAACAGACCATTCTTTTTAGTTGTGACTGATGCTAGCGGATCAGGAATAGGAGCCGTGCTTATGCAAGATAACCATCCAATAGCATATTCTAGTTCTAAGCTGAAACCCTCTGAGCTCAAATATTCCACTTATGACAAGGAACTCTTAGCAGTTGTTCAAGCATTGAAACAATGGAAGCATTATTTAATGGGTTCAGAATTCATGATAAAGACCGACCAGCAAAGCATTAGACATCTACTTAGCCAACCCCAAATTTCTGACCGCCATATCAAATGGGCTTCATTCATTCAAAGTTTCCATCCTATCATTCAATACCAACCTGGAAAAGAAAATGTAGTTGCCGATGCATTGAGTAGAAGACCTGCAATTCATAACATTTCTATCATATCTTTTGATTCTTTGATTGCCATGAAAGACACATATCACCAGGATATTACTTTTCATTCTGATTGGCAAAAATTAGTTCAAAATAATTTCATTCCTGTTGATTCATTGTCATATAATGATGGATTCATGTTTTTTGAAAAGAGACTGTGTGTTACTATTCCATTATGATCTTTTGTTTTAAATGAAATTCATTGTCCCCCATATCAAGGTCATAGAGGTATCATTTCTACATTACGCATGTTAACTGAAGATTTTTATTGGCCACATATGGATGCAGATGTGTCTAATTTTGTTTTCGAATGTCTGATTTGTCAAAGAATAAAAAGACATCATGGTAAACAGTATGGGTTATTAATGCCTTTATCTATTCCATCTAAACCTTGGGAACATATATCTATGGATTTCATTACTGGCTTACCAAATACTAAATCTAACCATGACATGATTTGGACAATTGTAGATAGATTTAGTAAGCAAGCATATTTCATTGCATGTAAGAAAACTTTAACAGCATCACAAGCAGCACAGTTATTTTTGAAAACTGTTTTTACTAACCATGGATTGCCGAAAGTGATTATTTCAGATAGAGATTCTAGATTTTGTAATAATTTCTGGATTACACTGTTTGCAAATCTAGGCACAAAGATTGATTTTTCATCTGCATTTCATCCAGAAACAAATGGACAAACAGAAGCCACAAATAGCACTATTTTAGATCTTTTACGTGCATACACTATCTCTAAACCTCAAACATGGGATACTCATTTGCATTTATTACAGTTTGCTTACAATAATACACCGCACACATCTACAAAGAAAGCACCTTTTGAAGTTATTTATGGATATAGATTATCTACACCTGTTGCATCTTTGTCTAATAGAATACAAAGTGCCGATGATATTGCTGTTATGCATAACACTATTTTTGATGAGGTAAAGGATATGATTGCTAAAGCCCAACAATCATATACCAAACAAGCCAACAAGAAAAGACAAGCCATGAATTTCAAAGTTGATGATTATGTTTGGCTTAGAATAGAAAAACGTAGACTGCAAAGTGTAGATAGACATCCAGTTGTCAAATTAGCCCCTAGATTTTACGGACCATTTAGAATCATTCATAAGATTAATGACAATGCATTCAAGTTAGAATTGCCATCTCATTGGAAAATTCATAATACCTTTCATATTAGTTTATTGAGACCATTTAGAGGACAATTACCTATCCACCCTGTCTATGAAAACCCACCTTTATTAGAAGAAGACACTGAAATCATTGAACCAGAAGCCATCATAGACACTGATTACATGACCACTAGAACTGGCCGAAGCTACTCTAGATATCTCGTGAAATTTAAGAACCATCCTGTAGAAGAAGCACAATGGATGCACGCTAGAGACCTAAATGCTTTCCCCACTCTGTTAGCTCCACATTGAGCTAATAGCAATTGAGGTCAATTGCTATTCCACCCCGGGGGTATGATGCCAGGAGGCATATTCCACGGTGGATTCCGTGAGGTTTTACGGTGGATTCCGTAAACTTACTTAGATGACCGGGGCTCATACGCAAAGAGGATTCTTTGTGCGAGAAGTTGATAGGGACGCCTGTCCTTTTCGGGCGTTTCATTAATTTAGTGTGTACATGGGTGATTCCATAGCGGGTGATTCCGCAAAATGCATATTAAATTAATAAACGTTTATGAGTTTAGAGTGCGCACTCGTAATAAATTAAGGTTAGGATTTATTTCTAACCAGTTGATTTATTTATGTAGCTGAAGACTGCTAGGTATTCACTTTTGTCGGTTTAATTGTGTTATTTTACTAACGATTGTGAATGCTTCAGTTGATGTGTAGAGATAGCAGCAGTGGCGGAGGAAAGCATTGGAGTCTAGCGGGTTTCCGACCTTTGGACTATATTTTGATAGGCGTCACGCCTATATTTTGATTATGTCTATAGAGACATCGATTATTTATTATTATTTTGTATGCGCTTATGCGCCTGGATATGTTATTTTTATTTGGACATTGAGATTGGGCGTGCCAGACTCTTTGGGCACCGTCCATTAGCTTTATTTTCCTATTTTTGATAGAAAGCAAACTCAAAAGCTAAAAGCTTGTCATATTTTTGTAATTGGGCTATTTTTGAGCAAAAAGATTGGAAATATATATTAAATACATGCTTTGTGAAGCGCTCACACAAGGCATGGGGGAGATTCAACCCAATTTGTCTCTTGTCTCATGTCGTGCTTGTTTTTACATTGGTTTTTGTGTTAAAAAGTAGAGTGCTTTGTTCTTGGGGATCTTTGGGAATTCACTACGTGAGCTACCTGCGTCCGATCTGCGCACCAGCCTAGGGGTTGTCTTTCATAACGATAGCAAGTTCGTAACTAATAGGTGCAAATAGGGTTGTGTTTATACAAGTTTGACAAAAAAGGAAAAGCAATGAATCCTTTGGTTTACGGTAGATGGAAGATCTACATGAGCGATACAAGAATTCTAACAATCGATTAATAAGAACCTATTCGGCCAATCCAAACAGGTTGTGCCATAGCAATCTTTGTTGTAAAAAAAAATTCGCTCTAAACCCATCAATTGAACTCACCATGGCCCCAGTACCTCTTTGCTTTAGTATAGTTGCATTTTTTTGTTTTTTAAGTAAGTTAAGAAATCTCCGGCACTCTAATAAGATGTGAAACATCCGATGCCATTTTGACCTCGATGTGTGAAAAGCGCCTTTTTCTGCCATATGTACTGGAAATTACCGGGAGATGTGGTTGGACACTCCGGATTGTTTTCGCATAACGTTGTGATCACATCACATTGATGACCGTAAATCACCGCTATGAGGCTGAATTCTCTAATGAAAGTGATGAGGTATTTGACTTTGATATCCCCTTTCAATTTGCATTCCATGCAATCGGCAAGCGGAGTCATCAATTAAAATGACAAAAATATTTTCACGTTAAGCTGAAAAACTCCATTGTTGGCCAGCACTTCAAGCGCTGCCAAAAAGAACATATCACGGTAAGACTATAACTACAATAAGAAGTCTTTTCAAAAGCAGTGGCTTTGGCCTGTTGGGGTCCCGGTCCTTATCTTCTGACCGGTTAACTCAGTATCCGGAATGTAAGATGATTCGCCTTACCTAACTTACCTATTACATTTTGCTTCTAATACATGTGGCAGCAAAAGCTAGACAATGTTTAGAACGATAAGTTTATTACTACATTTTGCTTCTAGTATAACCGTAATGCGGTAGCAAAAGCTAGACAATGTTTAGAATGATGTGGCTGCAGTCATTCCAAACAATGACTAGCTAGGATTGACGTGGCTGTCAAACAGACCTAATTTTGGCTAACATATGGATTACGTCTTTAAAAATAAGTTTATTACTACATTTTGCTTCTAATATAACCGTAATGGGGATATCTTTATGGCATTCGTGATCTAACTTAAAAATTACATTGGGAATGGGAAAACGTATAGTCTAATCTCGATCAAAAGATAGAGCGGCTTGGAAAGGCCAACCTAGATCGGATATAGCTGGTTTTCCGCGAAATCTATTGCAGTAGAGCATACAATGTTTATGGTTTGGGATAGAGCACTCAATGGGCTAGGGTGGCCTCAAGCCTTGACCAACCTCAAGGAAACTTCGAATACAGGCCATAGGTTTGTATAGACAGACTTTGGGTGCTAAGATCCGAAGTTGAGAGGGAAATAGTACATTCATGACTAGAACACTATGTATTCTCCATCATTACGTGAGAGAAAATTGATGGCATGGGAGGCAAGTGTTTGCCCTTGGTGGCTGGATTACCCTGTGGGGGTTATCCCTAAGCAAGAGAAAGATCTGCATGAGAGTAAGTACTTCAATCTATGTAAACATCTCGTCGCTTTTGTAGCAATAGTTTTTGTGCTCATGCATGGGAATCTAAGGGTTAATGATACTATGTAGGATTCAAGGAGGAAGTTGATACTCATGAACCGCTTACCACATCCACCACTGTAGAGGAGCAAGCAACCAAGGATACCAAAGGTGTAGAAGGAAGTACTCAGGCTAGTGAAGCTAGCAAGGATGCTACACGTGCCACCCAAGGTACTCAAGGTAATCCAAGGAGAAAAAATGTGCCAGAGTCCTCTATGGCGCCCACCACCTCCTTTGTTGCAGATTCATCTCTTGGTCGAGAGAATTGGGAGAGGCGGCCTATAACCCGTTTAGTAGGTGAGAAGTCTTATATTAACTTGAAATTCATGTGCTTTATTGGTCGCCCATGAAGATAGTTGTGTATGATTATTAAAAATAAATTACTTTGAAATAATTGTTGCAGGGTTCCAGTATCAAACATGTGTCGATGCTCTATTAGTGGATGTGACCCAAATTGATAGATTTGCCCTTGATAGGTAGACATGACAACTACATATTGCAAGAACATCAATTTACATGTTGCATATAGCATTGCATCATCGTTTACTTTGCATTAATGACTATGTTGTTTTGTGTATAGCATCAACAAGTTTTTTGCAACACAAAAGGTGCATCTTTATAGCAAAGATGGAGTTCCATGTCAAGAGGTGGCTCAATTGATATTTGCGGATTTTCTTACGAGCTTGCTTGTGGATGCTCTAGGTCCCATCCCATTGGGTAAGTTATGCTTTCTATCACACAAGGTTTACATCAAACTCACTTCTCATATATCATAATGCCAATGTTGTTTGTAGAGGGCATGACTATTCCCAAGTGGAACACGTTCTCAAAGGGTCTAGTTATGGGTTGTATGGACCTTGCTCGCAAGTATTTGGCCGACCAAGGATTCTTAGTCACTATGTGCTTAGCAGAGCATATAGGTGAGTTTATTATGGATGTGGCAAGAGTGGGGCTTGTGCTTCACCGCACTTGGACACTCATGTGTGACTCCAAGGCTTATCGACATCCCGTTACTAGAGAGGCGGTAAGATAACAAAGTTGGATACGTTGAGCGTATGGTTGTATGTTCTAAATAAAGTTTGTGTTACATGCTTTAAATAAAAACATGGATCACTTATTCTATTTCCACTCGTGAATAGGTACTTGATCTTAATGTGTGTCTTTGGCATCGTGCTGGTCATGTTGTGCCTTGTTAGACAGAGAGGCTGGAAAGAAGATTTCAGAGAGATTGTTTCCAGCGTATCGTAGCTACATGATGGATGATCGTGTCTTTCCCATGGACGTTGATGGTGTCATTGTCAGAGGCGGAGCAAAGAGGTCTCATCTTTTCTATCGGTAAGTAGTCTTGCATGTTTTTGCTCTCAGGTTACCTTGTATGGTATTTTTATTGTTTCTACTTGCATGGCCGCAAAGATTCTGTATCTTGATTGGTGATATGTGATTGGTGATATGGTTAGGTGGTTACTAGCTACATTTACGAAGCGCTACGACTATGTTTTGGATGTGTTTGCGGGGTGTGGTGGTTTGGCGCAGGCCTGTGCAAAGGAGATGAGACATTGCATGTGTCTAGAAATAGATGATGTGCTCTATGGGGAGTGTTTGTCCACCATAGTGTGTGGACCGGTACCATGCTGAGAGAGAGAGTGTGTTTTTTTTTCGAGAGACTCTAGACATTTCATTTTGTTACTACTTTTATATGTTTATTATATACTTCGTCATGTGACTATGCCGGATTTTGTCTAAGAGATTACATGCATTGGGATCTTTGATTTGTTTTTAGGAGAGTGTACCTTGCAACTATTTGACACGAATATATTTTACTAGTTTTCCGTTGGTTTTTTTTCTTGATGCATGTTCATGTAAATGCAACATGTCGTACTCCTTAAGTAAGCGTGAATAATTTCTATTTTCTTTTTGTGTCACTTTATGCCCACAGGTAGTATGACTGTGAATTAGTAATCCTGCTATGAATGTATACATACAAACCACACATGACATGAGATATTTCCATATGGGGTATGCTACAAAGAGATATTTATATGCATAATGGATATATTGCATGAAAAAGCTCGAAAAAAGAGATTGATTAGAAAAGAACGAAAATGAAAGCCCGCAAAAATAAAATCCCCGTCCGACTCTGGGTGCCCCGACTCTGGGTGGTCCAACTCTGGGAATCGAATCGAAAAGGTGGTCCGATTTTCGGAGTCGGACGGTTCGACCTTAGAGATAGGGCAATCCTATTCTGGGACTCGGACGCACTGGTCCGACTACGCGACCGATGGCCCACCAGTTGCACGCGATGCCTTAGACTTACGTCTACTTCACCAAATCATGCCGAGCCGCCTAATTAGATGCAAAGCCATAGAGGGAAATGCCTGGCGTACCTAAAAATGGTGTGACACTCGAATCGATCAACACGCTGACGATCTCCCCACAGGTCTCTCTCTCTTCTCTCTCTCCCTGGCTCTCAAGCTTACTCTCCTCTCAAAGGGCAGGATGTCAAATGTGGCCTGTCCTAGTTCCCTGGGCCTCTTATTGCCCCATCCCAGCCTGCCGTGACCTCAGAGGTTAGTCCCTCATGCTCTTCTAGCCAGAAATCTGAATCTGTGCCCCTATTTCCCTGTCTCAGCCTATTATACAACAACAGAGAACCCTGCTGTTTTCCTTCTTTTTTCCTATCCTAACCTTACCCTAATCAACAAAAATCAAAACTAGAGATGGAGATGAATGGTCCTACTCTAATATTCAACAACAAATCCAAAACCTACTTGCTAAGGAGATCGAATACCTCTTTAAACTCCTCGCTTCTACCTATCTACTTCAAGCACCGGTTCGGGGAAAACCCTACTCCAATGCTGGATTCGAAGCGCGCAAGCACTCAAGGCTTGAATCCGTTGGTCTCGGCACGGAACCAAAATGTGGGAGCTTTCGCTCAACTGCCAAGACCCTTGCACCGCTTATTGTTTCAAGTGTTCCAAGCCGAGGACTAATGGCTACCTCTCACATAGCCGAGGCACCATCCATATCTATGGGTGTAGTGAGCTTACCTCCATGCCGATCGAGTTACCTCCTCTCCCGCGCACTCCGGTAGCTCCACGATCCAAGTGCAAGCTTCAAGCACACTCCATCCTCAAGTTCCATGCTCCAAGCTCCATTGCTGCGAGCAAGACAAGAGAAGAGAAGAGAAGAGAAGAAGAGAGGAGAAGATGGAGAGCTTCTCCTCCTCGGTCCCTCACCCTCACACACTCACTCCCTCACACTCTCACACTCCCTCTCTCAAGCACAAACTCAAGCAAGCAAGAAGAAGAAGAAGAAGAAGAAGAGGAGAGCCACTTTTGGCCACACACAAGAATGAGCTTCTCATTCACTTTTCAACTTTATATACAAAACCCTAAATCCCTTTTGGGCGGTCATCCCCTTTTCCCCTTTTTTACATGGCCGGCCATAGCCTAAGGCCCTTTTTCCCATTGTCCTTCTATCTTTCTAGCTTCCTTTCCACCGCCCGTCTATATTTACAAATTGCACAGGTGAGAGCCTGGTGCTCCTTGAATTAAACCATGATGCGCTTGCACTCTTTTACTAAAGTATCGACTTGCGCTTTTCCTTGCGCGCATTTCTCCCTTATTTAGGACTTTTCTCCTTGTGTGTCTTTGTCTTCCGTTTCTCTTTGCCTTGGCCTTTGTCTTTGTCTTCTGCTTTAGCTTTTCTGGATTTTCCACCTTCGTTCATTTGAGGGTTAATAATGGTGTGGACTTTGACGTCCCAAGTTAGCATATAAGACCAAATTGGTTGCCATGGGTTTCAAGCAAGAGCATGGTGTGGCCTTTGATGAAGTCTTTTCTCCTATTGGAAAGATGACTACCCTATTGTTGGTATTGGCTTTGGTTGCTCGGCTTGACTTAGATTGTTATGGCCTATCAAGACCATAATAGAAAATACATGAAACATAAAACTACATGAAACAACTATGTTACTGCAGAAAACTCCTTGACATGATTTACAACCATTTCATATATTTATTCTTCAGGAACACTATGCAAACACGAACTACATATTACATTCATCAACGCAGAACTATTGTCCCAAAAATTATCACACAGTTCTCTGTCATCACGACCACTCCTGATCAGATAACTTAAAACAATCATTGTAAATATTTAGAAAACGAATATACAGTAATAGAACTAGACATAAGTGACCAAAATCTGGTGCTGTCTTGAAGAATATCCCATTCCTCATCATGCAGAATCTCAAAAGATACAATCTCCTGAACTTCAGGAAGGTCCATGAATGTCAGGTAAAAACTTCATATCACATTTTAAGTCACTTTACATATGCTGGTTCTACATACATACTAATACTAAGATATAAAATAGCAAATATATGGTGGAATCCAAGCCCTAGCATAGATCTTAATCAATTGGATATCAAGATAACTTTTCTTCATAAGGATTTGCATGATGAGATCTACATGGAGCAGCCTAAGGGCTTTGCAGAACCTGATAGGGAACACCTAGTGTGCAGATTGAGAAAGAGCCATTATGGCCTTAAGTAGGCACCTAGGGAATGGTACCACAAGTTTGATGCTTTTATGCATTCACAATGATATTTCTGTAGTGATATGGATCTGTGTTTATACACGACGGAAGGCTCATGATGGCAGTCTTATGATTTTGGTATTCTATGTGGATGATATGCTGATTGCTAGGAGTGCTCATGATACACTCAATGCTTTGAAAGGTTAGCTTAGAAAGAGTTTTGAGATGAAGGGCATGGAACAAGCCTCACATATCCTTGGGATGTGCATAACGTGCAATCGCTCTAAGGGACTCCTTTACTTATTGAAGGAGTGCATCCAAAAGGTCCTTGAGTGGTTTCCTCTACAGGATGTTAAGCCTATTGGATATCCTTTACCTTCTCATGTGAAGGTTATTCAAGCCGATTGTCCACAGTTTGATGAGCAGAAGGCCGAGATGGCCAAGATCCCTTATGCATCTGTAATGGGCAGTTTGATATATGCCACGACAGCCACTCATCGTGACATAGCATATCATGTGGGAGTTGTAGTAGGCTATATGTTTACACCTAGTAGACAACATTGAGATGTCGTCAAGGGTATCATGAGGTACCTGAAGGGCACAATAGTTGTGTGCATCTATATGGTGGCCATGATATAGGAGGCGTGGGATACATTGACTTTGATTATGCTAACCATAAGACAATAGAAAGTCCATAGAATACACAAATGTATGTCCCTATCTACTTCAAAGGCAGAGTATATTGTAGCCACACATTGAGGCCTACAATGAGGCTCTCTGGTTAGGGCATCTAATGGAAGACCTTGGCATTACTACTGTGGTCCCTAAAGTGTATTTGGATTCTATGAGTGCTATTCAATTGGGCAAGAATTCGGTCTTCCATGCGAAGATGAAGCACATTGAGGGGAGTTACCACTTTATTAAAAAGGTCGTTTTGAGAACAAGTCCATTGATCTAGGGTCAAGATCTCAACTTACCAAAATCCTATAGATCTGTTGGAAAAAAGTCTCTCAATAGAGCATTTTGCCTTCGTTTAGGAAGTTAATGGGCATTAGATGAGATGTCTTTCCTCATCCTATTGTACTCTATGTACACTTGTACTTTGTTACTTTTTTTCTTGTTCTCTCCTCACTAGGGACACATTTGCTTTCAAGTGAGTTGGGAGTAAAGGTGCATGTGCCTTGTCGCTCATGTATTAATTACACTGATAGTACATGCATCACATATTAGTTACCTACACACATGTATCCTACAAGTAGTGGGTGTCCATCATAGTCACTTCATTCTTTATTCTTTCAATGATATTTGAATAAAGGGAAGGCCGGTCACACATTGTGATATTGGAGTTTCCATATCTTGTGTGTGTCTCTCTCTCTTGTTGTTGCTCCTTACACCATAGCTCTTGCTTCCACTTTAGGGCTCACTCCCTTCACTTTGTTCTTACCTCTCTCACTAAGACCCACCTTCGCCATAGGTTTAGGACTTAGGATATAGATTACAATGGAAGTGACAAACCAATTTGAGAAGTTATACTTTGATTTTTTTTTCATTCACTATCTTTACACATTTTGTATTAGGATTTTCCATTTAGTAAGTTCGATTGTAGTATTCTTTAAGATTTATGAATATTGATACCTATAGCTTACCTCTCTGTTACCTCTCTGGCCAAGACAAGATGATTGCAACAACTCAACTTGTTAGAGAATCATGCTTTTTGTTTGCAATAAGTCAATGGGCAATGCTTTATGTGCATACCATGGGCCCTTGGTACATATGTGTGAGTAGATGGGGCCACATTAACTTTGTGACCATAATTGACCATTTCTCTTGGAGTGAAGCACTTATGTAGGCAAGTTAAGATATAATTGTAAGTTTGATAGCTAACTTCATTTTTTATGCCAGAGACCAGGATGCATGAGGTAGTCTACATTTGTAAAACACTTTCTAACATATTTTTTATATTCACACAATCAATTTGCTTCTAATTCGCATCTTTACACATTCTTATCTTACATACTTAGTAAATTGTTCTAAGATTACAATCCTCTTCAAGTTTAAACAATAATAATACCTATACCTTCATGGCTTGCATCGTATAAGAGATATCTCCTAACAATGTTAATTAAGCTATCAATCTAAGTGAATCTAGGTTTGGGATCACTAGTTCATAATCCTCCTTAGGAGTGTTGCCATGTAGAAGAGTTGAAAATGCTTGAAGATTGTTAAATGAGTTTTTTCTAGAATTTAAATACTTCAATAAATTGTGTGTTTGTTATTTTAATGGACCTACATGAGTGAGAGGACTTTCACATAAGGCGTCTCATAGAGGAAAGGAGAGATTTGCTCCACTTTAAAGCCTTCATGTGGTGAGTTTGTAGTAGTTACTTGAAAAAAATATGGGGAGATGTTCATTTTCAAACACTTTTTCATTTTAGCAAAAGTTTGGGCAAAACTAATGAGTTGCATAGATTGTGACACCAAGTTAAACACAATTTATAGCATTTCATACATCGTGCTTGCACATAGGATAACCTACAATTATAGGTTAAAGCAAGTAAGCTTTCTTATGTGTGAAAGAGACGAACCTTAGTTTTGTCATTTTGGGGTGATTTTTGAAACCATCCATGAGAAAGTCCTCGAAATGCCATGTTGGAGAAGAACAAGAGATGCAATTCATGAAACATGAAGAAAAATTTATATATGGATGCTGTGAATCTCATTAAGGTTCATGGTCATTGTCTTACCATTAATAGCATTCAAAGGATCTAGTGTTTGAGATATTTTCCCATTGTAAATTGTTTACCACATTATCAATATCCATGTTGTGATATATGGCTACATTGTGCAACATAAAACATATGGCAATGAACTTGGAGATGTTGTAAACATCAAGGTTATAATGGCTCTATTTAGGGTTTGTCAAGTGTTTTTTAGTCGATCAAAGGCTCTTTCAACAATCATTTGAGAGATGACAGTTAGAAATTGTATGTAGTTTGCAACGGTGAGTACAACCCTTGGAAATGAATGAGCAACCATGAAAAGTGGTAGAATCGCCATCACCTATCTCCTATTGTGTACTCCCAAATGTTGTGACCCAGACTAATAAAGCCCATTTGGCGATTTGTAGGAGGTAATTTGCAAGTCTACTTTGTCATTTTTTGGACCTAAAAAATGTGCATGTACATCAAAGGATCACAAAATCGCATAATCAGTTCAATGCAATGTCATGGAATAGTTCCCTTTTCTATTGTACTAGTCGATTCCCAATTCATTTGCCTATCTTATGACTTTGATATGGGTGCAATCGATCATAGCCATGCAACCTTGAAATAGATTGTATCTCGTCAAGTGATGAAGGCCATATGATGAGGTCCTTGAGATAGCAAAGCATAACTTCTATGAAGTTATTTACCATTTTTTATAGTCCATATCTCAAAAGCAAGTGAATATGAGCAAACAACTACAAGGTGGAGAAGAGCAATTGAAACCTTTCTTTCAACCAGAAAAATACAGGTGGAGAAGAGCAATTGAAACCTTTCTTTCAACCAGAAAAATACTACCTTTATTAGTCATAACAAGGTGGAGAAGAGCAATTGAAACCTTTCTTTCAACCAACTACAAGGTGGAGAAGAGCAATTGAAACCTTTCTTTCAACCAGAAAAATACTACCTTTATTAGTCATAACAATGTCTGGAGTGTCCTATCTTGTCAAAGAGCAAGCGTGAGCGTACAGACAAGTTGTAAAATAAAGTTGGTATGTGGAAGTAAAGTCAAAATCCCATGTAATCCTCCATGCACCAAAAGCGATAACTTAGCGAACCAATGGATGGAGTGAGGTCTGATACTCCAAACCTTTGAGTGGATTTCATCCTAGTGCTATAATGGGGAGAAGAAGAAACAAGACAATAGAAATATGCCATGTTGGTGAAGAACATAACCCAATGCTCAAAGTTAATCATTTGCAAACATTGAGAATATCCAAACTATTTGAAGTTGATGACCCAACATGGATTGCAAGTTTGTGAGGAACAACATCATGAACTAAGTAATGGTAATGAAGAATGATACAATTAGAGGCAAAGAGTTTTCCATGAGCACTTTATAGAAAAAAAAAGTGGCATTACAATATAGCATAATTGAAGTAATCTTAAATTAGGAAACAGAATTCCACTTGATGTGTATAAATAGTAGAGATGTGTATAAGGAAGTAAAAGCAAGGGTAGCTCTCTTAAGAAGTGTGGCACTCATTTAAAAGAAGACAATTCATTTGAAGCAATCATCAGTTTGTCGAACTATTGAGGATGTTGAGATATTTGCAATCACACCTACTTCAGTCCCTTTGTGAGAAGCAGTGAGGGCTCAGGACTAGAATCCCATATGCACAGTAGGAGAAAGTACTACCACTCAATTCCTATAAAGCATTGTACTTGCACTATTTTTCTAATTCAATGATAGTACTCTTTTCATTCCAATAAAGTGTCATGTCACTGTCAATACACAAGATTGTGTTTATGAGTCCAAGTCTCAATCTTGGAACCTAATTCACTTGTGTAACAATTTTTCCTAATCAGGATCAATGTCTTCACGAGTTCCTTTTTCCTCTTTCAACCTCCATAGCTTTCGCATCTGCCATGCTCTAGATCCGTGCTTTTCACATGGTATCAGATCTCAGCTAAGCATGGCCCAACTCTCCTTTCACTCCTCTTAGCTCCTTTCTATCTCAACTCAGCTCAGTTTGAGTATTGAACCCTATCTCCAACTTCATTTGCATTCCTACCTTCAATGAAGCTTCCATGGCAACCATAGCTAGCAACACCCTGTTAGCTTGAAGATTTCATATCTCTCTCCACAGGCCAAATCTCTCTAAACTTCCTTCTAGAGAAGTGTTTCTCTACTTCCAGAGCTCCTCCTTGGCACCTCAATCATTGAGATTGGGCAACTATAGCTTCAGCATTTCCTCTTTTTAGAGTCTCTGCCATAACTGTGTCTGTGGACAACACCTACCTACCTTTGTTGGAGCAGCCATATCTCATCAATTAGGCCATATCTCTTCAAGATTTTCTCTTCAGGTTAAGGCGCAACTTTTTGGCACAAAAATCAGGGAGATTGATGCATATATTGCCCGAGATTTGCATTTTTCCAAATTTGGGCACAGTTTTGACAGTGACCACTTTGAAGGCTTAGATCTCTCAACTCGGGCAAAATGAGTACAAACCCTCTTAGGGGCAGTTAGATCCATTATAGTGAGGGTCCTCTATCTTAAAGGGTTTGAGCAGATTTGACTTGTGGAGCTCGTGGGAGCTCATTTATAAGTTGTTGGTCCCTATTTTAACAAGACACCCATAGCCACTTACCTTCAAGCTCATTTTTCCTTCATTTTCTCTCTCCTGTCACTTAAACCAAGCTAAGGCCACTCTAATATGAAGTTTTCAACAAGTATTCAACCATCAAATCGGCAAGGAGAGAAAGCTATGAAGATTTTTTGAAGATCATCAAGTCAAACTCAAGTAACAAACATCAACATTCAAACTAGTATCTTTTGATACTATACTGCCATGCTTGTGTCTTTTGACACATTAAAAATCAGCTCTACTGCTGAAAAATTTCAGAGTTTCAAGATTGATTCTCGATCAAAATTATGAAGACTAGGTTTGAAAGATCTTGAAGGATTTTTGAAAGATTGAAGATTCAAGGACATAGTGTCCATTGACACTCACCTAGTGCTCCTTGGCACTTATACTCAACTACTCTACTACTGAAATCTAGTGTTGATCTGCTGTTGCTCCAGCCTTCTAACATGGGAAAAGAATCTCCAACTGCTCGCTTCAAAGGAGTCGGGTTTCACACCTAGCAGACCCACATCAAACTCATCTTGATGAAGAAGGGTCTCTGGGCCATTACTAATGGACAAGAGAAGAAGCCCCAGGATGCTGCCCTAGCAGCTACCTAGCAGAAAGCTGATGACAAAGCATATGCCATTATCAAACTGGAGCTAGACGACAACTATATCCACCATGTGGATAATTGTGAGACTTCACAGGATACATGGAAGAGACTTGATACTTTGTTTGGTGCACAGTCTAAATCATCAAAGTATGGTCTCCTGATAGAGTTTTTCAGGCTTGAAATGAAGTCCAACACATCACTTGCCACACATCTAAATTACATGAATGGAAGGACTTCTAACCCAACTTGCAAGAATCAACATTAAAATGGAAGAAGATGTTTGCATCGGTGTTCTACTTAAGAGTTTGCCTCCTGAATATAATAATGTATCAATAACTCTAATTAATATGCTTAACCCTAAACTTGTTGATATCCAGGCATCACTGTTAGAGGAGGAAAAGAAGCTAAAAACTAAGGAAGAACCTAGCACCTCTAGAGATTAACATGCATTATATGTTGGCAACAGGTACAAAGACAAGAAGGATCAGCTCTTTTGTGACTTCTGCAAAATGACCAGACACACTGAGAAGTTCGGCCATGCCAGAAAGAGGTCCCAAAAGGCCTATCTAGTTGCAATCAAAGAAGAAGAAGAAAATGGAGAAAAGGAATAAGAAGAAGAAGAAGACCACTAGGAGAAGGACAAGCCTCATCAGTCCTTCTATACAGATAGACTTTTTTAGCTTTGTATTTCCCAAGCCCTAATGCCTCAAACATAAACTTGTAAACTCCTCAATTAGCCATGTTCTACAATCTCTGTACACTTTGTGAGGCTGTATGGTGTTGCCATGTGTATGGTGTGCCCGCACTTTGCAGGTGTTGCTTTCACTAAAGCCTCTATACGCTTTGTACTTCTGGTTGTGATTGAGGAGGGGTGTTGAGATATTTGCAATCACACCTACTTCAGTCCCTTTGTGAGGGCTTAGGACCAGAATCCCATATGCACAGTAGGAGAAAGTACTACCACTCAACTCCTATAAAGCATTGTACTTACACTCTTTTTCTAATGCAAAGATAGTACTCTTTTCTTTCCAGTAAAGTATCATGTCACTGTCAATACACAAGATTGTGTTTATGAGTCCAAGTCTCAATCTTAGAATCTAATTCACTTGTGTAACAATTTGTCCTAACCAAGATCAATGTCTTCATGAGTTTCTTTTTCCTCTTTTAACCTCCATAGCTTCCGCATCTGCCATGCTCTAGATCCGTGCTTTTCATAGAGGAAAGATAAAAAATTTTAATTGTATTCATCACATCCACATTGCTTAAACATGTTAATTATACTTATCACATCCACATTGCTTAAACATGGAACAATGTATGTTCTATATGAATGCCATAATTTGTATATACTCCTTGAATTACCATGTTAGTTAGCTATATGAAACAACCTTAATTGTAGTTATTTTACTACATGGATATCTTTACACAACAAAGTGATTGCATGGCTTAGGATATGTTAAGGACAAGCTATGGATTCTTCTCCACTTGTGCGTGGAAGTTTTACTAAAATACACTGAGCTACTCTCTCCTTCTCCACATATGTAAGGAAGCTTTGCCAAAATTCACTGAGCTTTTTTCTACTTTTTCACAATTCTGTGGAAGCTCTATAAAATTACTTTAAATAACGGCCCCTAAGAGACATGAGGAAAATGAGATTGTTCAAGAAGACACTTCGCGAGAACTCGAGGAAGACACCCCAGCAAAGAATGTAGAAGATGGCATCGAGAATGTAGACCATACCATACCAAATCACAATAATTGGGTTTGATTTGTTTATTTTATTTTTGCTTAGATCAAAAGAGTTGCTTTAGTTTAGTTTCTTTATTGATTGGAAAAGATTGTATTTCTTAACTTGGTATATCTACTTTATGATTCTGCTTGTGTATTGCTAATAAGATAAAAGAGGATATGTGGGTAGTGGATCTGCAGGATCGAGACATCAGTTGGACTAGCCCTAAGGTTCAACATGAATAGTAGATTGATTAAGATAAACCCAAAAGGGTACTACTTGGTATCTAAGGCAAAGAGCTAAGTGGTAAAAAAGGCCAAGCACGTTGTTACTACATCACCTTAGATAGAGGATCTTTGAGGGGCTTTGATCCTGTAAATCCCTTAGCAGCCTATGATGGGAATGTAGAGCTTTTAGGATCTTCACCACTGATTTCAAGGATGGATAACCTCAAATACTAGTCAAGAGGTAGAACAACCTCGAGGGGTTGGGAGTCCTTGTGGGAGATTGAAATGGCTTTGCGGAAGTCTAGATCCTCATGGGAAATCATAATAACGAAATTGCACCCTAAATAAAGAAACTTCTTTTTCTTATTGATTGTTTATGTATGGTGCCTTTATTACGTATAATGAACCTTGTGTAATGAAAAAATAAATGGAAGTTTCTTTTATATGTTCTTACAATGTGGTAGCATGCTTTGCTAATTAGATAACTAAAACAAACCCATCAAGGAAAGTGGGATGCCTCAGTTCTAATGACTGAGAGTCTATGGGTGGGTGGACATGATCAATTAGGTAACTTTCCTAAACACTAGATAGAGCTACTAAAACGTGACCCCCAATTTGATAGGATAGTTAACCAACTTAACACTATTTTAGGGGACCAACAGAGTGCAGTTGAGTGCAGGTCCTAACGGCCATGGAAGCCCAAAAGATAGCTTCATTCTCTTTGAATTAAGTGCAATGTTAGCCCACTCTCACCTTTGATTGGTTACAAAGTAATTCTTCTTACGTGGGTGTTAGACTATTGTTTAGGAGACCTTTATAGTTTAGGAACCCTCAGGTCGATCCTACCTTGGCATTTCACTGTGAGGTAGTCTCGAAGACTATCCAACCAACTAAGTCAATGTATCCAAATTGGGTCCATATGATGCTATTTGTGGAAGAGGTTTTTGAGTGACTACTAAATGATGCCTCCCCTAGCCTAGCTAAGGGAAGATATGTCACATATAGTATCAGTGCAAAAATTTATCGAGTGTAAGATTTTACAAAAATAAAATTGAGAGAAAATGAGAGAGAATTATATTATTCCTAAGTTATTAAAGTAATTGAATATACATCAAAATTGCTTGGGAAAACTTAGTCCATTTCATTTCCAAGGGGGTTTAATTGAGAAAGTGATATTGATGTGACTTCCTATGAGGAAGGAATTTCCCACATTAAGGGGAGAAAAGTAATGGACTAATTGGAAATGAATCAGTAGAGTAAATCCAAGTGTTTGGATTGAGAGGGTTATGGGTGACTAAATTAGTTGTTGAGTTTGATGGCAACAAAAATAAAATTGAGAGAAAATGAGAGAGAATTATTTTATTCCTAAGTTATTAAAATAATTGAATTTGCATCCAAATTGCTTGGGAAAACTTAGTCCATTTCATTTCCAAGGGGGTTTAATTGAGAAAGTGATATTGATGTGACTTTCTATGAGGAAGGAATTTCCCACATTAAGGGGAGAAAAGTAGTGGACTAATTGGAAATGAATCAGTAGAGTAAATCCAAGTGTTTGGATTGAGAGGGTTATGGGTGACTAAATTAGTTGTTGAGTTTGATGGCATGGTGTCTTTAAAAATCTAAGACAATATTTTATAACCCCAAGAACTTCAAAATATAGCCATAGTTGAACTCCAAGACCCTCAAATCGATCCTTTGTATTAAGGCCTTAACATTTCGCTACAAGGTATACTCGAAGACTACCCAACTAATCAAGTCCATATATCCAAATTTGGTTCGAATAGTACTATTCATGTTGGAGAGGTGTTAGATCGACTACTATAAATGATACTCCCCCTAGCCTAACTAGGGGCAAGCATGTCACGAGCAAGGAAAGGGGAAGGGGCCAGTAAGGGAGTGAAAAGTTAGCACAAGACTATCGTCCTACAAGGAGTCATTGATATCACCTGAAGTGGCTAAGGGAATGAAAAGTTTGCATGGGACTACCATTCTACAAGTAGTCCTTGATGTTAACTTAGACAAGATCTTCCACAATATTTTTCCAAGCCTCATAATTATAAACTCTTATATAATAGTTTAATCAAAGAAGAGAGCATTAAAATTTTAATACTATACCATTTGTCTAGTCTCGTGATAATCATTACGTGTGAAGTATATACATGTGTTTAGTGTGGCAAATCCATCCAATGAAACATGCCATGGCTACCATTCTCCTCTTCCTTGTACCGACCTCCATTTGAGTTCAAGCATATGTGTATGTGGTCATAAACATGAATATTTTACCAACTTTGATGTTGGAAGTGGAAGTAGTTAATGCTTCTCATTTCATAATATCATGCTTCATGCCTAGGCAATAAAAATTGCACTCATGAAAATAGAGTGCATTTCACATCCTAAGCAACAAGTAATTTTGTACAATACATTAGTAACATTACTAGTTATATTGCTAATTCTAATATATTAGTTACGTGAATGTGTTCTATAGCATAAACTAGCATTATAAACCCCTGCCCATTCATGATTCATATCAATAAAACTTTACTTCATGAATAGAATTTATATTATAATAATGTTCATAGAATATTAATGCTATCATTAAAAATTAAGTAACTAAGAGAGCTTGTACATGGACCACAAGGAGACGTTTCAAAGGATTTATACATGCGCCACATGTCAATCCCCTAAACCTTTTATTCACATATATTAAATTAATTTAAAAATACATTATTCACTTTAATACAACATTACTTCATGAAAAGAGTTATTATAATAATGTTCATAGAAGAGGAATGTTATTGAAAATTTAGTAACCAACAGGCTTATATGGACACCATATGGACAGTTTTTGGGGGTACTATATATGTGCCATATTGCATCTCTCCTCTTCTTTCTCTTTTACCCTTTGTATATATCTCTCGATTTTTCTCTCATTATTTTTCTTTTCCTTTATTTTTCAAGTTTTTTTCCCTCTATATTTTTTATTCTCTCTATATTTTTCTATTTTCTCTCTTTTCCTCTCTCCCCTTATTTTCTCTCTTTCAAATTATATATTTTATCATTGTCTCTCTCTCTAGGTCAAAAACTATATTTAAAAAGATTTAATTTTAAAAAGACCATTCTCTTTTCTCTTTCCCCCTCTCTCCATCTTTTTCTTTCTTTAAAAAAAAAAAAACCTTCTCCTGCTCCTTCTCCTCCTCCTCCTCCTCCTCCTCCTCCTATCTCCCTCTCAAAGTGTATGGAAAACTATGTCCAAAAAGCTTTAAATTTAAAAAAATAAAAATATTTAATTAAAAAGTTTAATTTAACTGTGAGGGAGAGAAAGAAAGAGAAAACCTAAGCCCTACACATGAGAGAGAGGGGAGAGGGGGAGAAGAAAAATGCTTAATGAAAAAAAAACTATTCTCTTTCCTCTTCCCCCCCCTCCTCTGTGTTTTCTTCTTCTTATTCTCTCTCTCTCTCTCTCTCTCTCTCTCTCTCTCTCTCTCTCTCTCTCTCTCTCTCTCTCTCTCTCTGTGTGTGAAAAACTATGTTCGAAAAACTTTAAATTAAAAAAAATTAAATTTAAAAGTTTAATCTAACACACAGAGAGAGAGAGAGAGAGAGAGAGAGAGAGAACCTAGACCCTATAAAAAAGTTTAATCTAATTGAGAGAGAGAGAGAGAGAGAGAGAGAGAGAGAGAGAGACTTTTGATTTAAAAAGAAGTTTGATTTAATTAAAGGAGAGGAAGAGAGAGAACCTAGGCCCTACAAATGAGAGAGAGAGAGAGACAGAGAGAGAGAGAGAGGGAGGGAGGGGAGGAATTTAATTAAGAAGGGGAGAGGGGAGAAATTTAAAAAAGGGAGATGAGAGGGGCTTTAATGAAAAGGGAGAGGAAAGAGAAAATGAGAGATTACACATGAGAAAGAGGGGAAGGGAGGGGGTTTTGATTGAAAAAGGGAGGTTTGGAAAAGGGGGTAGGTTCGAGAAGCCCTTTGGAGGTTCGGGGCATTCTGAACCTATAGCGAACTTGATTTTCAGCATTCTTGGGATTCATTTGAATCTTTTGCCTATTCTCTTTCTTCTCTTCAATCTCCTATTTTTCACTTTTTCTCTCTGATCCCCAATAGATACGATCTTTTGACTAAAAGCCCTTAAATACTATCATGCAGGTGATTGACAAATACGAGATCGTAGAGTGTTCTAAAAGGAGGATAGATAGAAACTTGACTAAAGTAGTTGCAATAGAGACAAACCCGTCTCATTTCTGCTACTCCATATTTGTATTTAATACTCTGTAACATTCTAAATTCTATCTTTTGCATGAACCCCCTTTTAAGTAATGGGGAATAATGATATCATTTTTTTGAGAGTTTCCTAAGGATAATGCAAATTTTTTTCCTTATTCCCCCCCTAGCCGACAGTCGTGCTGGAGGGGGAGGGGAATAGAAAGGAGGCGGAAGCTCCTCGGTGGGAGCTCACATGTGTGGTAGTGCCATGCCTCTCGACACGTAGAGGGGGAGGATCTTATCCCCTCCCCTATATAACTAAGGGGGGCCGTGGGCTGAAGGAGAAGGGAAGGGCAAAGATCGTGAAGACGACGCTGCCGCCAGACGTGAGGGAGAGAAGAGGGGGGAGATTCTCTGAGTACGTGTGGGAGAGAAGGGAGGAGGGACTTTGCGCTGGCCGCCCTGTGGCAGAGGGACGCGACGCTGCGAGAACGAATCCCTGTCATTGATCCAGAGATGGCACCGCCAACAGACAACCCCCAAATCTCCCCCCCCCCCCCCGTAACCTTCTGGAAGCTTAGAAGATTCCAAAGGGGGGGGCCTTCTTAGCCCCCTTCCCCCTGGTTTTAAAACCCCTCACACCCCCCCCCCCCCCCCCCTCGTTTTAACCCCCTATAAGCCCCTTTCCCATGGCATTTTGGAACCCCCCCTTGTGTTTTTAATTTTCCTTTAGCCCCATTTCTTTTGGCTTCGGAATCATCCCCCCCCCCCTCCCCCGTGTCCATGTTTTAACCCTTAAGCCCTTCTCTTTGGGCTTGAAACCCCCTCGTATTTAAAGTTCATAAGTCCCCTTCCTATGGGTTTTAGGTTTACCCCCTCCTCCCTCCGAGTTCATCTTTAAAGGCCCTTAGGCCTTTTCCCTCATTCCGAATGGTATAGCCTTTAAAGGCTACTTTTTCCCCTTGGAAGTTCCTCCCTTAGGATTCTATAAGGCCATTTTCCCCAAGAAAATTTGTCCTTAGCCTTTCCTTTCCCTATGCAAAAATACCCTTGGGGCTTTGTTTTTTTTCCCCCACTCATAAAAGGAAAGAGAGTGTTGAGGGTCATTTAACACCTCCCTTTCCCACTCAAAAAACCCTCGTAAGGGATTCCACACCTTTTACTCCCCATCGTGCCAGTCTTTACAAAGGCCATTAAGCCGTTCCCATGGCTTAATGGGTCTTAGTCGTAAAAGATTCTAAAACACTCCGTTCGAATTCCCGACTCCAAGGAGGAAGCCTTCTAAAATCTGTTTTCGACGGTGCAAGTTATTGCAAAAGAGAGCCACGGTGGAATATCAAAGAGGAGTTGTAAAGTTGCTTCCACGACGGAAATGCCACCTAAGAAAGTCCAAGGCAAAGCCGTGGGAGGGTCGTCTCCTGGCATCCACATGGATATCTAACCCTAAGCCTAGGTTTTCCTTCTTAATTTTTATTTGATATTGTTGTAATTCAATCATGCAAGGTTAATTGTTAGAAATAGGATATATTTTTGTCCTAGTTGTTCATGACGAAGGAACTTAGTCATCAATACTTTTAAATGAAACATGCAAATTAAAGAAAGCATAAACACATTTCCAGCAAATAGCTTATGTATTGAAATGAATTATAAGACTAGATTATTTTCCATTAAAATAGTATACTTCGGTTAAGCCTAGAAGTATAAACTGTATCTTGCATTATTAACCCATATCGCAATGAATCATCATGGAAAGTGCAAAGCATGAAATGATTCTTACGATGCATAAACTCTATGAAATTATCGTTGTCAACTGCATAAATTATCAAGTAAAAGGTTGCTTATTTAGCATGAATTTTGTTTGCAAAGTAAAGGGAAAATTAGTTGAAATTAACGTAACCTATGCCTGACCTCAAATCGATAAGTTAGGGTTAAAAAATCATAGACAACGAATATTGTGGAAGTAATCTCAAAATTATCTTCTAGAGTTAACCAAATTGGCATAAACCTAAAACACCTAAACTGCGGAGTACTCGTTTAGAAAAATTTGAATTCCAAAGAATTCACTAGGAAATTTAATACGTGACCTAATCGTACGTATTGTTAAAACTGATATTCCTATACCTTAAATACTTGCCCACATTCACTGAATGTAGGGACAGTGAAAATGTAACTAGAAAGTAAGCTAGGGTTTGTCCCTAAGAATCTTACAAGATGAAACTTGGAAACCCTAGGCCTAACGACGTCAGCCTAGTAACCTGAAACAGATAGTTTCGTGACTCCATTGTCCCATAGTTCAATGTGACACTTGTGTAACAAGTGCAGAGTCATATGATCTTGTGATTGAATTACAAGGGAATGACCAAATTCTCGCAATGAAGTTGGCATGTTCTTACGCAAGTTATCTTGCAAGAGGATGAATAATCATCCTAATTTAGTGGTTTTTCTTGAGTAAAGAAGATTGATTGGAAACTAAAGACTAGCCGATAAACTGAAGTAACCAATGAACTTAAGGTTTGACTGAATCGGGTTAATGGGGTATGCCCTAACCCAGCATATAAGGGATTTTGCCAAGTTGCAAGTCATCCCGGATCGAGTGCTGGATGCATTTGAAAGGAATGATTCATTCCTTAGCAGTTTGCCAACAAAAACGATCAATGGAAATGTTTGTGCTTGCTACAGATTTTAGAGCACTGTTTGGCTTTGTTTGATCAATGAATTAAAAGATAAATTGATATCTATACTTCAGGTTGAAGGCCTGAAGGGAGAGGCAGCTTCAGTTACCCCCCACTGCTTGCCTAACCCTAACCAAGGGGGTTGTTGACTGCGCCGAAAAAGTGAACCGAACTCGCCGCGAGAGGTCTCTTCGTTGAGCGCTACTTGGAGCAAGAGAACGTTGGGGTGCCAGGGGGGGCTCTGGCCATAAATCCCTCGCCTTCCGAGCTCTGCACAAGAGGCTAACATGACTCGGGATTGGATCTCGAGGCCCGCATACTAGTCTACGGGCACAAACTTGGATTGGTAATCCTTGTGGATTGCTGGATAGCCTTCGGGCGGATTGTGGATAAGCCTACGGGATGGACTCTTTGTATTTCAAAGATAAATATAATAACCTATTAATAAGGAACTTGTCTGATATTGTTTTTATATGTCAAGTGATAAGATTACGTGAAGAAACCAGTGCCTAATGGGTTAATTAAAGAAGCTAGTTGTTACATGTCCAACTAATGCTTTAGGTAATTAAATAACTAAAACAACCCGAGAAAAGTGCGGAGGATGGGCCATAGGTCCGTCCTACGGATGGGTGGTCTCGGTTGGCTGGGAACTTTTTTCAAATCACGATGGACAATAGGAAGATTGTCAAAGAACCTGAACAACAAAAGCATTGACCTAAAGTTATGATTAAACCCGATTTACGCTATTTTAGGGGAACGGAATGTGACTATGCCTTATGGCAGAGAGGTTGAGCTTTGCATCCCTCTCGTTTTCCATTCTCCTTGAACCAAGTGCAGCATGAATCTGCTTCGGACCTGGCATTTTTGCGTAAAGTAGTTCACTTGGATCCGACGCTAGTTGCCGTTAGGAAATGACCAATAAGAAAAATCCTAATTCAGGTTGATCCTAAGTGGGAACGGCCAGAATACTTCCGCTACGTGGTAGACGTGGAAAGCCCTAGATCACAAACCTCGTAACATTCCATGGGAGTGCCGACTGAGCTTTCTAGACACCCTTTCTAATGGAGTGTTAAGACATGTCTTGAAGATACAAGTGGACACGTTACAATTGGTATCAGAGTCAACCAACAACGGAATTGTGTTATGAAATCTTAATAGGAAGAAGTAAAGCAAATATTGATGCTCCAAACATTTCCTTACTTTCAATCCTGTCTTGCAGAATTACAAAGTGTGGAACAAGTTCTTAGTATTTCGAATCATGTTTATGACCGCAATGCATTCTCCGCATTACCGACAAAGGGTTGAGATGATGAAGATCCTAGAGCAAATCTATAATCCATCACATTTGTACATGGAACGAAGATGGACGGGTGCTTCAGGAATCTACTATATAGCCGCCCATCGGTTTGCTTATCTACAAAACAACCTAAAGAGGATCAAGTGATTGGAAGACCTAAAAGTTATGAAGCTGTTCATTTTTGTGGAAGCTCACATAAACTCAACTTTACATATTCGAGGTCGGAGGGTTGAGATGAACTCATATGTATATGAGGAAGTAACCCGTGTAATCCCCGCCGACAAGATTAAAGTGTTGGGCCACCATGAGAAAAATGGATTCCAATGGAAAGCATACCCTGAACTTCCAATGATTTACTGATTTCTGAAGATCCATGACCCGAAACCATACTATTATACAGTTCCTATAGATAAATGTAATACAACGTTATTCTCCCCAAACTAAATGTAACAGTTGGCTTATCATCACAAGAAATGTTGTATTCCAAAAGGGCTATGCCCATATAAATACAAATAAGACTTCTTTTTATCAATGTCTAATTGTGCATGAGAATTGATAAAAAGTTAAGTAGCTACATTGTCTACGTGATAGCAGAATTGAAGATGTAATATAAATCAATAACGATTATCGTATAATAACGTTAAGAAATCTTTATCCAAGCACAACCCCAGATACAGGTTCCTAGTTCGCCTTCTACATCAAGTACTGTTGTAATCCAGGAGAAGAAATTCCTTCTCAAGCAGATTAAGCCACCCGAGTTGACGGGAGAGGCAGATTCGTCCAAGCTAATGCTGAAATTTGGATTGAATCCATGGAGGATTACTTCGAAGCAGTCAGTACTGCACCCGCCAATCAGGCTATGCTCGCCAAGCTAAAGCTCACCGGCGAAGCCAGGCTTTGGTGGAAGCAATGGTGTAGGGATCAAGGGAACGCGGAGGGATCCATTACCTAGGAGAAGCTGAAGAAAGCCGTGCAAGGAAGATACTTACCACCTGCATATTGCACGCAGAAAATGAATGAGTTCTACGAGCTAAAACAGCTGGGACTCACTCTTGACGCATACTACTCTAAATTCGTCTCACTTTTAAAGTATGCGCCGCAGATGGACATGACACAACAGGTTTCCAAATTTTGTGCGGGTTTAAATCCACCAGTAAATACCCGTCTCGAATCTATGCGTCCATCAAATCTTCAGGACGCACTCATTCGAGCGGCGCCTATAATTCAGGAGGTACATGCTAGACCAAGGGGTAACAAAGCTTGGTCTTATAATGACCCGAACAGAGGAGCATTTAGACCTCAAATGAAGAGAGTTCAAGGTTATAATCAAGGACAAAGAAAGAAAGCAAGGACTAATAACGTCAACAACTTTATTCCTACTCAAAGCAATGGCCGAAACCTCCATTGTTTCCACTGCAATGAACCCAGTCACTTCAAGAGGCAATGTCCCAAGCTTGGTGGAGGACATCGCCAAGCACCTTTCCAAGGAATAGGTTGTGGTCAAGGAGCCGCTACCTGAGGAAGAGGAAGAATCGCCTGCGTTACCAATAGGCAAATATGCGAAGAAGAAGAAGAAGAAGATCCAACCATGGAAGCAGGGTTTGAAAGGGCGACAGTCCATGCCGCTCTACATAAGAAAGGCCCGAATCGCCAGTTCTCGGTGATTCAGACACCGTCAATCTATCAAGGTAAAAGTTTCCAGACCTTGATTGATTGTGGAAGTACACATTCCTTTATCTCACCAGCTTGTGCAAAAAGATTAGAAATAGCCACAGTAGAAGCACCTACCTTGCTTATGGAATTGGCAAATGGTCGTGAGGTTACTTGTACCAGGCAAACTGGTAAGGTGGAATTCTTTCTGGGAGGAAAGAAGACTTCAGTCAAATTCAGAGTCATGAAATTAGGTATCCATGAATGTCTACTAGGAATGGATTGGCTTAAGCCTAATGACGCCCACATTCACTGTGGAAAGGGTCAAGTTTCCTTTCAAAACTTTGAAAGGGAATTACTCACAACTCAAGGTGAGGCTGGAGTGCCAAGAATCCAATTGGCCAAAGTATCTCGGATCATAAAAGGAGTCAGAAAAGGATTACCTGTCTACTTGATCAAACTCAACAAGTTAGATCAGAAGCAAGAGTCTAATGAGAAACCTACTTGGCTAAAGGAATACGCGGACGTATTTCCTGAAGAGTTGATAGAACTTTCGCCTCAAAGAGAAGTAGATCATGAGATTAGATTAGTACCAGGAGCTGCGCCAATTGCAAAGAGACCTTATAAAATGTCCATACCAGAAGAAATTAAGCTGAAGGAACAACTCAAGCAACTACTAGATCAGGGCTACATCTCGCCTAGCAGTTTACCATGGGGAGCTCCAGTACTGTTCCAGAAAAAGAAAGATGGGACACTTTGACTATGTATTGATTACCGAGGATTGAATCAATCAACGGTCAAGAACAAGTACCCTATTCCTAGAATAGATGAGCTTCTTGATCGTCTTCAGAGTGCAAAGATCTTCTCCAAGATTGATCTCAGGTCAGGTTACTATCAGATAAGGATCAAGGAAGATGATATCCCAAAGACAGTTTTCAATACAAAATATGGGCACTTTGATTTTCTAGTTATGTCATTCGGACTTACGAGTGAACCTACCACCTTCAACAGGTTAATGCAGGATATCTTTGGGCCATATCTTGATGATTTCATGCTTGTCTTCTTCGACAACACTTTAGTCTATTCCAAATAGGAAGAAGATCATGAACCCCAACTCCGGATTGTCCTTAAGACAATAAGAGCACATAAGTTGTACGCTAAAATGAAGAAGTGTGCATTCTTCAAGCGTCAAATTGAATACATGGGATTCATAGTATCAGCGAAAGGAATCTCAGTAGACCCAGCTAAGGTGAGAGATGTGTTAGAATGGCCAATACCAACATTTGTCAAAGAGATACGCAGCTTTCTTGGATTGACATGATGGTATAGGATCTTCATAAAAAACTATGCTTTGATTGCAGCACCTCTGACGAACTTATTGAAGAAGTAAACTTCCATTGCATGGTCAACTCCCGAACAAAATAGCTTCGACAGATTGAAGCAAAGTTTGGTATCAGCACCTATTCTAAAACTTCCAGACCTCAATAAAGAGTTTGAGATAGTAACTGATGCTAGCATACTTGCCTTGGGATGTGTGCTCATGTAGGAAGGTCATCCTGTAGCATACTCTTCAAGGAAACTAAAGAGTCATGAGAAGAATTATGCTATGCATGATCTGGAATGTGAGAAATGCGGGATCTAGAGCACGGCAGTGAGTTATGGTGGATGAAAGGAAAAGTGTGGACTCATGATGGAGAAGACAAAGACACTGTTTGTTACACAAGTGAATTAGGTTCCAAGATTGAGACTTGGACTCATAAACATAATCTTGTGTATGTAGACAATGACATTGACACTTCACTGAAAAGAAAAGAGTACTATCATTGCATTAAGAAAAAAGGAAGCAAGTACAATGCTTTATAGGAAAGTAGGAAACTACAGTAGGCACCATTGTGCATATGGGATAGGATAGCCTGCATGTCCTTGGCCCTGAAGCTCCATACAAAGAGGCTGTTTAGTGAGTGTGATTGTTGATTCTCAACACCCCTCCTCAATCACAACTAAAAAGGCACAAAGTGTGTAGAGGTTGTAATGAGAACCCCCTGCAAAGTGTGGGCACACCACAAACATGGTAGACACCAGAGGCTGTTGCAGAAAAGGCTAAGTGTGGGCATCAAAACATGATGGATATCCAGAGACTGTAACAGGGGCCTCACAAAGTGTACAGGGACTGTAATGCCAAGTTACATAAGAAGTTTACAAAGCTTATGGCAGGAAGCATTAGGGCAAGGAAATACAAGGCTTTTAAAACAGTCTATCAGAGTTATGAGAGTAGAAGGACTGATGAGTCTTGTCCTTCCGATCCTGGTGGTCTTCATCTTCATCTTCTTCTTCCTTTGCTCCATTTTCTTCTTCTTCTTTGACTGCAACTAGATAGGCCTTTTGGGATCTCTTTCTTGCGTGGCAAAACTTCTCGGTGTGTCCGGTCCTTTTGCAGAAGTCACAGAAGAGCTGATCCTTCTTACCTTTATACCTGTTGTCAATATATAATGCATGCTCATCTCTAGAGGTACTTGGTTCTTTCTTAGTTTTTAGCTTCTTTTCCTCTTCTAACAGTGATGCCTGGATATCAACAAGTTCAGGATTTGGCATGTTGATTAAAGTTGTTGATACATTATTATATTCAAGAGGCAAACTCTTAAGTAGAACACCGATGCAAACATCTTCATCCATTTTAATGTTGATTCCTGCAAGTTGGATTAGGAGTCCTTACATATAATTGAGATGTGTGGCAAGTGATGTGCTGGACTTCATTTCAAGCCTGAAGAACTCAATCAGGAGACTATACTTTGATGATTTAGATTGTGCACCGAACAAGGTGTCAAGTCTTTTCCATGTATCCTGTGAGGTCTCACAGTTATCCACATGGTGGATGTAACTGTCGTCTAGCTCCAGTTTGATAATGGCCTAGGCTCTGTCATCATTCTTTTGCCAAGTAGTTGCAAGGTCCGCGTCCCGAGGTTTCTTCTCTTTGCCATTTGTGATGGCCCAGAGACCCTTTTTCATCAAGATGAGCTTGATGCGGGTTTGCCAGGTGTGAAACCCGACTCCTTTGAATCGAGCATTTGAAGAGTCTTTTTCCATGTTGAGGTTGCAAGATCAGCAGCAAATCAACACCAGAATTCTGAGATTTTATCAATAGAAGAGCAGAATGCAGTGTGTCAAGAGACACAGTTAGTGATAGTGTGAAAACACACTATGTCAGTGTTGATGTTGAGCTTGATTCTTCTTGTTCGGGATCGTTCGGTCGTTCTTCAATCTTCTCAGGTCCTTCCCCTCCTTGATTTGATGTTGGGTCAATGGATTAGAGTGGGCTTTAGCTTGGTTTAGTGTCAGGAGTGAGAAAAAATGAGGAAAAAAAAGCTTGAGAGATTTTGGCTATGGTGGAATTAGGGTTTCTGAGACAGGGGCCTGGTTTTTCTCAGATTGCAGGAGCTATACTTGATCATTTTCAAAAAAATTTACATTTCTAGGAAGCTTATGCCAAGGGCTATCAAAGTCTTATGGAAATCGTCCAAATCGTGGACAGCGCGACGCACACAGAGGGCGCGAACAGCCACGGCGCAGTTTGGGGCAGTAATGTCGAATTTGTGCAATGCCAAGGCTGTAGATCACCAATCTGGTTGTTTGTTGTGCCAAGAGGGAGCGCCCTGAGTGAAGGAAGATATGTCTAGAAGAAAGTTTCTGAAGATATGATCTACAGAGAGAGATATGAAGGCTCCATGGAGGGTATGTCCTGCAGGTCACAGTTGAAGACTATGGCAGTGACTGGAAATTTTCACAATGCTGAGCTTCAGATAGTCAAATGTCATGGATTGATGTGATACAGGGAAGCTTTGTGAGTTGGGGAATACTTTTTCAGAAGGAAGATCCAAGAGATTTGACCTGTGGAGTGAGATATAAGCAGCTTAATCTGACAGGGTGCTGCTGGCTATGGCTGCCATGGAAGCTTCAGTGAGGATAGAGTTGGGAGATGAAGTCATGAGATGGAACTAAGCTGACCAGAGATTAACATGAGCTGAGAGAGAGTAAAGGAGAGCTAAGCCGAGCTTAGCCATGCCCAACTGGGCTCTGATACCATGTGAGAAATGCGGGATCTAGAGCATGGCAGTGAGTTATGGTGGATGAAAGGAGAAGTGTGGACTCATGATGGAGAAGACAAGGACACTGTTTGTTACACAAGTGAATTAGGTTCCAAGATTGAGACTTGGACTCATAAACACAATCTTGTGTATGTAGACAATGACATTGACACTTCACTGAAAAGAAAAGAGTACTATCATTGCATTAAGAAAAAAGGAAGCAAGTGCAATGCTTTATAGGAAAGTAGGAAACTGCAGTAGGCACCATTGTGCATATGGGATAGGATAGCCTACATGTCCTTGGCCCTGAAGCTCCATACAAAGAGGCTATTTAGTGAGTATGATTGCTGATTCTCTACATGGAATTGCTAGCCGTCATCCATGCTGTAAAGCTTTGGAGACACTACCTGTTGGGTAACAAGTTCATGCTTATAACTGACCATAAGAGTCTCAAATGGATCTTTACTCAGAATGAGCTCAAGATGAGGCAACGTCGGTGGATTGAAGTGTTGGAGGAATATGACTTTGAAATCAAGTACCGACCAGGGAAAGAGAATGTAGTTGCTGATGCACTTAGTTGCAAGGCATTCCTAAATTCCCTAATCTTACAGAATCCATCAACAGCCACATCTCTAGCTACAAAAGTATCTATACCAAACAACCCAATACTTGAGTTAGCTAGAGAGGATGCATGCCATGATCTGGCCTATCAAACAATGTTGAGGGAGATCTCTATCAAAGATCAAAACCAAAAGCTACAGGCTAAGTATCATGAATTCTCTATTAATAATGGGCTTGTCTACTATAGAACAAGGCTATGTATACCAACAAGCCAGTCACTTAAGCAGAAGATATTGTGGGAAGCTCATGCTTCCCCTTTCTCAGGACATCCTGGCTATGCCAAGACTCTTAATATAGTTTAGGAAGAGCTACCATTGGGAGAGGCTTAAAGGTGACGTTCTCAAATATGTCACCGAGTGTTTATCTTGTCAACGTATCAAAGCTGAACATGTCAAGATGCCAGGAAATATGCAACCGCTTGACATTCCCCAAATGAAATGGGAATTCATCAGTATGGATTTTGTTGTAGGCCTACCCCAAGTCCAGGGAGGATACAACTCCATCATGGTTGTGGTTGACATGCTTACTAAGGTTGCACACCTTATTTCAGTAAAGACAAACTATAAAGCCTCAGACATTGCAAGATTGTTTATCGAGGAGATATTCAAGATACATGGGTTACCCAGAAGAATCATTAGTGATCGTGATTCTCTCTTCACGTCACACTTTTGGAGAGCTATCTTTGAAGCTATTGGGACTCAACTCTGCTTTAGCACCGCTTACCATCCCCAAACGGATGGCCAAACAAAGAGAGTAAATCAAGTCATGAAAGACATGCTTAGGGCATACTGTTGTCATGAGCCGAAGAGGTGGATTCAATATTTGCCTTTGATTGAATTTGCCTACAATGCTTCTTACCAGCAAAGCATTCAAATGACCCCTTTCCAAGCATTATATGGTCATGACTGTCAAAGTCCCCTAAACTTTTCAGATCCAACCTTAAGGATTAAAGCTTCAAGGCAGATGTTGGAAGAGATGGATGACCAAATAAAGTCAATAAGACAGGACATCCAAGCTGCCAAGGATAGACAGAAGGCATACGCGGATTTGAAACGTCAAGATAGAGTCTTCGAAGAAGGAGACATTGTCTTCATTCGCGTACGCCCTAAAAAGAGTTCCCTATCCTTAGGAGATTACAAGAAGCTAAGTCCAAGGTATTGTGGACCGTACAAAATCCTCAAATGCCTAGGATCTAATGCTTATAAATTGCAACTCCCCGAGAACCTAAAGATTCACAGTGTATTCCATATCAGCCTATTGAAGAAATATGTACCTAATCCTAACCATGTACTCGATGACCAACAAGTTGTAATGCCCAGTCAAGGAGTCCTTGAACTAACACTTGACAGGATCTTAGATGTTAGGGAGAGACAATTAAGATCCAGAACCTTGAGAGAACACCTCGTCCAGTGGAAAGATTATCCCAAAGAGGATGCCACTTGGATAGATGAAGGCACCCTCAACCATCAATATCCCCAGTTTATCTCGAGATGAGGACATCTCGATTCCTCTAAGGGGGAGAGAATGTAACATTCTAAATTCTATATTTCTCATGAACCCCCTTTTAAGTAATGGGAAATAATGATATAGCATTTTTTTGAGAGTTTCCTAAGGATAATGCAATTTTTTTTCCTTATCTCCCCCCCCCCAGCCGACAGTCGTGCTGGAGGGGGAGGGGAATAGAAAGGAGGCAGAAGCTCCTCGGTGGGAGCTCGCAGGTATGGTAGTGCCATGCCTCTCGACACATAGAGGGGGAGGATCTTATCCCCTCCCCTATATAACTGAGGGGGACTGTGGGAGCTTTCGCTCAACCGCCAAGACCCACGGACCGCTTATTGTTCAAGCGTTCCAAGCGAGCTCTAATGGCTATCTCTCACCTAGCCGACACGCCGTCGATCCTACGAGTGTAGTGAGCTTACCTTAATACTTGATCGAGTACCCTTCTCTCTCTTGCACTCCGGTAGCTCCACGATTCTTGATGCTAACTCAAGCATCCTTAAGCCTCCTCCATCTCCAAGCTCCATCCTCCATAGCCGCGCGCGCAAGAGAAGAGAAGAGAGAAAGAGGAGAGGAGATGGTGAAGAGCTTCACCCTCTTGATCTCTCACTCCCACACACACTCACTCCCTCACACTCACACACTCTCTCTCAAGAGCACACACAAGCAAGAATGAGAGAAGAAGAGAGGAAAAAGAAGACTCTTTTTGCTACACACCAAAGAATGAGCTTCTCATTCACTTTTCAACTTTATATACAAAACCCTAAGTCCCTTTTGGGCAGTCATCCCCTTTTTCCCTTTTTTACATGGCCGGTCGTAGCCTAGGCCCTTTTTCCCATTTCCCACAATGCTAATTTCATCCTATTCCCAACTAATGCGTACAATTTGCACAGGAGCGAGCCTGGTGCTCTTTTACAAGGATTCAGAAGCGCTTCCATATTTAATGGTGCGCCTTTTACTCTTTTGTCGCCTCGGGGCGACACTGAGACTTTGTGAGGGTCGTGCCCGAACATTTAAATTTTTCAGGGTCTGGTTACCGGTCAAGGTGCCTTTCTCGCTATTTCCTTTTTTCCATTTTCCACTCCTCTGTGCTGTGGAAAACACGGTAACATTACCCCCCTCCTAGCCAAGTGCCAGTCCCATGGCACTGCGATGGAAAGTAGTGGCTAGTTAGGGTTGTTGCGAGGCAGAACTGGTGGGTGGATGACACCTCTTCCAAGGTGGTTGTGTGAATGAGAGTTGATAGAGTTTAGTGACGATGACCAGGAGGGGTTCCAACGTGCTTTAGGCTCCATGAAGATGCTCGGCATCTTTCACACAGTTGTGGCATCCGTTATGTAGCCGATCGTCCCTTGAGCATTAGAAACGCTTGAAGCAATAAGCAATCCCTTAGGAGGATGGTATTGAAGGGATTTATTCTGGAGAAGCCCCCGGCCCCCCTCCCGCCCCCCCCCCCCCCCCCCGAACTCTGTCTTAACAAAGATATAGTTTGTCTTCGTATTGAAAATCTGTGTCGTTGATTTGAAGATCTTTGTCTTTGAGTTGAAGATCTGTGTCTTTGAGTTGAAGGTCTTCAGTACGGCATTGAAGATCTTCAACCCTGCATTGAAATTCTTCAAGCTGGTGTAATCAATAAGCGATCCGTAGATCTTAAGGCATTGGGCATGCATCTTTGGAAGATGAGGTTCTAAGATCTATGCCAATGGCAGATCTATCTTGACTTGGTTCAATCATGGTAGCCATCAGTAGGCAGATGGCTAGATGCCGGCATATGGAAAGAAGTTTTGGCCATTAAAGGATGCCGTGGGTGATCCTCTTCAGCGGAGTAGCCATTTCTTGAAACTCGAACGTAACCTGCAAGAAAAGTTGTGCACTCCCTAAGGGGTGTGTCTGTCTCTCCGTGTAGTGTGTAGTGCCCATGGTAGTGGAACTGGGAGATGGGTCTAACCTTGGGCATGGGCAAGCCCTTGGTAACGTCCCACACTTGAGGACCCGGTTCGTGCGTTGTTCGAGGTGCGGTGCAAGTCTTAGGGTGACAGGTTTGAAAGTCTTGGCCTTGATGTGCCCTAAGTGTGAAGTGGGGAGGGGGCTAGGGAAAACCCTAGGTGAAGTGACTGTGGTGCATTTCTTTTTTTTCTTTTTCTCCTCTTCTTCTTTTTTGTTGTTCTTCTCTCTTCTTTTTTTTTTGAAATGATAAATAGGTCTAATTGTCTTCATCGGAATGAGGAGGGGGAGGCGGTCAGATAGATTTGCTCAAAAATTGACGACTTTGCATGTAATCTTTCAGATTCATGCGGACATGAAGCGAAGTGGTGGAGAGGAAAGGGTGATTGCACCTAGTGAATTGGTTGTCGTTCATATCTTCTAGGAGGGCTAGGCAAAAAGAGGGAAGGAGACTAGCCCTCATCATAAGACGAGCCATGGCGCAGTTGTCTATAGCGTTAGGATCAAAGAATAGGGGAGGTAGACCGCGCTCTTGTGGAGTCGGGTCCTGCTTAAGAAGTAGCCTAAGTAACCTAAGATAATTACAAGTTGTTACAAAAGCGAGGTCATGACATGAGGAGAAATCCGCAAGAAAGTGCGACATAGACTCATCTAGGCTTTCGGCGGCGGTAAAAAGGACATACTCGAAGGATACTACAATGGAGTTATAAATAATAGGGAAGTCGTACCACCCGTGGAGGGTGGCATCAAAATCTACCCCTACCGTTTGAGGGTACGCCATGTAGGTAGGGTTGTTCCGCTCGAATGGCAGGGTGTTACAAAACGCCATCCAGGCGAGCATACTGATGTCGCATACTCACCTCCTCCACAGGGGTTGGCTTTTGTAGCCTTGTACAGTGTGTGGGACTTCAAAAACTTTATTTTGCCAGTAGTCGACCGCTTCTGTGCCCCAAGAGGTTGGGGTCTTTTCCCGCTCTTCTAGCCATCTTTGCCCCAACCGGCCACCGACCGCGATTACCTCGTTCATCACCTTGAGCGGCAGGACTCTCCGCAGACTGTTGGGTAGGAGGAAATGAAAGGGGAATGGATCCTTTCCTAGTTCTTGTATCTCCCACAACACCAGTTCTGCGTGGAATCTTACGGGAAGATCATCAGGGCACAGTGGGAGAGGTGCGGATGGTAGCGCGGTTGGCTTGGCTCTCAACTTTTTCTTGGCTTCCTCCACCAGCTTTTTGCGTCTTTTCCTAGAGGCGGCTTTTCTTTCCACAGATGGGTCCTCTTGTGGTGGCTCTTGAGACTGCGGCGGAGGGGGTTGTGGGACTACATCCTCCCTGAATCGATTCATATTAATTTTCAGTTCTGCTTCCTTCCCCTACCGTTTTGCGTGTGCTGCTTCTTCTTTGAATCCGAGGGCTTCGATCTCCTGGGGAGGTAGGCTAGCCAGCAATAGGTATTTTCGTTGCTTACCCAAGCTCAGCCTAACCTCCGTTGTCGGTAAGGGTGGCATCTGCAATCAAGCGTGTAGGGTTCTCCGCGCCATGCCGAGCTTTCTCTACATCACCTCCAATGACTCTCCTTGTGCTGTGTGGGTGGCGTCCAAGATGGTGTCGAGGAAGGCCTTCTGTTGAGTCCTGAAGGCCACTTGGGCCGCTTCGGCCTTGCTCTGCAATGATTTTCTCCTTTTTTGCTAGAGCAAGGTGTCGCGTCAGTGTCTTCACCCTCTTTTCATTGTGCGCAACTCACTCCTCTGCTCTTTTGTTCATCACCTCCAAGCTCTCTCATTGCTTTAGGGTTAGCATCATGAGTTTCTACTCATAGTCTTCCAATTCCCTGACCAGCCTCTCTTACTCTTCTTTTTCAAAGGTTAGCTAGTCTGTCAGGCGCTCGATTTCCTCCTGTTGTTCCTTCATGCCTTGTTTTCTCTCTTCGTCCTTGGCATTCAGCTCAACCACAAGTGCATCAATCTGAGCAGATTTCGCAGCAAGCTCCTGGTATTGCACTATTAGGAGCTTTTTACTAGCTCCTGTGTCTCGTTTTCGAGCTTCTGCCTCCAGTGCTCCTCCCTCTCATCCTTACCCTTCATTTTTTATTTGAGATCTGCGATCTCCCTCTGCTGCAAGGCTATCATTCTTGTTTTATCTAGCTAGAAGGCGGCCACTGATTCCTTCTCGGCTGCCAACTCAGCTACGGCTATCTTGCGTTCCTCCTTAGCTTTCTCCAATTGGGAGAGCAGCTCGGCGATGTATTCGTCATAGTTAGCCGATGGCGTCATCGTTGTGTGGATGGGCGAGGTTGAGGCTTCGACTTTCTGCCTTTTGGGCTCTTGTCTGGACTCTGCATCCGTAGCTGGCCTCTTATGTCTTGTGGCCGTGGTTTTTATGCTCTGTCCCTGGCCCATCTCTTTGTTGATAAAATATTGTATCCACGCCACGAAGTTTGACACGTCTGCACTGATCGGGATGCTAGGGGTGATGGTGGTGGGTTCAACGGAAGGCACCAGGAGGGTAGGAATCAGATGAATCGGGGCCCTGCCCTTGCCCTCAGGGACTGGATGTGGCACAAACTCTGCACCTGCGTGCTAGACCCTGGCCCCTCTTCTCTACGCGGGCTCAGGCTCCTTAGTTTATCTGCTCGGCTCTGTTACTCGATGGACCAGCGGGTGGCTTCCGCTAGGTCCTCTTCCTCTTCCTTATCCGCCTTTCTCTTCCTTTCCTCCACTTTTCTCCGCTCTTTCTTCTTTTTTCATTTTTCTTCATTTTCCCTCCTTTTCTTCTCTTCTGCTTCTTGTTTCAACGCCTTCGTTGCTTTCTGTAATTCTTCTTTTTTCTTCTCCTCCTCCTGACTCTTCGTCCTCTCTCTCTCCTTTGCTTCTTTTAGGGACTCCTTTGCCCTTTCCAAGTCTTCTCTCTCCTTTTTTCCTTCGCCATCCTTCTTCCTCTGCGTCGTCTTCTTCTTGGGTTTCCTGGTTGTCTTTTTACTAGTCTGTCCCTCCCCTTCTTCTTCTATTTCAGTTCTGTCGGTGGACCTATCTTTGCCCTAGTGAGGAGGCGATCTCTCTGGCGTTTCTCCTTCTCCTTCTTCCGCCTCCTGCGCTTCCTTCACTACCTCCTGGATGAGTGCAGTCAAGACTCCTCCATACCCGATGAAGGAGGCTTTGGAGGAGGCTTTCTTTCTTTCTGTAACTTTAGAAGCCGGAGATTCTCCTCCTGCTGGTACACTTCCTAGGGCCAGCGCTTTGGCCGCTTGATCAATCGTTTTTCGCACGTACCCATTCCAATCTACTTCGTCTAGGGTATGGGCTGCTACATTCTCCAACACTAGTATGCTAATTCGATGCATCAAAGAATTGTAACGCTGGCTGGAGAAGAGCACATGTATCAGCTTGGCCTGCAACCTAGCTTCTGTGTCAGGGATGTCCTAGATGCTTATGCCGTCATTTGTGAGCACCTCTTCCTTCTTCATTTTCAACATGGCATAAACATCCCTTTTTTGTTTCCTTTCCGTCTTTGATACCAATCCCAAAGCCTTCTCCACCAAGGCTGGATCTAACCGAACCTGTACTTGCTTTGCACCTTCTCCTCTGCCTATTGTTACAATACCACATTCTTGATCCGGTTTGTATGTTCTGAGGAACTCCACACACTTTAGGTGGTCCGGCTCCTGCGAGAATTTTTCAATATATTTTGTGAGATTGCATTGTTCCACCACCCTCCCGGTTGCTTCCTCCTTGGCCACCACGACTTCTATGTTGTGGATGGTTCGAAATTTGAGCTGGCTGAAGGCGCAGTTCTCTAGATGGATGCGGTATTGTTCCCTTTCCTCATCTGTGAACGGGAGTCGATGGGCACGGTCTTGCTGCAACATTTTATGCTCCTGCCATAAATCGTAACTTTCATTAGTATTTTCCACATATAAATTCACTGGTTGCATGAAAATAAAAACTCTATGCTTTTTTTTTAATGAATTTCTTAGGAAGCCATGTAGATTTTCCTTTTTAGACTTGGACTTTTGCCCTTTACTTCAAAGTTTTTCTTGCCCATTTTCCTATCTCGTCCGTTTTTTCATACTACATGCTTATGCTTTTCACTACCTTTACTTTACTATATCCCTTTTGATTCATTTTCCATCTGATTCATTTCACCTTACCCCCTCCCCTTTCATCTTGAAAAGAATCCTTCCTAGGATTGGGGGTCAAAAGGTTAGGGGCTTTGGACATGTTGGGGTAGGAGTTACTTGTGAAGGAGCCAAGTATAGAAATTTGAATTGTATTCCAGTTGAGCTGCGCGGTCCAGATCAAAGGGTCGAATTCTTACGTGTATGACGTATGTGAGGACATCTGTGAGGAAGTCACCAGAGTCAACCCGACTCACGATGTGGAGCTCTTCCTCTATTAAGAGGCGGTCAAGGTAGGGATGCCCCTTGATATGCTCGTCCATTCGACCCCGAAGAGTGGTTAACACTCTATACAAGGTAGGCGCGACGTAAGTGGAATCATACTCTGCTGTTTTGATGGCTCGGCGTTGGTCATTATGCGACATCCGTCAACTTCCCATTGCAACTTTAGAGCATATCACTGCCTCAAGAAAGGTGATCCAGTGTCAGCAAGGTGTGATAACCTTGCAATCTCGTGGTCACAGTGATAGTAGAAGTGGTCCGTGGATCGTATGACATGATGAGATGGCTGGGGCTCTGGAGAGCACTGCAGCCTATGGTTTTGAGGTATTGAGGGACGTGGGCTGATCAAGCTTGAGGGTAGCGTATAACTAGTGCCTTTGGCCGTGGAGGCCTTAGGGATCCACGGTGAGGTATTTCCCTCATAGTAGCCTTGCGCATGCAAGAGGGCTTTAAGGACCCATCTTTGCTTAATCACACGACTCTTCCTGTGATTGCGTCTTGGCCTCCTAGGTTTAGAGTTCTGGGTCTTATGCGGATAGGCGCGTCGACTCCTAGGCGGTTGTTGCGGCTGTTTAGGCATCCACTGGAGGCGAGGCTGTTGGGCCCTTGCTTTGGTTGCTGCAGGCTGTAGTTTATGGAAGTCGGGGAGCGGCAACCGCGTCACCCCCTCCTTAGTCTTACCTACAGATGTTTCTACCGGTGGCTTTGCGGATGGTGATGGTGTCGCACAGCCCTTGCTGAAAGTTATGACAATGCGCACGTTGCCTATTGCTAGGTGGATGCGCTGCGACTCATAATCAACATTGCAGTGAGTTTGCTTTTTGAAGGTTCGCTCTAGCAATGACTCCGTGCCTACATCTGTAGCACTTGGCAACACGTAAAAAAGCATTGGAATAGTCTCAGACTCGATAGAAACGGTGACTCTGCACTTGCCGAGAAGTGCGTATGATTGAGCTCCATATGGGTTTAACTTAGCAGTTGTGGGTTGAAGTAATGGTTTGCCAAGTTGGATCCAATGATTGTGGATTAAGACATTGAAGTCTGCTCCCTCGTCGATCAAGGCATTGAAAGCGCATGTTTGCTTGGCAGTGACCGTGACACGGAGGTAAGCGGGTTCTACGGCTTCCTCATCATCTTCGTTGATTTCAGTGATTGTAGCTACTCGTACTTTGACCGGCGGTCCTAACATTGGTGGCTCATGCAAAGGATGCGCGGGAGGGAAGTACTTGACACGACTGTCATTGAAGAAGCCTATTCCTTCACCGTCTAGGGTCTCAAGCTCGACATTGCCGGTTCGGCTGATTGTACGAATCTTGAAGGATCTGAGACCTCTGAATTTCATTTTTTGCTTATGCCCTTTCACTGAGTAAAGGAGCACTAAGTCACCCTGTTCAAACTCGCACTGCTTGACATGCTTGTCAAACCAGCTCTTGCGTCGGGCTTTCTCGCAGATAAGCGCGTGGGTGGCTAGAAGACGAGTCTCTGGTAGACATTCCAGCTCGACCAGGCGTTGCGTCCATGTCTCCTTCCCTTCCCATCATTCTTGAAGTGCTATTCTTAGGCTAGGAACGAAGAATTCTAATGGTAGAATTGCCTCAGTCCCATAGGTCAGTCTAAAGGGGGTTTGGCCGACAGCCATTTTATAAGCTGTGCGGTAGGCCCACAAGACTGCCATCAACTTGTTGTCCCAGTCGCTTCGTGAGGTTGAGACTATTTTAGTCAGGACATTGATAAGAATCTTGTTAGTTGATTCTGCCTGGCCATTAGCATGAGGGTAGTATGGTGAGGATTTGCAATGGATGATGAGAAAGGTGGATAGGAGATGTGCTATCACTTCGTTGATAAAGTGTGTGCCTTGGTCGCTAACTAGTTCGATGGGGCAACCGAAGCGCGAGATCACTTGCTCCCATAAGAACTTGGCGGTCGTTCTAGCGTCGTTTTTTCGTGTGGCTCTTGCCTTTGCCCATTTCGTGAGGTAATCCGTGGCCACTACGATGTACTTGGCTTGTGAGTACTGCGCCACAGGACTGATGGGTCCTATGAAGTCAATTCCCCATTTTTCAAAGGATTGGCGAGCAATAATTGGGGTCAACTCCATTTGATATTTACAAATCGCGCGGCGTCGCAGAAAAGTGTGAGCCACCACAGTTGAGACTGCAGCACCTTCCGTGCTGTCATGTCTCCACTAAAGTGTCCTCCCGCAATGCCGCTATGCGCCTCCGAGAGCACATCGTGCATCTCATGCTCACACATGCACCTACGCAGCAATCTGTATTGCCCCAACCTATAGAGTTGGCCTGCAATCAGCTGGTAGGGCTAGATCTTCAGGATCAAGCACCTAAGTCGGGCCTTTTCTATTGGTCGCTCAGGTAGTCCGTACTCGAGCACTTGGACTATGTCGTCCGTCCAATATGGCGTTAGATCAGCCTTAAATAAATCTCTCGCTGGACAGGTGGAATAAGTGGGCGTCAAGTAATTCGTCAACGATGCCTTATCCAGCGGCTTCTCCTGTGGGGATGTGTGACATGTGATCAGCCATGTAATGCTGTTTTTCCATTCGTACTACCACAGAGAAATCAAACTCTAGGAGCAGGAGGAGCCATCGAGCTATGCGCCCTGTAGCACAAGGTTTGTTTACTAAATAAAGCAGGGCTTGATGGTCCATAAAGAAGATGAAGGGTGTGGCCAATAGATAATGCCGGAATTTCTTCACAGCGAATACCATGGCTAGTCCCTCTCTTTCTGTTGTCGAGTAGTTCATCTCCGTCTCAGTGAGTTGTCTGCTAGCAAAGCTCACTGGATAATCTAAGTTGTGCTCACCAAGTTGGCACAACACTATCCCCACGGCAAACTTAGAAGCATCGATGTGCACATGGAAGGTAATGGTCCAATCTGGGGCTCATAGAATTGGTGCTGTTATTAGAGCATTTTTCAATTCTTCGTATGCTCGTTGGCATGCCTCGGTCCACTCGAATATAATCAGCAGCTTGTACAATGGTCTAGCGATCAGCGCGTAGTTTAGTACAAACCGTCGATAGTATCATGTATAGCCTAAGAAGCATTGAAATCCCTTGTAATTAATTGGGGGTGGAAGGTCGACAATAACCCTGACCTTCGAGAAGTCAGTGGCAATGATGTTCTTTGACACCACGTGTCCTAAGATGCATCCATGCTTTACCTAAAACTAACACTTCAAGGGGTTCAAGGAGAGACGATATAAGTGGCACCGTTCAAAGACTGCGCGGAGTTTGTCTAAGTGTTCGATCCAGGCCAAATGGACACACATGTCGTCGACAAAGACCTCTAACTCCTTGCGAAGCATGTCCTTAAAGATGGTGCACATGAGGCGTTGGAAAGTGGCAGGGGCATTGGTCAACCCGAAGGGCATGACTATGTATGCAAAGACACCCCACTCAGTGGCAAAGGCGGTCTTGTGCCTGTCTGCAGGATGCACTTGCACCTGGTTGTACCCCGAGAAGCCATCCAGAAAACTGTAGGCTTCCTTGCCTGCCACCCTCTCAAGCATGTGCTCGATGTATGACAATGGATAGTTGTCTCTCTCCGTAGTAGCATTCATCTTCTTGTAATTGACGCACTCGCATTTTTCCGTTCTTCATCACAATGACTATGGGTGATACCCGATTTGTGTACTCAATTTCGTAAATGAATCCAGCTCTTATAATCTTGTCAATTTCCTCTTTGACAGCATAAGCATGTTTTGGATTCATAGGGTACGGTCACTGCTTGACTAGCGTTGCGTCCGTCGTCATGGGTATGTTGTCAGTCACAACACTCGGATCTACCCCCTATAGCTCTTCTAAGGACCAGGCAAGCACGTCTAGGTACTCCCGCAAGAGAGCGACAAGACTCATTTCTTCTTTACCAATCAAGTCATTGACAATGAACACTGGTCCGGGTGTTTCCCCTTCCTGGGCTAGGTCTATCTCCTTGACCTTGGCTGGTCCTTCGATTGGTTTGCTCGTCTGCCCTTGACGTTTGGCACCTAACTGAACTACTACCCTATCCCCTTTTTTGAATTTCATGAAGCGTTTAAGGAAGTCCTGCGGCTTTCGTTGTTCTTCTGATTGTGTATCCCTGGGTTGCTTTGCCTTTTCCTGCCTTAGCCGTCTGCACCTCAGGTGGACGGATAGGTCCCCCTTGGTGCATCTGGTCATGGGCGGCCTAGGGATCTCTAGATCACTGTCCGAAGTAACTTCCGATTCAGAGTCAAACCCTCCATCTTCGCTAGAAGAGGTGGTCTCCCCTGGTGGCCGCAGTTCAGATGGCGATTCTGTCCTAAGTATTAATGTCATTCCTGGCTGGGCTAGGCCTGCTTGCTCAAGGTCTATGGCTCCTATGCATTCCAACCAAGCGCGATCACATTTCCTGCGTATGACTCCTCGCTCTATTCTAAGGGCCTGCCTTCCCTGCGGCTTGGCATCTGCACGTATCTGCTCAATTTCTCGTCCTTCAGTGTCGTATTCTATGATATCTACTTCACCCTCGCTCTCATCACTGAAAGATTGGCAGTCTTCTTATTCGTCGCTGGAATCTTTGTCATCCGACTGCTCGTCGTCTCCTAGGGCTTGGTATGCCTCATGTCATTGGTCAGGAACTAGGGTCAAGTTATACATGACGTTCAAATCGTGCACCCTCGTCCATTGCCACTTGGATTCCTCTAAGAGATCCTAGAGTGGTTTGAAATTTGCAGTTGGGTTGCCAGCCAGCTGGTTCGTTAGGTATTCCAATATCCCCTGGAGTTCCCTTTTGTTGGATGGCACTTGGAAGGTGACATGCTCAGGCTTTCCTCGGCGGCTCCCTGCCATCATGCAGACTGGTGCAGAGAGTGCTTCATTAGACTTGCCGATCGTTTTCATGGCATGCTCATATGCCTCATGATCTGAGAATAGCAAGTCAATTGTAGCAAGAACGTGCATCCAATCCCGCTCATCCTCTGGGCATGGGATATACTTGGTCAAGAGTCCATAGGGCTTCTTGACCTGAGTGTTTCCTTTGAGCATGGCAAAGATGGCGTCTAGGTCGACTGGTGAGGTCTTCCGAGTGTCCATCTCTATTCTTACGGCGTCCGTTCTATTGCCAAGAAAGATCAAGCCGTTACCCCAATCTTCAATGACTCTAGCGTTGCGCATCCAGGGTCGGCCTAATAGGACATCGTAGTCCACTCCCTTCATGACTATAAAGTCGACAGAGAACTAGACACATGTGATCTTCACTAGCCAATTCTTCAATACCCCGAATGGCTTCACTCTCATACCGTTTGCTAGCGTGACATTAAACCTAGCAGCTTCAACAGGCGGGTTTCCCCAAGTCTGAAGCACTGTGTGGCTAAGCACACTAACCCCAGCTCCCGTGTCTACGATTCCCTTTCTTGTTGTATTACCCAAGGCTAGGACTGGCAGGACCGCGTGCAGCTCAGAGCCTTCCCAAAAGGCGTTGACGTGCAAGGATTTAGGCACGGAGTGCAACGTCAAACTTGGCAATTGTGTTTCTGCATCCTGGTCTTGAGGGTCTGCCGTGACCTGCTCTTGTGACTCTTCGACCGATTGCTTAAGGTCTTGCCATAGGGTAGGGTACTGCTTAAGCAGATCTCCTAGGCTAAGTGTTACAGAGGTGGTCACTAGCATGGTCAGGAGATCGTTAGATACTCGTCCTTCCCTTAGCCTAGATTGTCCGTGCCAATCGCTGCGGCTGATCTGCGGCTCTGTCGTGTCAAGGCTTTGTCTTAGCGGCACTGCTTGTGGCACAGTTGCTTCTACCGACTTAGGTTGAGGCGGTGATATTGGCGTGCTTATGCTGGAGAGATCATCGATCTCGTCCTCTATGATGGGCTCAGCATCTTTGAGATGTTGTTGAGCCTCCCTCACCCATTCCTTCACCTTTTCTATGGCCTCTAATTGTCGCTTCGGATGCGGATATTCCCCTACCTTAGCGCTTCCTTTTTCGACTGTCTTAGGGGCTGAAGTCTCTGTCTCTGCATCTGAAACCTTCTTTTCCGCAGGTAGAGTCGTAGCACTCTCGGTCTTTTGTGCGACCTTAGCTTCCGATCTCTTCTTTTTTCACCTGCGGCTTTCCTTTCCTATCGAGGTTGCGTCAAGATTGCTAGGTCCTGGCAGAGAAATGCCGGCCTGCTTCGTTTGGGCTTGGGTCATAACCCGCAATGGAATAGGTGTGGTCTCCCCATCGGGGTTCTCGACACCAAACAGCCCCAATGGGACAGATGGCAAGTTGGTTGAACTAGAGGATGGCTTTCGCTTTGGGCAATCTATGAAAAGATGGGTGATTCCGCACTATGCGCACCTTTGGTCAGCCTTGTCTCTATTTTGTTGCTCTTTTTCAGGATAGTGTGATGAGACATGACCGGGGTGACCACAAGTCCAACAAGTGACTGGATCCTGCGGCTGCTCTCCTAAGCCTCTACCTCGTCCTCGTTCTAATGCAATCACCGGCACGGGTCAATAATCCATGAGGACCGTGTTACCCTCGTCGTCGTGCGAGACGTAAGGATATATGTAGGTCTCTTCATCATTCGGCTCCTCCACGTAGTGTACTAGAGCGTCACTCGGTGGGTGGGTCACGTAAGGACCAGGCAGTCTAGGAATGCATGTAGGATTTATGTCCATTCTAGGGACGATTGGTTTCATATCGTTAGGCGCGGAAAGAGCCGATGGGGCTCCCCTTCCAAAGAATGGCTGCGGCCTGTTCACTAGATAAGGCTGGCCGTAGGGTTACGAGTATGGAAGTCTTCTTGGTAATCTATAATGTGCGACATCATGGCCGAACCTACCGTAGTTAGTGCAAGGTCTTGACCTAGGGTCTTGACACTCGGCCAGCAAGTGGTTTTCGCCACAGTACACGCATTGGACGTGTGGGCGCGTTGGTCGTCTCAACATATCTTGTAACTTGGCTAATTCCATCTTGACCTCAACCAAGCCTTGGTCTGTCTCGGTGGCCCTCCCCTTATCTTCGGATGATGGGATGGACCGCTCACTAGAGGCTGACGTTCTCTCTAAGCTTCGCGAGTTGGGTTCTTCTAGATTTGAGCTCCTAGAGCTCCACTCTATCAGCTAGTCATCGACTCTGATGGCTTCCTCAAACACTCTAGCCACCACGTCCCGCTGCAAGCTTGAATTGCCTGCCAAAGCCGTATATAACTCCTCGTCCCGAATTTCGCTGATGAATGCAATCAAAACTACTCTGTCAGTTGGTCGCTCGCCTAGAGGGATTCTCTTAAAGAGACTCCTCACATGGGTCACGTAGTCACGGATGTCCTCCTCTTTATGATTGATGTTCATCAAGCGTACTAGCAGGTTATCAGAGTATCTAGGCTCGGCGAATCTCTTGACGAAGAGATCCTTGAGATTATTGAAGTTGGCTCGCTCTACAGTGTCTAGTCTTGTATACCACATCCTACCCTTGTCGCCTAGGCAAAGCCCGAATGCTTGCGAGCATTGAGTTTGGTCGTTGAGGCCGTTGGCTTCGCAAACTTGCTCAAACTGCTCAACAAAGCTGTATGGATCGTCATGCGGTTGCTACTTATCGAGTTGCTTAGCAATAATCGATATTTTGGCCTGGCTTTTTGAGCCTTGGTTCGCCCCTAATCCTGCGAGCAATGATGTCGCCAGTGCGGTAGCACTCTGCTCTACTACTGTATTATCGAGCAGCCGTTTCATGAGAAGCTTGCCCAACGTCAAGTCTCCCTCCAGTGCTCTCTCATGGTCCGTTCGATTTCGGCCAGCCAAGTTTAGCACTCGCTGCACCTCATGCAGCTCCATGCTTTGCCTTTGGCTCCTAGCCTGCTGATCCCTATTATACTCAGCTATTCCCTGCAATGCCCTGCGGGCTAGCCTTCTCTCCTCTAGATTCGCAATGATTGCGTCTACTGTCCTGCCGCGGTGCTCGTACCGGACGTACGTGTTGTAACTGCTCACCAGCTGCTGGATAGCATCTGGGAATACACTCAAATCGAGCTCCTCATTAGATCGATGGTCTGAGCTTTCTTCCGTCATGGTCAAATTCTTGCACTCCACTACACTATCGATCAAGTTGAATAGTCTTGACAGATCTTCATCGTTGGCGTTCCTTACTTGGTCCTACTCTGTGCTTGATGGTTTGTCTATATCTTGGGTCCTCTCCTATTGGTGGGTTCCTTGAGTGTTTTATCTGAGTGAGTCCCTTTGGTTATTGAATACAGACCTCAATTTAGGGTCACTCGGTGAGTGTCGTTTCTCGTGCACTTGTGCCCAATCAAGCTTTTAGCTTTCTTAAGTGTACTTCAAGTACGAAAATTCCATGTGAGTGCAGCAACCAATTCCTCAGCGTCCTATACACTAGCTTGTTTCGGGCCTGATAGGCTTGTAGATCCATTTTCTGGCCGTTTTGTCAAGGTTTAGGGTTTCCTTGTATGTTGCCTTATTCGCTTTTTCGATCAATAAGGTTTTACGGTTCAACGGCTCACATCTAAGTCCTTGGGTCCCACAATTGTCCACTTCTAGGCGCTAAGCGGCTGCGCACTACAATTTCTCTTGTCACGTATACTAGAATCAAGTTCTGAGCGCCCAAAGGGTTTCGACAGTTTGTGCTAATGCGTATTTCTCGGGTCATGTCAAATTTTCAATAGATTTGACAAAAAGTTCCGAGTAGGTCACTCAAACGAGCCGAGGCACGGGGTCAAGGGGCGAATTTCAGGATTTGACTCGAACGATTTTGATTCGGACGGACCGAATGGTGAATTCAAGCAGGTTGATTCAGACGAGCCGAACGGCACTTGGCTGAGGGCCGAATTTGAGACTCGGACGGGTCGCTCGGACGGGCCAAGGCCAGATGTGCCACGTGGCAAAAAGCTTCGACTCGGACAGGCCAAGTAGGTTGACTCGGACAGTTGCCTTGGACGGGCTGAGGGCCGGGGGCCGAGGGCTGACTAGAGTTTGGCCGAGTGGGCCGAGTGACAAGGGCTAAGGGCCGCTTCTGGGACTCAGCCCAGGAGAGGCTACTCGGACGGGCCGAATGCGGCGCATGTAACCCGTGCGAACGCGATTTCGATCGGTTTACCAAATGTAGGCCGACGTCATGGTCATGCACTTCCAGATCCTATCTATGGAAGTAGAGAGAGAGGTTCGTATACTTGAACGGGCTGGTAAGTGCATCAATGATGCGATCAAATCAACACGGGCTGGAGCTCTCTCTCTCTCTCTCTCTCTCTCTCTCTCTCTCTCTCTCTATCTCTGAAATGGCACAAATGAGTTCTCTTTTGGCCTCCTGGCTCTTATATGCCTTCCCAAATGTGGCATTGACGCCCCCAATCACTCACTTGCCAATCTTAGGCATCATTAGCGAGCATTTTACACATTTTGCACGATTTTTACCCTGTTCTGCCCTGTATTGAGACTGTAAACCCTACCCTTTTCCGGTTCGATTTCCTAACTCTAACCTACGCTAAATGCAACAAAGATCGAAGGTAAAAAACTGAACTAGATTCTCCATGCTTTCCAATCATCAACAACCAAAATATCCCAAAATACTTACTTGTTTTGAAGATCAAAAACACTCAAACTTCCTACCTATCTCAAGCTCCGTTTCGGGGATGAGTACCCTACTTCGAGGCTCGATATGAGGCGTGTAAGTGCTCAAGCTCGAATCCATTGGTCCCGGCAACGAAACCAAAATGTGAGAGCTTTCACTCAACCGCCAAGACCCACGGACCGCTTATTGTTCTAACGTTCCAAGCGAGCTCTAATGGCTATCTCTCACCTAGCCGACGCGTCGTCGATCCTACGAGTGTAGTGAGCTTACCTTGATACTTGATCGAGTACCCTTCTCCCTCTTCCACTCTGGTAGCTCCACAATTCTTAATGCTAGCTCAAGCATCCTCAAGCCTCCTCCATCTCCAAGCTCCATCCTCCATAGCCGCGCGCGCAAGAGAAGAGAAGAGAAGAGAAGAGAGGAAGAGGAGAGGAGATGGTAAAGAGCTTCACCCTCTTGATCCCTCACTCCCACACACACTCACTCCCTCACACTCTCACACTCCCCCTCTCAAGAGCACACACAAGCAAGAATGAGAGAAGAAGAGAGGAAGAATAAGACTCTTTTTGCCACACACCAAAGAATGAGCTTCTCATTCACTTTTCAACTTTATATACAAAACCCTAAGTCCATTTTGGGCAGTCATTCCCTTTTTCCCTTTTTTACATGGCCGACCGTAGCTTAGGCCCTTATTCCCATTTCCCACCACTCTAATTTCATCCTATTCCCAACTAATGCGTACAATTTGCACAAGAGCGAGCCTGGCGCTCTTTTATAAGGATTCGGGAGCGCTTCCATATTTAATGGTGCGCATTTTACTCTTTTGTCGCCTCGGGGCGACATTGAGACTTTCTAAGGGTCGTGCCCGAACATTTAAATTTTTCAGGGTCTGATTACCGGTCAAGGCGCCTTTCTCGCTATTTCCTTTTTTCTGTTTTCCGCTCCTCTGTGCTGTGAGAAACACGATAACAAGGGTCACGGGCTGAAGGAGAAGGGAAGGGCAAAGATCGTGAAGACGACGCTGCCGCCAAACGTGAAGGAGAGAAGAGAGGGGAGATTCTCTGAGTACATGTGGGAGAGAAGGGAGGAGGGACTCTGCGCTGGCCGCCCTATGGCAAAGGGACGCGATGCTATGAGGACGAATCCATGTCATCGAGCCGGAGATGGCACCGCCAATAGATGACCCCCAAATCTATCCACCCCCCCTCCCCTCCCCCCCACGTAACCTTCTGGAAGCTTAGAAGCTTTCAAAGGGAGGACCTTCTTAGCCCCCTTCCCCCTAGTTTTAAAACCCCTCACACCCCCCCTCCCCCCCGTGTTTAACCCTTAAGCCTCCTTTTCCTTGATTTTGGAGTCACACACATCTCCCCCTCCCCCCGGTTTTAACCCCCTATAAGCCCCTTTCCCATGGCATTTTGAAACCCCCCCTTGTGTTTTTAATTTTTCTTTAGCCCCCTTTCTTTTGGCTTCGGAATCATCCCCCCCCCCCCCCCCCCTTTGTCCGTGTTTTAACCCTTAAGCCCTTCCCTTTGGGCTTGAAACCCCCTCATATTTAAAGTTCATAGACCCCCTTCCTATGGATTTTAGGTTTACCCCCTCCTCCCTCCGAGTTCGTCTTTAAAGGCCCTTAGTCATTTTCCCTCATTCCGAATGGTATAGCCTTTAAAGGCTACTTTTTCCCCTTGGAAGTTCCTCCCTTGGGATTCTATAAGGCCATTTTCCCCAAGAAAATTTGTCCTTAGCCTTTCCTTTCCCTATGCAAAAATACCCTTGGGGCTTTGTTTTTTTTCCCCCACTCGTAAAAGAAAAGAGAGAGTTAAGGGTCATTTAACACCTCCCTTTCCCACTCAAAAAACCCTCGTAAGGGATTCCACACCTTTTATTCCCTGTTCGCACAAGTCTTTACAAAGGCCATTAAGCCGTCCCCATGGCTTAATGGGTCTTAGTCGTGAAAGATTCTGAAACACCCCGTTCGAATTCGCGACTCCAAGGAGAAAGCCTTCTAAAATCTATTTTCGACGGTTCAAGTTATCACAAAAGAGAGCCATGGTGGAATATCAAAGAGGAGTTGTAAAGCTGCTTCCACGGCGGAAATGCCACCTAAGAAAGTCCAAGGCGCAGCCGCGGGAGAGTCGTCTCTTGGCATCCACGTGGATATCTCACCCCAAGCCCAGGTTTTCCTTCTTAACTTTTATTTGATATTGTTGTAATTCAATCATGCAAGATTAATTGTTAGAAATAGGATATATTTTTGTCCTAGTTGTTCACAACGAAGGAACTTAGTCATCAATACTTTTAAATAAAACATGCAAATTAAAGAAAGCATAAACGCGTTTCTAGCAAATAGCTTATGCATTGAAATGAATTATAAGACTAGATTATTATCCATTAAAATAGTATACTTCGGTTAAGCCTAAAAGTATAAACTGCATCTCGCACTATTAACCCATATCACAATGAATCATCATGGAAAGTGCAAAGCATAAAATGATTCTTACGATGCATAAACTCTATGAAATTATCCTTGTCAACTACATAAATTATCAAGTAAAAGGTTGCTTATTTAGCATGAATTTTGTTTGCAAAGTAAAGGGAAGATTAGTTGAAATTAACCTAACATATGCCTGACCTCAAATCGATAAGTTAGGGTTGAAAAATCATAGACAACGAATCTTGTGAAAGTAATCTCGAAATTCTTCTAGAGTTAACCAAATTGGCATAAACCTAAAACACCTAAACCGTGGAGTACTCATTTAGAAAAATTTGAATTCCAAAGAATTCACTAGGAAATTTAATACGTGACCTAATCGTACGTATTGTTAAAACTGATATTCCTATACCTTAAATACTTGCTCACATTCACTGAATGTAGGGACAGTGAAAATGTAAGTAGAAAGTAAGCTAGGGTTTGTCCTTAAGAATCTTACAAGATGAAACTTGGAAACCCTAGGCCTAATGACGTCAGCCTAGTAACCTGAAACAGATTGTTTCGTGACTCCATTGTCCCATAGTTCGATGTGACACTTGCGTAACAAGTGCACAGTCATATGATCTTGTGATTGAATCACAAGGGAATGACCAAATTCTCGCAATGAAGTTGACATGTCCTTAAGCAAGTTATTTTGCAAGAGGATGAATAATCATCCTAATTTAGTGGTCTTTCTTGAGTAAAGAAGATTGATTGGAAACTAAAGATTAGCCGATAAACTAAAGTAACCAATGAACTTAAGGTTTGACCGAGTCGGGTTATTAGGGTACGCCCTAACCCAGGATATAGGGGATCTTGCCAAGTTGCAAGTCATCCCGGATCCAGTGTTGGATGCATTCAAAAGGAAGGATTCATTCCTTAGCAGTTTGCCAACAAAAACAATCAATGGAAATGTTTATGCTTGCTATAGATTTTAGAGCACTATTTAGCTTTGTTTGATCAATGAATTAAAAGATAAATTGATATCTATACTTCAGATTGAAGGCCTAAAGGGAGAGGCAGCTTCAGTTACCCCCGACTGCCTGTCTAACCCTAACCAAGGGGGTTGTTAACCGCGCCGAAAAAGTGGACCGAACCCGCTGCGAGAGGTCTCTCCGTTGAGCGCTACTTGGAGCAGGAGGACGCTCGGGTGCCAAGGGGGCTCTGGCTGTAAATCCCTCGCCTTCTGGGCCCTGCACAAGAGGCTAATGTGACTCGGGATTGGATCTCGGGGCCTGCATACTAGTCTACCGGCGAAAACTTGGATTGGTAATCCCTGTGGATTACTGGATAGCCTTCGGGCGGATTGTGGATAAGCCTACGGGCTGGACCCTTTGTATTTCAAAGATAAATATGATAACATGTTAATAAGGAACTTATATGATATTGTTTTTCTATGTCAAGTGATAAGATTACGTGAAAGAACCAGTGCCTAATGGATTAATTAAAGAAGTTGGTTATTACATGTCCAACTAATGTGTTAGGTAATTAAATAACTAAAACAACCCAAGGAAAGTCCAAAGGATGGGCCATAGGTTCGTCCTACGGATAGGTGGTCCTGTTTGGCCAAAAACTTTTCTCAAATCACGATGGACAGCAAAAAGATCATCAAAGAACACGAACAACAAAAGCGTTGACCTAGAGTTATGATTAAACCCGATTTACGATGTTTTAGGGAAACAAAATGTGACTATGCCTTATGGCAAAGAGGTTGAGCTTTGCATCCCTCTCGTTTCCTATTCTCCTTGAACCAAGTACAGCGTGAATCCGCTTCGAACCTAGCGTTTCTGCGTAAAGTAGTTTGCTTGGGTCTGACACTAGTTGCCGTTAGGAAATGACCAATAAGGAAAATCCTAATTCAGGTCGATCCTAAGTGGGAACAACCGGAATACTTCCACTACGTGGCGAACGCGGAAAGCCCTAGATCGCAAACCCCGTAACATTCCATGGGAGTGCCAACGGAGCTTTCTAGACACCCTTTCCGATGGACTGCTAAGACGTGTCCTGAAGATACAAATGGACACGTTACATACTCGCCTGCTCTTTATATTATGGCCAATTTGTAACCTTCAAAAATGACACTTTTTTTACCCCCACCCGCTTATTGGGGCTTCTACCCTAAAAAACACATGCTGCTTCGTGACAGCTTTGCTACCCCGAAGTGGCAAAGGCAAAGTTGTGCTATCACATGATAACTTCACTCAATAATCCATTTATCTTTCTCTCTCCTCTCTCCCTAAATTCTATCTAATTTTCTTTCTTTGTATGCCTTCTATTGTAGTTAATTTTTTCTCCTCTCTTTTCCTTCTCTCTCTCTCCTTCTATTCTCCCCCCTCTCCTCTCTTTTCATTCTCTCTATCTCTCCTCTTTTTTTTTCTTTTTTTCTTATTCTCTCTTCATTCTCCTTCTAAATTTTATCTTCTCTACGCTTTTCTTCTCTCTCTCTCTCTCTCTCTCTCTCTCTCTCTCTCTCTCTCTCAAAATATGTAAATTTTATCTTTTTCCTATATATAATTCTATTTTTATGTTTATATTCTCTCTTCTCTCTCTCTCCACCTCCTTTTCTTCTCCCCTTCTAATTTTCATTTTTTCTTCTCTTAAATCTCTCTCTCTCTCTCTCTCTCTCTCTCTCTCTCTCTCTCTCTCTCTCTCTCTCTCTCCTTTCTTCCTTCCTCTCAAAAAATATTCAAATTAAAAAAAGACTTTTCTTTTCTATTTTTCCCCATCCCTCTTTCTTATTCCTCTTTTCTCTCTCTCCATTTTTATTCTCTCTACTCCCCTCCTCTCTTTTCCTTCTCTATCCTCTTTTTTTCCTTCTCTTTAATTTTTTTACATTTCTCTTTCTTTCAAATTTTATATTTCCTCTCTACATTCTCTCTATGTTCAAATTCTCTCCTTTTCTTTTCTCTCTGTGTCTCGCTTCCCCTTTTCTTCTCCTTCTATATTTTTCTCTTTTCTCTTCCCCTAGTTTCTCTCTTTCAAATTATATGTTTTCTCATTCTCTCTCTCTAAGTAAAAAACTATATTAAAAAAAGTTTAATTTAAAAAATACTTCTCTTTTCTCTTTTTCTCTCTGTCTTTTTCGCTTTCTTATTCTTTTTTTTAATCCTTCTCCTTCTTCTTCTTCTATCTTCCTCTTAAAGTGTGTGAAAAACTGTCAGAAAAACTTTAAATTAAAAATATTTAATTAAAAAGATTAATCTAACTGTGAAAAAGAGAAAGAAAAAAAAAACCTATGCCTTTCACATGAGAGAGGAAGGAAAGGGGAGAAAAAAAATGTTTAATTAAAAAAAAGACTATTCTTCCCCCCCCCCCTCTCAATCTTCTTCTTCTTCTTCTATTTACCTTTCAAAGTGTATGAAAAACTATATTCAGAAAAATTTAAATTAAAAAAATCTTTTAAAATATTTAATTAAAATTTTAATCTGATTGTGATAAGAAAAGAGAGAGAGAACCTAAGCCCTAATAAAAACTTTAATCTAATTGAGAGAGTGTATGTATGTGTGTGTGACTTTTGATTTAAAAATAAGTTTAATTTAATTAAAGGAGAGAAAACCTAAGCCCTACAAATGAGAGAGGGAGGGGGGGGAGGGGGAGGGGGGGAGGGGGTGGGGGGGAGGAAAAGAATTTAATTAAAAAGAGAAGGAAAAAAATAAAAAAATTATAAGTGAGACAGAGGGTATGGGGTTTTAATTTAAAAAAGGGAAGTGAGAAAAGCTTTAATGAAAAAAAAAAAAAAGATTACATGTGAGAAAGAGAAAAAGAGAGGGGATTTTGATTGAAAAATGAAATTTCAGAAAAGGAGGTAGGTTCGAGAATGCCTTTGGAGGTTAGGGGCTTTCTAAACCTATAACGAAAATAATATAGTAGTAAGATTAGTATTGTTTAATAAAAATCAATTTATATCATCATAATGGGTTCATATTAGTAAAACATTACTTCATGAAAAGTTATAATTATAATAATATTCATAGAACATAAATGTTATTAATAAAAAAGTAGTGACCAAGAGGGTTGTACATGCACCATGTGGCAACCCCCCCAAACCTTTCATTTATACATCTTCAATAAATTGTTAATATTCTTACTTTTAATGAAAATCAATTAATGTTATGATGTGTCCATATTAATAAAATGTTACCTCAAGAAAAATGTTAATTGTAGTAGTGTTCATAGTAGGTGAATGTTATAATTAATAATTTAATAACCAAGGGGGCCTTCATATGCACCACATGGAAATGTTTCAAGGGAGGCTATACATACAGCATGTGGTAACCCCCCTAAACCTTACATTAAGGTATATAATATATTAAGAATTCAGATACGATTAAGTTAAGTAAGGCGAATGTAAACATTAAAATTAAGCTTAACATAAGATGTCCAGAAGTAAGCCCATGGGGTTGTGGCGAAGTGGTTTGGGTATGGGTTGAGTAATAGGTTGCATGAGTTCAAACCTTGGACACCGCATCCCCAAAGGCATGATAAAATATTTATCCGCTTCGAGGCAGACGCAGGTAGATTTTGGGTATTATAATAGTTGTAAACCCTTCTTGTTAAGACCTAGGTTCTAACTTTAAAGTCTGTTAGAATTAATGAAGGGAAAAACCAGTCACGTCAAAAAGACGAGCGATGGCTGTTATTGTATGTCCTCGATGCACACTTTCCCAGTGTGGTTTCAAGGAAAAAGAATGAAAGAATTATACGTAGCAGACAGAATGGGTATGGAAATTGGAGTCCAGACCGAGGAGTTATTGACAGCATAGTAAACAACTGCAAGGAGAGGTTGCCAACAAGGTAACATTCGTAGCAGCAACAGGTAGGCAATGCAGAGGCTTAGACGCGGAAAAAGACTAAGCCAGAGTCAGAGATGGGATCAGGCACCTGCCTGGATGGAGGGAACTTGGGTAGCACATGAGCGATTGCCTTGGCAAGCTTCATACAGTGCCGAAAACTTTGATGCTGAGTCTTGAAGTTGCGATCTCCATAGTTTGTGAGGTCAGCTACAAGGTCATCAAAAGTGACTCCATCTGAGTGCTTCAAATTCCAGTCCCCTGTCTTCCAGTCGAAGTCATACAGTAGAAGGAAGCGCTGTCCATATTTGGCCACCGTCTCAATTGCTGCTAGCACATACTCCACCTCCTCGTCTGTCATGTCGTAGGAAAAGCTCAACCTAGCCCATCCAGGCTTCAATCCAGAATAACCCTGTCACAAATAGAAAGGCAATTCAGCTTACCGTGCTTTCAAGTATTTAACTTGAAATACTATCACTATGCTACATAGGTGTGCATCGACAGAACTTATAAATTTGTGAGACTTGGAAAATCCTGCCTTGGACTCAACAACTGGGGCCAGAATAGGACCTCAGCCTTCTCAGTCAAACCTCTTGTACAAGGTTTAGATGGCCTTGTCTTCATTATCAAGTTACCAAAGCTTGCCTTTTCGCCAATTGATTTTTCAATGTGGCCTTTTCAGCCTACTGAGGCACATTGTAGCCTTTAAAGTTCAGCCGCAACGAAACATTTTAATTAGCACCCCATACCCTGCATCTATTTGAGAAGATGTGATTGAGGACATCCCATGACAAGGGGTGCCTCCATTCTCCGGCTTCGAAAGAACCATCCGCGTTAGAGAATGCAGACGATCATGTATAAATTTACCTTCTTAATGGCAACTCTTATTGCCAGAGACTGCATTTGACCAATGCCCAACAGCGTATGCCCGTAAGGCCCAGCACAAGCACAGCCTCCTCGAGACTGAATTCCAAAAAGGTCATTCAGCAGTTTAACCACAAATCTTCCATGCAGCGGCTTCCCTAAAGTCCTGCCGCCAGAAACTTTGAAGACTGATGTTTTCCAGGTGATTTCAGGACATTCTTCAGGACTAGGTGTGCTATAAACAATAAAGGAAAGAATAGGGGCTCGTTTTGCTGTTGTGTTCCCCAAAATCTTGATGTTAGGATTAGCAGACAGCCTTTTGATCGCTTTCTTGATGAAAAAGGATTCCCGATGCTCAATAAGGGAAGTTCCAACAAATTCTTTTACCCAGAATGCCAACGCGCATCTTATCTTCTGCACTATAGGTGGTGTCCCTCCATCTTCTCGCTCCTCAATGTCCTTGTAGTACAAAGTGTCCTGAGGTGAGAATTACGACTGCTAGTTAGCATTTCTTGTTAGGACTATTAGCAGAAAATACCTCTTAGAATTGACTGAAAGCTCACCCCTTCGCTGAAACCATTTACATATGAGACAGTTCCACCACCACATGTAGAAGGAGGGCTTTGGCGCAACAGATACAAGCTCTTTCTCATAAGAAGGATGCCAGGAGTCCCTGGACCACCAGTGAATTTGTGAGGGCTCAACACTACAGCATCATAGCCATCCTTCTCACTTGACCTCATATCAATTTGCACATGTGGAGCACTGCATCAAAAGAAATATTTTGGTCCCAAGGACTCAGTAAACAGCAGCGACAAGTCACTTTCTGTGCAGACTAAGTTTGCTGGACATCCAAGGAGCTGTCTTACCTAGCAGCAAAATCAAAACATGCAAAAGCTCCATGCCTGTGTAAGAGGCGAGCTATAGCACGTGTATCTGTAATAAGGCCAGTGACATTGCTGCAAGCAGAAAATGATCCAAGCTTGAACCGATTCTTGTACAAGGGTGATTTTAAAGCTGCCTCTAATGCAACCAGATTAATATAACCCTCATCATCAGCAGGAATCTCCACTACCTGAAAGAAAAGAAAAGGTACCTTAAGCACAAACACAGCAAGTAACTTCAAATGTTGCAGCTAACCTGCATCCTTTTAATTGATATGGAACGTAATGCAATCCCTATGAAAAATGCACGTAAACTTTCTGCAGGACAGAAGCACCTAACATGAAGCACATAAAGATGCAACACCCAGAACTCCATTTGACAAGAAAAAGTAATGCCACACCTCTGCCAGGCTTTGTCTCCATGTCAAAAGATTAGAATGGTGCTCATAAGGACCTGTAAACACAACCCATCTTTCTCCATCATCTAAGGTCTCCATCACCCGTGAACGCATTGTTGATGGAATGGCTATGCCCATTACTTCCTGCAGTCGCTTAAGGGCACCTGTGCAGCCTGCTCCACAAAACATTATTGCATCCTCACTTGTTCCTCCAAGCTGTTTTTTTATGTACTTGGCAGACTTGTGAACCATGTCGCTGGTTGTCCTTCCCACAAAACTGTCATCAGTATGTGTATTGCCTGCATATATCCATGACGCTGTGAAATTAGTATGTCTACTAGTCACTCATCCATAAAACGGTTCAGTCAACTTAAAGTCATTGCATACAAATTGAATGTAGTTTACTTTATCAGAAAGCAAAATGTACCATAGAAGGGCAACACATAGTGCATGATGAAGTTCTCAATGAATGCAACCGGTCTTCCTGAGGCTGTATGGTCTGCATAAAGAAGCTGGCGTTTGCCAAAGGGGGTGACAAATTCAAGCTTGTCACCAATCAACTGTTCTCGCAACCACTCTAGCCTCTCAGCAGAGCTAAAGTCTGCATTGGTAGAGTTCAGAACCGTTGTCAATGCATCATCTTCCTTCTGATCTCCAGCTTGTCTGCTGGATTTGCATCTCGCAAGCGTGTACATATTAGAAGTCTCCTCATGAGACCTGTCACAGCTTTGGTCCACAATTATGGTCTCAGAGTTCACAGAGTGCACAATCTTGGATGACTTATGATGCTTGCTTCTCCATCCACATGAATTCCAGCTGGTTGAACGCACAAGCATTGTGCTCGATAGATGAGCCGGTTGAAGTAAAGCAGGTGCTAGAATTTCCTATGCTGTGACAGTATGCGTAATTGATAAACGTGACTATCTCTGGTGCAAACAGGAACTGCAGTCTATTTAGTTGTTATGCTTCCTCCACATTTAAGTCTCTGGCAAAATTTGCTTCTTCAAAGTTATCAAGATCACAAAATGCACCGCAAGGCCATTATTTCCCTTCCCATTCGAGGCTCACCAAAAATATCAATTTACAGTGCCTTTCAATGCCTGAATCCTGTATTTACTTGGAACTTACCATCTGCTGATATGCCTTCCCTTCACCATGGATCCTCAACGTTCAAGTTATAACAAATGCAATGCTCAGGCCGTCCTGAGAGACTGACACAATGCAGGACTTTGTGCGGTGCGAATGCTGCAAAGAATGCTGAGCTCTGGCTGCCAACTTTGTTTCTACTTTACATTCATGGCCTATCAGCCAAAGGAAGGTCTCATCGTTTTCACAGAATAGGAAGTGGAAGGATTCTTCTTGAACATTGCAAAAAACATGCAGACGAATGTCTAAAAAACATGTACGCGATTGCTTTCCCGGACTCGGAAACGCTTTGCAGCCCTTGCACGATGTTAGAGAGGGAAGAGGCCCTATTCTTATATGCTACGAATGCCGGCATGCACAGGCACTGAGAATGGAAGCGAAGCTGAGAAGCAAGGAGAGGGACAGCTCATACCTCGTGATAAGAAGCCAAGGGGGAGCCGGGGGCGAGGTATAGGGATGGAACAGTGGGAGGTCAGCGGGGGGGTTTAGGAACGCTATTTTGTCTGCTTCTTCCATGGAGGGAGGGAGCGGCGAGGACAAGCGACGACGAGAGACTCTCTCTCTCTCTCTCTCTCTCTCTCTCTCTCAGTTGCATGAGAGAGAGAGAGAGAGAGAGAAAGAGCACAGCAGGTGCGATGGCGCCGTCTCACAAAGGGCCGAGGAGGAAGAGACAAGACAGGACAAAATCTTCCGTGAGATAGGCTAGTTGCTTCTGCCATGTGGCGATCTTCTTCTTCCCTTTGGCCGTCCCGCTGCAGTTCGTGTGAGAATTCACGAACAGCCAAGTTACAAACCCTCTAAAAATTAGAAGTTAGAACCCACGCAATAATCCCCAAAAAAGGAGATTAGTCTAACAAGTTAACTATTCTTGATAGGGTTCCCACATGAGGTACCCGGGGCTCAAAAGGGTAATTTTAGTTAGACTTCTTCCTACGTGTCAGGCACAATACCAGTCATCGACCATGGGAAGCCTACCGGTGGTGGCGAAATCCTATGTTTCCCTGATCTTTTATCGAACTAGGACACATGGTACAAGGAAAGGATGCAGTGTTTTTTCTACAATGGAGATGAAGTGGAAGCTACATTGCGCTTATCACATGTCTGTCAAACTGGAGAACACTACACCCTTTTTTGCACTGTGCAATTAAACTGTCTCATTTGCCTAGTACGTCATGTGCAGAAGGTATGAGCACCTTGTACAAGGCTCTACAGATGGACACATTTTTCCCTAGACCTTTTAAGACAATTAAGGCCTTTGTTTACAAAAGAAGCAAGACCTTAACATTCCTATGATTCCAGATTGCCACGAGCACCATACCTCTTCTGACATTTCGGTGTGGTGCTCTAGCTTCTTGTAACTGGTCATAATCTCTAAATAGAGCTGCCTTTGCATTGATTTTGGCTTAAAGTCCCACCTTTCTCAACCATTTACTCATTGTGTTGCATATTCCCTTAACATCTAGGTATTCACAAAATAGATGTTGAGCAATTTCTGAATGTCGCCCACACATCCCACTCAGGGAAGAGACATTGCAAAACCTAGAAATCCTCTCCCTCATTCATCACTTATTCGTGGTGGTTTTCCACAAAACTAAGATCAAGTGTTTGGAGGAGGAAATGCTACACCAAATCATTCTTATTCTTCTCTTCCAAGTCCTCAAGCAAGTCCTTGGATAGTACCTCTTCCAACAATCATACACTTTTAGAAGCATGTCTTATGCTAGCAACAATAAAGTCCTCTCTTATAGGGCAATTTGATAACAATTTCCCTTTCTCTATTTTGAAGCACTTCATTAAGCTAAGTGAGTTCACGCTGAAGGCAATAGACCAATATTTCCTACTACATGCTTATTTAGCGCATTCTATTAGCAATTTCCCTTTCTCTATTTTGAAGTACTTCATCAAACTGAGTGAGTTCACCCTAAAGGCAATTGGCTAATCTTCTCTCCTATGTAATAACACTAAGTCCAACCAAGAAAAGAAGGGAAGTGGTCAAAACTCAAAAAAACACAAAACTTACAATGTAAGAATCTAATACATGACCATTATTTTTATTGTTTGATTACTATTGCTCGTTATCATATGTTGAGTTGATTGATTACTTTTGGCCCTGATTATTTGTGTTGATCCCAATTGGCATCCCTCTTGTCACACTCTCATACACATCTCTACTCCCACACTATTCCACTCCTACACGCACTCGCACACTAATCCACTTGCACACTAGTACTCCCACACTAGCACTCGTATGTTACTATCCCACTTGTACACTGGCACTCATACCTTAGTACTCATACACTAGGACTAGCATACTAGGACTTCCCCACTTGCACTTCCACACAATTCTTGTGTTCACATACTAGCACTCGCACACTATTACTCACACACTAGTACTCATACCACCCTGGAATTTCCACACTATACCCTTGCACTTCCATACTATGCTCCTACAGTTGCACTCCCATACTAACCCTACTCCCACACTAACTCCAATTCCCACACATACACCTCAACCCTCTATGCCACACGTGTTCTAGCATTCTTGCATTGGTCCTTGTGTTCCTATACCCCCTTTCTTAAGTAGCATCCTCCTTTTCTAAGGGCATGAGCTTTGCACCCTCTTTGCACTTCCATCCCTTAAGACTTGCCTTTGGATTACTTGGACCTCAGTTCTAATGAAAATAATGCCTACTCTTATTGAATTCAACTAACATTAAATACTAGAAAACATGAGATGTAATAGGAAATTGATGATCTTCCATTAATCGAGATGCTCCATGAATCCATGGCTACTATGTGGTACAAGGAAGGTATAAGGTGTACACCTAATGCTAACTAGGAGTTCTTGTTGGATTTTTGAAAAATGAGTCAAAAAGTTTTTACATTAGCTCTAAGGCCCTCTTTTATACTACCAAAATAATGCTCCCTATTTACACTCTCTTCTCCAATTATTGTCTTCTTTCCAAATTAATAATGGAATACTTCATCCTCTATTGTCCTTCATTACAAACCATCCCCTCCTGAAATAGCTTTGTCCTCAAAACTTGAATGATGGAAATGATGGAATCAAAGGAATCCCATAAAGAATTGAAGCACAAAGAAGTCTATTGAATGGAAGCATAAGATGGTGAAGTATATCCCATGAGAAAGAAGGTTCACAAACAGGGCAAAACTAGAAAAATACAAGTGATATCCAAAACAAGGCTGCAATAGTAAAAAGGCCATAACTTTGGATATCCTCCAAATAAGCCAAATGAAGTGTCTAAATGTAGCCATAGTATCCATCCAAACCATAAAAATCCAATTTTGATGGGGTTAGGCAAATTATTTTTTATATAGAAAATTAATATAATAAGCTATACCATGTTTTGTGACACCATGAATCATCCAAAAGATCCACCTGGATTGAAAGGAATCCCATCATAAAAGTCATCACACATTCAACAACAATGATCTTCTATATCCTCATGATAATAATATCCATGATTAAATGCATCCAAATGAAAATGTCCATTCATATGCTCAATACCTATTAGCATAACCATCTATAATCTCAAGTCACTCATGTAATTCTTCACCTTGCTGTCCATCTTGTAATTTATGATCCAATATGTCATTCTCTTGTTTAGCTTCCTCATCACTATCCTATTTTGCAAGTTCCTGTTTTTCCTCCTCCTCATCATCATCATCATCATCTTCTTCATCATCTTTCTTCTCTTCAACTTCTTCTTGTACTTTTACATTGCTCACATCAGCAAAATGTTCACCCTTGTAGTGGTTTGTTCCATATAAATATGATGCCCAAACTCATTGGGATATGGATCAAAAGGAGTAGCATGATCTACATTCTAATATAGGATCTCCTCATAAGAATAATCATGGTTGTCAATGATGCTATTAACATGATGCTCATCATGCTACCCACATTCTTGACAAGGTTCATAGAATGCATGTTTCCCAAAACCATAACCATCATGGACATAATCACCATGTTGCTATCCAAGTACATTTGGACATTGACCTCCATCATAACAAGGTGCATAGCATACATCTTTTCCAAAACCATGATCATCATAGGTATGCTCATTGGGCACAAAAGAAAATTGCACAAAAGAGTGTGCATGAGATGTAATTCCATGTGGTTTCTATCCAAAATAGCGATATGGAAAACCATGAATGGAAGACTCATAAAGAGTGGGGCCTGGAGCATAAGAGCTTGATGCATGAATACTTTGATCATTGATTGAAGTAACCATGTCAATAACTTTGTCTCTTGGACTCAATGAGATGCCAATTATTTTGTCAATCTTGGACTTGGTGAGATGTCCAAGCCAATTAAACCCTTCCTTCAACTACATTAAACACTCCCTTACATCCCTATCAACTAGGTTTTCTATTTGGCTCAAGACAACATTCTCTTCAATAGACATTCCTAACTAATAATCACTCTTGTCGAACCTTCCAAACTCTTTATGCCTAATGTCCATCTAGTCCTCTACACTATGCTGTAGTCAACTACCCCAACAATTTTTGGATGGATTGACTTGAAGACCTTAGCAACACCTTCACCATAAAAGTTTTTCATACATTTGACTCATCATTCTTCTAAATTATTGTATGCACATTCGTGGTAGACGTGCCCATTTTGTAGCCCAGTTGAACTTTCAAGGGTATGGAGTGTATGAAATGGACTGGACTAGTCATGCTAAAACTCTCCTCCAATTGTCCCTCAATCACTAAAATATCATTGGATAATATTGTTGCACTACTACAAAGAAAATACAACAAGATCAAGAACAAGCAATCTTCTTATAACTCTAAGTTGACCTCATTCTAGAATGCTTGAGGTAGTTAACCAGTAAGCTTGATCTTCTTGTAGACTTGTAGAGCATTCCAATACTTCTTCAAACTGCGGCTCCCTTTACTAATGCTGCTATTGTTGAAGTGGACTCAATCTCTACTAACAAGCAGCATGATTTTAGATGAATGGAAATGGCATCTTTGCAAGACCCAGGGGTAGTAATAATTTGATCAAAAATTAGGCATGGTCCTTATCATTTCCCACTCCTGATGAACTCATGTGTCCAACAAGAGATGCTCAACATCTTTAGCATTATGCTACTGGTCAAGTTTTTTCTAGATTACTCATCCAACTAGCATTGGAGTTTTGATGATGCATTCATCAAATCATGAGATCTTTATGCAACTTTGGGAAAAAATTCTATATTTCTATTAAGGCATGATTGGTTCCCTCCACATGTACTTCAGTCTTCCCATGTAGAGCTTCTTGAGAAACTTGCTTCTTTGTCAACCTTTGTTGTTAGTATTGAAAGGGGAATGGAAGAAAGCAAGAAAGTCATTCTTTAAGATGAACCTAAATAGTTTTTAGCTTAGGGGCATTAATTCTCTCTTGCAATTTGTCTTGGAAACATATATGCAATAGATACTAGGACAACTATACTAACAAAATTAGATGTTTGTGCTCAATCCATTACTAACATACATCAAGGGATACTATGGAAACATGGTTGCACATACTATGGGACCACATGCAAGGTTGTAGCTATTTTATTCATTAGTGGTAGTGAGTGTGAGATCCTATACATCAAAAAGCCTAAACATGCTCCTCTTGATGTTGCAGATCTAGTACCAAAACTCCCTATGAGCTACATCAATATAAAATCCTCCATCAAACAAGGGATTTCTCAAAGGAACTCAAAGCCTGCTTCATTAGCCCTTTGCACAAGCTAATTAGACGTTTGTGATGGATTCAACTAATCATAACTTCAGATTAGTTAAGATCTTTTCCCCATCTAACATGTAAAGAGGTACTATACTTGTGATCAATGCAAATCTCGATAGTAGTAGAAACTATAGTGATAAACCATATAGATTTAGAATTCGTGGAGATTCCTTGCTTTGTGCAGGCCTTCTTGGTCTCCACTTATTCAACAACATAAGAGACTAGCATTCAACATAGATAGTATAAATCTAATAGAAGTGCATGACTTGCTTTTGAGAGTGGCTGTAGACTTTAAATTTAGAAGGCATAGGTCATTGACTCCATATAGTGAGTACACATAACCTAGCTACTAGTTTTCTTTGGTTCAGCTCTAGGAAACTTGTGCAATCCATGCTAAAAGGATAGTAGCACACATGGCTTCAAGGCAAGCCAATAGGCTATTTAATCCACTCCAAATGATGAGTTGAAACAAGAAAGAAATGTGGTTGAATCCCTTGTTGTCCTGGTTCAACTCCATTGTTGAAGCCTATGGAACAATGGGAGTGTCATAATCATCATTGATGACAAAAGGGAGTTGCAATGGGAAGTAACAAGCAATAGGTAACATCTCGGAGCTTCAAGTAAAGGATTAATAGAGTTGTGTTGAAGACATCATATCTACAAGCTAGCATATTTTGCATGGCTGTTCACAACATCTCACCTAGCCATTCTTCCCTCCATAATAGTATTCATAAAAAGAGATCACATGGTGGAAGCCTAGATACAAGATCATCAAAGGCAAGAGAGGTATGAAAGGATTTTTGAGAAACACTCCATGAAAGCTTGAAAGAAGGCTTGAAGAGAAAGGGAAAAACCTTGTTTTCCAAAGAGTAGTGGAACTTTAGTCTCTACTAAAGCCTAGCACCTCCATTTTAGTCCAAACAACACCAAAATGAGCTCTAAGAAGGCTAGGGCCTACAAAATTGGTGAAACCATTGCCATTTTTGCCAAGAAATGCTTTCAATGGCTCCAAATGTAACCATAGTTACATGTCTTAAACATTGAAACCATATCTAAAGCTTGAAAATGACCTACTAGTTGGATCTAACTATTGCTCTAATACCAATGAAAAGAAGGCTTGCTCTAACCAAATTAAACTAACATTAAATCCTAGAAAACATGAAATGTAACAGGAAATTGATGATCATCCATTAATCAAGATGCTCCATAAATCCATGGTTACTATGTGATACAAGGAAGGTATAAGATATATAATTTATGCTAACTAGGAGTTCTTATTGGATTTCTAAAAATTGAGTCAAAAGGTCTTTACATTGGCACTAAGCCCCCCTTTTATACTCCTAACCCCCTATTTAGACTCTCTTCTCCAATTATTATCTTCTTTCCAAATTAATAATGGACTCCCTCATCCTCTGGTGTGCTTCATTACATCCAACTACAAGTGTTTAACACATTCCATGGAAATATTAGCATCTACACATATAGCTTCAACCTTAGGGAATTCCACGCATAGGACTTGTTGCATTTCCTTTTAGATAACACTTCTTGCACACAAGTGTGCAAGTGCACTTACATAAGGACACTCCTAGCCTACTTGCAAGTTACCTTAGAGAGTGCACATTTAGACATAGTTAGCAACACACTTCAACCCTCTAGGCTTAGGTAACTGCTTGTAATCAACACACTTAATCACATCTATGTTTAGGTGTTTCTTACTTAGGTTCCCTGTATCGTTAGACCTAATCCTATGCATGACATTCCCGGGTTTATACCCATGGGACCTGATTCAACTGCATTAGGTACAACCACCAGGCCTAGGTTGTCCAAGTTGCAGTCCATACCAACATTAGACATTTTAAAGGTACAAGTTGCAAAAGTACAACCACTTTGTTGATTGGTTCTCCAAGTGTGCTGGATTTAAGTCATTCTAAGTCACATTCAAAGAATGCACCGAGACCAAAGAACCATGAGAAAAAGTTGATATGTGAGCCAAAAACTTTCCACACCATTAGTCCCAATACCTCTAGCATATCTTAGGGTCAAACATACCATCGAGCGAGGTCTCATAATTGATGCTCTCATTGATGAAGGTTTGAATTACAACATTTTGACTTGTGAAGCATGGACTAATATTGGACAATCTAAACTCGTCCCTACAAATGTGGTTATCAAACCATATGGAGCCCTATTTTCTCCTTGGCAAATGTAAAATTCTCCTAACTATAGAGACTAAAAGCATCCCGCCAATATCTATGTGCCTCTAAATCTAGAGGATATGGGAAAGGAAGTCCTGGTTGGAAGGCCTTTCGAACATACAATGTGATGCAAAGTGGACTATGTAGCACACCAAATACACTTGAGGTTGCCAAGCATCAAGTTAGTCATTGCTTTCGGTAAAGGAAACTGTGTCTCTCCTCAAGGGAAAGGAAATATGCCCCTTTTGGAGTCACAAACCAAAACCCAAGTGATAATGGTCATAGAATGTTGAAAGAACTACTCAAGACACGTGAGGACAAGAAGGAACCGCTCAATAGGAGTCCTCTTAGAACCAAAGAGAAAACCAAGTTGCCACCAAGAATAGATCCATACCACAAAATCTAATCCACTTATTCATATGAAATCTTTGCTAGTTTGTTAATCTTTGAGCAGTATGGCTACTAAGTTGCTAGCTACTCCAATTTGACTTCATATTCACTACTCATGCCATGCTGCTACAATGATTGATTTGGGCCTTATTGATGATGAGGCGATTTAAATCACTTCCAATAGGCATCCCACTTGGGAAGAGAGTGAACACCTCTACCATAAAAGCCTCTTGGTTTAGGTCGACTGTTCCAAATCCCTCCCATAAAAGCAATTGTAATCATATTGACTTATCCCTTCTTATGCTTATGTGACCAAAATCAAAGACCAATCAATACTTCATCAACTTGAGTAGAATCTCCATTCCTTGAGCTCATTTTTGCAAAATTGGTACTCTCATTGACTTGAGTATGGCAATTGACTTATGACGATGGGTTGAACAACAACATATAGTTAGTACACTTTAATTTGACCCAACTTACTATAGGACCACTCCACTCTACTTTATCATCCAAACATGCCATCACATCTATAATATCATCCATTGCTTGATAACATTTTGACTGAAGAGGAATTACATATAGCCAATTGCTTTCTAGGCCCTTCCTTGCTTAATGATCTATTACATACTTTTGTGGATTGGATACCAAACCAACTGACTTGGATGCTTTTGTTGAATTAGAGTACAACCCAAATTTCTACACCTGGTGGATTCCCAAAATTGAAAAGCAAAGCCCTTGTGTGTTGTATCTAATGCAAAAGCCCACAATTTTGACTTACTCTATGATCCTTTCTCAATCTATATACCATAGATAGAAGCATTGCCTCTAGCCACATAAGAGGTTTGCACAGCCATATTCTCAAGAGTTAGTTTCATTCCTCCTTTGCCAAAGTTTGGAGTCATAGGCATACTAGTATTTTCCAAGCATATTTTACCTTCAAGCCCCCGAAAAACCAAGTTCTTTCTCCTAGCATCTTTATAAAAATCACAATCCTTGCACTAGTGCTTATGAGTGTCATGTTGAATACATCTCCTAAGATGCTAGCTTCTAGGAGGTTCCTACAAAGGAATTGCTCTTTCATGCATAGTAGATGGCCCCACAATTCTAGAAATATCAAGCTTTAGATCTCTTGAACTTTAAATTACCTCATCCATACCATTGTTCTAGAGCAACTGAGCCGTAGAAGCTAGTGGCATAGCCATAGGTGTTGGCATTAGCATAAGTATAGAGACGGGTGCATATATAGAAGCAAAAGTGGGCAAACATGTTTAGGTAAGGTAGGTGTAGGCATAGAGACAGGAGTCATGGATGGGGTAGTAGAAGGCATAGAAACAAGAGGAATCGTAGGAGACAATATACCATTCTATAGTCTAGACTTCCATATCAATCACTTCACTAAAATAGTTGCATCATCCTTTACATCTTGCCAATCTATCTTAAGATCCATAAGCTACAATCTGTCTTCCAAGAGCTCTCTCAATTGCACTTGAAGTGCTAGATCTGTAGTTTGTAGGAACAACTCCACCTTCTCTTACTCTAAGGCCTCTTGACATGTAGCCTGTGTCTCATTAAATCTTGAGTCAAACTCTCACAGTAATTGTGTCACCACCAAGCCCTTGTTTGGCTTGTGTATCCACTTGTAGGAGCCGGACCTTCTATCCATCCCAATATCTTCTAGGAAGTACGGTTCAAATCCTTGAAGGCATGCCAAGATGGACTCAAGGCATAAAGCTCGTTGATGTGTGGCTTTAGAGAAGAAGTCATCAGCCACACAAAATACTGGCTCATCATTGTGCTAGGACATTAAAGGACTCCATCTTTGATTTATATAGTTTTAGGTAGCTTGAGACATTGGATTCTTTGGATAGAACGCTTAAGCGCAAAAGTCATAAAGAAATAACCACTGATGCCCACCATAGTTGACATGTTGGAAAATAAGGCATGGACCATGTTGCAATACAAATCACCAAAGCCACACCACTGTAGGACTTCAGTAATGAAACCCAAGTTGATCCTATTGTATGCCTTGTCAAGATCAAGGTTGATTAAGAAATAGCTTTCTCTTAGTTGCATGGCTTAATCAATCCCAAAAAATAAGTTCAAAATGGCATCATGAATCCTACGGGAACACACAAAGGCATATTGTCTGCCATGCATGATCCTAGGCAAGATAACTTTGATCTTCATTGCTAACATCTTAGAGACCACCTTATCGAGGACATTCATCATGATTAATGGCCTAAAGTGACTTGGTTTATTGCATTTCTCTCTCTTTGGAATAAGTTTGACAAGTCCCTCTATTTTGATCATGAGGAAATTGACTAGTTACTCTGATGTAGTTAGGTGCTGCACAGACATCTTTTGCACACACATCCCACTTAGGTGGAATTCAATCGAGGCTATGTGCTTTGTCCTATTCCATCCTACTCAAGGTAAACTTGAGTTTATCCTTTGTGAAAAGGCCCGCCAAGCAAGTTGGCACAATATGGAGGTATCATTGTTTGCATAGGTCCGAGGAACCTGCAAAGATGCTCATGATACCCTTGTACTTGATCGGGCGGGGGGGGGGGGGGGGGGGGGGGGGGGGGGGGGGCACAATAGAAGCTAGGTGCCTAACAAAAATGTTGGAAATCTCATCTTCATGCCTAACAATCCTACCAGCTTCATCCTCAATAGAAACTATAGTATCACACTGCTACTTACATTTAAGAGCTTGAAAAAAGGATTGGTGATTAGCCTCTCTCAATAGAGTATCATGAGCCCTTAGTTACACCTTACAAGCTGAAATTCTACTATTTTGCCACACTTGAATGTAACTTTCAAATCCTACTATAGCCAATGAAGGTAGCCATCAAAAGGATCAATAAAAGCACAATTAGACACCAATTGTCTAAACTCAATGGCATCTTTCAGTAGCTTTCTACTTCTCAAAGCTTGAGCACTCCCATGCTCCTTAGCCACTATAGTGATCGCCGCGATACAATTGCACCACCTCTATGTCAAGCCCTCAATGTTAGTCATAGAGAACACCATGTAGACCTCATGCATGCAACAAAGTGTTTGTTAGTAAGAAAGGCACTGTTAAACTTAAAGGGAGGTCCCTTGTAGGTCCTTAGGGTGATCATCATTTGCATATGGTCCGAATCCACATAGAATTTTAAAACCCCATATTTAACCTCAGGAGAACACTAGTTAGCATCCTAATTCACATATAATCTATCAGGGTAGCAAGCCCCACACCACATGTCACCAATTTTCCTATTGTGCCATGTGAAAGTCCTTGAGCTTTCAACTAGCTCAATCACATCCATTAATTGTAGACTATCATGCGACTTCCACCACTTAGACTTCTCCTCCTCCACCATCTAGCCATCATCATGCGGCCTATCCATAGGAAAAGGAAAAGGTTGGCAATTTGCTTGCAACACTGATATCAACTCTTGTAACCTTAACATTAGGAGAATTTCTATGCAAAACCCCATGCTATGGCAAGTGTTGAAGCAGTGGGTAGAATGTTTTTTATCTCCTCCCTCTCTCTATCTCCAAATTCTCTCTCTCTCTCTCTCTCTCTCTCTCCAAATGCCTTTATTCTCTCTCTTCAACCCCTTTTTCTCAATTTTTTATTTATCCCCCTCCAATTTTTCTCTCCATTGTTTTAATCTTAATTTTTTGATTTATCCTCTCTTCGAATTTCTCTTCTCTCCTCTCTCTCTCTCCTGATCTCTCTACCTTGAAAATTTTCCTCTCTCTCTCTCACTCTCTCCCCCTCTTTCTTACTCTCTTTCTCTCTTCAAATTTTATAATTTTTTATCTCATTTTTTCTTCTCTCAAAAAAATTTCTGCAACCTCTCTCTTTCTCTCCCTAAATTTTTCTTCTCTCCCCCAACGTTCTCTCCTCTCTCCTCACAAATGTTTTCTCTCTCCAATTCTTTATATTCTCACTCTCTCTGCCTCGAGTTACTCTTTCTCATTCTTTCCTCCCCCTCCCTCTCTCCCTCTCTAAATTCTTTTCGTCTCTTTTCCCAAAATTTATATACTCTCTTTCTCTCCCACTAAGTTTTTTCCATCTCCGCCCAAACTAGATGCGTACACGCGCGTACTCTCTCTCTCTCTCTCTCTCTCTCTCTCTCTACTGGCCCGCCCTCCCCCCCATCCCACCTCGAAAAACCCCGCTCCATCCAAACCACCCCACCCCACCTCACCTCACCCCACCCCCCCACGACACGGCACACCCACCCACCCCACCTCACCCCCCCTCGCTGCCCACCTACCAACTTATTGGCGCCACGAGTGCTTCGGCAGCTTTTGTCGCTGCTTCCGCCGGTGCCACCCGAGCTATGCTTGCTGCTACACTCTTGGCGTTCCTTCATTGTTGGACCGCTTGGCTCGCTCGCCACCCTTATGCTTCCTACCACTTGCTGCGCCTGTCCTTCCTGTCTCCCGCCACTTCCACTTGCAGTCCGCCACTCACCACGCATCTGTCTCCCACCTCTTTTGCTTGTGATTTTGCTACCTTTCCCGCTGCCCAGTGCCGCTCGCAACATATCCTCTGCCATAGCCCTTGCATGTTTGCCTGCCACATAGCCAGCCCACTATCGTGCCACCCACTACTCCGTGCTATCCACTAGCTTGGGCAGAGAGAGAGAGAGAGAGAAGAACAATAAGAATTATTATAGTAGCCTTCCGCTTCCCTATTGCCTTGCCATTAGCACTGTTCGCACCTTCGTTCGCCTGCTGGCATGCCATCATGCGGCCCGTTGCCCCGTGCTATCCACAGCTAGCTTGGGCAAAGAGGTTTCCTCCCTTTGGTCGCTTTGCTGCACGTCTACCGTCCTCATGCCACTCCAATATTGCCTTCTGACTGCTCCATTCCTGCCTTCCCACCTCGGGCTGCCACTTCCTGCTCGACTTGTGCGCACCAGTTGTTTCTGCCATCCCCTCGCCATCCCGCTATCTGCACTGGTGATGGCCTCCCTCTTGCCGCTTCCCTACCCAACCACCATTGCATGGCAGAGAGAGAGAGAGAGAGAGAGAGAGGACTGGCATGTCCTGCCACTCCAATGAATAGAGAGATTTGCACCGCCTATGGTTGCCAAGTGTAGGCCTCAAGCACTAGAGGAGCGTTTGGCACAATGGTGCATTTTGCTACTTATTCCAAAGCAAATAGAAGAGGAGCATGGCAGTGCGAGAGAGAGAGAGAGAGAGAGAGAGAGAGTGTGTGTGTGTGTGTGTGTGCGCGCACGTGCGTGTGCATGTGTGTGCACGTGCGCGTGTGTGCGCGCACACACACACACATGTACACGTGTGTAAAAACATAAGTTTTAAGCATTAAAATGTTGTAGGCAACCCAAATTGAGGCTAGAGCACAAGACCCTGCTTAGCCTAACCGTACACTCACTGTATATGATATTATTTACACATAGGGCATTGAAAGGTTTATAAAAAAAGTGCACTTGTCCTAATGGTTAGAGCTTTCAACTATGGGCTAATTGGACAAAGATTCAAAGCTTGGCAGGTGCTATACTCTTTTTAAATAGAAGTGTTAGTCCTGATCCCACTTGGGCAGGGGTTTGTCCCTTGGATAGGGGTTCTTCCCCACCCACACTTGTTTGTCATGCGCATTTCGTTGAGTGAATTGCAAGCTACCACATCAACACAAATGCCCCTTCTATTTTGGTGTTCAACTATCTATCTCTACAAAGTGAAAGTTAATGCATCTACAAAAGATACTCACAACATAAGCGAAGGATTAGGAACATCCTTCCTAAAAGTCTTGAATTATCAAGAGCTACCGTAAACCTTGGTAGATTACTAAAATAATGAGCAAACTAGGGATGAAATATTTAGAAGCTATATAGCTTGTCTTAATAAACAAGTAGAGAATACCATAATCTTGTGAAGATTCATGAGGATAGTGAAGGCTCATTAGGATGCTATAAAAGGTGCATATGATAATAGTCTATATGATCAATTCCAATAATCATGTAGCCCAACTTAACAAACAAATATAGAATACCATAGGTTTGTGAACGTCCATGAGGATGGTGGAAGCTCATCAGGATGCCATGGAGGTGCATGCGCTAATAGATTGTATCCATGGAAACTTAGGAAGCCCTAGATCAATTCCAATCATCATGTAGACTTTGTAGAAGGTCATGAAGACCTTATAGTCATAAATTTTCAATATTAATGAAGTGCAATTTATTTCATAACTAGGATTGCACGCACTTCATTGCCTACCCCACACCCTTACTTTGTCTCCAAAACATTCAATTGGTCATTTGGTTCTCATAATTAGGATTGCACTCACTAAATGAAAATAATGAAATTGAGGTTGATCACATCAAAGCCCAACAAGCTCCAATCATGCTCTTGGAGGTGTGAAATTTACTATTGCTAATACTATATACTTATGTACTATGTGTCTAGTGTAATTATATTGATACTACTAATGCAAGCAAAGCTTTTCAAGCAAGTGCCATCCCAAGGTATAATAACAACAATTGCATGCAATTAGAATAAAAAAATGAAGAGATCAAAGTGCATTAGAGAAGATAAAAGAAATTAGAAACTTTACTACTAAGAGCAATGAAGCAAGGTTAAGGACTAGTCAAACTTTACTACTACGAGTTACTAAGTAAGGTTAAGGAATATTCAAAGCACTAATAGGGAGTGGTATTTTTTATATGGTCAAGTTCAAAGTCAACTTTTCATACTTCTTCATGACACATAAGTCAAAGTAAGGTGAAAGCATGTATAGGCGGCTTGCTCTTGGTTCTTTAAAGTGGATAGTTTTTGGGGATTAAAGAGTGGATACTTTAGGCTTTTGACATACGATCAATAATGGTCACTCAAAATATAATTTTATTAAAGAAAAATGCTTAGAATTCAAATAGGTGTGAAAAGAAAGCCCACTATGCTGGATTACTAGCTGAGGTACTAGTGCCATGATAAATGAATATATTCATCGACAACTCTCTCTCTCTCCGTACTTTCCATCCTTGAGCTCTCATGAGTCATTTCAACATTTTCACACATCTCTCTCTCTCTCTCTCTCTCTCTCTCTCTCTCTCTCTCTCTCTCTCTCTCTCTCTCTCTCTCTCTCTCTCTCAATTGGGAGATCTCTGCTACCAAAAGTAACCCACTCTTGAAGCAGGAGGTAGTCTCCTGTGCTCTAGTTCTCAAATGTTTTGGCCCCTAAATGTGCATAATATGTAGTCAATACATGTTGGACCTACATATAAGCTTGAAGCTTTTGAATCATGTAGATATTATACACTATACACATGCCTCTTAGGAATTATCATTGAGGCTATGAAAGGGTTCTTTTTAGGATATCATGTAGTTTTGTGATTCTTTATAGGAATAATCATTCATCACACAAATATTGTATTTTGTGATCGTTTTCAAGATGAAGAACCAGGCTACAAAAGGTTCTTCCTCATGATCAAGGAAGGGTACACCTCAAAAAGGAAAGAACCGTACACAAGAGTTGCCTAGCAAGACAAGTTTATTGCGTGCATGCAAATTTATGTAATTGGTATATCCTTGCCTTACAAAAGAGGCATGCATAATCTGTTTGTTTCAAATTGATTACACATCAAGCTGTGGAGGAACAGAATACAAAATCAATTCGGTATCATCATTACACATAGAAAAGTGCCCATTTGGTCAATAGAAGTGAGTTGTCCCACAGCTTTTAGAACTCAACTCTATGCTGATTGGTGGGAGTTCCAATCATGTCAATCACACATACACTTTTAATTAAATGAAATGCCATACCATAGCAGGTCAAGTGCATTGAGGTTTTGCCTAGAAGTGTTTGAAGACCATGTGGCCTAATAGCCACTATTTTTTGCATTTTGTATGTCTCTAGCTCAATGTGACCTAAATTTGGCAAAAGAGCCATGCATGAATACAGATCCCTTTATGGTATTTTTAAAAACTCTTTTTGTCTATGGCTTGGTGTGTAACCAACTTAAATTTGTCTTAAAAGTCATGCATGAAAACACATGGCTTAACAACCACTATTATTTTGCAATGTCTATTCATGGCTCTACAATGTCTAACCAACATAAACTTGGAGAAAGAGGCATGCATGAAAATAGGTGGCTTAACTGCCACTATTTTTTTGCATTTGTTAAGCCACTATTTTCTTATATTTTGTTAGTTAGTAGCTTGGTGTGCAACTGCCTAAATTTGGTAAAAGAGACATGCATGAAAACTATTCTAAACATGAAGAACTACTACTAAGTCTTGCCTTAAAACTAGTGTTCCATGGCTACAAAGTGAATTTTAACTGCTTCAAAGTTATGAAGTATGACTAAAAAGTGGTTGGACCTCAAAAAAGTGGTGCCCAACCATTAAAAAGTGATTATTGTCACTTTCACTACTCAAGCCCACCACTAAAAGGATAAACAATTATCAATGCAAGCTTTGAGCCAACACCCAACCTTGGGGTATGGCATTCCTCTAAGGGAATCCATCAAGTTTGGCTGTTTTAGTTAGTGAGAGTCTAGCCTAGACCCTTGCATCAAGGTGTTTGGTGCCTTTACACACACTATTATTTGGTCGGTAAGTGGAGTCTTCCACGGAAGATTTCCTAAAGGAAGTAACAGAAGTGCAAAACAATCACAATGCAAGTTGCACTAGCATGGTGTCCCTACACGAGTTTCCTACCTTGTGAATGAACAATTTGAAGTATGCGAAATGAACTTGGGAGTATACATGTGCGGAGTTGTGATTGATTCAAAGTTTTGGTGAAGCACGCGCACGCGCACACACACACACATAGAGAGAGAGAGTAGTAGTAGTGGTGGTGGTGGTAGTAGTGGTAGTAGTGGTAGTAGTGGTAGTAGTAGTAGTAGTAGTAGTAGTAGTAGTAGTAGTAGTAGTAGTAGTAGTAGTGGTAGTAGTAGTAGTATATGAACCACTAAAATGTAGTTCATATAATTTTAGTGGTTGAGCCCACCATTGAATATGGTGGGAAACCACTAAAAAGTGATCTTTGACTACTAAAAAGTGGTCCATGTCTACTAAAAAATGTCTTAGTAGTAGTGGTAGTGGTAGTGGTAGTGGTAGTGGTAGTGGTAGTGGTAGTAGTAGTATATGAACCACTAAAATGTAGTAGTAGTATATGAACCACTAAAATGTAGTTCATATAATTTTAGTGGTTGAGCCCACCATTGAATATGGTGGGAAACCACTAAAAAGTGATTTGGTGGGAAACCACTAAAAAGTGATCTTTGACTACTAAAAAGTGGTCCATGTCTACTAAAAAATGTCTTAGTAGTAGTGGTAGTGGTAGTGGTAGTGGTAGTAGTAGTAGTAGTATATGAACCACTAAAATGTAGTTCATATAATTTTAGTGGTTGAGCCCACCATTGAATATGGTGGGAAACCACTAAAAAGTGATCCTTGACTACTAAAAAGTGGTCCATGTCTACTAAAAAATGTCTTAATCCACCAAAAAGTGATCATTGACCACTAAAAAGTGGTTAGCATCCATGAAAAAGTGTCCTTGTTCACCAAAATGTGGTCTACATTTGCTAAAAAGTGTCCCCATCCACTAATAAAATGTGGAACACCACATCTACTAAAAAGCATCCCCACCCACTAATAAGTGTTAACTTATCACTAAAAAGTGTTCCTTACTAGTAAAAATGTGTAATCTACTACTAAAAAAGTGGTACCAACAAACTTAAAAGTAGTGCATAAATACCATTAACATTGGTGCCTATTACTAGGTTCGGTGGACCACTAAAGAGTGTTACCACTAAAAAGCGGTCTACTTTAATATAGTCTATAGCTATGTTGTAACAACTCTTTGGTTTATAACTCCAATAATAATGAAACAACTATGTGTATTGGTTTATGACTCCAATCATAATGGAACAACAACATCTTATTTTTCAGTGTTGAGTATTGATCTACATACATTTATTATTGTGCTAGTGATTTCTTTTGGTCAAGTTACACATTTCAACTTTAGTTTTTTTTTTTTCCCTCTAGTTTCTAAAGACAAAGGAGGCGATACATTTAGGTGGATAGTCATCCACATTGAAGTGCATAAAATAAATGCCATGCTCAACAATTGTTTGAAAGGTACAAATTTGAAAGTTATTTACAATACATATGCATCCCAAATGTAGTTTTGTTCAACAAATTATTCAATTCAATGGTTAAGTTTATAGTACATAAAAGTATTTTTGAATGCTTTTTATAAACATAATTTGAATGTAGTAGAATTGGACTGGATAGCAGTGATCCAAGAACTAGAAGACAAGGTAGATGAGCCAAAGCAGATGCCAAAATGAAACACCATGAAGTGAAGGGTTTGGATGCTAATTTTCATGTGATAAAAAAGATTTCACTAGACTAGCCAAGATGGCAATATATCGTTCCAAACTTCTCTAGAATTAAGAAACTTATCATTCTTCATCTAAAAGGGTTGTTAATCAAAAGAGAATTTTCAAGAAAATATGAACAAAGAGAGGCTTTTTGAGACCCTAAACCTCCTCTCTCAAAGCAGTTTAAATTTGCAATACTAACAAAGCACCTCTAGGTTTATCACAACCAAGGTGTTCAACAATTTCGATTGGATATGAGGAAAATCATTGATGTGATGATCTAGAGCTCTTACTTTGTGCGCAACATCAAATTCATAATGAAGTCATGCTGGGCATAGCTTTCAATGAAAGGGCTTATTATTTTCTCGATATATTCTCAAAGTGGCATTGTGAGAAGTGGGATTTTTTTGGGGCAATACCCAATATTCTAATCGAGATTTGAGGTAAGCCAGCGTTTTTAAAGCCTCTTTCCCACATCTAGAGCAAGTCCCCTCAATATGACGCCAATTGCATACTGATGGTTGATGACCTCAAGGACAAAAACCTCCACTATGGTTAGGAAAACCACATAAGCCCTCCCACTTTGATCACATGGACAAGGAGTATCACCCATGCTACCTCACTCACATGCTCTTGCCATGGTTAAGTAGGTGGGCGGTAACCCTAGACTCCTTACAATATACAAAGAGCAATCCCCCTCACAACAACCCCAAGGATCAATTGTCTACCCTAGTTTACAACCACTTTGTAGTATCACAAGATTGTGAATGAGCTCTACTATGTCCCCTAATTAGCTTGAATTGTACCATGCGCTCTAAATAGCTTGAAATGTACTATGAATTGTGGATAGCCTTTAATGTACTTCTCTATGAATCTATACACCATTAAACTCTTTCTGTGTTTCTAAATTGTTCCTTGTTCTTTAAACTCTAAATATTTAGAGCCACTTGTGGGTGGTTTAGCACCACTTTTGAGTGGTTTGATGGTACTTTAAAAACAATTAATATTCTTTACCACTTTGAATTGATACATGACCAATTGAAAAGTAGTATCATTGCACTACTTTTGGCCACTTTTTAGTGGTGTAAGGCCACTTTTCAATGATTTAGAATCACTTTTTAGTGAAGCATAACCACTTTTAATGATTGAACACCACTTTTTGGTGATTCATTAACCACTTTTTAGTGGTCCAACACAAATGTTGGACAGCCCAACACCATTAGTTGCAAAACTAAATGTTGCAAAGTCAAGAGTAAGTTTTAATTCTCAAAAGTTAATAATAATTCTTACAAATTTGTCATCCACTGAATGGTGTAGATCCATTTTTCAATGATTTAGCATCACTTTTTGGTAGTGCAAAACCACTTTTTAATGGTCTAGCACAAATCTTAGATGGTGCAACACCATTATTTGTTAAATTGAATGTTGCAAAGTCTCTTGCAAGTTTTAAGTTTTAAAGTTGAGAATAAGTTTTACAAGCTAGTGACTCACTAAATGTTGTGCACCATTATAACATTGTGATGTGCCACTTTAAAGTGGTACACCACTTTGCAGTGGTAAAACATGTCAATGAAACTTAATGTTAATAGGTCAAATGATATTACAAATCTTGAAAACTTGCATAGCATGCTCTTGTGTATTGCCTCATTATTTTCAAAACACAAACTTGCTTACAATTCAAAGGGCATGCTATTATATATAGCCTCATGATCTTCCTTGGATAATTCAAACACTTTGGTTATGCCATTGACCATTACAGGTTTCACATGGAATTTTATTCGCCTTATCAAGTGGGAATATATGAAAGCTATCAGCTTTTTGCCCCATAGCTCATACAATTTAACTTGTAGAGATTTATACCAATGACCTATCACTATAAAAGTATGGGCCTCTATCTTGTTGTCCCATGCATCAATTTTCTCCTTAGTTGTAAGGTCCTTGGCTACAACACACTTCAAAATGTAGAAGTCTACAACCTTCTCATTATTTTCTTCAAAAGGGGCAACAAAATTTTTGCCATGTGAAAGAGCATCACTTAAGGAATCTTAATGACTTGCATAGGTGGCACCTTGGACCTCATCATATGAGTCTACACCTTCTAGAGAATCCCCACTAGTTACCAGCTCCAAAGTGTAATATAGCCACATCTCTACATGTAATTTGTTCTTGCACCTTCTCCATTGGCTACTCTTATGAAGAAAACAAAAGCATGACAATCATTTTGTTCTCAATGCACAACTATTGGTTTCAAAATACACATTCACACAATGCGTTGCTCTTGAGCCCTTCAATGGTATGCTATCTCTAGAAAGCATGAAATTCACCAGAACAAGTCAAGCGGATACTATTTTTCTTCAAATACTCATGTTAGAGCTTTTTTGATGACTACCCTAGCCCCAATGTGTTCTCCCTTTCCATATCTTGAGTAGAAAAAGTTCCAAGTCATTTCCATGCTACTAAGACCCCAATTTCTAGAAAAAGTAAAATGATCAATTTGCTTTGAATTGTGAAGCTACACCATCTAACCAAACTAAGTGTTTTGTAAAGCTGAATTGTTGACCTCTCAGCCCCATTGAGTATATAAGAGAAAAGCATGTTGCATAAACAAGGTGTCATATTGTTTATTGTCTAAGACTAAAAAGTGCATGGTCGTCTTTATTGCACCCAATACGATGCAGAAATAAGTAATCATGACAAAAATAGTGACTTGCTTAGTGTCCCAATGCATTGACTAGATCTCATTTTGCTCCTTGAAGGAGTAGCTCTCTGCAAAGCCTATAATGGAAAGCACCACCTCATATGGAAATAAAGAAATGCAATTCTTGAATTGTTACACTTGCCACTTGAATACGAAATTGTGAATGATATACTTCATCAACTACTCTCAATACACTTGCAAAAGTTTTATATGCAGTTTTGTTTTTGGACAGAGTCTTTCACAACGCTTTTCCTGTCTTCATTTTCTAATCCACCATTACTTATATATTTTGAATGACCCTAATAGGTAGTTGCTTACTCTTCTCAAGATCTTGTCTTGGATGGAACTGATTTGTATTTACACCACATGCACCATGTCTCCATTAAGTATTTGTGATGAAGGAAACTATGATTAGAATGAACATGATAGAGGACAAACTCCAAAAGTGAAGTGGTACTATTACTTGTCTTTTTGGACTCAAGACATCCATTGCTGACAACTCCATTATGAAACCATATAAAAAATGGGTGCATATGCAGCAAGAACCATGATTATCAAAACTTTTACTCTGCATGTGACTTACAACTTCTTTAAGGAGAATCATCTATACATGCACAATACAACAATATGTGTAGCGATCCCTCAAGTTTCAAAGAAATAATGGTTTCAAGGACTCAAAACAACATTGAGAAATTTGGGTATCTATATACTTGGCATGGAATCTAATATAGAGTTCAACTTGCAATATATAAGCACAGTACTGTTAACAATAAGATTAGAGATAGTCAATTTTGGGTCACCAACTAAAAGAAGTCAAAACCTCTAATGAATTAAACTAAAACAACATTAACAGTATGGAGGCACCACTAAAAAGTGTTATAATACCACTATCAAGTGGTTCGGCAACACAAGAGAGTGATGAGGCAACATTGAAAGTAGTATCACAGTACTTGAAAGTGATTTTGATAACACAAAGATATGGGAAATACTTCCAAAAGGTTGGAAAATGGTAGGGCGTGATGTTCAAAAACAAGGTCTATGAACACCTAAGACTAGTCGGTGCTTAAGAGCAAGCACAATTAAGATTGACAATATAAATGCTTTGGAGTACATCTCAAATGATTACATCCTTGCAACTTCTTCACTTGATGTTACTTACTTGATTGATGTTTTGTTTGCTTACTCTCAGTATTGGCTCCTTACTTCTGGGGCTTCCTTCCATGTTACCATGTATCATCATTGGTTTTATACCTCCTGCACTATTACAAATTCGATTAGACTGGGTGATGATCACATATGTAACATTGTTGGCATAGGTGATGGGAGACTGCATTTTAGTATTGATGCTCTGATTGTGATACATGATGTATGCCATGTCCCTGCTTTGACTAAAATCCTTATCTTAGATAGACAATTTGATGATGATAGGTATCATGTATCTTTTGGTTTTGTAGTGCTAAATACCAAATTTCAATGCTACTAGTTGCAAGTGACTCTAGGACCAGTTCCAAGTAGTGGGGGAGCACTTGCAAGTGGGAGTGGACCACTTGTAAAGTTTAGAGGAGCAGTTGCAAGTGGAAGAAGACACTATTGAGGACTAATTGCAAGTGATATAGGACTAGTTCCAAGTAGTGGGGGACCATTTCTTGCAAGTGATATAGGACTAGTTCCAAGTAGTGGGGGATCATTTCTTGCAAGTGGCAAGGGACTACTTGTAAAGTTAGAAAAGCAGTTGCAAGTCGTAGGGGACCACTTGTAGGGGGTGGCAAATCACTTATGAATGGTAGTGCCCCACTTTCAAGGGGTAGCATTCCAATTGTAGCACACTATGGCAAAGAGATTACAAGTAGCGCATTGTGACAAAAAGATTATAAGTGATTATAACTGGAGCGCAAAATCCTTGATTGGTAGCACAACACTTCTAAGTGGTAGTACATCACTTGTAACTGGTCGCATGCCTCTTGTAAGTGGTAGCACAATAGTGTTAGTGCTATTGCCAACCATTTAGGAGTTGTAGCACACTACTTGTACCTTGCTCCTATAAAATGAAAAATCGATTCATATACAAAAGAGTGGTGTATAAACTAAAACATTTGTTTAGAGACAAACAAGAGTTGTAGTGTACCACTTGTGACTAGCTCCAATAAAATGGAAAATTGACTCAAAGACAAAAAAGAATGGTGAATAAGCACAAGGAGATAAAGTGCTTTGGTAATATTTAGAAATACTAAAGCAAGACAACATTATAGATTATTATAGATCAATATATTGAATTGTCAAATGTAAATAACAAAGCATCAACTCTATTTGCCACTCTCAAGTGATGTTTGGTTGTATATAAGTTGCTTTTGTAGATTCACACAAGCTTGAAAGCTGGTGCTATTCTCATGTTAGAGCTTTCCCCCATTTGCACCATTCACCGACATCATTGTTTCAAAAACTAATATATAATAATGCAAAAATTACATTTGGAAGTGTTGGAAACTAATATAGTAAATGTTTCAAAACTTCTTAGCATTGCATCACAAGTCCAAAACACCCAAACCAAGTTGTAGTACCATGAAATAGTTATATGTACAAAACAAATCACTACCTGAGGCTCCTCTAGAAGGTGGATTAGTGATGTATTGCATACAAAAATCTAGTGAGTCTTTTACTACAAATATCCTTTTTGTTAGGGGATAGCCTTGTTTCATCCATCCAAAACTAAAAGACTGCCTTTGACAATATGAGAGATGTGGGTTCTCTGTCCATCTTCTCTATGACATGCAAATGCCATTGCCAAGTGATGATTGTCTATATATAGGTTTCTTTTGTGGATTCCCATAAGCTTGGCAACTTGTGGTATGCTAATGTCAATGCTTTGGCCCCCACTTTCTCCATTCATCAACGTCAACATTGTTGATTTCGATGTAAAAAAACTCATTTGAAGGTCTTGGGATCTTCACATGATTCAAAGTGTTGTGGATGTTTCTCAACATAATTGCTTCCAACTCTTTCTACTTACACTGCATAGGATGGAAGTAAGAATACTAAAGAACTTCATCAAAGATTTCCTTCCTAGCACATGCATACATTCCAATGGTTAATTTCTCAAAGTATTCTACCATGAGTTAACATATCATGCATTTATTTTTTTCACTGAGCACCACATTATTGCATTTCATCCCAAAGTTGACCATTGACAAAAACCGTTGCTTCTGCTTTTGAGAAGCCCAATATTCCCTCTTTGTTTTTCTAGACTGAAGTTTAGTCTCTCTATTTAGTGATGGAGAGATTGTGGAAGATTCCATTGTTGCAAGGGATCTACCTACAAGACCAACAAGACAGATCATAAGTGGATGATCCATTTTTGTAGGAACATGAAAACATGTTGCACTGATTTGCAACAACACTATCTATGCATTAGGAGGTAGTTATACCCTAAGGAGGACATACAAGAGGAGCCAAGAGAGGACATTCCAGGACTACATTGAAGTATGAGTGAGTGAGTGAGTCTGTGTCACGTGTGGTGTTTCCACAACCTTCTCACATGTCAAGCTTCCACATGGCGGGTAGAGAGAGACTGAGAGAGAGAGAGAGAGAGAGTCCAGTGCTGTAGCCATAACTACCAACCTTTTTAAATGGAGAAAATATAATTTTGTTGGTCTAAATTACCAAATTTATTGCTAAATTACTATTGAGATTCTCTTTAAGATGATAAATACTCTCAACTACCCACTTTTAAGTGTATGTATATCTATCACTTCCCAATGTGTTGCTAAGTACTAACGCTTTTGTTGCATGTTTTTTTACTTCATTGTATATAGATATTGGGTTCAACTCATAAGGGAATGTTTATACCTTAGGAAGCTTTGCATGTATGGCTCTTACTATTGTTTATGTAAAATAGTGAGTGTCATATAAAAGCCTACATACTTGCAATCCATGCCTCAAAATCTTATGTTCAAAATGTTTGAACTAAGAAATATACCTAGGTTAAGGTGCATGGTTTCAAGATGTGGATGAGTTAAGCAATCAAATATGTGGGTTTTGGTATGGCACTCCAATATTCCATATGAACTATTGTCATAGCTAGAAATGCATAGCTTCCTAGCGTCTACACATCACCTAGTAAGCCAAACCCAATGGTCAATTCTTCTCTCCCAGCACCATGGAGCTGTGCATGGAAGGTTATCCCCCTTGCTACTAGAAGTTCTCGAAGAGTCTTTGATGTGAATCTTATTGGATATTAGACTTCTAAGCAAGTGCTTTAACCCAATCAACTACTCTTGACTTTGTTCCTCGAATGTAGAGTTTTTAATGAATAGTAAGCCATATGGATACAATACAACCTATCATTCAGACTTTTGAAAAAAATGCAAAAAATCTTGCAAATAAAATCAAGCAACTACATCAAACACATCTAAAACTAAAAGTAGACAAAAATCAATTTAAAAATGGATCCAAAATATATGAAAATTTGTATTCTTACAAAGACCCTTTGTGTATGATTTAGATGAATAGATTTTCATTGAAAATAAGTATATAGTCTTTCTAGGCCTCAGTGGGTGAAGGGTCGAGTTGTTACTTGCATCCAGACAAAAGTTGAAGGTAAGAGCCTTCCCATCTAATTCTAATTGCAAGTGTCGTCATAAGACTCAATTGTCATCCTGCTCACACCTACGAAGACACTAGAAAAAAAACTAAACCCTAAGGACCATGTCAATAGTGATAGGTCGCCATAAAAGAAACACTATTGAAATGACATTCCTAGAAGTATTAGTCATCGGTAGAAAAGAGTTCTTATATATGTTCATGGCAAGATAAAGCAACTATACATTTTATAATCATAGAGATAATTTAGTCAAAGACTAAGCCAATTTGTATGCAATAAAGAGCAAATCAACATTATCATAACTAATCATAATGAGACACTTCTGCTAAGGCGAACCTTATATCAATAAAGACTTCATCCATTTAGGAATTAGACAACCTAAGTCAAATAGGATACCTTCTTAGCACCTAGTAAACAATAAGATGTAAAGTATCAAAGCAAAGTCCATAGGTTATAGGGTTATGACAAAAATATATTTCCTAGCAATCTAGATGGGGCTTTGTGTGGGATCCAGGTTAAGAAATACGTGTGTGTGTGTGTGTGTGTGTGTGTGTGTGTGTGTGTGTGTGTGTGTGTGTGTGTGTGTGTGTGTGTGTGTGTGTGTGTGTGTGTGTGTGTGTGTGTGTGTGTGTGTGTGTGTGTGCCTGCCTACGTGCGTGCATCCCTCGTATGTAGTGGAGATGCTATAGAGCTATGTATTTTCGCCCATATTTATGTTAGATGATAGAGACCACAAATCATACCAAAGAAGCCACTTGATGCAATTATAAATGTATGTGAAAATGTTAGCAAGACCATTATTCCTAAACAAGGAAAAGTTTATAAGTCAAGTACCAAGGCATACTTAAATGTGTGATTAACAAGAGAACCTAAGTACTAGGTGGATTAGAAGTTCAAATTCAAAATAGTTCAAACCTTAATAACAAGAGAAGTTTGTGTGATTAACCTGGTTTATTTCAAATATATCCAATTCTCACTAATAACTAGGAGATAGGCTTCATCAAATGCCTATGGAAAACTTTGACCACCTCTTAAATGAGTAGCTTAATGCAACCCAAGCCAGTTATAGTTGGATAACTATGAGACTTTAAGGGGAATGCGTAATACAATGTCTTTTGGCTCATCAAAAACTAGTTTCAATATAAGCATAAAAGAACCTTTGACATTAAGTGACCTCCTAAGCCTTGTGTGTGTGTGTGTGTGTGTGTGTGTGTGTGTGTGTGTGTGTGTGTGTGTGTGTGTGTGTGTGTGTGTGTGCAGTATCTAGTGGAGATGCTATAGAGCTACGTATTTTAGTCCATATTTATGTTAGATGATGATAGAGACCACAATGCATACCCAAGAAGCCACTTGATGCAATTATAAATGTACTATCTTGCTACCATGAAACATACCCAAGAGGCCAGATGATACAATTATAGATGTATTATCGTGCTACCATAAGACATACCCAAGAGGCCACATGAAACATTATGAATTCTAGGCTATGCTGGTTGGATGTGCTTTTATGTACGGAAACTATCTATCAAGATCAATGGCTTTGAGTCCTCAAGGCCAATGCTATGCAACTTTCTACCAAGTATGTTGCCAAACTCTACTCTGTAAACCACTCTATTAATGCTAGGTTATCTTCAAAGCCTCTGGCAAAAACAAGTGGTGATCAAGCTCATGAACATACAAGGTCACAGATATTTGAAAAAACATGACATGCAGGAAGTCAATTGATTGGCTGAATGCATTCCCACGCTATCAAAGTCGGTTGAAGGTTCCATACCCACAGACGTAATGCTCGCTACATTAGACAACTGAGAAAGACCTGTGGCTATATAACACACAGATGCATCACATGCTGGCATATCACTGATTATAGACCCAACAATCATGTTCCTATGGACGTAATTTCTGATGGTTGAATTGGCAAAGATGGCTACGGCTCAGCACACGCAAGCCCAGTTATGTGTATTAGGAAGAAGTAGATCAGCACACCCAAGGTCAGATGATAATGGGTCGCGCAGTTACTTGGATGATATCTTATGTTGCTGCAATCCTGATGAAGCGAAGACTGATAAGCTCCGTCTTCTCAATTTGTGTTACGATTTCCTATCAACCATTCTGCATAGCAATTTCAAACTATGATCCAACTTCTTCTTCACAAACGTACGTAAGCCTTTCATCATCACCACAGTCGGTGATAAAACCCGATACCCGATACCCCAGAAGTCTCGTGTTATGGAAGCCTTTAGCGACTTACTAATAGGTATCTTGCCATGTAAGGCCTTTACAATGCCTGTGTAATGTTCAATGAATGAGCAATCCAATACCTTCCATATCTTGTGCTAGAAAACGATACAATAATATGACAACTAAGTCGAGCACCACTCATGCCGAGACTGAGTTGGTCTGCCATGCCACACACACACACACACACATATATGGTGTGGTCCTCTGACAAGACCTTTACCTCATCAACTATGATGATATCTCTCTGCTTTATCCATGCCGATGGTGAATTTAACACTGACATCCCTCTCATACCTCCCTCAACCCTTCAAGTAGGGCTCATACACTTAAGTTTAACATAACACGCCCACCCCCATGTCCTCCAAAGTTGGCACCAATGTGACAATGAAAATTATATGGTAAAGATTCAGAAGATGCAAATAAACATGTTTATCTGTTTGATAATATGCATATTCCATTAATCAGCTTGGAGTGCCGCTCTTGTGATCAAGGCCTATGCATTCATTTATATACTCTTGCACAAGATCATAGTTTGGATCTAATAGTTGGATTTTGAATCATCAAGAACCATGATACAATCTTCATCACTCTAACACCTTGTAGAAGAAACCAGTAGAAAGAAAGAGAGTAAGCGTAACCCTCTAAAACCTTCACACGCCCCCAACCTAACACTTACCACCCTAAATACCATAAACCCCCTCCCACCCCCTTAGCCTAACCACTTTAATTGTGAAAATTGTTTCTTTAAGACACGACTATGTGGGGAAAGCCTATGTTTTTTATGAGTGAAAATGACGACCCCACACAACAGAACAACTGCCCTCTGCTCACAAAAAATGTGAAGAAAGCAAGGTGTAAACTTGCATGCTTCCCAATGTTTAGTGACTACCTGGTTGCCTAGAAGAGCCTGACATGCTTTTCTCTCCCCATGGCTTTTTTTGGGGCCCTATTTTTAAATTAGGCCTGGTTGAGCATGCCTTTTCATAAAGAGAGGCTTCTGAAAATATCAATACATGCTTTAAAAATGTAGTGCATAGGAAAGTGAATTGATTGAAGAGAGATGGATCATCTTTCCTATCTTACATATAGTGGGTATACCATGTAAAAGCAAACAACGTATTCATTGATTTTTTATATGTTCTCAACATTTTGTCATCTTCATTACTCTATTTTTCTCAAAATACTTAGGCATGGCAAAAAATCGCATCATGGTAGCAACCAGTATGAATAGATACTAGGAAAAACTTGTTGTTTGACCTCCATGACCTGGCAATATTGGACCTGCTAGTTGGCACCTCCAGAATCACCTCAATTCTTTGGTCAATTTAATAGGAGAGAACATCACTATGCTTCAAACCATTTCATGTTTATTTTGAGGTTGTAAAATAAGTGCAAGTTGATAAATGAAGAGAGACAGTGGTAGAGGATTAAGTTGCTAAGATTTATTACATAATGGTCAACTTATCCAGAGAAGCTTGCAAAACTGCCAGACGTTCAACCAAATAACAAGTGCTTCCAGAAACAGCTCATGATAATTTTACTCCAATACGGTACACTGAATGTGTATATGCTTCTGTGTTTCAGATGACTAAAGCTTGTACAAAAGAAACACCAAAAGAGTCTCCCACAATAAATTAGTTCAACTTTGAAGTTCCGGTTCAGCAAATCTAGCATAGACAGATTACTACACATTACTGCAAAACTTGGGCCTAGAGATGCACAACAAAGATTTAAGCAGCAGTTTCCAGCTCATTTGTAATTCCACTAGCCGAAGCAAACCCATCATCTGCTCTGAGCTGAGCAGAAACATCATCAATGGCAGCATTCAACTGTGCAATCTTTTCATTCAAATTTCGCCGAGTTTTCTGTAATGGCAATCCATGCACATGTTTCATGCTTTCTCCATCACGAGTTAATAGAAATAAGAGCATTTCAAATATGTAGAATAATAATGGACGACCTATAACCTTTCTGCATATTATCAAAGCAAAAAATCATATTTTCTTCCATTTCAGCACATGCACTAGACATTGGTGGAGAATGATGACTAACCTCTAGCCCTTCATCATCATCAAAACCCTTAGGAAGCTTTTTTGATGGTTCATCTCTCTCTCTGTCAGGAGCAGAGAGAAGCTTGTTTACCTGTTCAATGTCCAACAAAGAACATGGGATCAGGCTCCAAAGCATCACACTAAAGTAAGCAGACCAAACACCATAGAACACACACGAGCGAATCAACAATCAGACATGATGAGTGATCAATCGAGTTCATTGAACTAAAATTTTCCTCTTACAGAATGTGGCTGTTGCTTCTTTACCTAGTTGCACGCTGAAATTTTCATTTCAAGCCCATGGTCAGCCAACACAGTAATTCATACGAACTTATGGAGCACTTACAAACTTGGACCTAAGTGTAGCAAAGGCCAGATTGCATAGCCATTAGGCACAACTTAGCATTTGTTTTGAAACTCATTTTAAACACACACATTTTTTGATGACAAAAACCTCCCACATCTCTACTTAGCTGAGGTCTCTCTTTTGACATAAATGTTCGAACTATCCATTCCTTCTCTACATTCGTGCAGAGCTGCTACCCTCCAGCTTGTCCACAAATATTGGTACTGCCCCATGTGTAGTCTGTCGTTGCCCCAAGGCTTTGTAGCCCATGTTGATTGTTGATGCCTTCTTCAAATGTGTTTGGGCTCTCTATGAAGTGGCGCATGGCGGGGAGAGCAAGACTAATCACAGGATCAAGATAGTCAGAACCACTTCTGCCATCTTCCCCAGACTGCCCTGAAAGACTTTGTAGATATGTTGTGTAGACACTTCTACTCCAGACATGCTGTTGAGCCCAGATATTTCCATATTTGAATTTTGACTTTGATGATATAGAGAACTTAGGATTTACATTCTACAGAGGAGATTTAATATTCATGTTACATTGCAGGGGACACCCACACCATGTTTTTTAAAAGTTTTTTTCCCCCCTTTTTTTTCTTTTTTTGCACTTTGAAAGAAGACTACATTTATGAGACAAACCAGTTTTATGTGGTGAGGAATTGATGCAAAGTTTATGGTTGAATGTCAGTCTGCCTTCTGGTACTCACCAAGGAATGCTGCCCACAAGTCAGATGATTGGGAGGTACTTTTATTGGCCTTACACAAAGAAGAATATTGATATCCAGACTCTACTCCTAATTACACACTCATGTCAAGATTAAAAAATGAAATGATGCATTTGGCCCATCATAGATCATTACAGTAAAGTGGCGCACTTTTCCCCTATGAAGAAAATTATCAGGGTTCATTGAATGGAAACATATATCTTGCTCAAGTATTGAAAGGGTAGTTTACTTTGAAGAGCTTTTTTGAACCAAGTTGGATTTCCCTCTTCCTATTACCAGATTTTGGATCTTTTAAAGGTTATCGGCGTGCACACTCAATCACTTGTACATTTTTGTTCTACAAAACCCTTCAATATGCTTTAGGATTTTCTGCCTTTTGAGTATAGTGAACCTTTTCTGCCTTTGAAGTGTACTAAAGATATCTCTGCATAGAGGAGAAGGATCTTGCTTCTTATCACAACACTGGTTATTGCATAAACACATTGTAGGAAAGGTTAATCAAAGTTTCATAAGTAGCCTTTTATGTTCCTATTAAAAGATAAAGTTAAAGACATTAAAATCTTCTTTGCTTTAACTCCTCAACAACCCATTAAATGTTTGTCAACATATTTGAATGAAATTCGTTTATTAGACAATGGCCTTACTTGAGGGGCAAATAAGTAGCCAAGAGCACCACAAACGACTCCTCCTAGTACGAAACCAGCGACAAAATCACCAGCTCCACTTGCTTTTCTCCCACTGTTTGGCAAATCAAATCACTTAGAAAACACCAGCTTCGTTTCTGTCCTCCTAGCATTTTGTAAGGACGCTCTTAGTTGCAGAAGGCATGTAGACTTTAATCACATGTACAGAAAACGATGGATTGTTCAAGCCTTCTACTTACAAAAAAACAAGAAACTGAAGTCATGATACAGAAAATCGATTGCATTGAATCTAATAATGACTACAGTGAATGCTACTTGTAGCGTAAGACCCTGCTGTAAAGACAACAGTGATTACATGTCTACATGCATGGAAGCAAGGAACCAGATACTGTCATACATGCTCTTGTATGGTGTAAGATTGTCCTGTAACTATATGCTGTAATATATGCTCTGTATGGTTTAAGACCATCCTGTAAATACATGACTAAACGTGTAAACAAGAGATCAACACTCACGGGTAAAAGCATAGTACTGGACCTGTGTAAAAATATTTGCCTAACAGTCTGGCCAAACTGAAATTTGATTATTAGAATTACAAGCACTAATCCAGATACTAAAAAAAGAAGTGACAAAATTTTGATAAAATCACAAATAGACTTCCAGTAAGAATCTAAGAGAAAAAAGCAGTTGCTGATATCTCTCATATTTTTCTCGCTTACAGTTACGGCCTCCCCTAGATGCTCCGAAAATCCTCTATGCAATGAGCAAGTGGAGCTGGTGATTTTGTCACTGGTTTCGTACTAGGTGGACTGTCCCATTAGCGAACACACCTATTTTTGGTTGGTTCCTCATCTATAAATAGAGTGTGGTAGGTCACTTGCATCCCTTGTTATCTTCAGCTCTAAGTGCCTTGTCTACAGCTACTGCCTTCTCCAGTTATTGCCCCACAGTTAGGCAACCTCTCCCTCAGCTGGCGACTTGATTGCTGCTGCAGAATGCAGAGTTTTCGGTTCAGCAGGCCGTCCAGCATCTGACTACACTTTCCCAGCTGTCACCCATCTTGATACTGCTGCATGTGACCTGCAGTTACCAGCTCCCGCATCAGAGACAACTGCGCTTTGGTTTCCAGCCAGCTGCCCTTAACATTTTCAGTATCATCTCAGCTCTGACTAGTGGTTACAGTCCTCAAGATCCATTTCTGGTGGGCATCACTCTCTGACGACTCCCTCAGCCCACTCCCACGAGTCATTGGCTGTTGGATAGCTCTGCCTTTCAGCATCTTGTACACATTCATTCATTTACTTCAGAGTTATGTTTCTTGCCTATTTGCTGTTTTTGTGTTTTTGTCTAAGATAGTGTGTTCTAGTCGTGTTCATACATTCTATGTTTTCTTTGCGCCAACCCTAGCATATCTTCACATGGTACCACAGCCAGTGCTCTTCTAAAGAGTATCCTATGGCTATCATGGAGGCTTGGTTTGTGCAAGATACACAAGCGACATGTAACCAACCCCCAATGGCGGAGACTTCTTCCTCTTGGGAAGCCAAAAGGCCTTCCCCCATTTCTCCATCACTAGAGGCGTGAAGGAGATATTATGGCCTCAACTAGAAGGACAACGCATCATCTTTTCTTCACCTTCTTTACCATATGTAGGCTCATGTGACGATAGCAGATTTCAATGAATTCATGTGTATCAGATATTTGTACTACTATTAGATATTCTCGCTACTATCCAAACACTCCTAGGAGCCTTGCACATCACTCAAGATCAGTTGGGTGAGGCTGGCCACCTCTCCACTTAAGGAGAGGACATGCTACATTCAGGATGATTGGTGACCCATCTTCTTTATCACAGCCAAGCCCGATGTCAAGTTGTATAACCCTTTTGAGTCACATGAAAAAAAACCCTTCCCTACTTCTTTGTTTGATGTGCAAGATCCGGATCCTAACATGTTTGAATACATCAATGCCAATCAAGGAGGGGCTTGAAGCAAATGTATGTCCACAACTATACCTAGCATTGTACCTTTTGTTTCATTTGAGCATGAAGTCAATATTCCCAATTCCCTACCGTCCTCCCTCTTCTATTCCTCATTTAGATTACTATACCTAGCATTGTACCTTTTGTTTCATTTGAGCATGAAGTCAATATTCCCAATTCCCTACCGTCCTCCATCTTCTATTCCTCATTTAGATTTTTCATCTTCTTACAATAATGTACATTTTCTTTCATCCACTTTCAACAATTTAGATGTAAATTCCACATCTATATCTATATAAATAACAATAGGATTAGGATCATCTCTTTCCATTCCTAGCACTTTTATTTTTCAATTCCACATGTTAGCTACCCACAAGTAAATGCCACTTTGCACCCTAGTTCATCATTATTGAGAATACCACCCATTAACACTATATCTTACACAAGCCCACAAGTGAACACGTCTATTTATCTTGGGATGGTTGTTTTGGGTATCCCCCTCACTCCCCCTAGACACACACCATCCATTCTATCGGCCTCTTAGACACAGGGATGTCCATCCTTTACTTATGGTGCACCATCATACACTACATGGGTTACTCCAACACAAGGATTTCCATCCTCTACTTACAATGTCCCCATTCACCCTCCTTGAGCTACTCATGTGGCTACCATGCCCATGCCCAATCAGTCCATACCCCCTTGTGAATCCACTATGTACACCTCCCGCTTGCAATGTTGGCACTCTAGGGTTAATCCCCAAGTATACTCCTTTTCTCCACCCTACCCGCCCTATTCCTCACTCAACACTAATACTCCAATCACTATGATTAAGAATGCCTTTACTGATAAGACTTGTTTTAATGGGTTGAGTTTCACCACTTGATCTAACCTTATGCAAAAAGTGTTCGAGTCTCGAGGCCTTTGGGATCTAGTAGTTCATTTAGAGTCTATGCCGGACTCTCAATTGGCCCACCTTGACCATACCTATCTATAGAGAGCTTGCAATGCTACAACAAATGTCGATGTTGGAAATAAAGGCCCTTGTGCCTTTTAATGTGCTCGGGTGTGAACACACCCTTAGCACTTGTACTTACACATATATATCTATCTAAAAACCTAAAGAGGTACACTCGTCACTGTACCCACAAATCGTGCACACTCTCTACTCTGCTTTCTCTCACTCTCTCTGTCTCTCCGCGCATAACGAACACCGATTGTCTCAATCTTCGTGCCTCCTGGTCACTAAAAACTGGTATTAGAGCAGTAGTTGAGGCATTCGTACTTCTTAGAGTTCGTGCAGAACAATAGGTCACATTTCTGTCAGGCGATAGTTCCAGGGTGCAGGCACAGGTTAAAAATGTCATCTCTAGACAGGCCACAGGTCATTTCCTGACCTGGCAAGCAAGCGTGAACTAGGCGACCAAGCGACAACTTTGAAGCATGTGACAGGTCAGCTACTGACTGGCGGCAGCTTCCGACAGCAGCAACTGGCAAGCCACAGCTCCCGTGGCGTCAAGCGGCACTTTTTTTGCAAGGCAGTTGACTTGTGCAGAAACGTGACGGGCAGCAGCTAACGGGTGACCAGCGGACAGGACGACTTCAGCAGGCGACCAGCGGGCAGCAGTTTGGCAGGCGCGACAGGTCACAGACCTGAACGGCCGTTGACCCGCAATTCTTTTCCTTTTTTTAAAAAAAAATTGAGTTTGCTTTTACCTCCTCTCCTCCGGGTGTTCACGCGCGCAAGCACAGTGTGCAAATCTGTGCAGGTTTAGGCCCAAAAATTTGGGGCTTTTCCCGAATTTGGGGATCTTAACGCAGAATTGTACAATCTGACTCAAAAATTGCAAAGTTGGTGCACATTTGCCCGGGAGTTTTGGGGCTTTTCACATTTTAGTGAAATTCTTTCAATTTCACTAAAATTAGTGCACACAGGACTTGGAAAATTTGGGGATTTGTCCAGATTTGTGGGAGCAAGATACAACAGTGATATCTGTCTCAAAAATTGTAGGAATTTGTGACATTTTGTCCCCGACATTTGGGGCTTTTCATGTACATGCACAAATTGGGCTGAAATTTACCCAATTTCTCGACATTGATGTACATTGGACCCCATGCAATTTGGGGCTTTTGCAGTTTGGGAAAATTTTGTACACCATTTGGTCATTTTATGTATATGCAGGCTCAATTCCATGCAATTTGGACATCCAACACTTGGAAAATTTGGGGGTTTTTCTGAAATTGCTCTATTTTGGCAAAATTGGCCTATTCTATGCATGACAAAGAAAATGCAGATGTGTGGTTGATGCTTTGAGCACAAAAATTTTGGGGCTTTTGACCGTGCATGTCAAATTTTATGTCCGTGGGTACATGTACAACAAAAATTGCAGCTAAAATTTGGGATTTCTCATGTAATGTGATGTGTATGCCCTTGGAACAGCTGTAATCAGTTGTGGAATGCTATAGCACATGGTTTGGTGCTTCTGAAAATTTAATTACGAATCTGAAATCTCTGCTTCTACACGGTCATTTATTGCTGGTTGGTACTTGTTTGTACCTTCGTCACTTGTGTGACAGTTTGGGCCTGCATTTGCTGAATTTTTTGGTTAAATTTGGGCTGAAAATCATGGTTGGCAGCAATGATAACAGTAATCTCATGCATATAAAGAAGCTTAAAGGAGCACATAACTTTGTAGTTTGCAAAAACAGTGCTACAATATGCTGTTGCAAAAGAAGCAAGCAAAGCCGATTAAAACCAAAGGGGCAAAGCCCGCAGACATGGAACATGAAGATTGGGATGAGTTAAATGAGCTTGCACGCTTAAACATCGAGCTATCGATTTCTGATGCCTTGTTGTTTAACATTGAAGGTTTGGATTCTGCATATGCTATATGGACTCAACTGGAAGAACTATATGCACAGAAGAGTGCTGCAAGCAAAGTATATTGGCTGGAAAAGATTATTGATTTGCGTATGAAAGAGGGTACAGCAATGTCTACTCAGTTGAGTAAGTTTAACTCCATTTTCAACCAGCTGGTTGCCTTGAAGTTCTTGATTGATGAAGAATTTAAGGCTGCGTTCTTGCTTTGCACTCTTCTAGAGAGTTGGGATACATTCAGGACTGCTATGAGCAATTCCAATGCGATTCTTTTGTATGTTGATGTAGAGAGTGCTCTTCTTATGGAAGAAATGAATCGGCAAAACAATGCATCCAGTAAATATTCTTGTGCTTTGCATACTAGGGGCAGATCACAATAGAAAGGCAAATCTGATAGCAAGGGACGCAGTAAATCACATGGCAAAGATGTTGAATGCCATCATTGTGGTAAGAAGGGTCACTTTAAATGTGATTGCTACAAATGGAAGAAAGAGAAAGGAAAGGGCAAGAAGACAAATGATAGCAAGGAAGAGAAGAAAGAGAGTCAACTCAAGAAGAGCAATGTCAAAATTGAAAAGGTGAATGCAGTCACTCATGACAATGACAGTGGGAATGACGTCCTTTTGATCTCTTCACACTTTGGTGCACATGCTTTACTTGCAGATACAGATGATGACATGCATACCTGGATTCTCGATTCAGGCGCTTTCTTTCATGTCACCCCTCATCGTGAGTGGTTCTCTGCCTATACAGGGGGTCGATATGGTGTTGTCCATCTTGGGGACAACTATGCATGTGACATTGCAAGTATTGGCAGTGTACAGTTGCAGTTTCAACATGGCTCTGTCTTCACACTTCAGCATGTACGGCATGTACCTCAGCTCAAGAAGAGCTTGATTAGCACAGGGCAGCTAGATAATGGTGGTTTTTATACCACCTTTGGTGATGGAAAATGGAAGATCTGTAAGGGATCTAAAGTGATTACTAGAGGTTGTAAAAGTGATACTTTGTATCCTCTCTATGTATCTAGTGGGAGTAATCATATTGTTACCGTGACCGAACAGCCAAGTGTTTCTTTGTGGGATGGCCGGTTGGGACACATGAGTCAAACAGGAATGAAAGTGCTTTCTCATTTGGATTACTTGCCTTGTCTTCGTTATGCTGATTTTGAGCATTGTGATCATTGTATTTATGGTAAACATGCACAGACGTCTCATAAAAAGTCTCTTTTGCTGAAATCTTCTCCTCTAGAGTTAGTACATTCGGAGGTATGTCAAATGCCAGGATTATCTTTAGGGGGAAAGAAATTTTTTGTCACCTTTGTCGATGATGCTACACGGAAGGTATGGGTTTATCCTATTCGTAGCAAGGATGAAATGCTTGACAAGTTTAAAAATTTCTTGGCATTTGTTGAAAATCAAACTAATAAGACACTCAAGTGTCTTCACTCTGATAATGGTGGGGAATATATGTCCAAGGCCTTTCACACATTTTGTGACAGCAAAGGGATAAAAAGGGAGCTCATTGCCCCTCATAGTCCATGCCAAAATGGAGTTACAGATCGTATGAATCGGACCATCCAAGATAAGGTCTGTACGATGCTGTCTCATGCTGCATTACCCCATGGTTTTTGAGCAAAGGGCTATTATGACAGCCGTACACTTGATTAATCGGTCACCAAACAGGTCTTTTTTTTTTGGGTTTGGGGGGGGGGGGGGAGTTCCCCAAGAAGCATGGTCAAGCACACCACCTTCATATGCTCACCTGAAAGTGTTTGGTTGCGAGGCTTTTGTGCACATTCGTAAAGAAAAACGCAGCAAACTTGAGCCAAAGTCCTGTAAATGCATTTTCCTAGGATATGGTGACGAGGGTGAAATGGGGTATAGATTATGGGATCTCGAGAAAAGGAAAACAGTACGCAACAATGATGTTATCTTCCGGGAAGATCGCATGCATAAACAGCCCGAAAAGACTAAGGAGGTCCATAGGGTTATATTCCGAGAAGAAATACCTTTTGGACAACAAAATGTGCCCGCTGTACAGCAGCAAATACCTGTTGTAAATGAACCTATAAATGCAGAAAATCATGCTGGAAATTATCAGCCAGCTATTGCCCATTATAATGAGCCATTATATGTGCAGGAACAGCCAAGGCAACAAGCTGTTAATGCTGATTTGCAGGCTGAAATGCCAGGACAGCAAGCTGAAAATGCTCAACAGCCAGCAAACTATGATCATTGGGTTAGGAGATTGTCTAGGGCTACTAGACAACCTAATAGATTCATTCCTGGTGCAAATAATGTGGCTGATTATGTCATGTTGACAAACTATGGTGAACCGTCTTGCTTCAAGGAAGCAATGAACAGATAGGACAGCAAGAAATGGTATAAAGCCATGTTGTCACAGATGGAATCTCTTGAGAAAAATGGCACTTGGGACTTGATGCAATTGCCTAAAGGGCAGAAAACACTTCCATGCAAATGGGTTTACAAGATGAAGGTCACTTTTGGTTCCTCACCAAAGTACGAAGCAAGATTAGTTGCAAAGAGGTACAAGCAGGAACATGGAATTGACTTTGATGAGATTTTCTCTCCTGTAGTCAAGATGACTACATTGAGAACCATTTTGGGCTTGGTTGCAGCTGAAGATATGGAGCTCATACAGATGGATGTAAAGACTGCATTCTTACATGGTGATTTGCATGAAGACATATATATATAGCAACCTCAAGGGTTTGTTGAAAAAGGGAAAGAAAAAATGGTATATAAACTCAAAAGGAGTTTGTATGGGCTGAAACAAGCACTAAGAGAATGGTATCATAAATTTGATACATTTATGCAATCTCAAGGTTTCTATAGAAGTCAAGTAGATCACTGCTTGTACACTAAGAAGGCTGCAGATGGCAACCTGATTATCTTGGTTCTGTATGTTGATGACATGCTAATTGCTGGCAGGGATAGTTATGCTTTGGACTCACTGAAGCAAAGTCTTCATGGCAGCTTTGACATGAAGGATCTTGGTGATGCAAATCACATTCTTGGCATGCGAATACTCAAAGATAGGTCAAAAGGATTGCTCTATCTATCTCAACAGAAATTTATCTCCAAGGTTTTGCAGCATTTCAATATGGAGGGGGGAAAAACAATTGGGGTTCCATTGCCTCCATATGTGAAACTCAGTGCAAAGGACAACCCTACATCTGATGATGAGAAGGCTAAAATGGCCAAGATACCATATGCTTCAGCTGTTGGCAGTTTGATGTATGCTATGGTTGCTACACGTCCTAACATTGCCTTTGCAGTGGGAGTGGTTAGCAAATACATGGCAAACCCTGGTAAAAAGCATTGGAAAGCAGTGAAAGGTATTGTGAGTTACCTCAAAGGCACAAAGGAGTTGTGCATCTGCTTTGGAAAGCAGAAGGCATCTGTTGTTGGCTTTACGGATGCAGACTATGCTGGTCATGCGGATTGCAAAAAGTCCACTTCTAGGTATGTATTTACTTTCACATGAGGAGCAATCTCTTGGATCTCCAAGCTACAAAAGTGTGTTGCATTGTCTACTACAGACGCAGAGTATGTGGCTGCCACTGAGGCATGCAAGGAGGCTTCATGGCTTTCATGTCTCGTAGAAGAGCTTGGCATTACAAAGTTACATGTTCTCCATTGTGATAGTTAGAGTGCTATCATGCTAGCACGGATTCCCGTCTTTCATGCAAAGACGAAGCACATACAGGTGAAATACCACTTCATTAGAGATGTACTTGACAACAAGAGCATTGAGCTTATCAAAGAACATACAGATGATAATCCTGCAGACCTTCTCACAAAGGGTCTTCCACTAGAGCGATTTGCTCATTGCCGACAGATGATGGGAGTTGGATAGATATATGTAATTCAGCTTTGTACATACCTAAACTTAGCCGATTCTTTTCTCCTCTTAAGGCACATTGCCTTTCGGTGGGAGGTTGTTGGGAATAAAGGCCCTCGTGCCTTTTAATGTGCTCGAATGTGAACACACCCTTAGCACTTGTACTTACACATATATATCTATCTAAAAACCTAAAGAAGTACACTCGTCATTGTACCCACAAATCGAGCACACTCTCTACTCTGCTCTCTCTCACTCTCTCTGTCTCTCCGCGCATAATGAACACCGACTGTCTCGATCTTCGTGCCTCCCGGTCACTACAGTCGAGTCAATGCACGCGTTACTTCCTAAGTTTCACTCACAATTATAGCACTTTTCCCTGGCATCTGATTGTTGGAGTCATCATCTTGACCACTATGCGGTACTAGATTGTACCTATTACATTAATGTCAATTATGAGTTGCATGAGTTTTCTATTAAGCAAGGGGATCATCTAAGAGTGAAGTTGGCCAAATATAGGCAATTACTCGCCGAGTTCACCATTACTAGCTCATTGTAGTCATACGACAATCAAGTCACATGTTTCTTAAATGAGTTGTCTCCTGAATACTACTATTTTAATCAACACATCATTTCATTACCTGGACTGTTGACCTTGCATGAGTTTAAATATCAGTTATTGTGGAATGCAAGGGTGCATGATCAAGTCCACAAAAAGACCTCTTCTCCATTCTCACTTTCAGAGGGGGCTCTCCTCTTTGAAGGGAAAACCTAGAGGTAGCAAGAATTCTCAAGACAAGAAGGCAATCCAAAACAAGGCTGAGACCCCTTCCTTATGCGGAACTAATGATACCAAAGAAACTAGACCCATTTGGCAGCAGCTCCCTAAAAAGAATAGGTCTTGAGCAAACTGCCAGCGCTTAACCCATGTAGACGAGGAGTGTCATTCTAGGGCTTAGGGTCTTTTAGCTAAGAAACCATAACATACCCCAACTACATCCCTAAACAACTAAGAGGAAATGCTCCTCCAACTACTACACTAACTACTCTTGCTCTTTCCGGTGCACAATCAACTTAGTCATGCAGCACTAGATAACGGATCCACCAAGATAGGAAACTCCTGCCCGTCGCGTCGCGTCTGCTATCCCACCCCCCCCCCCCCCCGCCTCATCCCTCGCACCAGCCTGCCTGCCCCCTCACGTCCACCAACCATCGTACTTGATCCCTCCTGTCTACCAACCATCGCCTACTCCCTTCCGTCAACCTCATCTGCTCCTACCCGTCGCCATCATTTGCTTCCCCTCGCCCGCCCCACCTGCTCCTGGCCGCTATCATCTGCTTCCCCTCGCCCACCCCACCTGCTCTTGGCCGTCGCCATCATCTACTTCCCCTCGCCCGTCGCTTGCTCCTACCCTGCAGCATCCGCCCCACCTGCTCCTAGTCACCACCAGCTCACCTATTGCTTGCTGCAGGGCGCCCCACATGCTTCTAGCCGCCGCCAACCCTCCCGTCACCTGCTCCTATCCTGCAGCCCCCAGCCGCCGCCATCCCGCCTGTCGCCTACTCCTACCCTGCAACCCCCGACCTCGTCTAATAGACCCACCACCCACGCCTCCCCCCTTCCGTTGCTCCCCCCTTCGGTAGCACTACAGCGTGATAGATAGGTTCTAAGTAGGGACGCGCAATGGAAACCTCTGGTCAGACACTGACACATTCTGCAAGTGCCCCCTAGTCAAACACCTTGCGCATCATCCTCTCTGAGGAACAGCTCTTAGCAGTCCATGCCACAGAGCTGGAGTTGAAAGAAACAGCGATCTTTGGTCAGGTCGTTGGACACTCCCCATCGAGGGCCCAACTATGGGACTAGCTCCACTCCACACTATGCATCGGCATAGCGCAGATCGCGGAGGCAATCCTCATGGGCCAAGGGATCTTCATGGTTCGACTCACCTTTGCGGACACAGCTCATGAGTTAGTGGAGAGCTCGCTCTATGCCTCCATGAAGGGGGTTATTTACATGGTTCCCTGGTACAGCGGCTTTACAGTGGAAACATTTGCACTCCATAACAGATTTCTCAAACATCCAGTCACCTTACTTTTCCTCGGACTCGCGGTAGAGTACTGCCAGTTAGTGGAGAACTTTGGACGGCTCTTCGGCACAGTTCTTTCTGCCACCTTCGCAGATGCAATGAAAGCTGCAAGAGTCCCAAAGGTACGAGTGGCCATGAAAGACACAAAGAATATACCAAAGTTCCTAGAGATTGAGGCAAGAGGTCACTCCTTTAGGCAGCAGGTCATTGTGACTGAGCAACCACGCCAATGTCTGCGCTGCCACGACTTTGGGCATAAGACAGTAGACTACACGCGTTTCGGAGCCAAGGCGGCTCCGTCGACAAGCCTACAGGTGGACGCTAACACCTTCACACGGGTCCAGAACGACAAAGAGGGAGACGGCAAGGGGGGCCGCAGCCACCTTCTCAGTCACAGCCTCGGCAGCAGGAGGGAGCAGGAGGGCGAGCAACGCCCCCTCCGGCAGAGCACTCCGCAGCCCGCCCCACCCGGCAAGACCACAGTCCCCCACATCCACCACCCGCACCACTGACTACCTCACCTGAGATCCCACAGCCCCCAAACCCACCCCCCCACCTCCCATGGATCCCCCACCGACCCTGGCCCATAGCCCCCCCCCTTCCAAGGCCACTAGCTCTCCCCCATACCCACCACGTACCTCCGACCACCCCACCATCCTTCGATCTTCTTCCCACCCACCACCGCCCCTAACTTGCACCCAGTATAAATAATCCCCCCCAGACCCACCCCTCCTCCACCCATAGGAGGTGATGAGCCACACACGCCTACATCCTCCTCGCACCAGCAGTCTTGCCCTCCCCCCACACAACCAACAACTCATCTGCCCCTACCGCTCGTCACACGTTCCTGAGACAGGCGCAGCTGTTACCACAGGAGTTCTTCTGTAGTGACCTATGGTCCTACCCGAGAGTTGTGAAGCGCGAAGAGTTCCCACTACCTCTAGAGGTGAGAATCTTCGTGGTTCATGAGTCAAGGAGGAGCAATGTCCACCTACTAGCACCACTGGATGGACAAAACTACGCCTTTTTCCTTCAGTCCTCTCACTCAGGGGATTGAACAATGACACATATAGAGGAGGAGGTGAAGAGTCAGGTAGCGAACCACATCTCCCAGTGGATGGGAGAAGGACTAGCACTGTTTGCACAGCAGTGGCCAGGTTGCATAATGGACATTAACTAGTAGACTGGTGCCAAGGTCCCACACTTGAGCATTATCTTTCGAGCCCCTCCACAGTGGAGAGCTCCGATGGATGTGATCGAGTGGCCCCTGGCATAGGCGGCCCGTTTCTACCAGTGTACAGAGTCACAACTCTCAACATGGCTAATAGATGCATTGGTAGTACCACCTAGAGCATCTATCACCTCTATGGTCCGCCCAAGGGCCACCATGGGGGACTGGAGTTCGCCATCCAAGCCGGCCCCATAGTTCTTCCTCCTCATTAGCAACTTCCACACCGAACAGATGCCTGTTCGGTCAGTCACAGGTTTCCCCATGAGCTTACACCTTGCATCCTGGAATGTGAATAGTCTCCACTACAGTGGGGCACGTGGTTCTAGGAAGTTGATTGTTCAGCAGGAGTTGCAGCCGGCCCTTGCGGAACAGATAGGCATCCTACTTTTGCAATAGCACAAGCTGACCCCCACCCAGGCCCATCGGGTAGGAAAGGTTCTCCCAGGCAGGTCACACACCTACTCAGAGTACGCCATCGGTGCCCACGGCAGGAGTGGAGACATATACACCTCTATTGGCTTGAGCCATACCGCCTGCGTATGGGATCATGGGGCGATCATGGCAGAAAGAAAGGTTCTATGGGTCAGGTTGGATATTGGAGACTCGTGCCTCCGAGTCCTCAATGTCTATGTCCCCCACTGAGGTCAGGGCATGCAGTAGATTCTGGGTGGAGATTGCAGCAGGACTCCCAAAAGGTGGACCCCTGGATTGTTGGAGGAGACTTCAACAACCTAGAGGCCTTAGAGGACCAGTAGGGTAGAGGCAAAAACTACCAGGGCATGGCTGGGGAGGAGCAGGAGGCATGGGAAGTCTTCCTACTGGCAGTAGGAGCTTGCGATGCTTAGAGAGACCCAGCTTTCCAGAGGAGGGAAAGGTCTTTGGACTTCCCGTGGGGATATAGGCGGCTAGGTGGAGTCTTGCTAGAGCGGTTGGACAAGTTCTATGCGGGAGAGTGGAGATGCTCTCACAGTAGCTAGATAGGGCAGATGGCTAGCACCACTCTCCGGCCCTCCTGACACTTGATCCCCCAGCATCTTCCCTAGGTACACGATCCTGTCGGATCCCTAACTCGATCTACAGGAGAGAGGAGGTGATGAGACAGATTGAGCTGATTTGGACTAGGGAGTGGAGCAGGAAGGATCGGATCGTAGAGGAGGTCACAGAGGTCCTAGTCAAGTTGAGCAATATCTGCCAGGAGGCAGCCCTACAAGCTAGGCAACAGTGTTGGCAGGAGGAGAGAGCACTCCGGCAGGACCTAGCAACCACGCAAAGATTATCACAGGAGACACCAAGGGATCCCATCCTCCACGCACAGGAGGTACACGCATGAGCAACCATTGCTGGCCTTGAGGATAGGCGTTCGAAGTTCTCATTCCGCACCTCAGCAACCTTCTGGGCGAGGAAGGGGAACATGATATGCAAGGAGTTCTTTCAGGCACACCAGCCCCACACCTCAGGAGAGCAGATGCGTAGCCTTCAGGATCAATATGGGAGGATTCGCTCTAGCCCAGACGAGGCGATGGAGATTGCCACCGACTACTACAAATTACTTTTCCAACAGGAGACAGCCTTAGCTAGAGGACAACATTGCAAACAGCAGGTCTGGGATCACATCCCGTCCCTCGTCACAGAGGAGATGGGGCGCTCTGTCCTAGCCCCCTTCACAGAGAAGGAATTGGAGGAGGCTTTCCACACACAGGATGGGCAGAAATGCCCAGGAGAGGATGGCCTCTCTAAGGCCTTCTTCACTACCTTCTAGGAGGTAGAGAAGGACCCCTTACTACTAGCTTTCCAGGAGATTTCCAGTTCAGGTCAGATGCCAAGGAGTTTATCGGCAAGTCTTATCAGTCTCCTCTCCAAAGGGAGAGACTGGTTGGAGCTATCCCAATGGAGACTGATCACCCTGTTGCCAGTTGCCTATAAGAAACTCGCAAAGATGATTGGTAGGCGACTCTGCCCCGTGCTTCCAGACATCATTCATGACACACAGACAGGCTTTGTCCAAGATAGGAGCATCCTAGACAATGTCTTTACCTTCTTTGAGGCAACAAAGTGGGCCCAGCACAGTGGACAGGGATTGATTGTACTACTCCTGGATTTTGAGAAAGTCTATGACAGGGTGGACTAGGACTTCTTGGAGGGCACCATAGAGAGGTTGGGCTTCCCCCAAGCATGGATCCATGGGGTCTTTGCACGCTACAGATCGGCTACCAACAAGGTTCTCATAGGTGGCAAGAGAGGGGAGGAGTTTCGACTGGAGAGATCGGTACGGCAAGGCTGCCCACTGGCCCCGTATCTATTCCTCCTCTTTGTAGAGGCAATGTCTCACTTTCTCAAATCACAAGTGAGTGGGTTACACAGCCTCCGACTTCCAGTGAGAGAGGAGACAAAGCTGTTAGACTCAGAGTACGCAGATGATACAACACTTTACATAGAGGAAAATGAGTTGATACTAGAGAGAGTGAGACTAGCTCTCGAGGTGTTCTGTACTACAGCAGAAGCGAAAATCAATTGCCGGAAGTCAATTGGTTTCCTTACAGACCCGAACTCTAGTTCGGAGTGGGCCGTCCACTTGGGATTCAGATGGGTGTGCAAAGGGCAGACCGTCCGCTACCTAAGGTTCTAGGTGGAATCAACATCACCCCCGCCCAACAGTTTCTCCCAGTCCTCGACTCCATTTAGAGGAAGCTGACCTATTGGAGTATTGCTCGCCTCTCCCTAGCGGGCCAAACCCTAGTGGTCAACCAGGTCCTCCTAGCAACGGCTTGGTACATCGCCTCATGTTGGTGCTTCTCCTCATCTTGTGTTGCTCAGCTTCGCCGCCTAGTGCGGACTTTCCTCTGGATCGGGTCGGACGATTCCAAGGACTCTCGAGCCAAGGTGGCGTGGGCGACCATCATCCGCCATTGGTCAGAGGGAGTGCTTGGGATCATTGACCCAGAGTATCATAGTATGGCCCTTTTGGGCAAGCTTGTAGTCTGCGGTCTCACACACCAGGAGGGCAGACCTGGAAGGTCCTACTGCAGAAGGGTCTCCAAGAGTACAGGCCAAGGCTTGGCGGAGTTTAGAGACCGTCCTTGAGATGGATCTTCACAACGGCCCAAATCACGCCCCCCCAGATCCCCCTTCCTACTACGTAGCTTACTTTGTGTGTGGCAGGCCCTCCATAAGGCCCTAATTCAGAGCCCCCTAGGTTGCCAGGAGGAGATAGACCGTCAGCTGGTGATTTGGAAACCCCAAGTCAAAGATCAGGAGGGGGTACACATCGGCGAGCTCCCCCACATCCAATAGGCTGGTTGGAAGGCCGGCCCAGCTCACACCATCAAGACCTGGAGGGAGGTATACAGGTTGGTGGACAAGGAGGTGTTGCAGCGGGCATCAGGTTGCCAAAGAGAAGTCAAGTTGAGGAAAAGGGATATTGATGCAGCAATACCTCAAGAGTGGCTTGGGCCCCCGATACGAGAGCCGGTAGAGCTCGGGGAGGTATGAGCCGCTAAGTTCTCACCGACAAGTATCCTGCTACAGGTGGCAGGTAGAGTGGGCAGCGCCCCGCAGGGGACTTTCTTCACCATCCAGGAGGGGGGGCATGGCCCTTGACAGAGGGCAGCAAGATGAGGGGATAGCTATCCTTTTATGGAGGAGGATTCGGATGGTGGGCCTTCAGGGGAAGACATGGCAACTAGACCCCTATGTTTTCTTGGTGGAGCTTCGGGAGTGGCACCTCTAGATTTGGGAGGGTAGACCACTTGATGAGCTGAAGTGGATCCAAGAGAGTGGCTATGGCCGGCCACTGCGGGTTGCCAAGAAGCCACCAAGATTCCTGGAGTACACAGCCAAGATTGGCAAACACGTGCTGATGTAGGAGGACATGGAATGGGTGCCGTCGCGTAGCAGGTACTGGGCGGAGCATAGCATCACGGATGCTTTCCGACGGACTTTCTGGCGCCGTGCCTATGGGACAGCTGGAAGCCGAGGAGGGTATCATATGTCGTATGGCTGGTGGCACATGAAGGCTTGGCGGTAGGGAGTTGGTTAGCCTAGATACACAAGGATGGAGGATGTAAACATTGCACATAGCAGTTTCTGGAAACTCCAAAGCACTGTCTCTAGTCGTGTGAGGTGGCGCAGCTAGTGTGGAGAGGAGCATGCTGCATCCTCCACTGCATTGTACCCAGTCTTGGATGTATCTCATGGGGACCTTTCTGCTGGCAAGCAGTCAGCCAGGGTCACCATCTTCTATATGAGGCTAGAATGCAAGACACGATCTTCCTTATTGAGGCTAGGTCGCCGCAGTAGCTAGCTTGGAGGCTCTACCCATCTGCCAGAGGTACTGGAGCCCACACCAAACCGCTCTGAGGTGTGGGAGATCATAGGGAGTCTCACTGGATGGCATATCTAGAAGATGTGGTGTCAAGAGGTTTTTGGAGAAAATGAACTTTCTGTACAGGCGACTTTGGCAGAGCTCTGGACCTCCATCATCCACTCCCTTCGCGACCGATGGGACTAGGTGCAGGGCGAGTCTCGAGCTCATCAGGAGCTCCGTCTTCACTTCATGTGCACTTGGGGCTGTCAGGACTTGTTCTTCATGATGCAGACAGGCAGCCCCAAATGGCGATACACCCCCTCCATGGCTTCTTGCCCCCATCCCCCCTAGACCGCCCTGAGAGGCCTGTATATTTGATATTTCTGTGACTCTATATCAGCTCCAGCTAGTCTGTTGAGTAGGAGCACTTCTTTGTATTCAAGGATTTTTCTGAAGTAATATAATTAGCCACACTTTATTTGCCAAAAAAAAGTCATGTACCACTAGCTCCCAGCCTTATACAAATCTTCAAGATTTGGATGATTGGACTACTAACCCCACCACCTTAGATTTTTCACTACAAGAACTTCTAGCCGCCACTCCAATGTCTCCTGCTACACCCCCTCCTAAGACCACTTTCCCACCTTGCCATAAGTTTCATTGGCAAAGACACGTTGATGGACGTGTGCAATGGTGGCCACACACTTAGGCTAGCATCTTCTACATCCCTTAGGGTACTCTAGGCTAGTCTAGCATTACTTAGAACTCTTAGTTCCTTAGGCTAACGAGTCATGCCCATAAGGTAATCTATCCTTAGGCTACTTTAGCAATAGGATTCGGCGTTCGCTTTATTTGTCTTCCACTACATTCACACTTCTTTATTTTTGTTCTTCATTCAACTTTCCTTTTGTTTTGTTCAGCATCAAACCATCTCCCTATGAAATGTCAAAAGATGACGTACCAGCGAGAGTAGGGTTTGCAGGGAGGAACACGGAGTGAACTCAGCAAACATGGAGAAGAGAAGAGAAGAGAGAAGAAACTCTGATGAATGAAATGAAGATCTGAATAATGGAGTGAATGTGGTACAAGGGAACAAGGGTACCATAGCACAAAGAAGATGATGAAGATAGCCACAAACCACGAAGCAATGTCTTCCTAAAGGGGTGTGAGGGCAGTGGAGAGGCTGGAGAGAAGAGGTGACAGACTGAATGAATCAACCATGAGAAATGAATGAGAGAGTGGCCTATAAAAATAGGCACAATCGGTCTAGGATGGTGCCCCTTTTTGGGGCTGCAAACCCTAAACGTAGAATGCAAAAACGCAAACTGTGGGTGAAGGGTTTCTCAACACCCCCTCTCAGGCCCAAAAAGGGAAACAAGAGAAGAGTGAGGTGGAGATGCAATGCTACATGTTGAAAAATGCTCATGTAGAAGATGCCACTTGGACAATGTCCCTCGTGAGGAGATTATTCACTTGCCCAAGCGCCCTAGTACACAGATGATGAAATCATGCAATGCATAGGAGGAATGTTGAACTTTGTGTGGTGCTAAGAACCATAAGGATATACCCATACTCAATCTCAGGAGTTGGCTCCATGCTGACCAAGTAACCAAGGCAAGAAGAAGAGGAGGAAGAAGATGTAGAGGATCCCTAAGATCCAAGATTTTCACCTGAAAGGTAACCTGCAGTAAAGAATAGTAGACAGAGTGAACTGGAAAATCCGAAACTCAACCTCGGGAGAGAAGCCACTAGCTCCATGCATCCATGCAAGAAGGAATGCGAAGGCCTCGTTTGCTTAGTCTGAGCCCCACCCTTCACCCTCGCCTACTGAGGTTCGAGAGGCCACCTCTTGGAGTTCTTCACCACCCTAAATACCTTCTTTGGCATGACCGGCGGCACTTCCTTCATCCTCGAACATTTTGGAGTCCGTGATCCATGAGTTTTTTGGATTTCCTATCTACCTCAGAGGGGGATTCAGAGGGGGCTGATCTTTCTTTGCCCTTCGAGGGGTTATCTACATCTACTATGACTTTAGAGGGGGCACCTATTTCTCCAGTTTCAAAGGGGATCCCCACCCACCGCTCAATCCTTCGCACACCTTGGCGGAGGCCTTTACCTTCTTCTTCTACCCTTGGATGGGGTGGCCTGCTTCCAGCGGTCATCGAAGCCAAAGAAGAGGAAGGAGTCGAGCAGCCACCATCTCTCGAAGGAGCGGACTGACGAGGAGACGATATCAAACAATCACTGTCGCTCAATGGAGCGGATTACAGAACTGCAAGCCGTGGTAGCCACTCTACCCGAAAATAGGTGGGAGAAGATTGCCCCACTAGCATTGCGATGATCTCCAAGAGGTCATAGCGCCAATCAACCCTCCATGTGCTCGAAAGGACTTAGTACGCATTAGATGCGTCTTATTGCCTTGAGCATAGTACTCTGATAGCCAATGCAGAACGATCTCTGTGACCCAGAAAGGAGAGGTGGCACAAGGAGTGCCTAGTGAAAGACGCATATACTCCGAGGGGATAGGGAGCAAAGGTCGAAGTCGGCAAGCATCGCTGGGAGGTCTGGTGATGCCACAATAGAAGCACCCAATAGTCTGGTCATCTATTGATAAAGAAGCCATGGGTACCAATGTGTCTTGCTGAAGAAGAAAGAGGTGGAAGAGGTCAGCCACAAACCACAAACCACAATGTCCGCCTCAAGGGGTGTGAGGGTAGTGTGAAGCACGAACCGCAATGTCCGCCGCAAGGGATGGGAGGGCAGTGGAAGGGCTTGAAGTGAGCTGCCAGTGGGAGGAGGATGCGACCAACAGTAAGAGGTTGCAACCAGTAGAAAAACGTAGGTGAGGAGAGAGAATGACTAAAAATGCAGGTGAGGAGAGAGAGAGACTAAAAACGCAGGAAAAACGCAGTCAGCATGCTAAAATCAGCTCCAAACAGTGTGTGATAGGCTGGAAATAGGCGCCAAACTGTTGTAGACAGCAATGGCCAGCTTGGACCACGATGTCCTCCGCGTCTGAGGTGTGGGCAGCAAGCTGCAATACCTAAAATCTGCAAAAACGAGATTGTTTTTTTAATGGAGAGTGATCAGCAATAGTCACTTTGCGGTAAACAGCTGCAAACTGTAGGTGGAAGGTTGGAAATAGGCGCCAGACTGTAGATGACAGCAAGGGACAGCTGAGACTGCGATGTCCTCCGCGAAAGAGGTGTGGGCAGCAAGCTGGAAACACCTGAAACCTACAAAAACGAGATTCTGATGCAGCAGAAGAAGAAGAGAAGTGGATGCCGAACCTGGCACCAATCTTTGCCGTCATTGGAGTGGAGGATCTTTGTCGCTATTTGAGCAAGTATACCCATCCACTCATGGTGTCGATGACGAGGAAAAATAGGTGATGAGGAATCCATGTGATAAAGGAAGATGGTGGTGTGGTAACAACAGCCGTCGGTGGCAACAGCTTAGGATCCGCTCAAGTGGTGCTCTGCACAATGATGCAAAGTATACTACATGCTGAAGAACTTGCCCAAGCGCCCTAGTACAAAGATGATGAAATCATGCGATGCAAAGGGTAAGGTACAACAGGGGGAAGGAACCGATGTCGGAGACAAAGTGCTGAAGCCTGTAGAATACCAAGAAGGGTAGGGACCCCCTCTCAACCTGGATGTAGATGCCAAAGAAGAAAGAGGAGCCTTATATCGGTCTTCATATGGTGCCAAGAACCATAAGAAATGAAAGAAAATGAAGTGGGTAAAGTAGATGAAGCACCCCGCTAGAAGAGCAAGGGAGAAGTCACCGCCATGATAGCATCAAGAGAGACGCTGCACGATCCGCCTCGGGAGGGGAAACCGCCATGCTAAAAGAAGAGCAAGCACTCCTGGGATGATAAAACCATGAAAGGAACAGTGCGCATCCCCACGTCTCTATCCCAAGTAGGATCAAAGCAATCTATAAGTTAGCCCTACACTAAAAAACAAAACCCTGCAAAAGAGATGAGAATCTGCAAACACAAAGGTTAGTGGTGAGATGCTCCAAAGCAAAACATAACAGAAAGAAAATCTAAAATAAATGCAATGAATATATATGTGTGTGAGTAAATGCAGCGGAAGACAAAAGAATGGAAAAGCTAAGGACAATGAATCCTATGGGCCCGACTCTAAGAGTGCGGAAAATGAATGCTAGACTGGCCTAGGATATCCAAAAGGACCTAGAGACATGCGAGGCTAAGAAGATAACCACCATCGTGTACGTCCAATAGCAAGGCTCTGCCAAGGAAATGCCTGACAAGGTGGAGGAAGGTGAGATGGATGCATAAAGTGCAACGGGATCAAAACCTGCAGACCAATCAGCCAGTCCCTCAGGGATAGTAAAAGAGATGGGTTGTTGAGACTGTACTCAAGCCACATGTCCAGCAACAACAATGGATGCTAAAGGAGCAAATGAAGCAGGAGCATAAGGCATAGCCCCACTGGACTGTGTAGTCACAACGGTCTGCTGAGGCTTTTTAGGTCAAAGACCTTGGGCCTTGGAGCAACACTCCTCATCCACATGGCCTGCTCTCTAGCTGTGTGTGCAAAACTGGTTTTTCTTAGGAAGTTACTACCAGATAGGTCTAGATTCTTTGGTTCCATCTAAGGAGAGGAGTCACCCTTTGATTGGCTTGCCTTCACATCTTGCGAGTTCTTGCCACTGGTGGTTTTCCCTCCCCAAGAAGAGGCAACTAAACCCCTCTACTCTGAATGAGGTTGTGATGAGGATTTCTTGTGGACTTGATCATGCAGCCTCACATAACAAGAGAACTGGCACTCAAACTCGTAGAAGGCTGGCAATCGAGGTTGGGAGATGATGTGTTGAATGAAATTGAAGTACTTTTTGGACAACTTATTCAAGAAGAATGTAACCTGATCGTCATCTGGCTTTGGAGAGCCAGTAGTAGCGAACTCGGCAAGTAACCACCTATATTTAGCCAACTTGACTTTCAAATCATTCCCTTCCTTAATAGAGAACTCTTGAAGCTCAAAGTCAAGATTGATGCGCCGAGTACGATCACGATCCGCATAGCGGTCGAGAAGGTGACTCCAACGCTTTGACACGAGCGCAAAGTGCTGCAATTGAGAGTGAAACTCAACAAGCAATCCTTGCATCAGCTCAACATTGGCTGTGGCATTGTGGGCTCTCCATTGACAGATGCAGTCAAGGTAAGCGAGTCAAGAGTCTGGCATAGACTCTAGACCAATGACAAGGTCCCAAAGACCCTGAGACTCAAGCACTTGTTGCATGAAATTAGACCAAGTGGTGAAATTTGACCCGTTAAAACGTGTCTTATCCATGAAGAAATTCTTGGCCGTTGTAACAGGAGTGGTAGTGCTCGGAGATGATAGTGTGAAAAAGTGTAGTGTGGGTAGGATGGGGGAGTGGAGTACACTTGGGAAGGGGCCCCAGAGTGCCCACCAGGCATGTGGGTAGTATGCAAGGTGGATCCATAAGTAGGGATGGGCCGACTAGGCATGGGCATGGTAGGCGCATAAGGAACCCAAGGAGGTGGGATGGGAACACGGGGAGAAAAAGATAGGAATCTCTACGTAGGTGTAACCCAAAGAGAGTGTGAAGACGCACCGTAAGCTAAGGATGGAAACCCCTGCGTTTGAGTAGTCATGTGTGATGTGAAGCTGGGGATAGTGAGGGGGATGCCCATCACAGTTGACTCAAGAGTTATGGGTGTGCTTCTTTGCTGAAAGGTGAGAGGCACTATGTTAAAGGGTGGCATTCCCCCTAACAAAGTACCATGGTGCAAAGAGGTAGAGAATGGGGTGGAGAAGGAAAAGGTGGTAGGAGAGAGATGGAAGATCCAACCCCTAGGGTGTGTGATGCAGATGTGGAGTGTAATCCAAGGTTTTGGAAAGATGATGAGAGGTGATCAAGTTGTGATATAGCACAGGGTGGGATGGGAGGGAAGTGAGAAGTGTGTGTGATATGCTCAAATGAAATAGAAGCTGTAGATGTACCTGAATTCCGTCTGCTTCGTGAGCCCCCTCTATTGAAGTTCACATACGCAAAGCCATCCGGATCTTGTATCTCAAAAGAAGAAACATGCAAGGGTTTTGATTCATGCAACACAAAAGAATTGTACAAACCTGACATTGGACGTGGCTGAGATGATGGAGATGGATTGCCAGACATTCCAAATGTCATATGTCCTCCATGATCGAAGCGGTGGCCAGCCTCACCAACCGGTCCGAATATGGTAGCAAAACTGGTAGGAGGGGTGTAAACATCACCGTACTTGTTGCGATAGTACTCCTCAAAGTCCACCTCTGTCATGTTAGTGAAATCTGGAATGGGAGTAGAAGAAGAAAGTGAAGGTGAAAGTGGAGCGTCATCCTCCTCACCGAGTCCATAAAACCATCTCAGGGCCTCCAATGATGGAGAAGCCTGATAAGACACCATAGGAACTAGAGAAGAAGATGTCTCAGACATTATGATTTGGTTAGGAGTCGTATTGTGTGTCTTACACAAAGACTAGCTCTCCACAATATCCGCAAGAGACTCTTTACAAGAGCACTGGCTCTGATACCATGTGAAGAGATGGATTGCCAAACATTCCAAATGCCATATGTCCTCCATGATCGGAGAGGTCGCCAACCTCACCAACCGGTCCGAATGTGGTAGTAAAACTGGTAGGAGAGGTGTAAACATCACCATACTTGTTGCGATAGTACTCCTCAAAGTCCACCTTTGTCATGTTAGTGAACTCTGGAATGGGAGTAGAAGAAGAAGGTGAAGGTGAAAGTGGAGTGTCATCCTCCTCACCGAGTTCATAAAGCCGTCTCAAGGCCCCCAATGATGGAGAAGCCTGATAAGACACCATAGGAACTGGAGAAGAAGATGTCTCGAACATTATGATTTGGTTACGAGTCCTATTGTGTGCCTCGCACAAAGACTAGCTCTCCACAATATCCGCAAGATACTCTTTACAAGAGCACCGGCTCTGATACGATGTGAAGAAAACTGCTAGGGTTTGCACTAAGGACACACAGAGTGTATGACCACGATAGAAATACAAAGAGACAAACGTAGACACAGAGAGCAAAACTCCAATCCTAAACGCAAAACTAAAAACTCAAACACAGAAACTCAAACACAAACAGAAGAAGGGAGAGAGAGAACACAACTCTGAAGTGAATGAATGTTGTAAATGAATGTAAGAGTGTACAGTGTGCTCAAGGGCAGAGCAATGTCAGAGTGTGATGTCCATCGAAGACGGATCGCAAGTCTGTGACCACCAGTCGGAGCTGTAGGAGTGTTGAATAGTGAATGGCAGCAGGCTGGTCACCAAAACACAGCAATCTGAAGGCTGAAAACTGGTAAATGCAGCAATGTACCACCTATCGGAAGCTAGAAACTGTGCATAGGTGCTGTAAACAGCAGGGCGACAGCAGGAGGAGGTGTGTCGGAGAGTGACAGGGCCTGCAATGCTGAAAACGCAGGCAGGCTGACCCTGGCAATGATGGACGGCAGACTGTGGGACAGTCTGGAGCAATCGCCAGCAGCTAAGAGCCGTTGCCTACAGCAATGGACAGGCTGAAGATAATGTGGCTGCAGTCAATGATGGCTGGACAACAGATGGAGGCGGCCTGTAGGCTCGAAACTGGGCATCAATAGCAACAGAGGGTGTGTGGGCTGGTGTAACCTGCAAACAAGGATGAGGGCTGAATGGGGGCAGCCTGTCTATTGATAGATGTAGAAGGGTAGGGTGCCCCAAAAATTAGGGTTTTTGGGAGGCCATTGAAATTCTCTCGGATCACTCCCCTTTTTAGGGTTTTTCATTAATTAAGTGTGTTTTGGGGCTGTTTAAGAGGCTAATCAACAAGTAATGCATGTTTTAGCTCAACACAGATTTGGCTTTTTTCCCCTTCCCTTGTTGCCCTTTCTGAGAATGAGTAACAAGAGCCCCCTCTGAAGAGGAATTCATATGAAATTGATCGAACAACCGTGCGTAACGCAACAACTGGCACTCAAATTCATAGAATGTAGGCATGGTAGGCTTTGAAACTATACCTTTCACAAAATCGAAATATTAGTTTATTTTGGAACAATATGACCTGATCGTCAGAGGACTTGGGAGTCCCCATACTGGAGAATTCAGTGAGAAGACGCCAATACTCAGCCAACTTGACTTTCAAGTCATCCCGGTCAGTGATTTTGAAAAGCTAGAGCTCATGGTCAAGATTGATATAACAAGTCCTCTCCCGAGCCGCATAAAGGTCAGTCAAGTGTGCCCCATGAAGGCCAATAATTAGGCTGAACAAATACAATAAAATAAGCAGGTCAGCCAGCCTTAAACGTGGCCAGAAATATAGGTCGGAAGATTCTAATAGCACACATCATATATGGTACATGCATCCATGTGTACTCACTTGAACACACAAACACACACATACTTATCCATCCACACTCACATGATAAAGATAAGACATCTGACAAATATATGATGTCATTTGCATATACTATTCCATTCCCCCGTCCTTGTACCATCCCCCGTCCTCAACCCCATCCCTATCCCCACCCCCCATCCCATGTCACTATGTCACAAGCAAACCCATCATTGTCTACTTGACACTCTAACCCATGCCTATGGTTACAACCATTATCTAACCAACATGAATCACTTTCATTCTCATGTGAGGCCTGTTAGCATGGCAAACACGATTCATGAGCAATGGGTGTTGTAACTGCATAAACAAGAGAAGATCTTGATAACAAAACCAAATATTTAGTTCATACCTCACAAAAAGTGGTGGTTGATATTTGGACTTGGATTTAGTTGCTTGAGAAGACAGATTGGCAATGTTGACAACACAAGCAACACCACTAGTTTGCCAGAAGTGGTGTAGCAATGGAAGCGTAAACATGTGCTGAAATAAACTGCTAAACACAAGACAAAAGAAAAGAAAGAGAGAACACAATACAAATGAGAACTCAGATGTATGCTCGGGAAATGGAATCCATATACCAAGACATGAGACAGTACAGAAGCAATGTGAGTCACCGGCTGTGGAGGCACCGACACCTGCTCCCTCTCCCCAAAAACTGTCAAGTGATAAATGAATATGTGGAGGAGGAGCCAGACAATATATAGGACAAATAAATGCCTAAAATATATGACTGGTCGGCCAGCATTTAATGCTGGCCGACTGGCTGCAAATAACGCCCAGACCTCAATAAAAAATGGCAAATAAAATGCCTAAAATGTCTATGTGCCCAACCTGCTGTACCACAAGTACAGACTCAACCATGAGCTGACTAATCTGCTAACATAGTTTGCCATTAGTGAAGCATACCGAGTTTTTTAGGAAGAACAACAGAGATAAAGTGATCTAGAGAAGACAGAAGTATCCATTGTGACCTGAAAGAGAATACGGCAATGATTCAGGGTCATGGGCAGCGAGCATGATTAGGCTTTTGGCAACAAGATCATGAGCAACAGCAGACCTATGCTCATATACTAGTGAGACGGCATGAAGAGAGAGAGAAAGAGATAAAAAGAAAGAAAGTTGTATATATGTCCTGTGGAGGCACACTCTAACCTAAAGGACAAAATAAAGTACACTAATAGTTGTTTGTATATTCCACTTTAGGTGCCAAGAAGGCATAATCAACCAGAAATTAAAAGAAAAATAAAAGGAAGGTCAACCTATCATTATAAGATAGGGGTATAATATGTCAAAAGGTCCACCTAAACATTTTCAAATGGTCACATCCCTTCTGCCTTGGGTATCCAGAACTCTGCGATGACGGCTCCATTGCATCTATAGGCCACCCATTTTCCCTATCCTTAGCCTTCATGTACTTTAGCCATTTCTTGCTTCCTATTCTTGAGCTGGGCCAGTGTGAACCCATCTACCATCCATATCTTAGTTCCTTGCAAGGATCTAGTTTGCTTCATTACTTCTATTTTTTCTTGCATGGTTGTGTATCTTAGGCCAAGTTGTTTTCCTTTGATCATGATTGAAGGATTCCCAATGTTAATAAAAGGGATGGTTCTACACACCTTTTTTTGTATGATTTTGTGTTCAAAAAAAATGATATCTCAATCTCTTCATCTTCCAAGACTTCGACCTTCTCCCATCAATCATCCAAGTCTCCTACCCTGATTTCCTTGGCAACCTAAGTTTCAACCTATCTTTCTTCGATCTATGTTATGACTTCCTTTACTAGAATCTCTTTCTAAGCTTCAGATTGTTGTACACCATGGATGGTCTCATCTTTGCAATTCTTACATTTTCTTTCTTGTTCCCTTCAGCTCCTCCTTAAATGTTTTGTTCTCTCGTTACAGCTACTGGACCTATCCAGTATGTATTGCTCCTAGGGGGAGGGAATTGTTGTTGATTCGATGGTGGCAAGGCCAGTACCTCAAAAAAAAACTTGGTTTGGATGACATCTCTGCATGTAGATGGGGATGTAGATGGGACTGCAGTGCTGTTATTATTGCATTGTCCTGGCCACCTGAGGGACAGCCCCTTGCCCTCGGGTGACAGGGACTACTTCACACTAAGATAACAGGTGTCAGCCAGGGCAGGGCCGAACATCTGAGGGACAGGCCCTTGCCCTCAGGTGGCAGGGACTACTTCACCCTAAGGTAACAGGTGTCAGCCAGGGCAGAGCAGAACAGGTGGCGGAGCTGAGAAGAGAAACTGAAAAGAACACGATGGCAGGGTAGAACAGTAACAGGTGTCAGCCAGGGCAGAACCAAACAATGGCAGAGCTGAGAAGAGAAGCTGAAAACAAGACGGTGGCAGGGTAGAACAGCAAGGGCAGACAGGGCAGGGGTGGGGAAGAAAAGGTCGGGGCAGGTAAGGCAAGGGCGGGGTATGGCAAGTCAAGGCAGGTGGGTAAGACAGGGTTAGGGTAGAGCAGGTCGGGACGGGCAAGGCAGGGGTGGAGCAGGTAGGGCGGTGGGGCAGTGGTTAAGGCAGGGTTGGGTGTGTAGGGTGGGACAGGGTATGGTAGGCAGGTTAGGGCAGGGCAGAGAGAGAGAAAGAAAGAAAGAAAGATGTATTTACATCTCCAAGAAGCCAGAATGGCCTATGAGACAAAGAAATGAGTTCTGATAATGTTGTGGGTGCCACCCGGGTCATGGACGAGGCCTCATGAATCGTACCTCTGCGTAACTCCGTGGCTCTATCTATAGTAACCCAACAGAGAGAGACACACACAAACACACTCTATGTGTGCATGCACGTGTGTATTCTCCAATCAAGAGTATCACATTGCTTCATTCTTGCCCACCTTTACATAGGCCCAAAATACATTGGTACTTTTTCCAGATCTATCTAAATGATCCACCAAATATGTCCTTGAGAAAAAAAAATACATAAGGAATCGATGAAGCACTTCCTTGAGACACTTTCCACCTTATACTTAACTACACAAACTTTAGGTTCAGCCAAAAACTAAACACCACTAAGAAACTTCTTGAACTCATGTATGGAGTAACTTACTTGTAGTCTGCAGACACAACCAGTCTTCCTTTGTGATTTTGCCCTTGTTCCTGAATAATGTTTTTCCTCTGCGGCCTTGTCAGTGGCAAATGCACCAAATCCCGCCGCATTTGCATCGACTGCACCAAGCTGCAACTAATATCTCCTACAAGAAAACTTAATAGAATCAGCCAGTAGTAGCTTGACAAGAGAGAGTGTTTACTTGCTTACATGACATTGGAGGAAATGCAACTACATTCAGTTTTAAAAAAGCTTCGTGTGTGTGCATAGCTGACATAGGTACAGTGAGGGAAGAGACACAGAGAGTGGAAGGTAAAGGAGTTGTAAGCTTGAGGGCCTGAAATTTCAGTTGCGCTAGTTGAAAAATGCGAGCACACACCTCCCCCCCAAACAACCCCTCCAAAGAAAAAACAAAGACATACATGAGTGCCTCGCTTGCAGTGACTAAATCTCCTCAATTTGAGGACTGATTGAGACACATAAATATAAGACAAATGCATGGGAAACTGACTCGCCCAACCACAACAATAAGCATCGGTGACTGACTAACACACACTGGTTGAGAGAAAGTATGTAAGTATTTAGTCGGAACTATGTACTGCCTAGAAAACCCCCTAAAGAATAACAATGACAAGTTCTCTAGAAAAACTTCCAGAAATTGCCACATCAAAGGTGCACTTTCACTCTGCCCCACTTAAAGCTTTGATCCTGCCCAGCTGCAACACTTCTAGAGAATCACTCTCCTGCACTACTGGCACTAGAACTGGGACTACTGAGCTAAAAACTGGAACAGTGCAGTAAAGTTGAAAACATCCTTGCACCACCCCCCCCAAAAAAAAACCAAAAGAAGTGGTACTGAACCTAGATCTTGCACTGCACTAATACTGGTACTAGCTGCCTTGCTCCAAAAAGAAGGCAAGGCACTCATGGGAATCCATGAGATCTGCGCCTGCCAGCTAAGAACAACTGGATAGCCACTAGCTCAAACTGCAGGTAAGCAGTTTTGTGGTCCTCAGTACTGAACTGGAACAGTGCATTAAAGTTGAAAACATCCTTGCACCACCCCCCCCCCCCCCCCAAAAAAAACAAACCAAAAGAAGTGGTACTGAACCTAGATCTTGCACTGCACTAATACTGGTACTAGCTGTCTTGCTCCAAAAAGAAGGTAAGGCACTCATGGGAATCTATGAGATCTACGCCTGCCAGCTAAGAACAACTGGATAGCCACTAGCTCAAACTGCAGGTAAGCAGTTTTGTGGTCCTCAGTACTGAATCCAAGGCAAAGTCATAACATCAAGAGAGCGGAGCTAGGGGAAGGTCAAGAGGCACAACCTTCTTGCCTTTAGGAAGTTGCTGATGAAGTCTGTATGATCCTGCTAATGTGCTGATGGTGAACTCTATGAGCTAAAGGAATCATATGCTTGGTGTGAGTGTGTGTGTGTTGGTTGAGGGACTACCCTGCATGATCCCTGGTCATAAAACACCAAAATGTCAATCGATCAAGGCAGAGCAAGAATCACATCTAAATTACAAAGGGAGAAAATTCAGGCCATTACTGGCTATACTCTGTGTCAATCTCTAGGATCTCCTAATAAATTTGACTTTTGCTCTCATGGAGAGGTCACAAAACACACCCTTAATATTCATCTCCTGTTGCGCACAACATAGTTGCATAGAATGTGTTTCGAACCTCTAGGAAACGTATGAGACATTTTCATTTTACAAAGCTTGCTTCTACCACAGTCTAGCAAAAGAACCTCTTTTAAAGACATGTCTACTTTCATATTTCCAGTTGTACATTTGACATTTTTCAAAAAATGTGCCAGTTTTGTCATTAAATGTCATTATTTTGTCATTTGGATGTAAATAGTAAGATGATAATTGGGTTTGTAAATCACAGTTGATGAATAGGGTATTTTTATGATGCATGAACCTTAGTCATGTTCCTCAATTCAAGTTCAAATATTTAAGGTCTTCTAAGTTCTTATCTAAAAGTTCACACTATCTATGCTTTATTGCTAGTCATGCGAATGCTTCGTACAATGCTCATCATGAGGAAAATGCAGCCAGTATATCATTTTTGGCAGCAATGTGAAAGCTCCAAGTATCTGTGTGGTCTAGAGAACAAGGGCTAGAACCTAGTGGAGATTTCAAGGCAAGTGAAGTTAGAGGTAAAGTTTTCATGTGCTATGTAGTGAAATTTCAAGATTATTTCACCTATGGAATGATGCAAATGGATAAAGGGTGACCTGCCACATCATCCTCAATGTTGCACTTTACATTAATGTATTTCAATTAGAGCAAAGGCTCCAAAGTATCGCCCAATGCTCAAGGGGAAGGTTGCACATCCACTCCCCTAGTGATGGACAACTCGGTAATGTAGTGGATCTTAGACGTATTGGGTTGGCATCCAAGGTAATGCATACTGACAATATTTTTGCCATTGGGATCACTATTCAATGTACTAGTCACTATGAGTTGGTATGTGAATGTGTACGGTTTGCACCTAGGCTTTGAAACATGTATGGAGTACATGGAATACATGGAATGCACATTTGGATGTAATGTACATGTGCAAGGCATTATGAGACATGGATGGTATGCGATGTACATTCGCAAGTGATGCAAGATAAGTCTATTTGCATGAGTTACATGTGGTTTGCAACTAATGTATGCTTTACATGCATATCGTCAAATACATCATTATTACAAGGCACAATTTATGTTTGGTTTATGCATTGTATTGCCTTGGTGGTCAAGACAATGTTACGTTTCGGCATGTAGATGCATCCCTTATGGTGTTCGAGATCATAGCCTGCACAGTCGGACCAGCAGGGCAGCTGCACAGTCGGACTGTGCAGTCGGACTGCCACGTGGCAGTCCGCTGTCTGCAGCCCAGTCGGCTGCATTTAATGCAGCCGACTTATTTCCAGGCTGCGCCCTATTTCTGGCGCCCCATTTCGTGGCAGATTTCGACTATTTATAGTCGACACTTTCAGCAGTCTGTACACTCTTCTCTGACGCAGATTACAGACCGGTGACGCGCAGTTTCTGTCTCTGTTCACAGATTTCAGACAGCAGACAGTGCAGGCTGCAGCAGACTTCGAGGTGGACAGCAGGTCGCATCGTCGAGGTGGAGACACGCAGTCCAGCACACTGCGCCCGTGTATATCTTTGTATTCAGCATTCTTTATACAGCAGATCTTCATCGTCCACTGTCTCTTTCTCTCCCTTCTCTCTCTGCGTTCTCTCTCTCTCAGTCCTACGCTTCCGCACCGCTGCACTCTGACATGGTATCAGAGCAGTGTTTGAGGGCTGACTGAGCGCAGAATCAACCTGAAGAGGAGTTTCCATCGCGACACAAATTTGTGTTTTTTGCGTTTAAGGGCAGACAGGAGGGCTGCGCCTTGGAACAAGGCTGAAACGAGTGTGGGCGCACAGGAAAGGAGTACAAGTGGTGGATTTGCTGCTGTTTACTGCTGTTTGACGCGGAGGAAGTTTGAGTTTTCAGCCTACAAGTGCAGGTTTTGCTTTTTCATCGCCTCCGGCGGGTGAAGAAGGTTCAGGACGCGGAAGAGCCTTAGCAGGCTGAGTTTTCCCAGTCAGAGGGGGCTGCTTTTGCATTTGTGAAGGCATTGCAGGTGAAGATGTCTACAGAGATTGACTTGGAGTTCCAGGCGATTATGGACCGGAAGGTGCCTGTCTCACCGGCTCTTCCTACAGATCAGAAGCTCGACGGCGACAACTACCGCATTTGGCGCGTCATGATGTTGGCCATTCTAGAGTCCTATGATTTGGCGGAGTTGGTACAGGAGGAGATTGACCGGCCCTCGGTAAGAGATGAGTCCAAACTCTCTTCCGAAGTTCGTGCGGAGTTGGCCAAGGCCCAGTCTCATTGGGACAAACTGAATGCCAGGATTCGATCCTTTCTCTTTCTATCATGCACCACAGCCGTGATCACTCACATCGAGCACCTGACGGTGGCTCGGGAGATATGGCTGGAGCTTGATCAGATGTACAATCGGATGACCCTGATGAAGAGGGTTTCTTTGGAGGTACAGATGCGGACCTTGTCCGTAAATAAGTGTTCTTCGCTAAGGGAACACATTAACAAGCTAAGGCAGCTACAGATGCAGGTTCAGAATGCGGGGAAGCCGATTTCCTCCGAAGACATGGCGATCACACTAATGTCCCAGTTGCCGCCACGATTCGGTACATTTTACTCTGCCCTCATTGCTTCTGGGCGAGAGTCTACTCTTCGTTGGGAAGAGTTGGTTCCTATGGTCTTGGACCAAGAGGAACAGTTAAAGGGACAGAATGCTTCCAAGACGGAGGCGCTGACAGGTCAAGCCTCTCAGAAGAAGGGGAAGGACCAAAAGAAGAAGAAGGGGGATAACAAGTCCAAGAAGGACAAGGACAAGGACAAGGACAAAGACTCCACATGCCATATTTGTAGCAAGACTGGCCATTGGAAGAAGGATTGCCCTGACAAAGACACGAAGGACACCAAGAAGAAGGAAACCAAGGATTCTGGACCAGTGGCTGCACCCTCATCAGCTGCATTTCTTCATCTAGCCGTCATTGAGGTCGCTTCACCGAATGCTTCTGATGCTGCGATGACGGCCCCCAAGGCTCGAGAGTGGATTGTTGATAGTGGTGCCTCACGGCACATGACTCCTTCATCAGATGGTGTTGCCCAGTTGCGACCCTCGCGTGGGCAAATTCTCATTGGCGACAGCTCTTCAGTTTCTGTTGCAGGTCGGGGTAAGATGCAGCTTATTCCGGATGGACGAGGTGGTACCCATACCTCAGAGGTTTTGCATGTACCAGGACTAGGGTACCATCTCCTTTCAGTTCATAAGATTTGCTCCCTTGGTCTTCTGGTGGAGTTTGACAGTACTACAGTGCGAGTCCTTGATCGTGAATCGAGGAAGGTTCTATCATCTAGATCTGAGGAGAACGGCATTTACAAACTGAAGTCTTCCACCGCCCTCTCTACTCTTCTTCTTACCTCACAGTCACAGTCACAGTCAGAGTTATGGCATGCTAGGTTTGGTCACCTAAACTATGACTATCTTCGGAAGGCGTCACGTGGACAGCTTGTTCGAGGGTTGCCGGATATAGTGGTGAGCCAGCAGCCATGTGTCTCCTGCATACGGGGGAAGCAGCATAGGGATGCCATTCCCCACACAGCTTCGCGGCGGTCTACTTCACCGATGGAGCTAGTATCTACGGATCTATGTGGCCCTATGAGGAATGAGTCCCTGCGTGGGAGCTCGTACTTCATGCTGATCGTGGATGACTACAGCAGGATGACATGGGCCTACTTTTTGGCACTAAAGTCAGAAGCTTTCTCGCACTTCAAGGATTGGCTTCTCTTTGAGGAGAACCGATCAGGCCGGAAGTTGAAGACCTTGCGATCCGACAAGGGAGGTGAATTTGTGTCTAATGAGTTTGCTCGTTTTTGTGCAGATAGAGGAATTCACCAGGAGTTTGCCAATACCAATACTCCTCAAGAAAATGGTATTCTTGAACGGAAGAACCACAGTGTGATCGAGATGCCGCGCACCATGATGGAGCACCGACAGACCCCTCAGGTTCTGTGGGCCGAGGCTGTGGCTACTGCAGTCCACATCCTTAATCGATCCCCTACTTCGGCCGTGGAAGGGATGACTCCATTTGAGGCTTATTTTGGGACAAAGCCAGATGTTTCTTACTTTCGGGTCTTTGGGTGTGATGCCTATGTTCACATTCCCAAGGCTCACTGTGATAAATTTGAAGCGGCTTCGCAAAAACATGTATTTGTTGGCTACAGCTCCCAGTCCCAAGGCTACCGCCTGTATGATCCCGTCAAGCGGGATGTATACACTAGCCGTGATGTGCGGTTTGTGGAGGTACCGGCTACTTCAACGGGTGAGGAGCATCCCGTTCTTGGAGATCCAGGGGAGAGTTGGGCTCCTTCTACAGTTCCACTGGAACCCGTGCCTTTTGATTATGATTCTGTTTCTGACATAGAGTCTACTGTTCCACCGGACCCCTCTGAGGAGTTACCACCGGTGGATATTCCAGAGTCTTCTGCTGATGGAGAACGACGAGGGGAGGTTCGGCCTCCTCCTCGCTGGGCCCGTGACACACTCCGTGATTCAGGGATCGAGGGGGTTCCTGAGGAGTGGGGACCGCAGGATGGTCCGCGGCGGTCACAGAGGCACCAAGCGCATTCTTCGGAGCTTGTGTGCTCCAACTATTGTTTGATGTCCCGTGTTATGCAAGATCGAGAGCCCACCTCCGTGAAGGAGGCTTTACAGTCCGCCCCATGGAAGAAAGCTATGGAAGCTGAGTTGGAGGCTATTGAGAGGAATGGCACTTGGTCACTCGTGCCACGCCCCCCGAAGAAGAAGGTGATTGGAGTCAAGTGGGTCTTCAAGACCAAATATCTCAGTGATGGTACTTTGGATAAGCACAAGGCTCGCCTTGTTGCTAAAGGTTTTGCCCAGCGCCCAGGGATTGACTGTCATGACACTTTTGCCCCCACAGCTCACATGGCAACCATTAGAGCTGTTCTTGCTTTGGCTGGCCATAGGAGATGACCTGTTTATCAGTTGGATGTGAAGTCGGCCTTCCTGAATGGTGATTTGAAGGAGGAGATCTATGTTGAGCAGCCTCCTGGCTTTGGTTCTTCACATGGGAAAGTCTACCGGTTGAAGAAGGCCTTGTATGGCCTCAAGCAGGCCCCGCATGCATGGAACAAGAAGATTGATTCGTTCCTCCAGTCTCAGTTGGGATATCGGCGGTCCAAGGCCGATCCGCAGCTGTATGTCCACACTTCCGAGGATGGTTGTGTGTTGTTTGTCTTATATGTTGATGATTTGATTGTCACAGGTGATGCTGCACAGCAGGTCCAGGAGACAAAGTCAGCTTTACATCGGACGTTCGAGATGACAGATTTGGGTCTACTCCATTTCTTTTTAGGCCATGAGATTTATCAGTCTCAGAGGGGGATCTTTCTCTCCCAACAAAGATATGTACAGGAGCTCTTAGTATCTTTTGAGATGGAAGATTGTCGGGCCCTCTCTACTCCTATGGATCCGAACTGGAAGGCCACTTCCCATTCAGCTTCTCCTTTGGCGGATGCGTCCCGCTATCGACAGTTGATTGGGTCTTTGATTTGGCTTCTCAACACGAGGTTTGATCTATGTTTTGCTGTTGGGCTCTTGGCAGGGTTCATGAGTGAACCTAAGACGGTGCATTGGCAGGCTGCTCAGAGGATTCTTCGGTATCTGAGGGGGACGTCTGATTTAGGGATTCATTACCCCGCAGGGACAGATGGGTCAGATCTTGTACTTGCAGGTTGGAGCGACTCGGATTGGGCCGGTGACGTGGACCACAGGCGGTCTACTACAGGTTATTGCTTTACTTTGGGTGCAGGTGTTATTTCATGGAGTAGCAAGAAGCAGCCCACGGTAGCCCTTTCGTCTACTGAGGCGGAGTATCGGGCCGCGTCTTCCACCACATGCGAGGTTGTGTGGCTTCGGAGATTGTTGGAGGAGCTTGGGTGCCCCCAGACTCGTCCTACATTGCTGCGATGTGACAATGAAAGTTGCATTGCCTTGGCAAGGAACCCTGTTTTTCATGCCCGGACGAAGCACATTGAGATTCAGTACCACTTCATCCGAGAAAAGCTTCTGGATGAGACCATCACTGTGGAGTATTGCAAGACGGAGGACAATCTTGCGGATTTGTTTACGAAGGCGCTTCCTCAGGCTCTACTTCGGCAACATTCCAGATCCCTCAGGCTTCTGCCCTGTCCAGGCTCTGAGAGGGGGTGTTCGAGATCATAGCCTGCACAGTCGGACCAGCAGGGCAGCTGCACAGTCGGACTGTGCAATCGGACTGCCACGTGGCAGTCCGACTGTCTGCAACCCAGTCGGCTGCATTTAATGCAGCCGACTTATTTCTAGGCTGCGCCCTATTTCTGGCGCCCCATTTCATGGCAGATTTCGACTATTTATAGTCGACACTTTCAGCAGTCTGTACACTCTTCTCTGACGCAGATTACAGACCGGTGACGCGCAGTTTCTGTCTCTGTTCACAAATTTCAAACAGCAGACAGTGCAGACTGCAGCAGACTTCGAGGTGGATAGCAGGTCGCATCGTCGAGGTGGAGACACGCAGTCCAGCACACTGCGCCCGTGTATATCTTTGTATTCAGCATTCTTTATACAGCAGATCTTCATCGTCCACTATCTCTTTCTCTCCCTTCTCTCTCTGCGTTCTCTCTCTCTCAGTCCTACGCTTCCGCACCCCTGCACTCTGACATATGGTTCTAGTAGTAGTTATAATTCATGTGTGGAGCATAACTAGTTTAAGTGGTTGAATTTCAAACGTGCTGAGAGCATGAACATAGTTAAGCAATAGATGCTCGTGTTGTTTGACTATGATGTCGGCATGTATTTCCAATAGTAACCGATGCCTTTGTGACACTGCAATACAATCGAGGATGATTGCAAAGATTTAAGAGGGAGGTCTATCATAAGGATGTGAATTTTTAACTTAGTGCTCTTTGGAATGTGAGATTAAGCTAGATGTGAGTCACAAAGACAGATTATCCTAGCTTAAGCAATGGGAGACATTGGCAATTGTTGTGGATAGGTGCTGAAGGGGTACCCAGGAGAGATCTTGGTTAGGGACATTGAATCCCCCTTGGAAATGACTTTCAATGTCATGGGGATTAAGAGTTTTAAATCATTTAATGTCCTAAACTAAGGTTTGTGGAGAGTTTCTGTTAGAGTGTGAAATGGAAGAGAAACATGAACACAAACACGAAGAGAAAGGGAGAAGAGAAAAGATAGCAGGAATGAAAGAGAAATATGCACTGAATCTGAAAAGAATGCTGAATACAACAATGGACTGATCAGTCCCTGCATGCAGCCCAAAGCATCAATGAGGGCACCATAGCAAGCTAGAAAATGATGATAGCACCAAAGACTGACAAAGTGTGCAATCAGCGGCCCCTTGAAAAACAGAGAAGAATGCCGAAGTTGGAGCATACACTTGCAAAAGAGGAAGAATAATAATTTGCCCCAAACTGTGGATGGCTATAAATAGCTCAACTCCTCCAAATCTGACCGACTGCTGGAAAATACCCTAAAGTTGGCAGTCGGCCAGCAAAATAGCCAACCGGCATCAGTTGGCAACAAAAGTGCTGAGGTGGCAGAAGAAAATGACCAATAGGGACAGACAAGGCAAATCGTTATCTAGGAAGGCTGATCACAACCTGCAGGAGCTGCACAAGCTGACAAGGGCCTAGCAAAACCAAGAAATGCACATCTAAACTGATTGAGAAAGGAAACGCATGCTCTAGATAGAGCTACCTCCTCCATCAAACCACATGATAGACATGTCAGAGCTCCTAATGTCCTCGTCTGACTCAAACTGAGGCTCACATGCAAGAGATGACCATGCATGACAAACGTGATTGCTAACAATTTCAACACTTTCAAGTTCAAAGAAGTTAGGTATTTAAAATTGAGGCAGGTATCATTTAATGTTCCTAATAGTTGCTGGTGCAAAAATAGGGTTTAGATAGTAGTAAACCCCTAAAAACCAGCAGGTGACCTGATTTTCAGATTACTGTTACAGCACTTTCTTGGCATCATTGGTTTTGTCTCCTTTGCTGTCCTTCTCCATCATCTCAACAAATCTGAAAATATTCAGCGCTGTTTTGCGGCATTCAAACCTAATTAGGGTTTCTCAACTACCTCCACACCTGTGCCCAATAACTAAAGACCCCGTACTTAGAGTAGCAGCTGTGAATTGAGATTACAACTAATCTGAAGGGTCAGCCCATTCCCATTTGTTTGGCCTGCATGATGCAGAGAGTCCAAGGATTGAATTCTACCCAAATCTGAAGCCAGAGGAGGCGGCAAATTGTTCCTCCTTACTGCTGGTCATTCAAGACAGCCCATGAATTGAAGATCGAAGGAGATCAGCCCAAGATCTCAGCGTACTTTATCTTTGATTAATATAAGATCAAAGCAATTGCTGGCAATGAAGTAGTTACAGCAGATCTGATACAAATTGTACATCGACATTGAAATTGACCCGCATCCAAGTGTTCTCAATGTAACTTGTGCCCAAATGTGGTCAAAATCAAGGGGAAATTTGGATCTTGATGCTACTTGTCACTTGTGGCAGCCCAATGTATTGGAATTTGTAGAGAGATCACTTTATATCTCTATGTACTACGAATTCAAGCAATACAAGTTGAAGAAATATCGCAAAAGGCACCAACTTTCGGGCCAATCGGGTGTTGTGAAGAAATGCTCTAAACACAAAAAACACAAAACCAATCATATGACATAACACAAACTAATAACACAAAACACAATTAGGGTTAGGTAACTCAAAGAAAATGAACACAGAGAATAATGAAGTGAATGACTACTGACTATACAATGCTCATACAGCAAACACACTGTTATTTAGTGAATGAATACTGAACCTCGAACTCTCGTATCTTTAGGATCAAGGCAAAGGTTATGAGCTGGAGAGTGAGTCGTACTCCAAATGGATCCCGAAACATAGCAAAGCAGCCTCCATGTGTCAAACACCAACAAACGCAACTGCTATAACTGGATCTGATGTATACGACAGTGTGCAATGATGAAGCGGATACAAAAAGCACATACAAAAGTACCTAGCAACTATCCAAAGGAAAGAAACAAGCAAACATAGGCTGGCTGTTGTTGGGCGATAGGTGCAGAGGCTGATGGCAACAATGCAAATGATGACGATGACAACTAGAGGAGAGAATCACTGCGAACAAAGGGCATAAACGCTAAATGCATACAGAAGGCTGATGGCGATTGGATACAAACTTCAGACAATGCTCTAGATGATAGCAATACCGTTTCCAAAGGGTGATGATCAGATTATCCACAAGGACAATGGCACTCTAGTTGTCACAGTAGACAACTATAGGCACCTCACAAGGAAACTGAAGCGCAGTCAACAAGTTCCTCAGATAGATGGCCTCAGTGGTACCATCAAAGAGAGCCCTATACTCAGCCTCGGCCATGAAAACTACCATTGTCTCCTGCTTACGCCTAGCCCAAGAGATGGGTGCCATACTCAAGGTAAAGGATAGCCACCATGGGAACGCCAAGTGTCAGAATCTTCTACCCAATCACTAGCAATGTACCCTTATAAGCATAAAACATAACCATAAGTCCATAATTCTAAGTACACCTTAAATATAATAACACACAAAGATAAGTAATCCAATGAGGTGCCCTAGGCGCATTAAAATATTGACTAAGTTAGTTATGGTATGTATCAACCCAAGTAGCTTCCCTACAACAAATTGACAGGTGTGGATATCAAAAGGCTAACTCGAGGTATCCTTATACAAATGGACAATGGGATTAAGAGGCATGGCCACTGGCCGTGTCTGATTAATACAATATCGTTCCACCAATTGTAGGGCGTATTTCTGCTATGACAGAAAGATACTTCCCTCGAATCAAACGATTTCCATTCACAAAATATAAGACAATAAACCAAAGTTGATCATCTTAAGTGTAGCGTAAAGCTTTGCCTTCATTTTTGCTATGACAACAGAATTTGAGCCAATGAGAAGTATGTTATCAACGTACAACAAGATAAAGCTGACCCCTGTACATGTGATGTACACATATAGATTTGGATCATAGAGGGTAGAATGGTATCCATGAGCCTATAAAAACTTGTCCATCCTATGGTACCAAGACCTTGGCACTTGCTTCAGCCCATAAAGAGCTTTCCGCAAGCGAAAGACCTTATCATTCTGGTCAATAGAAGAAAAGCCGAGAGGTTGCTCCACATAGACTTCCTCCTCCAATAACCATTCAGAAATGCACTTTTGACATCCATCTAATAGATCAGCCAACCATGGTGAGCAACTAACACAACCAACAAATGAAAAGATATCAACCGAGCGAAAGGTGCAAAGGTTTCTTCATAGTCAATGTCATACTTTTGCCTAAAACCTCGTACTCCAAGGCAAGCCTTGTGTAACGTTAGCCTTTAGCTTAGTCCTAAAGATCCACTTTGTCTCAACAACTCGGCTTATATCAAGGATGATTCACCAAGGTCCAAGTTCCATTTTGGTTGATACAATCCAGTTCCTTTTCCATGGCCTCATGCCATAGAGTCCTAGAGAACCTCCTGCCACCTGTCCGGCTCGAAATGTGAAATATAATTAGTTGTAAACAATGATGCATAGGAAGTCTGGGAGGCAAGCCAAGTATATATTCTAAGGCCCTCCGGAGTAAAATCCAATGGAAGGATCCAAGTCCCGTATGGTCTGCTAGTACTAGCAAGGTAATGGGTCTCATGGAGAGGGCCTAGGAGCTAAACTATTTGTTTGCCAAGACTCGATATAAGTAGATCAAGCGAGTTATTGACAAGCCAATGCCAGTCCACTACATCTCATTCAGAGTATCATGACCCTGATCATCTCAATGTTCCCTAGATTAAAGAGGGCCTGTATCGGTGGAGATTCTTATCTACAGATCGTGATTGAATCAAACAGATCGTCTTGTACACTTTATAAGCCGGGCACAAGCAAGTCTTTGATTAACTTCAATGGCTGACCTGTCTGCCAAGGTTTTGTGAATGGATGAAGCCTAAGTTTGATGAGGCACCAAAGATTCTCCCCCCTTGCAAAGAGATGCTGCAGATGGGAACAGCAGCAGTTTCAGTAGGGGATAGTGTGACCAGCAAAGTTCATTCTCTTCAGACACGAGCCAGCAATTTACACAAGCTGACAGCCAGTCTCGTCCACAAAGTGAAAAAAGCCCTCTGCAGTTTGGTCAGGTCAGATTGATGATGGAACCACCCACTATCTTATGTGACAGACAGCTGTGACGCATGATTTGAATAAGCAAGGAATCTCCGACTAGCAGCTTTTCCTTGAGGCAACTGATGATGCCCAATTCTCAGATTTGGCACTACTATTGGCCCCAAAAACACACAGAAACATGCACAAGCAATCCCCGCAGTACTGCAAATTATGCTTGCAGAGATCTTCGATTACTTCGTTGTAATAAATCTCGTTAATGTGAGTACCACATCGATTTACTGGATCATTCACACGATCGTCACACTAAGTGCGGTCGCATGCAGAGATGCTTCAACAATGTGTCTCGTTTATGTGACTGCCCAATCGGGTCACCTGTGGGATCAATTACTCTGAGAGTGTTTTGCATGCCTGGCCACCAGTTCAGAAACGCGCATACAGGCATAGAGACACAAACAAGTATAACGATATCGGACGGCTAATTCAGATAGCATATGCACGTCTTGGATAATCCTTCAATGCAAGATAGCAAGCGCAAAATCAGACTATGAAAAATGAGATACCTTTGATTGGAGAGGAGCAGAGCACAGAAGATGCAGAAGCCATGGCGTCCAATTCCAAGAGTGCTAGTTGATAGTTGATCGAATGAAGTCTGTATGAAAGTCTTCAGAGAGTGTCTGCACTGTTGGGACAGCTTCTGTGAAATTGAACTAGTAGTATCAACATGCAAAACAAGCCAAATAGAAAGAAGACAATACCTTAGCCCCTAGCCTACTTCCAAGGACTCACATATACTAATCTAAATCTCATACAAGTTTCTTACAATGCTTAATTTGGGCCTTTTCTAGGTGTCTTTGTAGAGAACTTTGATGTTAGCACATAAAACAAGGGCTCACTATCGCGCACAAGAGCATTGCCCTTTTTTTCTACACGAGAGAGAGAGAGAGAGAGAGAGGCAAAGAGAGCACCCTTTTTCTTTAATTTTTTAAAAATAATTTTTTCTTTCTCGAAAGCAAGATATCCACACATTTCAAACCCAAATGGACCACTTACCTAAAGTTAACAATGGGTAAGTTTATTGGGACTTGCACCACCTTATCACCCCACCATTGCACAACATATGCCCTACAAGGCAATGCTAACAAGAGAAAATGAAGCTAATGATAGGATCTATTTCTACAATATCACTACACAATATCACTACATTTTGGTTGCATCTGTTGTTTGATCTCAACACAGAAACACGCATTCTAGCTGTATACCCCAAAATTTGCATGCCACTAATCCAACTTCCCAGTAAAAGCATGATCACTTGATGATTTCTAGTCATGCTCCACCAAAGTTTGCCCAACCTTGCATGAACCACTAGATGTAAAAGGCATTGGACAACTCAATTGCACCTTTAGGGAAGCCTTTGCAACACACGAACATATAGAGTAGAAAGACTTGACATTATCTTCTAACACCGCAAGTCAACTCATGCTCCAGTTAGCATTGGCCTAACCTAATGGCATTGCCCAAAAAGTCTCAAAGCTCACTTGCATAATATGCAACCCTTTGCATCACTATCTAAACATTCGAATAGAGTAGAGACACTTCACATTATTCTCCTATGGTAGATTAGGCCTAAGTGCTAACTTAACAACACTATATGGAATTTCTAAGATTTTAACCTTACAAAATAAGTCCTCAATCATCTATTTAGCACTTGATGCCCATGATCGAAAAAGTCCATATATGCTAAATGAGTTTAAATTTAAACATAAAAAGAGTGAGCAAATGTAGAAACCTAGCATTTTTTTCCATTTCAATGCTATGGATAAACAAAAGGATGAAGAAATCTAGTACCATTAGAACAACACAAAGAGAAAGATAAGGGTGGGTTGCCAAGTATTATTTGTTGCAAAGCTTATTACGCATCCAATTCTTTTGCAATGTAGCTTGACACAATATGCCTTTCTTCATAAGCCCACTAATTAAAGTGCTTAAGCCTCCTTGCTTTCATAATCTATATGGTTTTGGCCTAGCTTGTGTCAACTTCTAGACACTTCATAGCATGCATCCATGCTTATCATGGTCGTAACTATCTTAGCATAGCATGGCAATGCACTACATGAATATTGGAAAAGTTTCCAGGTTGTAAACCGTATGTAGAGTTGTAAGCAAATTGATGGTTTCAAAAATACCAAGTATGCCAATGCATCCATGGATGAGAAGATGAATTCCCACACTAATAAGAATTTATGCAATGTAAGTAGAAAAAGTCACATATATACCAAACAACTATCATGTGCATTGCATGAACAACACTAACCAATACAGTCTATTAGAAACATAAGCATTCAAAAAGACAAGTTGTATTAATACAAAGAACAACCGTAGGCCTCATTCTCTTGATAGCTCTCCATAATATCTTCCTCACTATCAATCTATGACCCAAACGAGGTCTCTCCACTAAGGGGTGCACAATGTGGTCAACCTATGGATCATGATCATAATAATCAAATGAGTAGCATGGATGCTCAGAATCCATGCATGCACATATCAATGGGGATATACCACGACCCATTGCGAGAGCTAATCCTTGAGGAGGACACAATGCATCCAAAAAACTTTGTACAAAGCTAACTTTGTGTTGCATATCAACTCTGAGAAGGGACTCTTTACCAGCTACCATCGTTTTACCCAAAATTGGCAAGTAGTGTCAAAGTACATGATGTCCAAAGTCTATATCCTATTTCTTGTGAGTTTTGAGGACTCCATGAGCTATACTGAAGCCAACCCTCCACAATGTTGAAGCATGTAGAGAAGAAAAATATCCATCTATCACATGAAACCAACACAAAAAGTACATGATGTCCAAAGTCTATATCCTATTTCTTGTGAGTTTTGAGGACTCCATGAGCTATACTGAAGCCAACCCTCCACAATGTTGAAGCATGTAGAGAAGAAAAATATCCATCTATCATGTGAAACCAACATAAAAATAACATTGTGATGACAAAATTGTTAAATATTAAAGATATCATACAACAAGCATTGCCTCAATGGAGGTACCATCAACCATCATCTCCCCTATCGTAACAATGTCCTCTGCATTAAACCTACACATGACCTCTAGATTAAAATGGTATGCATGCCTCTCAATCCATGAAAAAGAAGTGCCTAGGGTGCACAACATAGAAGACCAAAGGTAATTAGGATTAAAAATCAAGGTGAGCTTCTTAAATATCTTGAAAACCTAACTGAGATAGATGCAAGACAAACGACCCTATCTAGGGTCTACCAAGCATGTCGATGCAACCCTAAGCCCATGAGAAATGTGGTCCTCTATCGCTCTATTCCATGGTGAAATGCCATCTTTACCTGATGATGTATTTGTAGGGAGAATCTAAGAGAATGAAGCCAATGGATCAAGGCAACACAACCCTCCTCTTCTTATACACAACCCAAGCTTATCTGTGCCAAAATCCGCATTTCTAGTGAAAGATGTGAAATCCCTATCCATGGCTATGTAATCAGTGTTTCCAAAAAGTGGAAGACATTGTGTCATCCTTTGTGATGGCCTGTAAAAATAGATCCATCTATTCATTTTGAGTCCAAGCATGCCTCTTCCAAGGTAGCCTCTTCATAAAGTCCCAACCTCACTAAAACATCCATTCATACTAGTTTTGAATACACATGTACATGTGCATGCATGCCCATGCATGTATGCACGTGTATGCATTTATTGAGTGCTCACACACTTGTATAGACCATCCATATGACATATAGTAATACATATAGTTATGTATATGTATATATAAATAATAGCTAATGTATATCATGTTCAAGCCATGGAGGAGAGAGCACAAAACTTGCACCAAATATAACTTTTAAGGTCTACTTAGACATCTGAGATCTTTTGATTCAAAGTGTCCTACTATGGATGCACCAAGAATACAATCAAATGTAATGGAAGGAGAAGTTAAGGCAAGTGCCCTATGTGGGGATTTTGAGGCAAGAAAATGGAACTTCGGGTGTCTTCAGTATTTCACTTTCCCAAGTGTTTTGTTGTTTGTGAATACTACATGTACTATTGCCATTCCGCAAACAAAACTAATGCTGTCAGGTATACAATACACCAAGGGTATAGCAACCACTCTATCTCTAATGAAGTCTACAAGAATGACATGTCAACCATGGATGCCTTGGTGAAGCAAAATGCCATTCTAGATCTCAACAAAAAATGCAAAAAGGTGGAGACAAGTGTTGAAAGCGAGTTAGACTTGGAAATGATTGATGGAATTGTCAACAATGTGGAGGGTGAGCATGGAGTTGAAAGACTATTAGAGAAAGTTACTATTGTTATCTAACAAAAAAAGGTGAGCATTTCTATATTGCTATGGCTAAGGTTGTCATTCGACATGAAATTGATCATTGCCCTTACTTTTGCATTCTTATAGGATTCAAAGAACCATGAATATAAACAAGCAAACTATACAAGGGATTAGTCTCAGACCTTGAAGCATTGCTAGAGTCAAAGGATAGAATAAACAAGTGTTACCCTTACTTTCATAGCACCTTGTTCTTGAATCAATTGGCTCACATAGAGAAGCCATATATTTTCAAAATGTCTACTATTGGTCCTAGATGTGGAGTGAATTCAATTAATGACATGAGACTTGGAGCCTCATTGGAGTGATAGTTCATGTATTTTGATCATGTTCACTCTACTAATTGGTGGATGTGGTTTGTATTTGGAAGTGAATTTTGGGTGATGGACTAGTACTTTATGTAACTAGTGTTTAGGTGATGGTTTTTATTTGGAAGCAATTTTTCGATTTGACAACTATGACAATGTATTTCACATTTTGGTCTTATTGAGCTCACTGATGGATTTTAAATGAAAAGCCTACACTATAGTGTTTTGGTTTTCATTAATATACTATTAGTGTTTGGGTGCAAGTTTTGGTAGCTAGGACAGTCTCTTATTATTTCTCTTGATTGTGCCTCAAATATTTCTTAGTTAGTGTATGCTAGTATGTTTGTTTTTGGCACATACATGAGAGTAAATCTTACTACTATATTATTTTAGCTATAGGTTCAGAAAGCCCCGAACCTCCAGAGGGCTTCCCGAACCTACCTCCTTTTCCAAATCTCCCTTTTTTAATCAAAACCCCTTCCCCTCCTCTTTTTCTCACGTGCAATATCTCATTTTCTCTTCCCCTTCCCTTTTTTCATTAAAGCCTTCTCTCTCCCCTCACCTCTCTTTTTAAAATTAAAACCCCTTCCCCTCTCTCTCACTTATAATCTCTCTCTTTCTTTTCCCCATCCATTTTTTTATTAAATTCTTCCCCTCTCCCCCCTCTCTCTCATGTGTAGGGCTAGGTTCTCTCTCTCTCTCTCTCTCTCTCTCTCTCTCTCTCTCAATTAGATTAAACTTTTTAATTTAAACTTTTTTAATTAAATATTTAAAAATTAATTTAAAGTTTTTCGAACATAGTTTTTCATACATTTTGAGAAGGAGATAGAATAAGAGAGAGAGAGAGAGAGAGAGAGAGAGAGAGAGAGAGAGAGAGAGAGAGAGAGAGAGAGAGAGAGAGAAGAAGGATAAAAAGAAGGGGGAGAAAGAGGACAGAGAATAGCCTTTTTTAATTAAAATTTTTTCTTCTACCTCTCCCCCCTCTCTCTCATGTGCAGGGCCTAGGTTTTCTCTCTCTCTCTCTCTCTCTCTGTTCGTTTTGTTTAATTAAAATAAGGGGAGAGAGAGAGAGAGAGAGAGAGAGAAAGAGCAAAAAAAAGAAGAGGAAAGGGAGGGAGGGAGAGAGATGGAGAACAGAGAGAAAGAGAATTATAGAGAGATGAAATATAAAATTTAATAGAGAGAGAGGGAAAAAAAGGAAAAGAGAGGAGAGAGGGGGAGAGAGAGGGGGAGAGAGACAGAGAGAAGAAAATGAGAGAGAGAAAATAAGAAGAAGAAGAGAAAGAATTTAAACACAGTGAGAAAATTATAGAGAGAGAAAATATAAAATTTAAGAGAGAGAGTGAGTGAAGAAAAGAAAAAAGGAAAAGAGAGGAGAGAGGGGGGAGAGAGACAAAGAAAAGAAAATGAGAGAGAGAAAATAAGAAGAATTATAGAGAGAATTATAGAGAAAGAATTTGAAAATAGAGAGAAAATTATAGAGAAAGGAAAGATAAAATTTAAAAGAAAGAGAAAAGAAAAATAAAATAAAAAAAGAGAAACTTTCTTTTTAATTAAAACAAGGAGAGAGAGAGAGAGAGAGAGAGAGAAATATACAAAGAGCAAAAAAAAAAAAGAGGAGGGAGGGAGAGAGAGAGAGGGGGGAACAGAGAGAAAGAGAATTATAGAGAGAGGAAATATAAAATTTAAGAGAGAGAGAGAGAGAGAAAAAGAAAAAAGGAAAAAAGATGAGAGAGGGGGGATAGAGACAGAGAGAAGAAAATGAGAGAGAAAATAAGAAGAAGAAGAGAGAGAATTTGAACATAGAGAGAGGAAAGATAAAATTTAAAAGAAAGAGAAAAGAAAAAATTTAAAGAGATTTTAAAAAAATGAAAAAAGAGGAGAGAGAAGGAAAGGAGAGGAGAGAGAGAGAGAGAAGAAGAAAGAGGAAAAAAGGAAGAGAGATGAAAAAAATAGAAAACTCTTTTTAAAATTTACATATTTTTTGAGAGAGAGAGAGAGAGAGAGAAGATCAAATTTAAAAGAGAGAGGAGAGAAGAAAAATATAAAATCTAAAAGGGAGAGAGGGAGAGAAGAAAAAAACGAAAATTAGGAGAAACGGGAGAAGAAGAAAAGGGGGCGGAGAGAGAGAGAGAGAGAGAGAGAGAGAGAGGAGAAAAAGAGAGAGAATATAAGCATAAAGAGAGAATTATATATAGGAAAAAGATAAAATTTACATACTTTAAGGGAGATTGGGGAGAGGGGATAGAAAGTGAAAGAAGAAGAAGAAGAGAGAGAATATGTAGAGAGAGAAAATATAAAATTTAAAAAGAGAGAATAAAAAATAGAGGAGAAAGAGAGAAGGAAAAGAGAGGAGAGAGAGAGAGAAGAAAAGGAGAGAGAGAGAGAGAGAAAAGAAAAAAATTTAAAAAGAGAATGAAGAGAGAGAGAGAGAAGAAGAAAAAAAAGGAAAAAAGAGGAGAGGGAGAGAGAAGGAAAAGAGAGGGGAGAGGGGGGAGAATAAAAGGAGAGAGAGAGAGAGAAAAGAAAAGTGGGAAGAGAAGAGAGAGAGAGAAAACCAAGAGAAAAGAAAAAATAAACTAAAAATAAAAGGCAAAGAAAGAGAGAGAGAGAGAGAAAGAAAATTTAAACATAGGGAATTTGGGGGAGAGAGAGAGAGAGAGAGACGAAAAAGAGGAGAGAGAAGGATGAGAAATGGATTGTTGAGCGAAGTTGCCGTGTGATAGCACGACAGCTTCACTTGCTGCTTCGAGGCAGCGAAGCTACCGCGAAGTGGCCTAGCGTTCTGTGCGCGCGAAGCGCGCTGAGAGTAAATGCATTCTTATTGTAACAAAAGTATAGGATGAGAATAGTTTATCTTTCATCAATTCATGTTCATGATCAGTCCATTCATGCTTGGTTTCTTGTGTTGCTTGCTCCAAGTTTTCTTGGTTTATAGGAATCCTCTTCTCTAAATCAAGAACATTAGTCTTGCAATCTTAAAGTCACATTTTGCTTTATTTAATAGGGACTAAATCTACCCCAAGTGTGAGAGTAGGTGTGTAGAATGGAAGATGTACATTGTACTTTGCAATGCCAAGCATCACTTTACTTTCTTTGACAATGTTTAGTAGCTCTACACTAGTAGCACATGCACCTTGGTTAATCATGTTATTATTAGCTCACCATTACATAAGGTTTTGTCCATGAGTAGTAGCTCAATTGGAGAGGGAAGTGTGTGAGTTCCAAGTGATCAGCGATTCAATTCCCCTCAATGAGCAACTTAGCGACACTTGACCCTTTGGGAGGATGAAATGACACTCAAGTAACTAGGTGACATCCCAAATTCTCAATGAAAGTACCATAATGGCATCACATTTAAAAAAAAAATCCCCATTGCATAAGATTTTGGATCACTTGACATGTTAAGAAACACACACCCCCCCCCCCCCCCCGGCAAAAAAAGAAAATGTATGTTTAAGAAAGCTCCCCTCGAAAATGACACATTTATGAGTCAAGTGTCCTCTTATAACGTAGCTTGTAACATCTTTACTCTTGCTTTTGCATGCTAAGCCACAAGCTAATGGTCATGCAAGCATTCAACCTAACATACATTATCTTAAAAGTCATTGTACTTTGGTAAAGATAGGCATGCTTAAAGCTTGGATAAACATCACAAACTTTATGTGCTTATTTTCCAATTCAATATGGAAACATATGATGAAAAGCTTGAACAATTAAAAGGTCACTTAGAAGTCCATTTACTACCTCTCTAATAATGATTATCTAGTGAAGATAGAGTTATCTCTCTTCACTAGTCAAATTTGTATTGGTAAAATTAGAATCTATACTTGCTCTATGTATGTTATTATTTGCCACATTTAACCTCTATGTATGAATACATATCATAGAAAAATTGTTGTACCCTTTATTAGCATTTCCCTTTAGGGCATATGCTTATAGAATGGTGCGGTGGCAAGGTGGTGCATGGCTCCAAAAATATTACCTCTAGTTTACTTGAGTTAAGTGGTTCATTCTCTTAAATGGAGTGGCCCATTTCTTGAGTTAATAGTTATGGATCTCTTTTTTCGAGTACGTGCTTTGTTGGAATAGGAAAAGAGATGTGGATATCTTAGTGGGATAATTAATAACTTAATATAAGAAAAAGGAGATCTTACTTTTAGCCATAAAACTAATATTGAAAGAGATACCTATAGATGCTTGTATGTATTAGAGACTTCACTTCCATGGTTGGACGTATGCAATCTCTCTCTCTCTCTCTCTCTCTCTCTCTCTCTCTCTCTCTCTCTCTCTCTCTCTCTCTCTCTCTCTCTCTCTCTCTCTCTCTCTCTCTCTCTCTCTCTCTCATATGTGCAACTCTTTGAGTCACAAGTCTTTACATCGTTTGAGCACCTCATTTGCTTGTCTAAAAGTTAATCCTTATCCTTCAATTCTTCTTCCAGAGGCTTTGTTTCATTGTTCAATATTTTCAATTTGCATGGCTAATTCTTGTGTTGTAAAGAAATCAAGAAGATCTAAATGTGTTACTTCCATCTAGTCCTTAACATGCCATTCAACTTCAACTTGATGAGAAGGGTTTGAGCACTCATTATCTTGAAGCTCAAATGCAACCAAGTAAGGCAATAAGCTCAATTTTAAACTTTGTGTTGGGGTAAAAGGCCTCTGGGCCTGCCCGTGTACATTGTGACCGCCCATTCTTTATTCATATATAATATGATAGTGCAATAAGGTTGTCAGTTCAGTTGGATAGCACCTACATTGTGTGTGCTCTTCTCTCCCGAATCTTCCTCTTCTCCTTCTCCACTGCCATTTCATCCCCTTCAACTGGTATCAGAGCTTTGGATCAGAGCTTGATTGTGGAGCTTGGCTCGGCATTACTTCAGCCCAGATTGAAGACCTAGAGCTTGGAGCTTCAATGCTAGCCATGGCTTATTCCCCTCGAGGTAAGATTTCATCTCCCGCCTCTCCCTGGCCCTCATAAGCTCTTTGCAGGTGTTCCTTGGCTTCATTGGGCACCTTGTATGTCCCCATTTGCCCCCTTATCCTTAGCATAACCAACATACCCCACAATAGCAGCTCACATTTTTTGCATCTGTTATCAAAATGTGGCTCAAATTTCCCATTTTATCTCATATCTCGAGCATCCAGAACCTGATTTAGGTAAGATAAGAGTCTAACTTGGGGTTTTGGCATGCTTCAGATGCAATGGTGATGTCAGATCTGCCAATTCTGATCACATAATTTTCTATAACAGATCTAAGTTAATTTACAACAAGAAAATGTCATGCTCTTAGCTTATGTGATGCTCCGAGGCCTGATATTTGATGCCCAAATGCTTTGGGGATGTTTGCCCAATGTTTTGAGATGCTTTGGGACTTAGTTTGAGCTTCCATAGCTTGATTTATGCAGGGATTTATTGTTGTACATTGTTTAGGTAGCAAGGTTTTATCAGGGACGGCTTATGCATAATGCTCTTTGTTGACATTCGGGTGTCCTGTTGGATGTATTGATGCTTGGTCATCATGGTTTATGCCCGTATATGCTATTTGAGAGATATTGAGCCTTGATTTGGATGCGAACACTTTGTTCTTGGTTAGGATTTATGCTACCTTGGTTGACATGTTATTTTACATCCAGTTTGGTTATGCCTATGGTCTATGAGTGCTCCCGACTACTTGGGATGATATGTTGATGTATTTAGATGATGCCACTTTGATGTTTATGCTCCTGGATGCTTCTTGAGCAAAAAGTAGAGCTCAATTCTTGGTTCACTGTTTTTTTTTGTAGCTGGCATTTCACTTGACAAGGTTTATGCCCCGTGCTAGCCATTATGAGATTGATGTCTAATGCGGATGCTTTTGGGTTCGGCTATAGTATGGCACATGTTTGGGCTTGAATCGACTTGCATTTGAGAATTTTGTGGAGCAGTTTGCATTTGGTTGGCTTATCACTTATGCAGCTTGGATGCTATTTGGCCCTTAATGCCCCGATTATGGATCTTAGATTTACTTGGATGCAGATACATGTTTGAGCAATGCTTGCTCCATTGTCTTGGTAGTTGGTTATTGAGCTTTCATTGCTCATTGATGCTTGGTTCTTTGCGGGTTACTCCTTGATCATTGGATTTCTTGATAGTGCTTGGGTTTAGTAGTTATGGCTTTGTTGCTTCTGTGTTGCCTAGCTTCTATGCTAGTTGGGTTGCTTTTGCCCATACTAGTGAGAGAGCAGTTGCTCTTGATGCTTACTCGGCTATGCACTTTGTCTACTATCATGTACTTTATAGAGCCACTTATTTGGATGTTGTTGTACAGATACTTGGGCTTCTCCTGGAGCTTGACCATTGTAGGATCTTATGCCACTTACATGTCTCGCATTGACTTGGATGCTACTTTGTGGTCTGATGTACTGAAGAGTCATGTTTGCCATTATGGTTATGGGCTGATTTCATGGCTGAATACCATATGCTCTTATGACAGATGTCTTATGCTTTACCACATTGTGGTTGGTTATGTCATGCAGTTGGCTATGACTCTTCTTCATGTGGGAGCTTTTGCATCCTTGGTTGATGCCTTTATGTCCTCCCATCTGTTGAGGTTTCATGAGCCTTTGCATTATGCTTCTACCACTTGTGCTTCTACTGATAGTTGACTTGATGAGTAGGTTCCCTATGTTGGGACAACCCTCGGCTCCTTGAGCTCTATGGATACTATGGATAGCCCTATTCATGATGACTTGGATTCCTTGTCGTCTTCTGCAGGTTCTTCTACTTCAGATGATGTTTGCTTCCATTGTGGGAAGCTTGGGCCTGTTCAAAGAAAATGCTTTAGACGGATTAGAGAGCAGCAGAGACAAAGACGGACTCGACATGAGTAGAGAGTCAGAGATATAGCAGATGCAGCAGGTGTTACCACTCTTACTAGTGGTGAGGTACATGCAGTTACCCATGATGATGCAGTTGAGCATGTACTCCTGTCATCTTGTTTCCCTACAGCTTACTTGCTCAATGATCATGCCTATGCATTTGATTGCCTTTTGGACTCTATGGCATCTTGTCATGTTACCCCTCGTAGAGCATGGTTCTCTTCTTACACAGAGGTTGACACATGTATTGATTTGGGCCTTGAGCAGTCTTATGCTATTGTTGGTACAGGGGATATACAACTAGTTTTGCCTAATGGGACTTCTCTTATACTCAAGGATGTTTTACATGTTTCCATGCTTAGTAAGAGCTTGATTTCTATTAGTCAATTGCATAATGCAGGATATACTATTTCTCTTCAGGATAGGTCATGGAAGATCTGTCGTGGTTGCTTGGTTTTGGCCAGAGATTCTAGAGTTGGTTCTCATTACCCAGTGCATGTCTCTCATGTGGGAGATTCTATGGTTGCAGTTATCCGGAACTTGTCCATTGTGTAGTATATGGACCTATGCTTTCCTAGTCACTTGGTGGAGCATCGTACTTTGTGACCCTTTTTGATCATGCTACCCACTATGTTTGGGCTTTCCCATGGTGCAAATTGAGGATGCTATAGTTATGCTTGATAGGTTTATGAATTCTGCTGGTAGTAGGCCTAAGTGCTTATAGATGGATTATGAGAGTCATGCTCTCTCTCCCAGATTTCGAACCTCTTGTCAGCAGTATGGCATTGATTTCTTGTGCCCATGGTATTATGGGATTGCTCATGGTATGTGCCTGACCTTACAGGCAAAGGTTGCTTCTATGCTTACCACAGCTGGGTTGTCTTATGGCTTTTGGGCTGAGGCCCTTATGACGGCAGTCTATTTGGTTAACAAGACGCCGTGCTTAACCTTGGATGGTATTACACCCCATGAGGCATGGAGTGGCATGCAACCCTCCTATGATTACTTGAGGATGTTTGGTTGCCAAGCATCTGTACGTATGCCACATGAGCCTATGCCATGTAGATGTATCCTCCTTGGTTATGGAGATGGTGACTTTAAGGCCTACAGATTATGGGATTTGGATGCCTAACAGGTCATACGCAGTCGTCATGCTATCTTCTATGAGATGTAGACACCTCTGAAGAGCGTTCAGTACGCTTTATGACTGATTTTACATCAGTTATAGTGCCATTACAACAAGTTGTTTATGCTGAAAATGAGGTGCTTATTGGCCCAGATGACATAGCTATGCATAGCAGTTAGGGTCAGGATGTTGGTGGTTAGTTGTTAGACCCCTTGCAGGCTCGTGAGAGCCATTTTCTTGTAGTTTTAAAGGTTGAATAGCCAGCCATATGTCAGTCTTCTGCTTTTTGTTGAGGCCACATGTAGTCTTGAGACCCCGTTGAACGAGTGTCTAGGATATTGGCTCTCTTTCAGTGATTGACTCTAGAGAGTTTGACTGCTCTTCGCTATCTTGTATGCGCTACGGTGATGCTATGCGCAACTATGATGCTTTACAGTCGTGCACTAATGAGTTATGCTTACTTCATGAGAAGCATTCTTGGATTGCTCCATTATATGGATCTGCGGGATCGCTTATCTCCTAGATGTCATGGACTCGGGGATGCTTGACTCTTCTTTTGCAGAGGTTCTCGACACTTCTTGCAGAACTTGCTTTTCGATTGGGCATTGGGTGACATGTCATGATTCCTCACCTTGTCTTTTTTTTTTTCTTTTCTTTGTCTTCACTCCCCAGCCACATTGTGTGTGCTCTTCTCTCCTGCCTCTTCCTCTTCTCCTTCTCCACTGCCATTTCATCCCTAATATGATAGTGCAATAAGGTTGTCAGTTCAATTGGACATCACCTACATTGTGTGTGCCCTTCTCTCCCACATCTTCCTCTTCTCCTTCTCCACTGCCATTTCATCCCTAATATGATAGTGCAATAAGGTTGTTAGTTCAGTCCATTTCATCCCCTTCACTTTGAACTAGGCCTAAGACTTAGATTAAAGCAATGGCTTTTTCTTTGTCTTCTCTTGCTACCATTATCCTGTTTCAAAATCTATTTAGGATCCTTTGAGCCAAATTCTGATTCCCCCCCCCCCCCCTCTCTCTCTCTCTCTCTCTCTCTCTCTCTCTCTCTCTCTCTCTCTCTCTCTCTCTCTCTCTCTCTCTCTCTCTCTCTCTCTCTCTCTCTTTCGTATGCATATAAGAACAAAAAAAGAAACCTTGCGCTACAAAATTTACAATACATGTATTTTCTCTGCCTTTCTCACATTTTTTTCTAATAAAACGTGTTGTTACTTTCACATGACTTGGTTCATCATATTTTTGGGAAAAGCAAGCTCTACTATTTACTTTGATTCTAAACCTTGACAAACTTGCAATTTGCAAATGTAGTGTTTCTGCGAATAGCAAGCTTTGTTGTTTGGTTTATTTATTAAGAACTCGCCCTGCAAAGAAGTTAATGTAACTTTCCACACACTATTTGTCACTTGTGAATGGAATAACTCTAAGGGAATTACCTCTCTCTCTCTCTCTCTCTCTCTCTCTCTCTCTCTCATATGCATCTAGAAGCAAAAAAAAACACTTATATTGCAATAATATAATTGAACAATAAAATATTGCATAAATTTGTTATTCATATGAATCACATCAAGAAAATACTTTGGTTTTGTTGTAAATGTTTATAGCTTAAGTAGATATCTTTTGCCAAAGTATGACATGTCATAATCCAATATGCAAGTACTTTCTATGCTCAAGTACAAGAAATTTCTATTTGCAAAGTGTTGAACTAATCAATTGGGATTATTGACATATTAGAGATCAAACCACTCTTATTGTCTTACTATGTATTTCATGCGTCCGTTCGCTCAAATTAGGTATGCTCTCTCAAACAAGAAATCTTGCACTACAGTAGTACATTTAAATAGTTAAAAACTTGCACGAATTTTTTGTTCATAGTATGAATCAGATCATAAAAATGCTTTATAACATGTAATTATAATGTGCAATAATCTAGTGGGCAAGAAATTTCTATCTATAGAGTGCTCAACTGGAATAAATTTCTGTCTTTGGAAAGTGGTGAATATATTTATTGATTTTGTTGGGGCATTAGGCATCAAAGTAATCTTGCTATCTTATTGCTTTTCATTCACTAAATTGTCTAGGTCAGTTGCAATCTCTAGTTCTATCTACAAACTATCCAGCCTCTCCTCATTCAATTAAGAATGCGGTCAAAATAATCAATCTCTAGTTTGATATCAAGAATATGTGATACATGTTCAGCAAGTAGTGATGATCTTATTTTAGAAAACCAATAGCCATCTAGATGCCTATAAGTATCCTAGTTTATGCAATTGAATTCTTTTTTGCTATACATTTGATGCATGTTCAAGAATGGCATGCTTGCTATACATGTGTATAGGAACATTTGCTATAGTTACATCTAACTCAAATCTTTCATGAATAACATACATGTGCATAAATCTTCCTTCTACAGAGACTTCTAGGCCAACATAAGAATCCACCATAACAATGAAGGCAATCTTGTTTGTGTTGAAGATCAGAGTTGGAAGCATGAGAGAGTGTGCACAAGAGGGAGAGAGAGAGAGCTCAAGTACAAGAATAAGAACTTGCTTAGTCAATTGTTCAAGGTACAACTAGTACACTCTCCTCATCATTGAGTGTGTATTTTAGGGTATTTTTATAGCCTCTGGAGGAGTTAGGGTTAGGGTCTCCCTTTGTTTCCTTGTCCTCCAGTCAATTTACACCTAGCTACCCTTATCCTCTCAAGTATAAGGAGAGTTCCCATGCTTACTTCTCAACACTCCCCCTCAATGCCAGGTGGCATTGGATAAAGCATGATAGGATACCCCCCCTTTATCCACAATGAGATGCCTTTATAAATCAGGGTACAAAAGTAGGTTATAGGTAGAGAGTGTTACAAGACTCAAAAGAGTTAGTCATCTGTGGATTGGGAGGCAAAGTTGGCCTCCAATTCCTTAGGTACTTCTGGAACACTGGGACACTTACTAGTGATATGCCCAATCTCTTTGCATTTATTGCAATTCATTTTGTTGGGCTATTTCTTCCAGCAATTGCTTACAATATGCCATTTTTTTGACAAAAGCACTTACTAGAAGCTGTATGGACTAACACTTGCTCACTAGAAGTAAATGCTGAAGTCCCTTCAGTATGGTTTCTCTTCTCTTCATCCAAGCATGGCTTGATGATACTTGCCAAGGTTGGGTTTGGGATATTAGTTAGGGTAGTCACAAGGGTTGGAAATACCTTCTTCGCAGACTTTAGAAGGATGGCAATGGCATCTTCATCATGAATGGGTGCTTGAACGGAGGCCAGCTATGCCATAAGCCCCTTCATATGTGAAATAAACTTGTTGAGATCTTCTCCTTGTTTATACTCTAAGCTAAAAAACTCAATCTTTAGAAAGATATTGTTCTTCCCTATAGCACCGTAGAGCCTTTCAAGTTCATCCCACTTCTCCTTAGCAGTGGAGAGCTGGTCAATATGATGAATTAAAGATTCATCTAAATGAAGCATGATGATGGCATGAGCTCTTTCGTTATCTTCTACATCAAGGGGATTGGATGGGTCAATCACTTTGGTCCCTTTTATGAAGGGCCAGTAGCCTCGTTCCATCATTTTATATTTTACCAGAACTTGCCAGGGATGGAAATATTTTACATTGAACTTGCGAATTTGAGGCCTTACATCTGCATAGGCCATGGCCATTATAGGAAGGTCTTACCTATTGCCTTGAGCAATGGCAATGTCTAGTCCTTTACAAGTGGCCAAGTACAACCGAATAGCAGAACTGATAACCTTACAAATTATAACCAACTTTTAAAGTTGTAGAGTTGAAAAATGTTGGAAATCATACATTTGCAATATCTCAAGATAGGATTTAGGAGGTCCTGTTCTTCGAACAACCCTTGATTTAAGCTTTACTATTTTCCTAGGTTTCAATGAGGTGAACTTTGACTGGACTTCAAGTTCCTCCTAATAATGTGGCCTATTAGAGGAGTTCTTGGTGGAGCACGGCTTATCAGTCCACTCTATGCTATGGGATGAATAAGAGGAGAGTACAATAACACTTATATCTCTGATTTACTAGCAACAAATAGTATGGAGCATCAGTTGAATGCATCAATAGTGCTAAGAAGCACTCTTACCAACATCCATTCTAGTACTCATAATGTAGGTTGATCTTTACAAGCTTAATATTGCCCATGGATTGAGAAGCACTCTGCATTTAAGCTCCACATGGCAAGAAAAAATCTTGACAAGTGTTTTTCAGTGATTAAAATCATTGTTGATAATGCCCAGGTTGAGAAAAGTTGAAAATGAGTGAACTTGAAGCTCCTTGGCTATGGTTGCCAGAAACCCACAGTTAGGGTTTGGCTCATAGCCATAGTACATGAGGAATTTCTTCAAACCCTCTTAGAGGGAGATGGCCCACTGGGGGGCATTTGAAAGCCCTATGGCGGCCCCCATGATTGCACCTTCTATAGGTCATGATTCAGCTCGTATTAGGCCACCTACAAATTTGCGCCAGATTTCACGATTTGTGCAATGTTGCCATCCACTACGCCTTATGTCGGTCTATGATGTGCCATGCTAAGTCACCCTGAGCTGAGGAGAATATCTCTAGAAGAAGTTAGGAGCTGAAATGCTCTCCTCTACTCTCCCCAGGTCCTCCAACAGAGGTGGGTCAAGCTGGGTATGGTGGAAATGAGGGCAAATGAGAAGACAAGATTTCTTCTTGTGCACTTAGGTGTGTAGAAAGGCTGAGGGAAGTTGAGGGATTAGAGATTGCTCCGATACCATGTTGAAGATCAGAGTTGGAAGCATGAGAGAGTGTGCACAAGAGGGAGAGAGAGAGCTTAAGTACAAGAATAAGATCTTGCTTAGTCAGTTGTTCAAGGTACAACTAATACACTCTCCTCATCATTGAGTGTGTACTTTAGGCTGTTTATATAGCCTTTGGAGGAGTTAGGGTTAGGGTTTCCCTTTGTTCTCCTGTCCTCCAGTCCATTTACACCTAGCTACCCTTATCCTCTCCACTATAAGGAGAGTTCCCATGCTTACTTCTCAACAGTTTGGAATAATGTATTTTCTCTACATTTTAGCAAACAAGTTAGAAGCTTGAATCCCATTGCTAGTTTGTGCTATATGTGCAATGTATTCCAATAAGCTACATTTCTCTTTTTGGGCATATCCTAGCTGACCACTCTTGCAATGCATGTTGATGAAAGAATTTGCAAAAGAATTTCGTATTCCATAGACTTCCATGTAACTAGATTGTGAATCTACATGTGATTGCCTAAGGAACTTGCACCTACATAAGTCAAAAGAATAGAAGCAACTATGGTATTATCAAGAGAATGCATTTTATTTGCATTTGAGCATACATCATTTGTCTATCTTCTAGCCTCTTTAGGGTGGCATACATCTAGCTTCTATGGGAAAGTATCATTTGCTATTCTCAATACCCCCCTCAAATGATGAGTCTCTACCCTTGCTGGATTTTGCCCCCCCCTACATGATGACAGCCATGGCCTAGGAGACTAGCTCTTTGGCAGCCTAGTCAAGTTAAGGCTGGAAACTTTACATCTTTGGTAAGGGCTTTTACATCCACTATGGGAAACAAGATCTACTACGGGAAATAAAGATCCACTATGGGAAAACAAGATCCTCTACGGGAAATAAAGATCCATTATGGGAAAAATTCTTTGTTGTCAGCAGCGGAAATTTCTTTATCTTCTTGATGCTTCTTTGGCATCCTTTGCTTTTCTTGATCTTTTGGGTGTCTTTGATCTTCTTGGACTCCTTCTTGGTCCTCATACTTTTCATCTTTGACTTGTTCTTCATTATCTTGTGCTCTAGTCTTCTTTGTGAGGTCTTCTATTTTAGTGAGTTTGAGATGGGTACATTGCTGTGACTTGACATGACTTGTTGAACTATTACATAAATCTTGGGATACATAGCTTTTGGATTTCATATGGATTTGACTCATGGCTTGACATTACATTGGATTTTCTTCTGAGATCATACAACATCTTGTCCTTCATTTTGCTTGCTTTGTCACTCTTTTACTTTGCTTGCAACTTCTTTGACTTTGACTTTGCTCTTCTTGTCCCCCTCAAGCAAAGATACCACCAACTTTGAGGCACTAGAAATGTCTTCAAAGTCTTCGAATAAGATTATTGATTGCATTTTAGTATGGGTAGTTAGATTTCTTTCTGCAAGTAGGTCAATCAAGTCTTCCATGTAGTTGAAGTAACAATGATTGTGTCACTTTTCATGAAAATCATCCTTATAAAAGACTTGATTTTGGTCATTTCCATGATGGAAATCATATTCAAATAGCTGAGAATATTAAAAAAGTTTACACTTCAATGTGTCAAGGGACACATGCAAAATAGTATTAAGAGATACTAGCTTCAACTCATGATGACATAGACTTAAATAGACTAATTGTTACACAAGTGAATTGGGTTCCAAGATAGATTAGCTTGGACTCATAAACGCATTCTTGTGTAAGATGGACAATGACACTGACAATGACTCAAACTGATAGTATCATACCTTGTTATGAATGTCAACCAAGTACATGCCTTTATAGCTTTTTGGATAGTACCACTCTCCTCACTGTGCATATAGGATTCTGAACATCTCTTCCTAGAGCATACATCATTTGACTATCTTCTAGCCTCTTCAGAGGGCATACATCTAGTTTCTATGGGCAAGTATCATTTGCTATTCTCAACACTTACTAATCAATTGCTTCGCTCATTTTGCAAGTACAGTGCAACCTCTCTATACCTTTGCACATACCAATGTCTTAATTGTTGCTTTAAGTCCTTTATTATTGTGATACTCTAGTTTGGACTCACTTGTATACCCCTCTAATTCTCAAAACCTTCAAGTATCCCCTTATATCACAGTCTTTTATTCAATTGGTTTAGATCTCAATGTATTACTTCAATGTGGATACTGCTTGTTGATATTGTTTTAGGTTTATTTTAACACACACCCACACACGTGTGCATTGTAAAGTTTCCTTTCCTTCCAAGTATAATTTTATTTGCTTCAATCTTGTAACAAGGAATGAAAATAACTATGAATTAAAATAAGTGGTTTGCTATTCAATTTGTTTGCTTTGATTTTATACTATGAATTAAAGTACGCAGCTTGGTATTCAAAATTTTTGCTTTGATGTTATAGCTATGAATTAAAGTAGCTAGCTTGATATTCAATTTGTAATACACACAATCTAACACGAGAAGGGCTATTAAGTTTTTAATGTTGTAAATTTTCATCTCTATCTTGTATTTCTTTGTTGAAACACACACAACATACATGTGCTCTCTCTCTCCATGTCTTACTTTTTATAGATACACATACACATACACATGCTACTAATTGAATCGATATACCATTGACTTATATAGGTGCATGCACACACATATTACCTGTCCTTGCTCTTCTTTTATGCTCTGGATACTTATATTATGATAGGTAAACCTTTTGTTTACCCCACTAACCTAAAATTTTATATCTTTTTAGCTTTGTATTATCTTAGTTCATTATGAATCAATAATACATACATACTCACTCTTTATCCTTCTAGGTCCTTTTACACACACTCATGTATATATGGTTTTCTCATTACACATTTTATTGTATAGCTTTTCTACACTTGTAAGTAGACTAATACAATTACCTTTCTACATGCATAGGAATAAAGTGCCATACATTGTCATTGCTTTATCATTTATTGTGGACCGAGTATGTTGGATCCTCATATAAGGAACGACTAGTGCATATCTGCCACATTATAGGTGCAAGGCATCTAAAACACAGCCTTCCTTGGTTTATTGTCATAAAAACTCCACTCTCTTCAATATATCAATATATCATGCTCTAATTAGTAGCAATCATATGCATCATGGTGATTAACTAATGGACATTTTGAATGCTAGCACATCATTGCAGATTGATAAAAGATCGCCTCCCTTATTGCACTTGTTCAACATGAAGGCAGTAAAAGCTCCATTCCCTTAAATACATCAAGATATTATTATCTAAGGACTTATATTTTATCAGTAGTAGCAATCATATGCACCATGACAACTAGCTAATGGACATTTTCAATGTTGACATGTCATTGGAGATTGTTAATAGACTACATCCTTTATTGCACTTATTCAATGTGAAGGTGGCCTCCTTCCTAAAGTTGGTTACATGAAAATATAACATGGAGAGGAATGTTGATGCTATTTAGGGTCATGCCACACACAAGAAAATGAACTTGTGTATGTGATATGCACTTCAGGTTGCAACATCTACATGTAGTTAAGTTTGTCTTTTGGACTCTACCATATATAGACCATGTCATAGAGAGAGAAAGCACTCTTAGAGGAGACATAACATGATATCTACCGATCGACGGCTACTAGCTCCTTTGAACACTACCAAGTTCATGGGGTACCTCCAAATTTTGGAGGTAATTCATCAACTCACGAGAGTTTTGACATAGGCTAATGTTGGTTAGATCTGCCGTCCATGTGTACCTGGACTTGACTACATGGACTCGTGTAGGTAAAATTTACTTGCACTAGTCTTGGCTCTTAATGGCCACACCATAGTTGGCAATTGCCATCCTTTACTAGCCTAGCCTACCTATCCCCCTTCATTATTGAGAAAGAGGTGTGGTACTTTCTTGGGTTCAACATTGTATATACTCGCTACAACTTGGGCTTTATTATCTCCTCCAACTTACACGCATACTCATGAAGATGGATAAACATTTGTAATGATGTATGATACTCACTCATTGCTACCTTGTTTATTGCCTCTTCTATACTTATCTTGCAATTTGTGCTTTATTATCTTCCATATCTTGCACTCTAGTAATAATGATGGATATCTTACTATTGCCCTGGCTATAGCCTCATTTGTACATATGTTGCTCTAGCTTGCAACTATACTCTAGAAGATTGATACCTTAGTGTTTGCAAGGGTGTAAACTTTCCTAAGAATGTTATTCCAGCTTGCACTTGTATTTAGGGAGATGGCTACCTCAAGGTCTACAATGCAACAGGCTCTTAGGATACTATACCTAGACCATAATCCACCAACTTTTTTCATTGCTCTAACTACAATTTGTTAGGCTATGCAAAATGTTGTACTAATCACTACTCCCACGCAAGTTGAACAACCACTTAAATTGTCATATACTTCAAACCCATGTTGTCTAACATGACTTCATCGTTCATGCTCCAACTTGCTCTTGTATGTAGGAAGATGGACACCTTAGTCTCCCTAAAGACACATGCTTTCCTATTAGTGGTACTCATGGTCCTTCATTCTCTAGTAATTGACTTCAATGCTCTTGCTACCATTGGTTGTGCTATGCACGATGACATAATCTTGCAAGGTCATTGCGACTCTTATGCCAACTAAGATGGCCCACATTTTACCATTAGCTCGCCCACCATGTCTTCAAGTTCAACCCCTACTCAGATCCTTGAGAAACACCACTTGGGAGTTGTCTTGGCACTCACCCTATGCTTGCAAGAAAAATAGTTTTGATGGTTGAGTTCACACAGTATATCATCCAATTAGCAAGATCAAGTTATTTGGTTGGATATGTGATGAAAATGATGACTTGTGCTTATGACACATGCAACATAGGTTTATTTGCATTAATCCTTATTAATCAATGACCTAGCTAGCTTTCTAGGTAATAGGGTGCAACCTCTTCATATCTAGTTATGTACTATGTTCTTTCCATGTATTTGGTTAATTGGTCTTTGTATTGCATAGGCCTACCTCCATGGATCATCCCATATTTCTATGTTTTATGTAATGATTTTTTTTACAAAAATCATGCAATCTTTGTGGACTCTCTACCTACTGTAGTTTAGAGATAATCTTCTTAATTTTTCATTTTCAATATAACACATGTACTCATGAACATGGTATAGTGAAGTCATGCCCTTTAACATAATTTAATTTTTAGAGTTATCATCTCAATATTTGGATAATGTGTAGCTACACTCTCTTGGACTTCAAGATTTTCCATCATCTTGAAATTCATTAATGGATAGAATTGGTTGTATTAATCTTTTTGATCTATTAGCACTATGGGTAGACTGAACTTATTGCTAGACTATGTTATGTACATTCTAAGATTTGCTTATGACATCATGGCTTGGGAAGTTGGGAGCTTCATAATTGTCCCTTTCCTATGGACTGCACCCTAGCATACAATATGTGCTCCAATTGCTTTCAAATAAGCAGAACTTGTAGTAGACTCCTACATATATAATTTAACATGACTGTACCTTGTTGTATTACTAATTATAGGCAAATGATAGCATGTTTCATATCAATAACTGGGAGGACATACGTAGGCTATCTCTTCATCCCTTGCACTTTTACAACTGTTGTCTTATGATTGTGATAAAAACAATTGGCTCCTTTCTCTCACTCTAGAAAAAGATGGCTGGTAACATGTCCCTCTCATCATGACTTATCTTGAAATGCTTGCTCTAGCCCATTATGCTTCATGGTCATATTGGAAACTAGAGAAATATGGCTCACACACCACACTCTTGAAAAATATATCAGCTCATAGCAATGGAAACTTACATTCCTTAAGGAAGTACACTCTAATTAGCAAATCACTTGACTATGGATTGGTTCCCTATAGGCATTACTTCCTCTTATGGTAACCCATATTGTCACTACAGGGAATCTCTCATCCTTCATGTTACTCTTTCTCAGGCTACAATACATTGTATGATATCTATATCCATGTAGCATTCCAGCTTATAGAATTATTCAAGATAGCTAATAGATGACATGTAAGGTCTATGCAACTTTCTTATTGTCAAGTATGAGTGTAAGTCTAACTCAAAGTAGAGTAATGATCTAATTTACTAGATTGAGATTGTACAGTGCTTGCATGAAGTTTTCTCTAAAAGCATGACATAATACTATGCATTATTTTCCAAGTGCCTTAGCATGTTTGTTCTACAAAAGGTTATTGCATTGTCTGCATCTCAACATCTATAGGGAATTTAGTATATGGAAGGATCACTTCCACCCAATTATTACTCAATGATTGTAGGTATGTTCCTCTATGAAATATGCTTCCATGCTTTTGATCTAACAGGGTTCTTTGGCTACTATATTGCCTTGATTTGTGTCACTTGCACTATTAATCTACTATGGTGTGTACCATGGAACTACGTCTACTTAAGGGATGGTCCCTCTAATTCCACATCCCAATCATAGAAATCCCAAAATATAGTGGTATAGGTTGTGTGGTGGCCATACCTTTCTACATGCATAGGGATGAACTATGATACATTTTCATTGCTTTATCATTCATTGTGGATTGAGTATGGGTGGATCCACACATAAGCAATGATTAGTGTATATCCACTAAATTGTAGGTGCAAGGCAACCAAAACATGGCCTTCCTTGGTTCATTTCTATGAAAAATCCCTTTGATGCATCAATATATTATGCTTCGAGAACTTATTTTTTATCAATAGTAATCTTGTGCATCATGTTGATTAGCTAATGGGCATTTCTCAATGTTGGCATGTCACTAGAGACCTATAATAGATTGCCTCCCTTATGGCACCTACTCAATATGAAGGTGCTCACCTTCCTAAAGTTAGCTACCTACAAATATGACTTGTAGTGAGGAATGCTAATGCTATTTAATATCAAGACAATAGTTGCTAGATGCCATCCTTCACTAGCTTAGCCTACCTATCACCCTTGATTATTAAGAATGAAATTTGATGAAATTACTTGATATTTTGTCTATTGCCAAATTCCATGGACCAACTCTCAAATGTCCATCTACATTGCATGGATTGGTACTCTTAAAACATATAGAGAGGAAAATTACATTAACTGAGGGGATGGATGCAATTTTTATGGATAGGTAGATAGTGATGCATGAGGCTCATGTCATTTTGCATGTGTTGATAGCGAGCTTGTATCAGGTCCACATCAAGGATGAGTCTTTCTTCATATGTTAAGATTTCTAGCATATAGAGTTAGAAATAAACCTCAAATAAACCATGTTGTGCATGTAAACACCTATATTTTGTGTGGATGTGTCTATTGGTTTACACAAGTTTTAAAACATGATTAGACATTAGCTATCTTCATGCACGAGATGTAACCTTCATTCTTAGCCAATCTAGATGTTTGAAAATGTGACAAAAGTAATTAGTGAGCCATGCCAATTGGTGACTTTGTGCATGCAAGAATTGTGATGGATTTTTGTAAGCAAGCAAAAACATGGATAGCTTTTGGCACATGACATTATTGGTGCACCTTTTGAATAGTTTTTTGAATAATACTCAAACTACATTGATAGATTTATTGGCCATGAATTGTGTCCCTTCACTTTCACTTTTTTCTCTTGCTCACTATTTTTGGTCCATATATTCAAAATTCCATCCATAAATGGAGTTCTTTTCTAAATACAAGCCAAGTGACAGTCTCTAGCAAAAAAGAGAGAATGAGTTTGAGGATGAAGTAATAGTGTCCTCATGCATTGCTAGAATACTTCTATTTTAGGTAAGGGTGTGTCATAAATTCTTTATTTACATTTCCTATCTATGTCTCCCTTTTGAACATTTTACTTTGTAAGATGTGAAAAATATATATAGTGGTCAATTGAATGCATTTGAATTGTATTTGAAATTTGTGACATCATACATGGGCACTCTTAACCTCATCTCTATCCCATATTTTCCACCACACCCTTACATTTTCCATTATCCCACAAACCTCCTTAATCCCCTTAAGGTGTTTTACTTCCTCCTTGCTAGTGACTATAGAGGTTAATTATTAAACAAGAGTGTTATAATTGTGCCAATGCTAGAGGAGCTTACCATGAAAAATACATTGGGTATGACAAATGTTGAGTTGTGTGAGCAGCTTCAAAATTCTATGGACTATGTAGATAAAGAGAGTCTATGATATGGGGTTGAGTACACTAGAGAAATCATTACATTGCTAAATTATATACACTAAAGACATCTCATGTGAAAGAAAAATGATAGCGTGGACATGCTTGAGACAAAGCTTCCCGTTGTAATTGACTATATGTGCACTTCTAGTGTGATCATTAATAAAGATGAAAAAATGTTGGAAATGTATGTCAATGTTTGCTTGCATGTCGTTGCACCTTTGTTGCTAGCTCTAGTAGGTCATCTTCCAAATTAGTCTCATTGGATTGATGTAAACATATTTTCATCAACATCTTTGATATGATTGAATGCTTGCATGTACTCAATGGCATCAAAAAGTTGCATATAATTGAGATTAGCTATATTTGTCTCAGCATACAATTGAAGTATGTGGAAACTTGCATAATTTACATTTTGTAACTTTACTTTCATGATTTACCACTTCAACCAAGATTGATGGACACAAAAGTAGTTTAAATTGTAAAGTGTGGCTTTAAACAAAATATTCCCTCTGCTATCACATAAATTGAGACTCTTTTCATTTTGATCTAGGTGTTATGGGATATGACACGCATTCTATCAATGAGCAAGGAAAGGTGAAAGAGAACTCAAAGGGGTTGCAGTTCTCCCATTGCTCCCACACCGCAAGTTCTTGGCCCTAGTTGACAGGATCACATGCCACACTTTGGAGAATCACCACTTGAGGAACTTGCGGTGTCATAGCTTGAAACTTCTTATGGGCATATTCCACCGGCTCCATGCACTTGTGCCTTGCCTCCACCATTTGTTTGGGTGGCCTTGCTTGCTCCCCTTGCTCTTCTATTTGCATTTGTGGCTAGATAGGGGGGCCTGGTTCTTGCACTTGTTCCTCCTCTTGACAGTCTAGTTTGAAATCAAGCCCTTCTTCCTAGACCAGCTCTAGTGGCTCCTGTTGCGATGGTTGTATTTGTTGTTTTGGCTCCCCAAGCCCTAGCAAGGTGAGTTCCTGTGTGGTAAATCCAAGTGAGATTATGTGAGTGTGTTGCTCCTCTACTCCCAAACCGGTGCTAGTCATGGGTGCCTTGTCACGGAGTCCATGCTGTAGAGCCCTTCTCATCAATTCTAGCTTTCTCTTTAGTTGCTCCACTATCTCTTATTCTCCTCGCTACGTGACATTCAACACTATGCGTAAGAATGCGTGTTGTTGCTCCAGCATTCCTATCTCGATAGTTGCAACTTTGCTTTTTGCTATAGGAGGCACTCACCCTTGGTATGGGCCAGCTTGTAGGCTAAGTTTTTGATTCTATCTTCATTTCTGGCTACCCATTCTTTTGCTTTTTCCTTCATATGCTCTAACCCTTGATTTTGGTAATAGGCTAGGGTGGCAATCACCTGCTCTTGCTCTTGCCACAATGTATGCATTTGCTCTTGCTCTTGGGTTTTTCATTTCATCTGCTCTTTTAGTATGACTTGTTTGTGGAGAGCTGATTGTAGTTGCTTGTGCAACTCCATAAGTTTTCTCTTGTTCTCCTCATCTTGTTGGTTCCTTGCCTCTTGTAGCTCTTTCCTAGCCTCTTCTTTTTACCTCTTCAGCTCTTTTATTTCCAACTCTAGGCGTTTATTTTTGCATATACTTTCCAAGGAGATGTGATTCTCCTTCTCTTCATTATACAACTCCTTGAGACCCTCTTCTCCCTCTCTTGCCTTTAGGGCCTCTTTTAATGAGATTATCTCCCTATTAACGATGGCCATTACTCTTGCTTGTTCCACCTTATAGTCTGAAAATGTAGCCTTTTCTTTTTCGAGCTCTACAAGTGTGGCCTTTTTATCTTCACTTGCTTTGTGGAGTTGGCTTTGAAATTCCTTCACCAGTTTGTCTTGATCTTCATTATGCCACATGGCCGAAGGCACCAAAGTGGTAGATACTTCTAAGAAGGTACCTTAGACCATTGGCATGACTTTGGTCGGCTGCTTTTGGTTCCTGCCAAGAGGGGCTCCTTTGTGTCGACTGCTTTTGGTTCCTACCAAGAGGGGCTGCTTTGTTGGATGCACGTGTAACTTCTTATACTTTGCTAGCTAGGTATTGCACCCAGGCCATGAGATTGCTTTCATTGACTGCTCCTTCTGCAATACCATGTGTTGGGGTGATTGTTGGTGTGGCCAAGACTGGTGGGATTGGTTGTAAATGGGGATTTACCCTTGCCTTCCACCACCGGTCTTGGTCCTGCTTCTTGCGTTGCTATGCTTGTGCTTGGCATATCCTCCCTTGTTGGGCTCATCATTGCCGACTCCTGAGATCAGGAGGGTTGCTCCACTGATCTCTGAATGGCAAGGGAAATATCCTCTTCTTCTTGTTGACTTAGCCTTTCTTCCTCATCTTCTTGCCTCTTTTTGCACTCTTCTTCTAGCCTCTTTGACTCCTTCTCCACCCTTTGCAGCTCTTTGTTTTCCTCAATGGTGGACCGGGCCCTCCATAGCATGGGGATTTTGAGAGTAATCTTTCTTCTCCCCCCTTAGCTTGAGGGTTTTAAGCCTTGCTACTCACTAACTATCCTTTCACTCAAGGCTTCTTGTAGTTGAGGTGGTTGGTCATTCTCCTTTTCATTAATGATTCTTCCCGTGTTGTCCTACTACTCTTTATGGGTTTCTTCTCCCTCATGCTCTCCTCCTGAAATCAAGATGGTTGGGCTTGCTAGTGTGGGAGAGCAATGCTCGTGATGACTTTGGGGTCTCCTCTACCACTTCTCTCTCTGTATCCCCTAGAGCTTCCTAGATAATGGAGGTTAACACTCCTCCAAAGCCTATAGTTGAAGCCTTGAAGGTAGGTTTTTTTCTCTCGAACTCTGTAGTGGTAGCTGAGACTCTACTCTTGCCACCCTTGGTGCTACAACTAGTACTTGTGGCAAGGATTGTATTGTTTTTTGGACGTAGGCATTCCAATTCATCTCATCTAGGGTGTTGGCTATAAGGCTTTCTAACAAGGGTACACTGATTCTAATCATAAGGGCATTGTATCTCTAGCTTGAAAAAAGTGTGTGGATCATTTTGGCTTGTAGCCAAATGGTGGGGTCCGAAATATTAGCTAGGCTGATTCCATCATTGGTGTAGACCCTTCTTTTTTCCATCCCTAGCATTCCATACACATCCCTCTTGGGTCTCTTTTTGGGCTTCTGTGCTAGCCCCAGTGCCTTCTCTACAAGCTCTGGACTAAGGGGAACCACCACAATTCTGGAGGTCTTGCCTTGCCTAATAGTCATCGTACCAATGTTCCTTTGGATATCAAAAGTCCTCAGGAATTCAGTGCTTTTACTATGGTCTATGTCTGGTTCCACCTTTTCCAGGTACTTGGTAAGGTTACATCGCTCTAGCATCTATGTCACCGCCTCTTTGGCTCTCACCGCTCCTTCTAGATTGTGGATGTTGCGATATTTTAATTAGTTGAATGCCCAAATCTGCATGGCTAATCCATATCTTCTATGTTCCTCATCCGAGAAGGGGAGCCTATTGGCTTTATCCTGCTGTCTTGCCATTTTAGATTCCTGTCACCACACAACATCCCACAATTAGTTTTCTTTAAAGGGCATCTCTTGCATGGAAACTAAGATGACTAGGAAGATCATTGTTTGAAAATAAGAAATCTCATACAATGAGAAATATGATCGACAAAAATCCACAAATTAAGAATTCTCATACCAATCAATCCATACCTTCATGCTTTTCTTTTAGAATTCAATTCCTATTTTGAGTTTTCATCCATTACTCCCCTTCCCCCTAGAAAGGATGAAACTCCTCCCTAGGGTTGTGTAAATCAAAGTGTATGGGCATTCAACACATCCATGATGTGCCTTACTTTCTCAAGAACCAGTCATAAAACTTGGGATTATATTCAAGAGTCACATAACAGTCCAAATCCTATGGACGAATGCCCACTTGTGTGATGTAAGTCAATACATCAGTCAAGAGGTCACTTGAGTTGAGCGGACTTGCAATGTGGAGTTCCTCCTCCATTAGAATTTGATCCAAGTATGGGTGAAGCATGACATTGTCTTTTAATGGTGGCTAATCTCTAGTTATAGCCAACACTCTAAATGAGGTGGGGGCCACATAGGTCGGGTTGTACTTAGAAGTCTTGATGGCACATCTTTGCTCTGCATTGGTCATGATTTGATATCCCTCTTGGGCCATGAAAGCTGAAAATTATACCACTTGCGTATGAAATTGGACTCAGATTCAATGAGTTGTTGGAGTTCAAAAAGTTCTTGGGGTGGCATGGAAATTTTATCTTTTTGATAAGATGTGATCAAGTATTGGCTTATGGCCTTTTCGCTTGAGATTTCATTGCCGATCATCTCGTTTGCAATAGCGGAAGTTTTAATAATGATGAATTAATATTCTTCCCAAGAACACGGCAAGGAACGTACCTCGTTTGCTATAGGTTTGTCAAGTAGGCCCAAGTCCAAATGTTCATAACTTCTAGCAAATAGTGTGAAAGTTGAATCCAATTGTCGGATGCATGTAGACAAGTCATCCCCTATGTCCATGGCCATATTGGATGCCACTTCAAGGATGGATCATCATGGTGGCAGCGGCTTAAGGTGTTCTGGTGGCTTGGGTTTAGTTGAACAGGACAAGTTGATGCAGGGCACTTCCACTTGGAAGATTCTCAGTGGGTGTGGCAGGCTTGGATTGTGAGGTTTGCAATTTGATTGACACTTTGTCATTGGGTCTCTTGGTGATTATCTAAGAGTCTTTAGGTAGGGCCTTGGTTGGTTTCTCATGGGATCTTGGTTGAACTTTGGGTTGATAGACCATTTGAGCATGTAAGGATTGAGCACCCTCCATTTTAGTTCTTCTCCTCCCCTGTTTCAATTGACGTTGTGGAAGCTTGGTTTTTGGGGCCTGAGATTAAGGATTTGACTTAGCATTTGCGAGTTTGGGCAACCACAAGGAGGTGTTACCCTCATAGTATCCTTGGGCTCATAGTAGGGATTTTCAAACCTAGCGTAGCTCAGTCACATGTGTACTATAGGAGTTCCAACTCCACCATTTAGGCCTAGAGCATGAGGTATGGAAACTACACATTCCCAATCTTTGACATCTCTGAAATTGTGGTTTATGATTTGGAACCCACTTGAGTGTTTGGACTGTGATTCTTTGATGCGACAGGGCAGGTACCATGGAAGCACGTTGGGATGTACTACTCCCTTCCTTAGGGTGGACACTAGGTTTAGCTATCAGTAGTACTATAGGTTTTGGGACAACTGTTGTGCCCTTGCTGAAAGCCATTACGATTCTAATGTGCCCAATAGCAAGATGGATGCATTGCAAGTCATAGTCTACATTTCAATGAACTTGTTTCTTGAACACTCATCCTAGTAGTGACTCCTTATCTACACTTTGCTTGTTGGGTAGCATGTAGAAAATGACCGGGTAGACTCTCAATCTTGATAGAAACCATAAGTTTTCATTTCCCTAAGAGTGGATAGGATTGCCCCCCAAATGGGCTCAATTTTTCATTGGTTGCTTGCAAACAGGGTTGACCTAAGGCGATTCAGTATTCATGCGTTAAGATATTGGCATCATCTCCCTCATCAATTAGCACATCAAGGGTGCATACCATTTGGGAGGTTACGATAATTGTAGGTAGGTTGGTGCTACTACTTTCTCATTTGCATCCTCGAGTTCTATGATGGTCTCAACCCTAACATTCAATGATGGGTCTTATCGGAGGTTCATGAAGTGGATGTGATGGGGGGTAGTACTTTCTGATGCGGATTCCATTAAAGAAACCTATACCATGTCCTTCTAGGGTTTCTAGTTCCGCATTCCTTGTTCGACGACTGACAATATGAACCTCGAAGGGTCCCAATCCCATAAACTTCATTTTTTGCTTGCGTCCTTTGATAGAGAATAGCAAGACTAAATCTCCTTGCCCAAAGTCTCATTGCTTGACATATTTTTCAAACCACTCTTGCGGTGTGCCTTTCCACAAATTAGAGCGTGGTTTGTAATGAGACTGGTCTCAAATAGGCGTTCTAGCTCCACTAGAAAATTTATCCATGCCTCTTGGCCCTCCCATCGCTCTTTGGCTGCTATTCTCAAGCTCAGAACAAGGAATTCCATTGGCAAAATAGCTTTGGTTTCATAGGTCAACCTGAATGGAGTCTTTCATTGTGTGGCTATTTTGTAGGCCGTTTGATATGCCCACAAAGCTACCATAATCTTGTTGTCCTAGTCACTGCAAAAGGTCGAGACAACTTTAGTTAGAATACCCACCAAGATAGGACTTTAGTCCGTTGGCACTTATTGGAATGCTTTACAAACTTAGTTGCATTGTGGAGGAATAACGTTGACCATCACAATCGGGACTGGAGCACCTTGCGTGGTGGTAGTGTCCCCATTGAAATGCCCTCCAACTATTATCCCATATACTTCCTACATCATACATTTCATGTTTGCATATGCATCTCCTTAAAAGTTCATCCTGTTCTACTTGATATAGTTGCCTTGCAATCAATTGATACGGTTGGATATTCAAGATGACTCTTTTTAATCTAGCTTTCTCTATTGGTCATTCTAGTAGTCTATTCTTGAGTATGTGGACTATGTCAGCTGCCCAATATGGCATAAAGTTTTCTCTAAATAGTTATCGTTCTCGTCTGACATTTTAAAAAGGCGTGCGTTAGGTAGGTCGTCACTAAGTCATTGTCCAACGGCCTCTCCTGTGGGTATGTAGGACATATGATCTTCCATATAATGTTATTTGCCCTTGCGTATGACCACAAAGAAGTCAAATTCCAAAAGCAGAAGTAACCATCGAGCAATGCATCCCATTGCACAAGGTTTATTCACAAGATAAAGCAATGCCTGATGGTCCACAAAGAAGGTGAATGGTGTTGCTAGAAGAAAGTGTCTGAACTTCTTTACAACAAACACCATGGCTAACCCTTCTCTCTTGATTGTGGAGTAGTTCATCTCTGTTGTCTTAGTAAGCTATTTGCTAGCAAAACTCACTGGATAGTCTAGGTTATGTTTGCGGGGCTCTTAAGATAGGAGTTGAAGTTAGAGCCAATTTAAGCCTTTTGTAGGTGTGTTGACATTCTTGGGTCCACTTGAATACTATTAGTAGCTTGTACAAAGGTCCAATAATCAATGCATAGTTTAGTACAAACCGTCGGTAGTATCTTGTGTGGCCTAAGAAACAGGGGGAAGGTCTATAATCACCTTGACTTTAGAAAAGTCCTTGGCTATTCCATTCTTTGACATGACATGCCCTAGGATGCAACCATGCTTTACCCAAAACTGGCAGTTTAGGGGGTTCAATGAGAGATCGTATTACTGACATCATTCAAAGACTATTCACACCTTTTTCAAGTGCTCTTCCCAATTGGTGTGGACGCCTAGGTCATTGACAAAGACTTCCAACCATTTCCTGATTGTGTCCTTGAAAATGGCACACATGAGGCACTAGAAGGTAGTAGGAGGATTAGTCAGTCCAAATGGCATGACTATGTAGAAAAACACCCCCCATTTGGTGGCGAATGCCATCTTGTGCCTTTCGCTCGGATATGGACTTGCACTTGGTTATAGCCTAAGAAGCCATCTAGAAAGTTGTAGACTTCCTTTCTTGCCACTCTCTCTAGCATTTGTTTCATGTATGGTAGCGGGTAATTGTCTCCCTTGTTGGTGGCTGCATTGACCTTCTTATAGTTTATGCACACTCAAATTTCCCATTCTTTTTCATGACTATGACTATGGGTGATACCCAATCCATATGCTCTATCTCATAAATGAATCATGCCTTCAGTCACTTATCAATCTCCTCCTTTATGGCGCGTGCATGCTTAGGATTCATTGCATATGGTTGTTGCTTGACTGGTGTTACATTGGGGGTCATGGGAATGTTATGAGTCATAAACCTGGATTTATTCCCTTTAGTTCATCTAAAGACCATGAAAACACATCAGTGAACTCCCTTAGGACATTTAGAGATCATGCTCTTCCTTCTCGGTTAGGTCCTTCGCTATGTATATGGGTCAAGGCTTGTTCTCTCCTCTCGCCGATTTGATCTCCTTAACCTTAGTTGGTGGTCCTTTGATGGGTTTTCTTGCTTGCCCTTTCTGTTTGGCTCCTAACAACACCACTATTCTATCACCATTTTTATACCTCGTGAAGCACTTGGGTAGATCCTAGGGTTTCTTTTGCCATTCAACTTCTGTAGACTTTGAGTGTTCAATTTTTTTCTCCTTTAACTTCTTGCGCCTTAGATGGATTGGAAGGCCCCCTTGGTGCATTGGGTCCCAAGTTCTTGAGGTATCTTGGGGTCATTATCGGAGCTTGCCTTTGGCTTGAAATTGTACTCACCCTCCTCATTGGAAGAAGTTGTCTCCTTTGGTGCTCTCAACTCTGAAGCTATCTCAGCTCCAAATAATGGTGGGATGCAAGGATGAGAGAGTCATGCTTGCTCATGATCTACTACCTCGAGACATTCTAGCCAAAGCTCGATGGCAATCTACCTTGGCAACTCCTTTGCTCACTCAAAACATGTTTATCTCTTAGGGTTTAGTGTTTACTCTGATCTGCTCATTTACTCTTCTTTCCGTATCATATTCTATGGTTTGTACTTCCTCCTTGCTCTCCTCATATGTGGAACAATAGTCCTTGTACTCATCATCAAAATTTTCAAATTAGGACTATAGGTCACTTGTAGGGTTTCTACTTCCGAATGCAGCCTCACTTGTCATGAGAGCCTAGTTATATGACAAATTTAGGTCGTGCACCTTGGTCCATTTCCACTCTATGCTTTCCATAAGATCCTTGAGGGGCTTCAAGTTGGCAGCTAGGTTACCCACAAGTATTCTTGACAAGTGCTCGAGGATTTCATGAAGTTCAAGTTTGTTTGTTGGGACATGACATGTGATTGATGTTGGTTGGCCCATGGGGCTTTTGGCCATCATGTACATAGGTACTTTTGGTAGTTTGCTAGTAGAGTCTACACCTTGCATGTATTCATCCTCTTCCTCCAAGAATGGGAGATCAATAGTTGCCAATACTACATGCATCCAATCCTGCTCATCCTCAGCGCAAGGAATGTACCTTGTTAGAGACCCATATTCACTTCTTGATTTCAAGTCACCCTTCAGCAAGCTAGAGATGGTATCTAAATCCATTGGTGAGGTCTTCCCAAGTGTCCATCTCTACTCAAACTACTTTTGATCTATTGCCCAAGAATATTAGGCCATTACTCCAGCCCTCTATTACTCTGGCATTTCTCATCCATGGCCTCCCTAGCAAGATATCATAATCCACTCCATTCGTAACTATGAAGTTCAATGAGAATTGGATTCCTGCTATCTTTAGTGACCAATCCTTTAGGAATCCAAAGGGTCTAACCTTCATCCCATTCACTAGGGTGACATTGAGCCTTGCAGTTCCAGCGGTGGGTTTCCCCAAGTTTGCAAGATTGCATGACTAAGTACACTAATCCCTGGTCCTATATCCACTATCCCCTTTCGTGTAGTATCTCCTAAGGCAATGATATGTAAGACTGTGTGTATCTTGGTGCCCTCTCAAAAGGCATTTATTTGTGGAGCCTTAGAAATGAGATTCAGTATTAGGCTTGGTATGTGTGCCATGACATTGTGGTCTAGAAAGTCTTGCAGCTTATGGTCATTACTGTGTTCTACACATTGCTTCAATTCTAGCCAAAGTGTGGGGTTTTATCTAAGCAGTTCTCCCAATGACAATGTCACGGGAGTTGTTATGAGTGTGGCTAGCAAGTTGCCATCCCTCTTTCCCTCAACTTCATGGGTTCCTTGCCAATGTTCTTGAACTATTTGTGTATTCTTGATCTTCTCATTTTTCCCATGTAGCTATTCACATGGTGGCATCATCTCTCCTACCCTCAAATATGTGGGTGAGACTGGTGGGCTCATGGTTGAGAGTTCCTTAATCTCTTTCTCAACTACATGTTTGGCATCTTGAATATAAGCTTGCACTTCTTTTATCCACTTCTTGACCTTATCTCTACAACCTTCAATTGCTTTTGGTTGGGGTCAGGGTACTCTCCAACCTTAGTGCTTCCCTTCTCTCCCATCTCTTAGGAGCAGATGTTTCTACTTTGACATTCGTAACTTGCTTTCCTTTGGTTAATGTGGTCTCAATCTTGAGTGTTATTTTTGCCTCAGTTCTCTTTTTCTTCCATTGTTGACTCTTCTTTCTTATGGAGGAAGCATCCAAGATGCTAGGCCTAGGTAGTGAGATATCGCGGCTTGCTTTGTTTGAGCTCGTGTCATGACTTTTAGGGGAATATGTGTAGCATGATTATCATGGGACTCGAAATAAAAGAGCCCGAGCGGCACAAATGATACGTTGCCGAGCTAGTGGAGGGCTTCCACCTCCTAGGGCAATTAGTGAGATGAATAGACATGTGACTCCGTATTCATGGCACCTCAAGTTAGCCTTCTCTCTATTTGCTTGCTCCTTCTTAGGGCAGTGAGATGAGATATACCTTGGATGACCACATGTCCAACATGCTATGGGTTCTTGGTTCTAAGCTTCTCCTAGGCCTTTGCCTCTTCCTCTGCTTAAGGGCATGATCAACATTGATCTATAGTCCATCAATATGGGATTGCCTTCTTCATCGTAAGAAACATGAGGGTTCAAATAAGGATATTCCTTTTGGGGTTTCTCCACAAAGTGCACTAGAGCTTCGCTTGGTGGATGGTTAACAATAGGTATTGGAGGTCTAAGGATTCCTGTAGGGTTGATATTTGTCCTCGACATGGCTAGCTTTGAATTGTTGGGTGTGGGGAGGGCCAAAGGGGCTCCCTTTCTGAAATATGGTTGTCTAACCCTTGGATAGTATGGTTGCGTGTAAGGTAAGGCTGCTGATAAGGCAACCACCTTGGCAACCAACAGTGCATGGGGTGGTGCCCAAATCTTCCACAATTGGCACAAGGCCTTGATCTGTGATTAGGGCACTCAAATGGCAGGTGATTCCCTCCATAGTGTACGCGCTGCACGTGGGGTTGCATAGGTACTGACTCTTGTAGTTTACGTAGCTCCATTGGGGCTATAGCTTGGGTCTAGTCAACACTTTTCCCTTTCTCTTGTTCACTGGAGATTGCTCATTTACTAGTTGCTGCAACTCTCTTGATGTTCCTAATTGCATTGCTACCTTGTTGTGCCGTTCGAGAGATTCTCTCCCTAAGCAACTTGTCTACACATATGGCTTCCTCAAAGACTCTCACAAGCACGTCCCTTTTCATGTTTGAGTTGCTTGTGAGAGTCTTATAGAGTTCTTTGTTGTAGATCTCGTAAATGAACATGGTAGAGACCACTCTCTCATTGGGTCACTTAGTTACATGGATCCTCTTATAGAGGCTTCTTACATGGGTGACATAGTCTCTTATGTCCTCTTCTCCTTTCTGATCGACATTCATTAGCTTAACAATGAGGTACATTCAACATTATCTAGACCAGCGAACCAAGTTCATTCCTTGTCTCCTAGGCAAAGACCGAATGCATCTGCTCACTGAGTGGGTCTGTGAGGTTATTAGCCTCACACATACCTTCAGGGGTCATTCCCTGACTGGTATTTATCAAGTTGCTTTGCAACTATAGGTATTTTCATTTGGCTCCTAACCCCGACTAGCAATGATGCTGCCAAGGCTGCCCCACTCTACTCAGCGCTAGTAATCTCTTGGTGAGTAGCTCACTTAGTGTAAGATCAGCTTCTAGAATTCTCTCCCTATTGGCATTGCCTCCCGTTCTATTCCAACTCGATATGGCTAAGATCCTGTGAACCTCATTGAGCTCTCTCTCGTGACGTATCCTTTGAGCCCTTTGCTTCTGACTATAACTTGCCATGTGATGCAATGCCATCCTTGCCAGACTCCTCTCTTCCTCAAGGTTAGCAATGACATTTGCCACTGGTCTTCTATGATGCACTATCCTTGTCTGCTAGTCGTATTGTGTGACAAGTTGTTGGATGTTGTCAAGGTGCTCAGCCATGCTAAGGTTAAGGTCGAGGTCTAGATTATTCTCATTTGAGTTGGTACCTACCATAGTAGTTGCCTCTCCTGATCCACTAGTACGTCTATGAGGTCAACTAAGTCAGCTAGAGACATATCCCTAATCTTGGCAAGCCCTTCCTTTGCTTGGCAATGTAACAATTTGTGTCACGTGCCCACTTAATAGTTCCCTAGTAGCACATTTTAGTGGTCCATCGGGGAACTATCCTAGATGGCTTCGCCCGGCACTCGTGAGAATACAAACGGTCTATCGTCTAGGTTTCCTAGAATCCACCCCGTAATGGAAGGTGCCAGCCATCCCTATGAGGATCAACCTACAAGCTCCAAGTCCTAATTTGACAATTGATGTCTTGTTGCATCAGCTAGCTCCATCGAAGGTGTCCCACAAGGGCTTCTTGTTCGATTGGAGCGATCGTAGTTACCCATGGTTCATGCAGTGCAACGCTTTTTTCCAGCAACTAGTTAGGATTTAGGGAACCTTAACGGATTTCTGGCATAGCTGCTGCACCTTTCCCCTAAGATAATTATTGATCAAGGTTTTAAGACTCAACCCTAGGTAAGATAATGCTCGGCTCTACCTAATTTCTCCTAATTAACGTTTCATTCAATCTCTTAAAAGAAGCTCCTAGCTTACTGGGACCACCCATTCGTAGGACGGATCCGTCAGGGATCTCGCCCACCTGCTTTCCACAAACAGTTTTCTTTAGTTTTCTAATTACGTATCACATTAAGTTATGACATATAAAAGCAGTTTCGTTAATTAACCCATTATCATAGGTTTCTTTGAGTAATTTTACAACACAACACAAAGACAGAGAAAAACAATCTTTTAGCAAAACATATTTATTTATTATTTTGCAAAAGTTATTTACAATGATTTTTCTCTTCTGTGTATGCAAAAGATAAAACCTCCGTTCATCGAAAAATCCCTTCTGTCTATGCAGAAGAAAGCAAACCCTCCAAGATTTCCATCCCTTCACTAGTACCGGGGACTCCAGGATCCCATCCTTATTCGTGTGAGGGTTAGGCAGTTCCTAGGAGCGATCGAGAGATTATGGCCAGAGCCCCATGGCACTCTCGCCTCCTCCTGCCTAATGGATTCCTCACCGAGCGACATCTCACCATCGGGGCCGGTCCAAAGCTCCTCGTGGTGGTACAAAACAATCCCCCTTGGAGTAGGGTTTTGCGTCTAGCCGTGGGGGAGGCATAACACGATCTTTTCTCTTATTATCTTGATTATATATTTACAATCAGATTTAACTGCTATAAGCACAATTAATCATTCTTGTGCAACCATTAATACATGCACAAATTAAGAAAAAAGAAATGGCAGCAAGTGTTTTTAGCATAGGAAGCAGGCCCATCCAACTCCAGGGTTTCTCTTTTAAGGTCCCACCTTATTCTTAGGGTTTTGCTTCCTACTTGCAACTCTTTTTTCCAGATCTGCAAGTTATTTTGTGAATCTTAAGTCTATTTTATCCTTATGAAAACTTGGTATTTTCGCGCTAAAAGATAATATGAGCATTTATACCTATGGCAGGCAATTCATGCGCTGCCCTGCCCTAACCCACACTTAGCAGGATTTCAAATGCTTTTCTGGATCTGTTTAGACATTAGAATTTGTATCGACAAATTCTTATCAATGTCCAATAGGTCTTACAGACTTTCGATATTTATTTAATTTCCTGATACTGATAGTTTAATGATTGTCGAGTATTTCATAGTTGTTTTTGCTTCAACATTCTTGATATTTTAGGTAAGGTTTTCTCGTTGATTCATATGTGGATCGACTCATGATATTGACGCTCTCACTAATATAACCATTAATATTAACATTGTGTGAGTTTTCAACAAGAAAATAAATTTTATTTTATTTTGCTTGTATTTTATGGTTTAATCGACAATGTCCGACCATTTGTCGAACTTTCAACATTATCTAGGAAGATCAATTTTTATTTAGGTATGTCATAAATGCAATGCAAATTGTTTTTTTGAAAATTTTATTCTAAGTAATGCAAAAATCATAAGTGTAATTTTTCTTTTATCTTTCAGACATTAAATAAAAAACTATGCACCTAATTTATGCGCGTCTAGTATATAATTTCCTATACAATTTTCTATTGAATTAATGCATTGATTATTTCATTATATTATCTAAATTATTTTCTATAAATTATTATAAGACTCATATGTGTATGTTTATCATTAGCAAAATGAAATAGAGATAGTCACTTTCAAGGCAAAATTATAAAATATTCCCTTCTCTAACATTATCTACCTTTTTTTAGTTATTATAATCATAGGTGTCATTAACGAAATAACAATAAATATAAAAAAAAGACCATAATTATGATATTTTCTTCATGATAGGCATATAATTCTTTTTCAAGTGAAAGATTCTTTTCATTGAATAGTTTATTATTATATTACTTAGGCCATTTTCCTAAGCGGCAGTTCATATGCATCTTCTTTAAAATGCATTTGTAATAATTTAAAGCCAAATATAGTGATAAGCTTATAAAACATTATTATTTTTCAAACCGATGAGATGTTACCTCTATCAGGTTTGTAGTAACGAGGGTTTTGCCAGTTCCTACCACATCATTGTCTCCATCGACTGCATTTCTTGCTTCTTTTGCTTCAAATGGGCTTCTTGAATTTTTGCGACCTCGTGGAGCCATGGATGTCAGGCGGAATTAATGTGGTAGCTTAGGGGGAGTTGGTGGTCATCTAGAAAAATTTTGCCAGCATTTTGCTTAGCAATATGGCTGTATGGAAGAAAGGTGTTAGAGGGGGTAGAGAAAATGGAAATGAGGTAGAAGAGAGACATTTTCCTTCTTCAAGGCTCAAGTTAGAATGGAAAAGAGATGTAGAGAAAATTTTCCATCATTAGGAGGTCTTCCTTCTTGCTTTCTTTGTGAAGGAGCGGGGTTGTATTTATAGCCATGAGGGGGACGCATGCAATCACTCATTCTTTTGGCTACTTGTCAAGAGCTAAGTAAGCTTGATAAAAAATGCTTTTTGATTGCCTACCTGTTGGATGGTGGTATGTGGATGGTTTTAAAATACTTTCTCTCCCTCCAGGTGTAAAAAAAGGTCATGATTTTGGCATTTAAAAAAAAAAAACGTATTTTTTTCATCAAAACGACTTCATCTGGTAGTTTTTGGCCAAGTTACCTAATGACTTATCTAGTTTATAAAGTCATGCCATACTCTTTGATACCTAACTTACTCAATATCATGCTTGTTCTTGCGCGTTCTTTGTCTACCGATTAAGGCTTTTGCGATTTGTCTTGCCGTTGCAAAATCAATGCGATCTTTGATGCATTAAATGGAATCGGGAATGCTGAATCAAATATAATGTGGAAAATATTATGATCAAGCCGTTGTAATATTATTTATGAGGTGTATTTGCTTTTTTGTTGGCTAGGTTCATTGAGGCATCTTCTCGTGCCACATTGCAGAATTGATTTAATGCAAGATTTGATATTACATGCGGTCACTTATGTGATAACTCAATGAGTATTTTTTAAAACATTTGAAGCCCAAATTCGTTAAATATTTCCTTCACAAATAGTCATGCAATATCTGAAGCTTTGTAGTTGGTCTTGAGACTGGGATAAGATGAGTGACCTTTGTCAGCATATCCACAATCACCATGATTGAATTATACCCTCCTTGAACAGAAGGTAAGCCAACTACTAAATCCATACTGATGAACTCCCATTTCATTTGTGGAATATCAAGTGGCTGGAGCTTACCTGGCATTTTGACATGCTCAGATTTCACCCATTGGCAACTTAGGCATTCAGTAACATATCTGAGTACATCATGCTTCAGCCTTTCCCAGTAGTAACTTTTCCTAACTGCATTAAGAGTTTTTTCATAGCCAGGGTGTCCTGAAAACAAGGAGTCATGGGCTTCCCATAGTATCTTCTTTTTTAGCACTTGACTGAGGGGAATGCAAAGCCTTGTCCTGGAATAGACAAGTCCATCATCCACAGTGAAATTTTGGTATTTGACTCTGAGCTTAGGATCAGTGTCCTTAACTAGGATTTCTCTAAGCATTAATTGATACTTAGGATCCTAGTCTGCTTCTTCTTTGGCTAGCTTAATGAGTGGATTGCTAGGCATCGATACCATGGTAGCTAAAGTCTCTCCTTTAGATGGCTCTTCCATGATAAGTGCATTCAAAAAAGCTTTACGACTTAATGCATTAGCAATCACATTCTCTTTCCCAGGTTTGAACTTGATTTCAAAATCAAATTCTTGCAAGACTTCAATCCACCGACACTGCCTCATGTTGAGGTCTGGTTGAGTAAAGATCCATTTGAGACTTTTGTGGTCAGTGGCCAAAGTAAACTTGCTTCCAAGCAGATAGTGTCGCCACAATTTGAGCGCATGGATCATAGCTAATAGCTCGAGATCATGAGTGGCGTAATTCCTCTCATGGATTTTCAGTTTTCTTAAGGAATAGGCTATTGGATGACCTTGCTGCATAAGCACATAACCTAGTGCAAGAGAACTTGCATCTGTTACGACTTCAAACTCTTGACTTAGGTCAGGTATCTTTAAGATGGGTGTTGTTACCAAACTTTTCTTGAGTTGCTCAAAACTAGTTTGCTCAATGGGCATCCACACAATAGCAGTTTGCTTTTTCAGCAAATAAGTGAGAGGTGCAGTTATTAGGGCGTAATTTTTTACGAAATTCTATACCATCCAGTCAGCCCTAAGAAGCTTCTCACTTCCTTAACTGTCATTGGAGGTTGCCACTCTTGAACATCTCTAACTTTGGCTGGATCTACAGATATTCCTTCAGCAGATACTATGAATTTGAGATATTCCATCTGTCTTTTGAAAAAGGCACACTTCTTTTTCTTCGCATAGAGCTTGTGCGTCCTCATGGTGTCCAACACAATGCGCAATTGCAGCTCATGGTCTTTGTCTCTCTTGGAGTAAGTTAGGATGTCATCAAAGAAGACTAGGACAAACTCATCAAGATAAGGTCGAAAAATGTCGTGCATTAATCTATTAAATGTAGTAGGGGCATTAGTTAGACCAAAAGACATTACAAGAAATTCAAAATGACCATATCTGGTATTGAAGGCAGTTTTGGGGATATCTTCTTCCTTGATCCTTATTTGGTAGTAACTAGATCAGAGATCAATCTTGGAAAAGATTCTCGCCCCTTGTAGCCTATCAAGTAGCTCGTCTATTCTTGGGATTGGATACTTATTCTTGATTGTTACCTAGTTTAGACCTCGGTAATCAATTCAAAGGCGGAGAATTCCGTCATTTTTCTTTTGAAACAATACTTGGGCTCCCCATGTTGAATTACTGGGTTTGATGTATCCTTGATCCAATAACTGTTTGAGTTGCTCTTTCAGCTCAATTATTTCAGGACTAGACATTTTATATGGACTCTTAGCAATTGGAGCGACTCCTGGTTCAAGTATGATCTCATGATCGACTTCTGTTCAAGGTGGTAATTCAGTTAGCTCTTCTGGGAAGATGCCATCATATTCCTTCAGCCAATATGGCTCTCCCTCGTCTTGTTTATTCTGCTCAACCTTATTTAATTTTATGAGATACAATGGTAATCCTTTTCTTAACCCTTTAGTTATGAGAGATGATTTGGCTAGTTGAACCTTGGGTTTTCCTGCCTCACCTTGGGTCATCACTATTTCCCCCTTTAGGTTTTGAAAAGTCACCTGGCCTTTTTTGCACTGAATATGTGCGTCATTGGGGATTAACCAGTCCATACTCAATAGACATTCGTAGGCCCCTAAATTCATGATCCTAAATCCCATTTCAGAGAGATTGCTTCCCAGGCTAAATTTCACTTTGCAAGTTTGCTGAGTAGACATGATTTCTTTTCAATTAGCAAGTTCCACAAGTAGCCTAGATGTAGATATTGTGTCTAAACCTAATTTCTTGGCACACTTTGGTGACATGAAAGAGTGCGTGCTTCCACAATCAATCAGGAATTTAAAGGACTTACCCTCATATTCTGCTGGTGTTTGAATCAATGAAAATTGGCGATTTGGGCCTTTCTTATGGAGGGTGGTGTGAACTAATTCCCTCTCCATATCGGCTTCCATGGTTGGGTTTCCCTCTTCTTCAAGATCTTTAAGAATTATAGCAGATGCTTTTCCTTTTGCAATTAAAGCTTGGTTTTAACCTTTGTACTATCCTTGGCAAGGAATTTGGCCAAGCTTTGGGCACTGTCTTTTAAAGTGACCTCGCTCATTACAGTGGAAACACCTAGGTGCTCTTGAGTTTCTTCCCATAGGTATGAAGTTCCAGATTGCATTTGTTTTGGCCCCCTTTCCTTAACCAAGTGGACATTGACCTTGGGCTCGCTTAACATAGCTGCGTGAAGTCCCTTTATTTTGATTTCATAGCTTATTATTCCTTGCTTTGATTGAATCTCTTGAATAAGAGGTGTTCTGCAAATCAGATCATCTTGTAGATTAGTTGGGCGCATAGATTCACGGCATGTGTTCAGAGGAGCATTCAATCCGTGACAAAACTTAGACACTTGCTGAGCAATAGTCATGAAAGGTGCATATTTAAGTAGTGAGATAAACTTTGAGTAATATGCCTCCATGCTCATTCCCAGCTGTCTTAAGTTAAAGAACTCATTCATTTTCAGCGTGCGATAAGCTGGTGGCAAATATCGACCGCACGCAGCTTCTTTCAACTTTGCCCAAGTGATAGCTATCTCAGCAAGTCCCTGGTGTTTACAGCACTGTTTCCACCACAGGCGTGCCTTGCCGGTCAATTTCAACTTGGCAATCATAGCCTGATTAGCAGGGCTAGTTCTCGTGGTAGTAAAGTAGTCCTCCATGGTCTCAATCCAAATCTCTGCCTCAGCTTCAACATCTTTGCCCTTGCCATCGAATTCCGGTGGCTTAACCTGCTTAAGGAGATACTTCTTCTCCTGAATTTTAGTTGGACTAGCGATAGTTGTATTACCCTAGGTTATCATAGGTTTCACAAATTAGTTTAGTGCTTTAAACTTTTCTGCTTCATTTCCACATTAACATATCTTACTAGTTTTGTAAAACAATGATGGGCCAAAGAGCACAATATTTTTACAAAATCTAGTTGCTGTTATCTTTTATAATCGGTAGCCATATGTTATGATTTTTACAAGTAATGAATATTTACAAATGGCAAATGTTTACAAGTAGATATACATCAGCATTGATAGGATAGGCTAGATGCTATGTACAATTTCCAAAATAGGATATCATAATATCCTTCTTTTTCAGGGATGGATATAAGTTACATTCATGTAGAAGAAAGTAGGCCAATTGCTGTCTATGTCCAGAAACCTATACTGTGGAAATGGCAGATCTAGAAAACCATGGATACGGTAATCTCGATACTTGTGATGTCCTTGGATTATAATCCTGTCGGCTGGGATTACCTTCAATACCTTGTCATAGACATAATGGTCTAGACGTATCTGTCGACCACTAGACAGACAAAAGATAAATGCCTCAACTACTTTTAAATTTTCCATCCATTCAAGGCATTTTAGATTGGTCTGCATGTCGAATAATTAATCGGCCTCGATGTAACAATAACGCTCCTCCCAAAACCATATTCCTTCGCGATTCATGGGGGATGAATCATATAGGAGATCGAGTATCCTCATCATTTCTCTTCTCCACTCGTCATCCGTGGAGTTCATCACAAATGTGTACATTGCTCGAAAAACAAGGAACTGGTTCGAGGCTTCATTATTTTGCCAAAGTTTATCCCTTAACAATCAACACAGTGATTATTACTTAGAACAGTTAGTCTTAAAAACCATAGATATTTTTAATTTGAATTAGACTTTGATACCATGTGTCACGTGCCTACCTAACAGTTCCCTAGTAGCACGTTTTAGTGGTCCATCGGGGAACTATCCTTGATGGCTTCGCCTGGTACTCACGAGAATGCATAGGGTCTTCGTCTAGGTTTCCCAGAGTCCACCCCGTAACGGAAGGTATCGGCCATCCCCACGAGTATCAATCTGCAAGCTCACAGTCCTAATTTGATAGCTTAGGTCTTGATGCATCAGCTAGCTCCATCAGAGGTGTTCCACAAGGGCTTCTTGTCCAATTGGAGTGATCATAGTTACCCTTGGTTCATGGAGTGCAACGCCTTTTTCCAGCAACTAGTTAGGATTCAGGGAATCTTAACGGAGTTCTGGCATAGCCGTTGCACCTTTCCCCTAAGATAATTATTGATCAAGGTTTTAAGACCCGACAAGTCAATGCTTGACTCTACCTAATTTCTCCTAATTAACGTTTCATTCAATCTCTTAAAAGAAGCTCCCAGCTTACCGGGACCACCCATTCGTAGGACGGATCCGTCAGGGATCTTGCCCACCCGCTTCCCACAAATAGTTTTCTTTAGTTTTCTAATTATGTATCACATTAAGTTATGACATATAAAAGTAGCTTTGTTAATTAACCCATTATCATAGGTTCCTTCGGGTAATTTTACAACACAACACAAAGACAAAGAAAAACAATCTTTTGGCAAAACATATTTATTTATTATTTTGCAAAAGTTATTTACAATGCTTTTTCCCTTCTGTCTATGCAGAAGATAAAACCTCCCTTCATCCGAAAATCCCTTCTGTCTGTGTAGAAGAAAGCAAACCCTCCAAGATTTCCGTCCCTTCACTAGTACCAGGGACTCCAAGATCCCATCCTGATTCGCGTGAGGGTTAAGCAGTTCCTAGGAGTGATGGAGAGATTTACGGCCAGAACCCCTTGGCACTCCCACCTCCTCCTGCCTAATGGATTCCTCACCGAGTGACCTCTCGCCATTAGGGCCGGTCCAAAATTCCTCGTGGCGGTACAAAAATATCCCCCGTTGGAGTAGGGTTCCGCGTCTAGCCATGGGGGAGGCATAGTGCGATCTTTCCTCTTATTATCCTAATTATATATTTACAATCAGATTTAACTGCTACAAGCACAATTAATCATTCTTGTGCAACCATCAATACATGCACAAATTAAAAAAAAAAAGAAACGACAGCAAGTGCTTTTCGCATAGGAAGTAGCCCCACCTAATTCTAGGGTTTCTCTTTTAAGGTCCCACCTTATTCTTAGGGTTTTGCTTCCTACTTGTAACTCTTTTTTCTAGATCCGCAAGTTATTTCACGAATCTGAAGTCTATTTTATCCTTATTAAAACTTGGTATTTTCACCCTAAAAGATAATATGGACATTTATACCTATGTCAGGCAATTCATGCACTGCCCTGCCCTAACCCACACTTAACAGGATTTCAAATGCTTTTCTGGATTTGTTTAGATATTAGAATTTGTATCGACAAATTATTATCAATATCCAATAGGTCTTACAGACTTTCGATATTTATTTAATTTTCTGATATTGATAGTTTCATGATTGTCGAGTATTTCATAGTTGTTTTTGCTTCAACATTCTCGATATTTTAGCTAAGGTTTTCTCGTTGATTCATATGTGGGTCAACTCATGATATTGACGCTCTCGCTATTACAACCATCAATATTAACATTATGTGTGTTTTTAGTAAGAAAATAATTTTTATTTTATTCTGCTCATATTTATGGTTTAATCGACGATATCCAACCATTTGTCAAACTTTCAACATCATCTAGGAATATCAATTTTTATTTAGCTATGTCATAAATGCAATGCAAATTGTTTTTTTGAAAATTTTATTCTAAGCAATGCAAAAATTATAAGTGTAATTTTTCTTTCATCTTTCAAACATTGAATTATATTACTATACACCTAATTTATGCGCATCTAGTATATATTTTCCTATACAAATTTCTGTTGATTTAATGCATTGATTATTTCATGATATTATCTAAATGTTTTTTTTAAAAAAATATTATAAGACTCATATGCATCTATTTATCATTAACAAAATGAAATAGAGATAGTCACTTTCAAGGAAAATTTATAAAATATTCCCTTCCCTAACACCGTCTATCTTTTTTTAGTTGTTATAATCACATGCCTCATTAACGAAATAACAATAAATATCACAAAATAAACCATAATTACGATATTTTTTTCATGATAGGCATATAATCCTTTTTCAATTGAAAGTTTCTTTTCACTGAATAGTTTATTATTATATTACTTAGGCCATTTTCTTAAGCGGAAGTTTATATGCATCTTCTTTAAAATGCATTTGTAATAATTTAAAGCCAAATATAGCGATAAGCTTATAAAACATTATTTTTTTTCAAACAGACAAGATGTTACCTCTATCAGGTTTGTAGTAACGGGGGTTTCGCCAATTCCTACCATGTCATTTTCTCCATCGACTGCGTTTCTTGCTTCTTTTGCTTCAAATGGGCTTCTTGAATTTTTGCGACCTCGTGGAGCCATGGATGTCAAGCGAAATTAACGTGGTAGCTCAGGGAGAGTTGATGGTCATCTAGAAAAATTTTGCCAGTGTTTTGCTTAGCGATATGGCTGTATGGAAGAAAGACGTTATAGGGGGTAGAGAAAATGGAAATGAGGTAGAACATGGCTATTTTCCTTCTTCAAGGCTAAAGCTAGAATGGAAAAGAGATGTAGAGAAATTTTTCCATCATCAAGAGGTCTTCCTTCTTGCTTTCTTTGTAAAGGAGCGGGGTTGTATTTATAGCCATGAAGGGGACGCATGCAGTCACTCATTCTTTTGGCTACTTTTCAAGAGCTAAGTAAGCTTGATAAGAAATGCTTTTTGATTGCCTACCTGTTGGATGGTGGCACGAGGATGATTTTAAAATGCTTTCTCTCCCTCCAATCGTAAAAAAGGTCATGATTTTTGGCATATTTTTTCAAAAACATCTTTTTTTCCATCAAAACGACTTCATTTGGTAGTTTTTGGCCAAGTATCTCATGACTTATCTAGTTTATAAAGTCATGCCATACTCTTTGATACTTAACTTACTCAATATCATGCTTGTTCTTGCACGTTCTTTGTCTACCGATTAAGGCTTTTGTGATTTGTCTTGCCGTTGCAAAATCAATGCGATCTTTGATGCATTAAATGGAATCGGGAATGCTAAATCAAATATAATGCGGGAAATATTATGATTAAGCCATCGTAATATTATTTACGAGGCCTATTTGCTTTTTTGTTGGCTAGGTTCATTGAGGCATCTTCTCATGTCGGATTGCAGAATTGATTTAATGCAAGATTTAATATTACATGCGGTCACTTATGTGATAACTCAACGAGTAATTTTTAAATCATTTCAAGCTCAAATTTGTTTTATGAAGTGTTATGGTGGGAATATTACATTTTGGTCCCCTCTATGTCTTTGTTCCTGGTTTTCTGGATCTCTTGCCCGATTCCTGGGGTTGTACTCCTATTGATGGGTTCATTTTTAGGTGAACTTCCTTGAGTGTGTTCCTCATTAATCCACCAATTCACAATTATGCAACACTTATACACTTGCAGTGCATCTTGATGCATATTGTGCAAAATTAGGCTTTCCAATTTCCGTACGTGCTTAAATGCCTACACTGTCGAGTGTGACCTTTGATGGAGTCAACTGCTTCAACATATTTCTGATGCAGTTAGAAGGGGTTTTGATTACTCTTCCTGACTAGTTGAGACTGAGTTCTCTATGGGTTGTGACAGGTGGTCCGTTGGGCGTCCAACCCAGTGAGTTAGCTTGGGTCATGCTAGATGATCAGCCCAATGAGTTAGCTTGGGTGTCTAATGAGTTAGCAGCCAAAGGTCTGGGTCTTTTAGTCCCCCACGGAGTGCTAGGTTGAGATTCCTTCTTTCTTTGGGTGCAAACAATTCTATGGGTTTATTACAGACTCTAGCTTGGTCATTGGTTGGTTGGGGGTAGGCCCTAGTAAGCCCATGGAAGGTTAAAAACTCAGTTAGACAAGGCTATGGTTATCTGGTCTAAGTCTCAAACTCAAACATCTGAGAGGTCATGATGAGGGGTGTGCATCCAAGTGTCCGAGGTTGGCCGAGTTCCAAGGTCGATTATCCAAGGCCTAGACTTGGCTATCCAAGGTTGAATGGTTCCTGTCCGAGTGTGGCCATCTGAGGTCGAGTGGTCCGAGTGGACACTTAAGTGGTTCAAACATTCGAGCCTGATCACGACTCGGGCGTTTGAGGCTTGTGGTCATCATCCGAGTGATGCATGAAATTTGCCGAATTGCATGAATATGCTTTTTTTTCACTTAATGCATGCTATTCAATGCTCCTGGGATTCGATAACAATATAACAAATAGCAAAAAGGATTCCGAGCATACATGGAAGGGCTAAATGTGTCAAAAACAAGGATCATAGGTGCTGTAGTCTACAGACCTGTAACTCCCTGTCTCTCTCTCACAAGCTCTCTCTCAATCTCCCTGAATGCAAATGAGCTTTCTGTCCCCCTTGTTTCACCTTTTGTGTTCTCTCTTTCTCCCCTTACCTCTATTTTTTTCTTCCTAGATGACCTGCAAAATCTAATTCATTTCTTTTCCTATTTCCCTATTTCTTGGTTATCCAGAGAGTTATCTTTTCCTTATTTTTCCTTATTTTCCAAACCTTAGTATCTCTAATTTGATACAAAACACTCAACTCCTACTCTAATCAATGCACAAAAAGCTTCCTACACCTAAACTAATTCGCAAAAGAGATCAAATAGCCTTCGACCCCCTTGGTTCCTACCTAAAACCAAGTGTCATTTTGGAGTTGAAATTTTACTTCGTTACTCAATTTGAAGTGTGTAAGTACTCAAAGCTTAAATCCATTGGTCCTCGTGGCCATGGAACCAAAATGTGGGAGCTTCTTGCTCAACTGCCAAAGACCCACGAATTGCTTATTATTTCAAGTGTTTCAAGCCAAGTGCAATGGCTACCTCTCACATAGCTGTATGCGCTCTCACACCTATGAGTGTAATGAGCTTACCTCCATGCTCGATCAAATTTCCTCCTCCCTCAAGCACTCCTATAGCTTCACGATCCAAGGAGGAAGCTCAATCCTCAAGCTCCAAGCTCCATGCTCCATTGCCATGCACGAGATAAGAGAAGAGAAGAGAAGAAGAAGAAGAGAGGAGAAGATGGAAAGCTTCTCCACCATGGTACCTCATCCTCACACACTCACTCCTTCACACTCCCTCTCTCAAGCACAAGCTCAAGCAAGCAAGAAAAACAAGAAGAAGAGAGAGCTAGTTTTGCCACACACAAGAACGGCCTTCTCCGTTCTCTTTTTAACTTTTTATACATGCCCTCCTCCTCTTTGGGTGCCCATCCCTTTTTATATGACGACCTGCTATTTTAGTCAATGCCTTCTTTCCTTATTTCTTTCCTCTTTTCACAGTTCCTTCGACTGTGCCCGTCGACATTTACAAATTGCATAGGAAGGGAGCCTGGCGCTCTTTTACAAAATGAATTACAATATGCCCACCATCGCTTTCTTTGCTAGAATATTCAGTGCACTCATTATTGTGCACTTGCTTTTGCATTTAGGCTTTTCCTACATTTTTTTGAGCTTGCCTTTCTTTTTTGCTTTTCTCGACTTGGGCTGTCTTCCATTTCCGACTTTTTGGGGCCTTTCTGCCTTGGGCTTCTTTTGGGTTGTAACATCAAGGACACTATCAACAAATAGATGCATCTAGTTGCCTAAACCGTTGCACAGCCACCTTCATTGATCACAACCCAAGCTATAACAAGGCAAGGAAAATGAGAAAAGAAGAAAAATTTAGATTAAGGTCAGAGACCAAAACTGAGGAGATCAAACTAGACATGAGAGAAACCAAAAAGCCAAACCTCAACTCCTGATGAAAGGCACTTGAGCTCACTATGACTGCTCAATGCCGTTGCTAATTCCAAAGAGAGACTAACAATATCTCATGAGCTATCAACTCTAAATGGTAAAACAAAATGACATCCTCATGATGTTTCCCTCATCGAGAAGAAAGGATGAAAGAAAGAGAACAAAGAATCCTTAAAGAAAGGTAGGAAACAACTTAAGGTAGTTGCTAGTCCACCTAGCAATTTGAATTATTCTAAAACCATTATATATGTGTCAAATAAGCAAAGTTGGGAAGTTCAATAGCAATAGCTTAATATACTTTCTCATCTTAAAGAGAAAAATCCACAAGGGACAACAAAGGATGTTTCCAAGGACCAACAACCTCTCTCTGAGCATGTAAGAAAGGTTAGGTTTGGAAAGTCCTAATAGTCATGTCCTCAAGAAAAATAGAGAAAACACCCAAATTCCAACAATCAAGAAAACCCTGCATGATAGAACTTTCAAAAGTGGACAAACAACAAACTTACCCTAGTTGCTAGTTCACTCAAGCCACCAAATTCTCCTTAGTTGTAAACATAGCAACATGTAATAGCCCCCTGTATCCCATAGGACCCCCCCTAAAAAAATATTAAATCACTTGAAAATTTTTTTACTCCCCTCCTTGTTGATGCCACTAGCTGCTGGTGGGAGGGAGGGGAAGTTGAAGTAGTAGAAGATGACGATGATGATGGGGAGGAGGGGCACACGTGTGCCACCTCCCTCCCCCCACTACCCCTTCCAACTTAGCATTAGCATGGCGGTGGGCCAATCTGACTACCTAGATGGAGGTGAGGGACTCCATCAAGCCCCCCCTCCCCAAATAATACCCCTCCTTCTCCCTATAAAACCCCCCTCCTTGGAATGAAAGGATATACCACCTCTTTTCCCCCTGCTGCCAGTTGAGAGAGAGAGAGAAAGAGAGTAAGAGAGAGGGAGTCTTTGAGAGAGAGAGAGAGAGAGAGAGGAAACCTCTAGTGGTTTCAAAACCCCCCCTTGAGATGGGTTCCCATACAATAATTTCTCTTGTAAAAGGAGAAAACCATCCTCCAAAGATGCATGCACGAGGAGCAAATTCAAGCTACCTTGGTATTTGAGTCTTCGGATGGTCCCCTAAGGGAAAATTGCCTCACGCCAATGGAAAACCCACAAACCTCAACGGAGTTATCGGTTCTCAAGGCGGTACGATAAACAACAACTCGGGTTTGGGTGTAGATAATACATCCTTGAATAATCAAGTGCGATCGATAATTTTTTCTACATAGAAAATAGTAGATTAAGGAAATAGTTCTGACTTACAAAAGATCGTACGTCCTTGCATTGAAATGGTCTATTGAAATGATCAGGATAAATTGGTGTATGAAATTAGAGCTATTTCAGCAGAGAGCTACCCGTAACTCATTGGTCATTCTCACTCATAGAATCACATAACTAGTAATGCCTGCACTAAGCCGCACATGAAGAGTAGATATTGGAATTAAGTAACTCATAGGAAGAATTAAAAATCCTCGTCTTTGACTCATAAAGTTGTACTCCTAGGTGCATGCACCAATACCTTCTTGGTTGTAAGATGCATCTTTAGAATTCTAAAACAGAATTATTGTAAGGGATGGTATCTCAAGTGTGTTTAGAAGAAATAGCTTGCATAAGCATGAAGAAATGCATTACTTGGAAAGCGATTGCTCTCAAGAGTGTTAAAACTTGCATCCTGATTTTTCTCAATATCATAGATGTAATTTTTTATTGTATTGTGCATAGGACATGTTCTTCATCATAATTTGTACTAAGGGTTGGCTTGTAGAATGAAAATTGCCAGCACATTCTTTTGGCCGCAATAAACCCATAGCTCAACCAGAAGGTAGATAGAAAAACGTTCCAAAGCTAAGTTAGTTATAATCGAACCAACATTAGTGAGAAGATCAAACTTTGTCACTAGCCATTACTAGATCCAAGTATCCCTTTAGACAAAGTTTCTAGGCATGATGCCATTTAGATTGATGCATCAAATGTCAAGGGAAGGACCCTCTCCACTAGTCAATTATCGTACCTAAAGCTTGCAATTGGATGAGAGCTAACCAAAATGGGCTAGGGTACCCTTACTCTCACAAGAGGATTGAGCGAAGGATTTCCATCACGAAACCCTAGATGAGAGAAACTCTTAATGAAAGTTGGAGCAGGATTGAACAATAGAATCTCAAGAGGATGGAGCCACCCTCGAATGGTCCTTGAGGATCTTAGATTGGATTATCTAAGATCTTGTTGAAACCCAATCCATGAGCCATAGAACCTAGGAAAAACTTACCAACCAAAAACTAATGGGCGTTGCTAATTGAATGTAAGACCAAATTGCATAAGTTCTTGTTCTTATCACATAAGAATGAGGATGGGACAAGGGTATTCCCTACCTCCCATAGAGGGCCATTGCAGTTGACACCAAGGTAAGGAAAATTCGAAGGTTGAATGCTAAGCATTCAAAAAGAAACTCCTCCTTAGCAGGCATTCTGAGCACTCACCCACATTTATTTTTTGTGCTTGTAATCTTTGGAGTATTGTCTGTGAAATGATTATTTGACCCAAACTCTCATAAGAAACTGGTATAATGAATCAGGTTAAATTCATGGAGGGGCGTGGCAAACCACCCCTATCTAGTCACCAACCCTATCCAAGGGGGTTCTAAATAACTATGATAGGAATATGGACCGAACCCACCACGAGAGGTCTTTCTGTGGATTAGTTTGAATGTAGGAGGATGCTTGGATGCCACAGGGGGCTTTGGATGTAAATCCTCTACCTTCGGGTCCTACTCAAATGGTCTACGTGACTTGAGATGGATTCTTGAGGCCCTATTACTAGTGCAAGTGCAGAAACTGGAGAAAAAGAAGACACATCCTCACGAATTGTAGAATTCGTCCTTTTGGACAAGACTCATATCTTAGCTGAAATGTTAATGTAAAGTTTACTTACAAGGAACTTTTCTGAACTATTTTTGTGTCAGTGCATAAAATTACGTAAAGAAACATGTGGCTAATAGATTAATTAAGGAATCTGCTTATATGTATTACCACTAATATGCCTTAGATAAGTAGAAAACTAAAGCTATCAAGGAAAGTGGGTGGGCGGTACTCCCGATGGGTCTTGTCCTACGGTAGGGTGGTCCCAGAGAATTGGGAGGCTTCTCAACATTCAAATCGCGATGACGTATTGACCTTAGTTAATGTAGGGTAGAACCCTAGCTCATATCATTTTAGGAGATCGGAATGGGACTTTACCCTACGGGTAGAGAGGTCAAGCGATGCATCCCTCTCGTTTCCCATTCTCCTTGAACCAAGTGCGATATGAGTTCGCCTTGGTTTAGATGCTCTATGCAAAGTAGATCATCTAAAGGTTGACACTAGAAGGCTGTAGTATGACTTGACCATTAAAAAACCCAAAAAGATTCAGGCTGATCCTAACAAGGTTGGCGGATACGCTTCTTTGGGGAGTAGACTCAGGATTTGCTATCCGAAAAACCCTGTGACATTCCATGGGAGTGCCAGACGACGTCTTTTAGATGGACTACTAAGAGGTGTCGCAATCTAGGCACGTTATAGTTGGTATTAGAGCAAACCAACGAATAAAACAATTAAGATAATAATAAATCAGGAAGAGTGAAATGATGTTTTCATTAGGAAACATTTTTTCTTTTACTCACTTCTAGATTGTTGCTGCTTCCAGACCTACGAGGCATGGAGTAGGTTCCTCATATTTCATATCATGTTCAGGATAGTTATGAATTCTTCAAGTTATCGCAATAGAATCGACATGATGGGGATCTTGAATCGCCTCTACAACCCTTCACTGTTGTATGGGAAAAGGCATTGGACTTGGAGTGTAGGTTACTGCTACATAGATGCCAACCGGCTTGCCTATCTTCAAAACAATCTGAAGAGGCTAAAATGGTTGAAGAACTTGAAGATTATCAAGTTATTCATCTTCCATGAGGCATGTGTGAACTCGATCCTACACATTGGATGCCGACAGGTAGAACAGACTCGCTACATCTATGAGGAGGTGGTCAAAGTCTTGCCAACAAATAGAATTAAAGTAATGGGGCAAAATGAACGTCATGGTCATCAGAAACGGGGATTTTCAAACTTCCCATGACTTACCACTTCCTAGGAATCCATTCCCCAAACCCATATTATTATTTTGTCCCTATAGCTAAATCCAATAAGGAATTATTAACTTGGAGTTGATGTATCTCTTGAAAGAAAAATCATCCCAGCCTATCTCTATCTATTCCCGAATAATAATACTTGAGGCTTATGCTTCCATTTGGGAAAGCATGGGTTGAGCTAATATGGTTTGTAAATATGAAGGGATCTGCGAATCTAGTTGTCCTTCCCTTTGTGTTGCAAATAAATTGGTACATGAGAGGAATGAAGGAAGGGCACTACCAGAAACAGCAGGAGCAGATGCTTGTACATGGGAATCTAGTACAAGAAGACTGGAAGGACCCTTTGTACGAAGGCATTTTGGTTGAAAAAAACAACAGGGGACTCTCCATCTTTTGCATTAGGTTGCATGGACAGAGGAGAAGGGACTAAAGGTGGAGCTGCATCGGCAAAGGAGTAGGATCAGGCACTGGGACACCACCAAGAGGAGGTGCAAAAGTGATGATGCGTTGTAAGAAAGTACCATAAGAGACATTACTGAGTTGACCCTTCCCGTACTCGCTGAAAATGTTGATCCATTTTGGATAGTAGAAAACTTGCCCAATTGAACTTAGCACCTTGTAGAATCTTCATAGAAGCTGTGAACAGTTCCTTGGATAGATACTTAGATGCAGGTTTGCCTGACATAAACCAGTCTTGGAGAAACTGACATAGTTTCTTCCATACTAGAGAAGAGATATGGGCAACAGATACCCCTGAACTATTAATAAGCTAGTTGAGAAGCAAGGGGGTAGAAGTTTCCTTCTTCAAGAGCATGACAATCTCTTCAGCAGTAAGAAATTGGTTTTTGTTGGGGGCACAAATAAAGTAGAAATGGGCAAGCACAGTGCTTCATTGATATTAGTTGTAGATGAACAGAAGTTGCGATTATAAACTAGATCAGACTAGTTTTTTATAAGAAGCCAAGAAGGAGCAACAAAGCTTCTCATCCACATGTGGCAATGTGAGGGCAACAAATGGTCGGAGGCCTGCGCATTGGATGCAATCTACCTCTAAAAGTAGGGAATAATCATGGACTGCAAGGGGAACACGTTGTACCATGATCGGAGGGGTAGAAGAAGGTGCCATTCAGACTATATCAAAAACCCACACACACACAAAACCAGGAAGAAAAAGAGAAAACCTGCAAAACCCACAAACAAAACTAGGACTGAGACCATCGACAAGAGAAATATTTATGACAAGATTGACCACATCCTACAGAAAATTCGACATGACCTACGCACATATGCAACTGAAAGCTTCGTGATATGCATAACAATCAAGCACCTTGATCCCCGTAGACAAGCACACAACAAAAAATAAAAGTGTCACGCATATTGTAACCCAGCCATAGACTCAAAAAGTCATGATTGAACCAAAAACTCAGACCAAAAATAGAAAGAACACTGATCAGACCAAGGTCATACTAATAATCCCAAATCCCACGTAACATTCAACGTCCTACAGTGTGGTGAAGTGGGTGGGTGAAACTAACGACTCATTTTTTAAGATGATTGATTAAGCACAATTCATTGTTAATTTAATATGTTAATGCATGGTGAGTCAGAAACGTAGCTCAACCCCTCTCAAACTGGACACGACTTAACTTGATTGGGTCTCTACTGATACAATTCATTTTTACAATTATATGATATGTGGCACTTGAGTACATGCATGCGTGACTTCGGGGGATTCATTTTAATTACAATTTAAATGTGTCTGCAATGCGTGTGCATGTGCACTTGTGAATGGTTTTTAATTTACAAAAATTAAGTGGATTATAGTGCAAATGTGCATGTGCAGCATCGAGGTTTCTTTTACAATTAACATCTAGTTTATTTTATTTACAATTTTATGATGTGCATTTTGTTAATTGGGTGTGTGCAACGTTCAATTGATTTTTATTACAATTAAATGTGCGTTATGGTGCACCGTGAGAGAGGGAAAATGAGAAAAAACCTGGTGATGTGTGGGTATGTTAGCAAAGTCTGATACCACGTCCTCAAAGATGGAATGTGCAATCCACGAAAATCCACAAAAAAATTGATAGAAGGTCGACTAACAATAGTCGTCCTGCCATACAGAAAAATGGAAACCAACTAACACCTTGACCAAACAAAAAAAAAAGATACGCATGACCAAAATAAATGAAAAGATGGATGTTTTGGATTTTGTTTGGTGTGTTTTGATTTGTTTGGTTTTGTGATTTTTTTTCATACCATGATGGTATAGTATGGAGATGTTTTGTTTAAAATAAAAAACATTAAATGGAAAAAATTTGTGGAAGTGTAATGAAGCTAAGCTAACTAGCCTTAACTTGCCTAGCTCCATGTCCAACCAAGGATAAAGAAACAAGAAATCAACAAGACGAACTGAAAATGGAAAGAGATTAGCCCTCATTAACATGGCAAGCTGCCATAGCTAAAAATGGAATACAAGAAAGAAAGTTCCCTAGAACAAGATGTCTTCTAATGATCAAGTGATAATGCTACATTTGGATGGCTGCCATTTTATAGGTAAACCCTAGCTAATCCCTAGCTAACCCTAATTAGGGTTTCTTTACACACGTATTCCCTAATTCGTAAACATATTTACAAAGGCAAAATAGGGGGGCAAAATTTCCTGCATGACAAACCATCCCCTCTTGAAGAAGCTTTATCCTCAAAGCTGAAATTACATTGATTACAAGGATGGAAACATGTAAGAAGGTAGAGTAGAGGCTGCATAATCCATGATAAACTCCAAAAGTGGATCTTCAATAAATGGTCTTCATAGGATAGGAGTAATTGTCATGAAATAGAGAGCAGGGATGAATAAGGTAGCTGAAGTAAAATGCCCATAACTTCTGGCTGAAGTGTCCAAATTCAAGGTTTGAGGTGGTGTAGATACAAAATACGTAACCCAAGGCATCAATCTATACTCTCAAACCCATATTTTGATTGTGTCAGGGCAATTTAATTCATCACAGAATTTCTATATAGCAAGCTGTCTCTCTCCTGTTCCAAGACACATGAAATCATCCCAAAATCAACCCAGATCATAAGGAATCCCCCAAAAATGGTTGTCATCCATCAAAGCACTACTACCCTCACCCGAATAAAATGAAAAACTATCATCAAAGCTTTCATAAGTGAGGTATTTTGCATAAAAGTTATTATCACCTCCAGGATCAAAAGGATGTGATAAATCCCGTCCATAATCCATAGATGCATTCATGTAAATCCCTGGATCATATGGGAATGAAAGATCATCAGCATTATCATCAACGCCTCCATAATGCAAGGTATCATCCCCATAATCATGAAGAAAGCGTGCTGAATCATTATCATAAACGATAGGTTGCTGAAAGTCATCATCTACATGAGATATGAGCTGTTGAAAATCATCATGTAATGATTCCATAGCCTCAATGCTTGTTTGGCCAATTGAATCTTCTTCAACCCTTTCATCTTCAGCATTAGATTCATTGTCATATGCATCATCCTGGTTGACTGCATAGTCCTCTTGATCCTCACTGACATATACATGCTCTTGTTCTTCATTTACAGCTGCATCTCTTGGTTCTTCACCTTGGTCACTAAAAACATTTTCTTCTTCTTGTTCTTCTATACATGATTGCTCATCAACTACATGTGTTATATGTATGGCATTTAGAGCAATTTTCCCTTGCTGCCCAGTCACATCTTCAGCTTGATTTTTAGCATAGGCATCATCTTCTTGCTGCCCATGACTATCATGTCCTTGCCCCACATATACATCTTCCATTGGGTCTTCCAAGACAAGGGCTGTAGCAAAATGTTTATTCATGCAATAACCTTCATGATGAGGTGACCAATGCTCATTACACTTGTAGCATATCAGTTGCCTTTGCATTTCCATCAGTTGTTGATGAGGAATAAGCTTTCTTCCAATGCCATGAGGAGTATAGAACTCAAGAACAATTGATATATTAATATGCTTTGCCTTGTATACATTGTCATGCCCAAGAGTGTTCTTCTCATTGCATTTATAACATAGTGTGGGAGCTTTCACTCAACTGCCAAGACCCACGGACCGCTTATTGTTTCAAGCGTTCCAAGCCGAGCACTAATGGCTACCTCTCACATAACCGACGCGCCATCTATATCTACGGGTGTAGTGAGTTTACCTCCGTGCCGTTCGAGTTACCTCCTCTCCCGTGCACTCCGGTAGCTCCACGATCCAAGTGCAAGCTTCAAGCAAGCTCAATCCTTCCGCTCCAAGCTCCAAGCTCCATTGCCGCGAGCAAGACAAGAGAAGAGAAGAGAAGAGAAGAAGAGAGGAGAAGATGGAGAGCTTCTCCACCCCACGGTCCCTCACCCTCACACACTCACTCCCTCACACTCTCACACTCCCTCTCTCAAGCACAAGCTCAAGCAAGTAAGAAGAAGAAGAAGAAGAGGAGGAGGAGAGCTACTTTTGGCCACACACAAGAATGAGCTTCTCATTCACTTTTCAACTTTATATACAAAACCCTAAATTCCTTTTGGGCAGTCATCCCCTTTTTACATGGCCGGCCGTAGCCTAGGCCCTTTTTCCCATTGTTCTTCTATCTTTCTAGCTTCATTTCCACCGCCCATCTATATTTACAAATTACACGGGTAAGAGCCCGGCGCTCCTTGAATTAAACCATGATGCACTTGCGCTCTTTTACAAAAGTTTTGACTTGCGCTTTTTCTTGTGCGTCTTTCTCCCTTATTTCGGACTCTTCTCCTTGTGCGTCTTTGTCTTCCGTTTCTTTTTGCCTTGGCCTTTGTCTTTGTCTTCTGCTTTAGCTTTTCCAGATTTTCCACCTTTGTTCGTTTGAGGGTTAACATTACCCCCTCCTAGACGAGTGCCAGTCCCATGGCACTCATCGTCGTAGGTAGCAAGCGTTTAGCATGCACCGAAGACATGGGTGGTAAGGATGTCTATGGTTGCCATGGCGGAGTGTTAGTAGTGGTGGGGAGGAACGTCATTGGGGGCACATTGGTGGGTTGAGTGGTAGGTGGTAGGGCAATGGGAGTTGGTGGTAAGGATGTTCTTTGGGGGGGTTGCACTAATGGAGTACAAGTGGCAGTTTGTTGGGGATTCTGTACATGCTGATTCTTGACAAGTTTACAGGGTAATAAGGATAGGAATTCAGAGTTGAGTGTTGATGAAGAGCGAGCGACACCTTCATTGGAGTCTTCAATACCTACAATTGAAAACCTCTCATGTGGTATCTCCCTAAGGGGTAGTGCTAGTCTTTTTATCGTGCACAAGACATATTTTGATTAGTTTGGGAGACAGGTCGAACTCTAAGCAAGCTGAGAGTATTGTCCTGCACTTGAGGACCCAAACTGTGCATATACTTCGGTGCAGATATTATGTGAGTGCTCGTGCATACTTAGATATTACATAGTTAGAAGACCGCGGCTAGTTTCTCGTAACAATGTGTTGATGTAGCAAAGTTGTCCATGTTAAGAAGAAGTACAGGTGAAGGTATATGAGACATCCTTTGCATTGTGACTGCACGACGTAGCATAATTGAATACAAGGACACCGCACTTTCGGTACTGGAAGCTATTCGACTTGCTTGATGAGGACGGTGTACATTTCATGGCCAATCGTTCAGTGCTTACCACAATGGATTTCAATGGTATTAAGGCAGAGTGCAAGAGGGAATTGTGCAAGTGGGTCAGGGTGATAGGTCTAACCATAGGCGAGACAAGCTCCCTAGGTATGTCCTGCCCTTGATGTGCCCTGAACAATTGTGGGTGATGCTAAAGGGCTAGGGGACTAGGGACGGAGCCAGTCGATCAAGGTCACTGGACGTACCTAGTTTGAGGACCCCTAGGTGCTGTGCTATGATTGTGGGTACTTCTTTTCGTTCATTTCTTTTCTTTGTTTTTTATTTTATTTTATTTTTCTTTTTTTTCTTTTTTTGTTTCTTTTTCTTGTGCTCTTTTTTCTTTTCTTTTCTTTTCTTTTTCTTGTGCTTTTTTTTTTTGACTTGCCTGAGTACAACCATTGCAATATGTTGAGGCTATCAGCCTTTCAGTGGGTTGGAAAAGGTCAAGCTTCAAAGGCTCAAGAAATGGATATTACAGTGATGATTGTGCCCTAGCCTCATTGTTAGCCAACTATAGAGCTTGACCCAGAAAGAGAGCGTGGCCCATGAATGTGCATTGGGCCATGCGATGTGGGTGGTTGGCAAGGGTGATTTTTGCTTTCGGTAGCGTGGCTTTGTCGCGGCTCTTTGTGGGGTCAATGGTCTTGCGGTGATCGGGCATTGCACACTTTTGCACAAGGACCTGTATTATCCTGCATCCACTTGTCACTTCGTGAGAGTATATCCTCGCTTGTGTTAAGTGCATCAAACAAATGCAATCATGATAAGACATAATTTTCAGAATTCTATGATGTCTATTGGGATGCCTATTTCATTGCATGTTAAGGTCGCATGCATTAACGAGAAGTAACGGGAAAGTGTACAAGTGGGGATCTTGCCCCTTTACTCATCAAAAAACAAAATGTTCTGGCATGCTGACTTGTCGAGCTACTTGTACATCATAGGGATTTAGTCGATAGGTACAAGGCGAGGTGAGTCCGGTTGACTAGGCGACCGAGGCGGTGCTAGTGCAGGGCTCTCGTGAGGCTGGGCAGGGAACATGTCGGCGGGGACATGAATGGTGTAGTCCCGGGCCGCTACCGTTTCCAGAATGTCTTTAAACAATTCATTAAATTCTACCCTATCCTGAGCTGCCCTTTCTGCCCTTGAGTATTTGGTGCCCGAGCGTACGTTGGGAGTTTGTGCCATTGGTGTTGCCACATTGTGTGCGCCTCCTCGAGCGTCCGCTCCCCTGACCCGTGGATTCTTCGGCCTTCGTCCAAGGCGGTGTCGCTTGGGGCCACGTTTCTTAGCGTACCTTTTAAGAGTGGGCACGTAGCGCACTAGCGGAGGGGCGTGTGCTGCATGTTCCCGTCGGCTCTGCGGAGAGCGTCCTTGCAAGCTAACTACCCTTGGTTCTCCATGTTTTCCTCGCGGGGGGCCTGTAAGATGCGAATCAAGGATTAGGATTTGTCACATGATAAGACCATTCATATGTAAGGGATTATAGTGCAGATTATCAAGCGCATAGGACGAGAAGGGGAGGGGTAGGGCATGTAGTGCTTGTTGTAGAGGGATGGCCCCCGTGAGCAGATCTTGGTTCATGCCGAGTTACCTCGGCTGGTGGTCATGGATTTAGGCAGGGCTCCTCCTCGGAAGGATAGACCGGAAAGGGAAGGTATATAGAAAGGGACTATACCCTGTCTACACCATTAGAGTTGTTGGTCAAGGTTTCCTATGGCAGTAATGTGGGTTGCATGCCCTTCACTTGGAGGTGGGGATGGTCACCCGGCTTTTAAATGCGTGATGAGAGGAGGACTTGAGAAGCTTGGCCTGTCAGACCCAACTCTTCTCCCTGCGCTTGACTATCATTGCTTATGTGTGTTGATATTGTTTATACATGGTGACACAAAAATCAGTGTTTATTTATATACATATTTATGAATCCATGTCACTTCACGAGGATAAGAACCAATTGTAGAACTCAGGGTTGTACTGGAGCGTGGCACACGCATCCAGCACTCGTGGCAGCTTACTCAGTACCGATAGATATTTTGCCACATCAAGCAGTATGGAACCTTGTTCGAGTCTACTAGCAATGTGTAACTCCTCCTCAGTGAGAACCTTATCAATCAAAGGGCTCTCTAGGCTAGTTCCAACTAAGTCCGTACCTCGAATGCCAGTTAACACTCGAAGGGAAGTTGGTGCCACATAGGTTGGGTCTCTTTGAGACCGCCATTTGGCCAATCGCTCCTCAGAGACTATCATGATTTGAGCCCCTAGTTCGGCCATTGCAATGCGGGTCTCACACCAACACTGTTCAAATTGACTTCGGCCCTTTGTTAGTCGCTTTAGTTGCTCTATGTCTACGAGATTCGGTCGGCATAGCACTTCATTGAACATGACAGTTAAGCGCAGTTCGTCGGCTTCCTCGTTAGAGATGAGTCGCATGCGTTCATGCAGGAGCCTGTCATAGTGCTCGTTAAGATGCTCCTGCTCTTCCCAAGATAAAGGGAAGGGCAAGTAATCTCCAAGCTGCTCCTTGGGAATTGTGCCCATGTCCGCAAGGACGTAAACGTGTGCAACCAGCTTGAGCTTAGCATCCAACTCAGTTAAGCATTTTGCGACACTTCTATGTTCAACTAGGGCTTGCTCGGTTGCTATTTCATGCAAGGTTCTAGGAGTTTGCCTAGGCTTTAGCATAGCTGGGGGTTCATGCTTGTATGGGCAAGATTGGTCAACGCTAGGATTGCTCATGCTCTTGGGGTTTCCTTTTTTCTCTTGAGGCTTTGTTATTGCGTCAAGGTTCTCTTCGGGTGTGACTGGTAGGACCTTGTCACCCTGTTGTGACAGTGTTGTATCCACTCTTGATTGATCAATGTGAGTTCTATTGTCAGTGGATAGAGTGTTGCAAGCAACTGTTGATGGCAACTATTGCTTTGGTTTTTCAGAGCACACAGATGTGTCTAAGGTTTCACCGCTATTAGGAGAGGCATCAGTGGGCTCATTGGTGGATGGACTCGATGCTTTATTCATTAGCTCTCCAGCGCCCTTCGTCTCAATGTTCTTGGGGTCCACAACCACCTGCAAATGTTGTTGTTTTCTTTGCTTTCTCCTCTTTTTCTTGGTCAGTGAAGGTGCCTCTCTCAACGACTCAAGACCCTGGACTAGGTCAACCATTGACGTGCTTGGTTGGGCCTCGGCATTCTCTCTCTCTAGTGTGTCCTTCTGGGACATAGTCATGGCCTGCTGAATAGCCTTACCAAGCAGTGAGGGCACAACTGCCTCCCTTTTCGGGGAGTCTAGCTCTTCAGCCAACTCCCTTATGTTTAACTCCTCCAGCCTAGGCTTTAGGCACTTTGAAAGTGCTGGAATTTTCGAGGAAGTTGGTTGCGACACCTTCTCTAGAGGTAAACTACTAAGGACACGTTCCACATGGGGCATTGCCACGGCCAAGGGCTGTGACTGCTGTGATCCCTGTTTGGAAGTAGTAGCAGCTAGTTTAGTGTGCTGGCTACCCTTGGTGGATTGCGGTGTCAAGTCCCTAGGGCGATCGGAAGTGGCCATGTCTTTTGTTGCCCTTTGAGCACTCATCTGTGTAGATCGAGCATGAGTTGATCTAGTCACATTAGGTTGCTCATGCATATCATTGGGTTGAGAGCTACAGATGGCGTCATGTCCCACCTCTTGGTCATTTGGAAGCTTAGATGGAGATAGATATTGGAATTGAGAAGTTTTCCTTGACAACCGTTGTTGTGCTTCTTGTGTCCGTTTGGAAAAAGAGGATGTAGGAGATCTAGGACTCTTAGGTGGACTTGGCACTGGATGAATGATTTGCTTGAGGCTATTAGACGATTGTGCCATTTGCTTTGTTGAGCGATCAGCCTTGCCTTGAGCAATGTTGTGCCTATGATGCTTGTTCTCCCCTTAAGAAATCAAAGGCTCTTTGGGCACTAATGGCTTTTGTGCATGCTCAATGGCTACATATGACATCTGCTTACTAAGCATGCTAGGTTGAGGCTCTTTCTTTCGAACACTCATGTCTGCTTTCTTGCCTCGAGACCTAGAGTTTCTCTTAGATTTCCTCCTGTGCTTTATTGCTTTTGATGCACTCTGGCCTTTAGCTGATAGAGGTGGTGTAGCAAGGGATTTTGGTACCCAAATCCATCGATTACCTGCGTAGTACCCTTGAGCACGTAGCAACGCTTTGGATATCCATCGCGGTGTTGTGCTGACCCCCCATCGATGCCTGCGTCTATAAGGCTTGGGCTTCTTTTGGGGTCTTCTACGATATTTGTAAGTCCAAAGCCCATCCTTGGCATTGTCTCTTGACCTTCTTTTTTCAGGCCTGGCCTCACTCACTGGTTCTCTTCGTTCAACCTATGCTTGCATCAACTCCTCCTACAACTCCTTGCTCTCATTACTAGGCTTGGCTGTTACGTCAGCGCCTTCCTTGCCTTTCCCCAGAGGTTCGATGAGGTCACCCTTGCTAAAGGTTGTGACTATCCTCACACCCGGTAGCGTCAGGTGTATCCTCTGAGCTGCATAGTCAGCCTTACATTTGGTCGCCTTTTTGAAGGGCCTTCCTAGGAGGATTTCCTTTCCACCATTCTCGCTATTGGGAGGAACATAGAACAGGAGTGGCAAGCTTTCTATTTCAATAGTTACAAGGATTCTGCACTTTCCTAGAAGTGCTTGTGGGTGTTTCCCGTAAGGATTAAGAGTTGCATGAGTCGGTGTGAGCTCTGGTTGGCCTAGTAGGGTCCATGATTCATAGTTCAAGATATTAAAATCAGCTTCTTCATCAATTAGAGCATCAATAGTATGCTCTCTTTTCGCGGTGAGTTTGACCCTAAGATAAGCAGGTGGTACTATGTCTTCATCTTCCGGGTCTTGGCTTGTAAACTTAAGCCTTCTGACAGATGCCCTTGAGTTCTCGACTGCACGACCAGATGTGGATTCTCCACTGCTGTCTTGGATTGTCAGTGTAGTGCTATTCAAGGTACATCTCTCGTCAAGAGTGTCATGTCTAGTCATCTTCGCATTTGTAGCTTGCTGAAGTTGCATTTTGCTCTGACTAGACACGGTCTGAACACAATGTCTTTGTGTTCTCATGGCGTGGCCTTTTTGCCCTTGATGGCTAGTTTGGCCCATTTATGTTCTAGGGTCTCTGTTTCTCTCTGTTCGGGTATGGGCTTTTGGTTGCTCTTTTGCAAGTGAGGTTCCATGCTCATGTAGAGCCATTACTTCACTAGGGTCCAATTTGGAGGACCTATTAAGGCGCGCATTTTCTCTCCAACCTACTTGGGGGAGGTGCAGAGGGGGCAGAGCCCCCTCTGCAGGGTTCCGGGGGGACAGTCCCCCCGGCCCGCAGGGCCATTATGGTAAACGCCATACGCAATTTGGAGGACCATTTATAGCCAAATTTTGAACTACGTGCTCTAAATTTTAGCTCGATGATGGATTTGTGATGTGCCTTTAGCTCTACGTAGCCTTTGGGGTCAATATCGGGGTTTAGATGTGTCAAAATTTGTGTTCTAGATACCTGTCTGATTTTGCTAGTTTTCTGTCCGATTCTCAGATGTCTGATTTTCAGGAGTCCGATTATCAGAATCGGACGTCCGATTTTGGGTTGGTCTGATCGGCCCAGTGGTTCGATTTTGGTCACGTCCGATTGTGGGAGTCGGATCGAAAAAGTGGTCCGATTTTCGGAGTGGTTCGATTCTGGAAATCAGATCGGACAGGGTGGTCCGATTCTAGTAGTCCGATTTTGGATTGGTCCGATTCTGGACTGGTCCGATTCATGACTGGTCCGATTCTGACTGGTTCGATTTTGGTGGTCCGATTTTGGTGGTCCGATCCTGGTGGTTCGATCTTGGTGGTCCGATCCTAGGTGGTTCGAGTGTCCGAGTGGTCCCATTTCCAAAATCGGACGGGTTGGTCCGAGTGGTCCGATCGAACAGGATGGTCCGATCGGACGGTTGTCTTAGCGTCCGATTATGAACTGGTCCGAGTGGTCCGATTTCCAAAATCGGACGGGTTGGTTCGATTCTGGGACTCGGACGGCCTGGTCCGACTACGCAGCCGACAGCCCGCAAGTTGCACACGATACCTCTAGACTGACGTCTACTACACCAAATCGTCCAACGCCTTCTAAATAGGTGCAAGACACTACAAGGGGATGCCAGACATGCCTGGAATCACTGTGGTGCTCGAATCGAATGGCACTCCAAGGATTTGTGCCTCTATTTCCCTGTTTTAGCCTGTTATACAGCAACCCTACTGTTTGTTTCTTTTTCTTTGTTTTTTCCTATCCTAAATGCATCCAAATCACAAAGTAAATACCTACACTACTCCATCTCATAATATAAATCTCAAAAAAGCAAAACACCTACTTGCCAAGTAGATCGAATACCATCTTCAACCCCCTCGCTTCCTACCTATCTACCTCAAGCACCGGTTCGGGGAAAACCCTACTCCAATGCTCGATTCGAAGCGCGCAAGCGCTCAAGGCTTGAATCCGTTGGTCCCGGCAATGGAACCAAAATGTGGGAGCTTTCACTCAACCGCCAAGACCCACGAACCGCTTATTGTTTCAACGTTCCAAGTCGAGCACTAATGGCTACCTCTCACATAACCGACGCGCCATCCATATCTATGGGTGTAGTGAGCTTACCTCCATGCCGTTCGAGTTACCTCCTCTCCCGCGCACTCCGATAGCTCCACGATCCAAGTGCAAGCTTCAAGCAAGCTCGATCCTCCCGCTCCAAGCTCCAAGCTCCATTGCCGCGAGCAAGACAAGAGAAGAGAAGAGAAGAGAAGAAGAGAGGAGAAGATGGAGAGCTTCTCCACCCCACAGTCCCTCACCCTCACACACTCACTCCCTCACACTCTCACACTCCCTCTCTCAAGCACAAGCTCAAGCAAGCAAGAAGAAGAAGAAGAAGAAGAAGAAGAGGAGAGCTACTTTTGGCCACACACAAGAATGAGATTCTCATTCACTTTTCAACTTTATATACAAAACCCTAAATTCCTTTTGGGCGGTCATTCCCTTTTCCCCTTTTTACATGGCCGGCCGTAGCCTAGGCCCTTTTTCCCATTGTCCTTCTATCTTCCTAGCTTCCTTTCCACCGCCCATCTATATTTACAAATTTCACGTGTGAGAGCCCGGCGCTCCTTGAATTAAACCATGATGCACTTGCGCTCTTTTACAAAAGTTTTGACTTGCGCTTTTTCTTGTGCGTCTTTCTCCCTTATTTAGGACTCTTCTCCTTGTGCGTCTTTGTCTTCCGTTTCTTTTTGCCTTGGCCTTTGTCTTTGTCTTCTGCTTTAGCTTTTCAGGATTTTCCACCTTTGTTCGTGTGAGGGTTAACACATAGGCCCTTGGAAGTTATGCTACCCAAGATACAACTTGACAAGTAGATGCCATGTACACCACTGAAAGAAAATTGATGGGCATTTTCCCCATCTATCAAATGATAACCATAACCATGAGCTTGTGTCCATGGTTTACTACATAAGGTTGCACATAAGCATTTCCAATCCTTTGTGGCTGATGATAAAACACTTTTGGCTAAGAAGAAGAAGCATCCATAACATAGGCATGCTCATATACTTCTTGTCTATGCATAGGGACCTGAATTTTTGTAGGAGTATTTGATTGCAGCTGCTACCCACTCATTGGATGAAGGCAAGATTGATTTGAATGGAGGCTTTCCCCAAATGGTTGATCATAAACATTACTATGATTAACATGCTATTGCTACCCAAAAGAATTAGGGTTTGAATTGGCATAATCATCATGATCATAACCATAAAAAGAATGTTGCTTATAAGAATTAGGTCTAACATTTGTAGGCACCTTACATAGGGAACTCATCATGGATATAATTCTCCAATTCTCAATATTGATACATTTTACATGCATAAGAATTCGAGTGATAACTCCATTAGTCTATAAAGAGGGAGTTCTCCTTCCATGCATACCTTATTTATGATCCTACTAAACTCAATCTTTGAAAAACTACTCAAATTATAATGTGATTTCCATATGAAGGATGATATGGTATTGGCCCCAATCCTAACTCGAACCCAAGAACTTACCAAGCCCTTGCAAGGCAATGAGTATCTTATAGCTTTGTATATTAGTTCTTTTTAATGTTGGTATAAGTCATTTCATTTAGCTTATAGGCATTTCTCTCAAAACCCGCCTCTCCCTACATTGCGGGTTTTATCATGACAAGAAGCTAGCTAGAAACCAATATATATACTAGCTGCCTTACTATGAAGAAAGACTAACCCCTATTGTCTATCAACCCTATAGCTAGAATAACACTCCCTTTTGACTTACAAACACCCTTAGAAAAGGGAAAGCAACAAATGAATCCCTCTTGAGAGGACTACTCAAACCCAAGTTCAAGGCTTGGCATCAAATCCATGTGTAACACAACATATAATCCCTATCCCTCACCATATTAATAAAACAACAAGCAAAGAAAAGGCAAGGTGAGAGACACTTGCTACTTGAAAGAATCTATGAAATAGCCTAGAGTATCTTCTCCAATGCAAGCACAAAACTTATAGAGCATAACTTAGCAATAACACATATTAAAGCACATGTACTCAAAGAGGAAAAAAAACAGCCCTCTTGGCCTAATAAGATATAGCAAGGCCACACAATATTGGTGTCCAAACATTGAAACTTATGCCCTTGGTCCTTAAGAACTCTCATGAACCCTTAAAGCTTACCAAAGGGGTAGGCCTCTTAGGCCTCTAAGCTTGTACCTCCATAAAGGAGGATATTAAGATCCATAAACCCCATCTTGGATAAATTTTACATTGCATCCACCATTCTAGGTAGAATGAGTTAGAAAAATTATATCTAGAGATAAACCTCGATCTATGAGGACCTTTGGCTTGTAATTTTCAACATCATGGCCTAGAATCACAATTGGATGCACACCTCTTTCTACCAAAACTTTGTAAGGTTGTGCACAAGGTGGGACTAATGTCTCCCTAAACAATGACACTCAGTCCTTAGACACTCTTATCATAAGGAGCTTGAGAGTGTAACTAATGGCTTTTCCAATTGACATACACTTAGCTCATCCTTTAAGCTATTAATTAAATTATTACTCTCACTAGCTAGAATTTTAGGCCTCCATACATACTTAGGGCATGCCTTGTGTCTAGCAATCAAGGTAGTCCCTTCATTACCCCAACTATATTATTAACCAAGAAAACTTGTGATATAAGGTTAGAAACAAATTGAGGCAAAGCACCTAAATATCTCTTCATGTTCCTTCTCTTCTTCCTCTTGGATGTCCCAAGGTGCATTTCTTGGCCTCCTCAACACATGACTCTCTACCATATCAAAAGAATAGGAGCCATTGATTTTAATGTCATGTGTCCCACTTGCTTCCATCAAAGATTCACTTGCATCACTTGCAATAGGAACATGGAGTACACTATCATGAACCAACCACACTTGGGGAGCACATAAATTTTGCATAGGCACTGTCATTAGGAAAAAAATGAATTCACAAATGGGCCTTTTAGCCCCCCCTCTCTCCTCCTTAAAACAAGGAAAAGAGGAGAGAATAATAGTAAAATAATCCTCTTCTCTCTCCACTTTTGCAATCTCGTTTTGCCTTTTTTATATTATCTACAAAGATATACACAGATTCCTTCTCTCTCCTCATTCAAGAAGTTTTTTAAACCAAATTTTATATTAAAAAAGGAGTTAGTTATGGGAGTGTGGTGCTTTGTTTTCAATGCAAAATGATTAGTAGATACAAGGTAATTGATTTTTTAATCGAGAACAAGGAAAATAAATTTCAGAAGTTCCTTTTAAGATATTTTGGGAAAATTTTATATTCTAGCTTTTGGTTTTAAAAAAACCAACTGGTCAAATTTCGTGTTTTTTGGAGATGTTTTTGGAGGCAAAATAGAAATGTCTAAAATACGAAAAGTCTTGGATATCCTTACCCTCTGAGCTATTTTTCCCCATATCTATACTCTCTCATAGCTCTATTGTGACCTCTTCTCTGTGTTTATGCAACCTTCATTAACAGAGTGAATTACTTACACCCTCCTTTCCCTTGGCACCTTTGTGTGCCACTCTGTGCATCTCCACTCTACCTCATGTGACAACCAAGTAGGCTCCCCATTTCTATTAATAGTAAAATGAATACACGAAAGAATGAGCTGCATATTGAGGTAGAGATTGAATATGCCCCATTATTCAAAAGAACCTAGCGTACCAGTGTCAACCCTCAAGTTTTGCAGAGTTACAGGCGAATGGAATTGAAACATGTGGATTTGTGGGTTGATGGGGGAATCTACCCAATTGACCCCTTAAACAATAGACCTCCAACTTTCTCAAGAATCACAAATTTGTTGAAGTATGTGTGTGAGGGTGAAAATGGGTTGCTCGATTATACTAGGCGGCTCAATGATCAGGCGTTCAAAGTATTTACAACTTGCTAAAGCAACCATTAAAAATTGCCATGATGTGATCGTTGCACATCAACTTCATATACAACAGCTCATAGGGCAAGTGGTACAGCTGAATGACACTATATTTCAACAAAACAATCAAATTATTTCAATGCAAGACACTATCCATGACATTGGTATCTCATATGAGGAGGCAAAGGCACAATTCGACGACTTGAGAAAGATCAACAACAAGCTAACACAGGAGCACAAATGAAAGAAGAAGCCAATCAATGAGTTAATTGTGAATAGTGGCCAGTAGAAGTGACATATCAAAGCATGTAAGGTAGCTCAGAAAGAGAACCTAGGTGAGGGTGATGTTGGATCTATATTAGTAGATTACTAAAGGCAAGTACATTGAAAAACACTTTGAGCAATCCTAAGTTTAAGGCTGTGAAGGAAAAGGTGATTGAGTGCACATTAAAATATGTGTCAAATGAGTTCTCAGCTATGGATGCACAATCTATTTGTGACAGGGCCGATATTAGCATGACTTACTCAAAGATATTCAAAGGTGTGAAGGCTGGGTTTGGTCGTGTGCTGAAGAGAAATACAATCGTGCCTCTTCCTTGACCTTCAAAGTTAATAGAGACCCGACGACAACTTAATATAAAGGTTTTGGAGCTAATGGGAGATCCCATGCATGTTCAATGCATGGAAACACCAAAGATTGGGACCAAAAATGCATATGAGGTGAAGTTCACCAAACTTAACAATTACTATTTAGATTTGTACAAGGTGCAATCGGCAATGGTAATGTACTACAATATGTATGTTGAGGAATGTAATGGTAAATTGCAGTTTGTTATAAAATTAGATGAAAGTGAGGTTGTCAAAGGAGTAAATCTTGAAAGAGTTAGTGTAACTCTAATGAATAGAGCTTTACAATTTGACAATAACAACCCAGAGAACTTTAGTGGTCAATCCAAGTGTCATGTGTGGTGGCTTGTTACATTTGAAGTTCCTAAGGAAACATTTGAGGTGCTACAACTGCTCTTTATACACACAAGCATTCCAAGCATCATCGATTGTCACGAACATGGTTAGATGCTCTCGGTTGAAGGGTATGGTCAATACTTGGTTGAATGGCATCTTGTAGGAGACTTGAAAACTTTAAAATGCATGTGTGGAATCTCCAATGGTGCAAATACAAAGAATCCATGCCTATATTTCTTGACAGAGAGGGTGGAAGGAAAGGACGGAAAGAAGAACTAACAAAGGGTGACAAGTGCTGCACCGACGTGCAACAGAGAAGATCCCACTTGGAAGCCCATCTTCAACATTCCATTGGATCGTATTCACATTTGTTCATTGCATGCTTTTGTCAGAATCATGGAGAAACTTGTATATGAATACATTTGCTTTGCTTATAGGATGCAACCAGAAAAAGAAGCCATTGCAACATGTAGGAATGTGGAGCGAGTTCTATCAGAAATTGGGCTACACAAGCATCAAGTGACGATTGAAAAAGATGAGAAGAGATTAGGAAAATCTAGTAGCTTGCCAAAAAAGCCTTGCTTTGGAGGAGCAAAGGCTAGGAAGTTTCTCTCAGCACCCATAAATGAGGAAGGGAATGTCATGGTTTGCAGGCTGCATGATTATGATGGGCGAAAAAAGTTACATTTTGCAGTTTCTGATCAAAGCAATGGAGGAAAAACAAGGTTGGCCAAAGCTAAGATTTGGATAAGTCTTAACAAATTAGCTCTCTTACTTTGCAAGATGGTGTTTAACCATGAAGATAAACAAGAATTTATCAATGCTGTGCATAGCTTCTACGAAAACATGGTGGAAGCATGGGGCAAAAGCTCTATCACACATTACATGGTGCATACTAAGTTAATATTTTAAAATTGTATGAATTGTATAAACTATTGAGCATAGTTTCACGTGTAATATGTGTCTTTGTAGCACATGGGCCATACTTTGTAGAAAAGAGAAGTATCGGAATTTGGTCCACACAAGGAATGGAAAATTCACATTGGATAGCATATGCTACATACCAAAGAAAAAATGATCATGGTGGAGGGGTGAATGGTAGCAATCCAATGATCCAATTGCTATCTTGGTGGTATAAGATTATAGTAGCGGATGAAGCTAAACTCTCACAAAAGAGAGAAAATGAAAGTGCTGATGAATCAGTTGCAGACATGATGGAATCACATCATGTCACTAAAAGAGTGCATTATGAAGCCTCAAGTGCCAAAGAAAACCATCCCAAGTGGCTAGAAACAAGGCAATAAATGGGTTTGAAGAGAGCTAAGATAGTAAGATGAACAATGTGTTCAGTGTGAATGCAATTCATAGTTTAAGAGAGAAAGAGAGTGTGCATCTATGTGAATGAGTCTTGTAATTTAGGGTTATATAAAAGAGGGTTTCACTTTCTATCTTATTCATTGAGTTTTCACATCTTTTGTGCTAGGAAATATGGCTAGGTCTAAGGTAGTTGCAAATAAGCTTCCGCTCAAAGCCCCATATCATGTTCAGCCCCTTGGAGCATCTACTAGCTCAGATGCAGCCCCTTCTCAACCTAACCCTGCTTCCTCAAGCCACCCTCACAAGGGTCCTCCTCAGCATCCCCACAAGAAACACAAGTGGAAGCTAGGTACAGTGGCTTTGAGAGAAATTAGGAGGTATCAACACTCTTTTGATCTCATCATTCTGAAGGCGAGCTTCTCGAGACTTGTTCGTGAGATTGTGCAAAACCTCTCAGAGGAGTTCACTATAGATGTTGTATGGTATCACATGAGTATAAGGGAGGGGGGTTTTGGATGGGGACACTTAAGCGCATACATTAGAGGTAGACCCCTCTTAATTTTCCATGTTAAGCTTAAATTTAAGGAGGGGATATAGGAAAAATTGATCACCTCTCTCCATAGATTGGTGATATGACCATTTTGATACTTTTAATTGCTTAGGATAATTCCAACTTTTAAAAAGAAAGTTAGAATATGTTCTATGAAGACTTACATTTAAGAAAGGGGATACATAAAAAGTCATACATGTATATATCTTATAAGCTTAAATAGGGGGATATATTAGTCTTACAAGCTTCATAAATAAGGGTTTTTTTAGAAGTCCTTGCACACAAGTGACATGTCTTCTTTACTATGAGTGAACCCCCCGTGCAAGACCTCTACCGCACATAAAGGAGGAGGTGGTTTTTGGCACAAGGTCAGGATAAACCTGATCACTTCGCAAAAGAATGTCTTCATGCTCTATAGTGTGCTGCAGATGCCTTTTTAGTTGACTTGATGATTTTGACTGGTGCTCAGTGTTGTGCAATACATGCGAATCACATTACTGTAACTCCCAAGGACTTCCAACTTATAAAAAATCTTCAAGCAGTGAAGGATGCATTCGTTCCAATGGAATGAACATAGTTTGTAATGTTATCTTTTTTGGCATAGTGTTATTCTCGTGCATTGGATATATGACTATGTCCCAATGCAAAACTATTGTACGCGCCCTTAAAATATGAATTAAAATTTTACTCTTGTCCTTCACCCTCAACTTTGATTATGTATCTTTGCTGTATTTTCAATTCTTACTTACAGTTTTTGTTAGCACTGTCAATTTCAATAGGAAAAACATGCAAAAATTTACCATTTCTTGTTGCAGACTTTACTCCTGATGCCTCTATATAGTCTATATGGTGCGAAGTTTCTAAGGGCCAGTAGTTATGATGTTGATTTCTCAATTATCAATCCATCCATAATTTTGATGTGGGATAATTTTTAAAATACTAAACTATATTAGAATGTGATGAAACTTCACACGTGCACTCATTATGTGGCCAAGAGCCCCTGCATGCATTTTTTTTCAAAAAAATAATTTGGACTCTTGGCCACCTAATGAGTGTGCGTGTGAAGTTTCGTTGTATTCCGATAAAAGGTTATGGATTTACGATCACACGATGGACAATGCATATGAAGCTACATTAACCTGGCTTTGGGGTTTAAGTGGGTTAAAAGTTCATTCTTCTTCTCATTTTCACATCTCTCTTTCTTTGCTTCCTCCATTCTCACATCCCCAACCTCTGTCTTTTCTCCATCTTGCCCTCCTCAAGCTTGCATGGCACACACCAAGCAAGCAACTCACCGTTTCGGCCTCGGGAAGACCTCACGCCAAGGCCCGCCACCTAGAGCACAAGGTGGAGCATGCTCTAGTGCAGCAACAGGTGCTTCCCATAGAGTACAAGGACCATCATAGAAGAAGAGGAGATGGAAACTAGGCATTTTCACCCTTCAGGAGATAAGGAGAATCCAAAGCAAATATGAGCTTCTCATCCTGAAAAGTTCTTTTCATAAGGTTGTTCGGGAATTCATGCAAGACTTGGAGCTAAAAGGGATGTGAAGATTTTGAGCGTGAGTGTGAGATGGCCCATCAGCAGGAAGGTGGACTGCTGCAGCTATGGAGGCCCTACAAATATCTGCAGAGGGGTTTCTCATCGACTTGTTCGATGATACACAACTTGCGTCCATTTATGCAAAGCGTGTCACAATCATAGATAAAGACATGAACTTTGTCATTCGGCTTCGACACGGCAAGAGGACTCTTCCATAGGTTACGAGATTAATTATGCAAGGTTTTGTAAGAGTGTTATAGCACTATAGCATCTTGGAAGGCCAACAATTTTTGTATACTCTATCACATTTGAATATTTATTTATATATACATAATATCTCATGAGATGTGTACTGAATTCAAATAATTGAGTAAAGTTGTTTTGTTTTGTTTCTTGAAATGCACAATTCTTAATTTTTGTTTAGCGTATGAACGCATCGAAAGTAGTAATACATACGGATACAAGTTATGTTATTGTTTATGTACAATCGCAAGTGCAGTACTACGTGTGGAATTATGTTAGTGTATGCGAATGCGTCATTCACGTACCACACATTATCGTCACACCTACATAATCGCAAGTGCAATACTATGCATTGAATAATGTTAACATATGCGAATGCATCATTCACGTACCACACATTATCGTCACACTTATATGAACCACACATTTATTCAATAAATATTTATTAATAGAAACAAAGTAAAATATCTTATATTCATCAAGAAAAATACATGCGATGGCTGCTAGTGATGGTAGATACAAAAAGTCGATAGCCAACAAAAACTCTCAATTGTTCCTTGGCATTTTCATCGATGGAGAGGAGAGGCCAACTTCTGATGAAAATATAAGTTCCTTCTTTGCTTCAAAAATGATGCGCTTCCCCTTCAACTCTTTCTTTAGGAGAAGTGGATCTGACGCTTTAGCAAGGTCACCTAATGTAGCAAGCACACACATTGCTCCACCACACGTTTGGTCGAACAAGTAAAGAAGCTTTGACCACTTGATTAGCACCATCTTCTCCAAGCTAGATGCCACAGGTATCGCTCGAAAAGGTTAAAACTTGGTCAAAGCTCAAATTTTTATGATTATTTCTTGCCCTCCTAGTGAGCACTTCTAATGGAAGACCACTAAGTCTATAACAAGGTTGCCAATGTACTCCTTCAAAGCTAAATCCTTTCGTCGATCCGCATGTCGAGCTCCTCCTTGCCTTGATGCAAACTCATCGATATACAATATGTCCTGAATGACAAAGTCAAATCAGACAATATATTTAGCGACTAACCTAGAGTTATCAGAAAGTAATGAAACTTGACGGTAGGGTGCATCGAGTCCCCCGGAGTCCACCGATGAAATCTTGGTAAAAAATGATGCCTGCAGCTGCCCTCGCATCTCGAGCCACTTTCTGTCGCCTGCAAGCTGGCCTGTCCAAAGTCTAGCATCTGGGACCACTTTCTGCCAGAAAGTAGCCCCAAATACCAAACTTCGGAAAGGGCAGCTGCAGGCATCATTTTTTGCCAAGATTTCACCAATGGACTAAGGGGAACGGGCCAAAAAGTGGCCCCAGATGCTAGACTTCAGATAGGCAATTGCAGGCATCATTTTTGTCCAAGATTTCACTAGTGGACTCCGGGGGACTTGACACACCCTACTGTCAAGTTTCATCACATAAAAATATATGGTAGTTAGAAATCTCACCTTCTCTAGATCATCTTAGATCTTCATTTTCTTGTGTGTCAACGACGCACCTCTTTGGGCAGCAGAGGGATCTACAAAATTCTTGGTAGGAAGCTGGGCCTTGGTCCAAACAAATCATGCTATAGAGCTTCAAATTTAGCATCCGATGTAATATGCTCTTGTGTTGTTATGATGGCACTCACTGTATCTAAGCTTGTGCCATCCTATCTTCCAATCTCTGCCATCATCGAATGCACATCCATGTAATCATAATAGATCAAGTCTTCCATCGAATCCATGACTAAGATGGAAAACAACTCTTCTTTCTTCATTTCCACCAAGTATTGCAGTACATTTGATAGAAGCAAGTATTGTACACCATCTACTTCAATGGGCATCAAGGAGGCAAGGTTGGGTTTGTCAACTTGTGGTGGCTGTTCTAAAGAAGATTGCACTATGAGAGCCAACCCTTGCTTTGCCACCACCCGATGTTTCTCTTCAACATTTATGAGCTCTTCAATTGGTTCTTCTCCTGTGTATGTGATAGCAACAACCTGTGGAGCTGTATCTTCATCGCTCTCCTCCTCTAGGGATGCATCCAATGCAAGGAGATAAATTGCCAATGCACAATCACACTCCATGAGATCTAAAGGTGCTGTACCTGGTGCATTGCACATGGAAACAATGCATACTCTATGCGAAGGATCCACATGGGCTAGACACCTATTCACCACTTTTTAGTGATTCTTCCTTGCCTGAAATACCATGAGCAACATGTTCCAAAGGCACCCAAGTCATGTTGGATCCCTCGATGGAGTGTGTGCAAGTAGCAATAGTGCTCACAAAAAGTCTTCCAAAACCTGAAGGGGGGGATCTAACAATGAGAGCACGCTTTCAAGGTTGAAGTTCTTAGAGAAAACTTGGAATATCTCATCACCCTGGTTGGCAAAGATAGTCTAGTGGATCCACTCATCAAAGTGTGCGTGAGAATCCATCGTAGCAGGTAGGAGGGATGTGGTGGATATAAAGAGATGAAGAGAGAAAGTGTGAAATGAAACAATGAAACAAGAACTAAACTAGTTCTACCTTTAAAACCTTAAGTTTTAAACCAGTAAGGGCTGTTCGCATAGGATATTTAGTTATGGCTTTACTTATGTCTTTGTAAAGTTTACATGCATATGTAAATGTGTTGATGTGAAAAGTGTATAACAAGTGTATGATTTTGCATAAATATCATAATTTTTAAATATTGCAAGTTTGCAAGCAACAATATTCTATTGGTAAAAAAAATCCAAAAATTTATAGGTGTTGGATATTACAACTTGTGGTGTTGGGATTTTTAGGGAGACTCTAAAATTTCTAAAATATGTGGAGCCACACTCTTTCCACTGGTAACAGTATCCTCAGCTCAGCTTCGAATTTTCTTGCCATCTAGTTCAAAATAGAAGCTAACAGGTGGATTCTACATTAACATTGTAATTTCCTGACACATTATACTCAAGGGCCAATCATCCTCCATTTGCAACACATGGGGCTCGCGGCCCTCACAAATGACAGTAACATCCACAACTGCACTTTCACGCATATCTTGATCAAGGCACAACCATTTACCCTTGAGCATCCTTCATCTACAATACTTGAACACTAGGCATAAAGTCTGTCGTGTGACAAAGTACCTGTAAATTGGAAAGGAAAGTTAGCCGATTCATCCCAAAGTAAGATAATAGTCAACTAAGAGAGAAAAATTTTACTTGAAAGCCATGTCCCTTGTTGTGACTTGACACTCCAATGTGTCAGGACTGTGAGTTATTTTTTATGTCCAAGTTTTGCCTAGAATCCTTGTTACATAATTCTGTGATGCACTTTTTATGACGTACGTGCTTTTGGTACGTCTCAAACCCTTACATTCCTTGAACATGTGGGCAAAAATTGTAATCTGTATGAACTAGCTTAAATGTACATTCTTTGAGCCAGTGCTTGGCTTCATAGAATTCAATATGTCTGCTGAAATTTTTGTGCTACACATGTGCAAAATGTCGCTACTACACAATGGCCATTCTATGCTATTGAGATTTGATATTTGCATAGACTCAAGGGTTCCCTATTCTCAACCCCCGTTGGGCAATATGTACTTGGAGTTAGAAAAAAACAAGGTCCTCTGTGAGCTGCTTAGCTGTATGCCCCTCAAAGAGCAATCTACCAATTTCAAGGTGGTAACACTTAAAAGAACCAATGAAACTCTCAACAACTTGCTACTCTTCCTTTTTTTAAATCCTCTACTACCCCTTTTTTAATAGAAAACCCAAGATTTGGAGAGAGAATATTCACCCTCCATGGATGTCAACATCTAGCCTTCCTATTGGACAATCCAAAAGGCCCACATCTTAAACTATATTATTTTTAAGGCACCATTTGTGAGTTTATTTTTTCCCTAATGTGACTCATCTTTATATTTATAGGAATGTGAAAGTTTTGCAACATATATATGGCACACTAGAATTGAGATCCGTGCCATAATGCATGGGGCCTCTTGACTTATGAAGTAGATACACAAGACCCACTTCCTTTCCTTGAAGGCTATTGCTATCAAGATCTCTACAATTTTCATTGCCTTGTGGAAAAGGTATGGAAATTCTTTGTGCACATGTAACCAATGGGGAGAATTGCAAAATTTCTACCAAACATCTTGAACATGAATAGATTGCATGCTCGCTGGCCTCAGCTAGGGTTTTTGGATTGCTCAATATAATGCTTATATTAGTATTGAGGTCTAGCCTAGCAAAATGAATAGTTCTTTTAACATATCATCAGGCATAGGCCTAACTTTTTTTGGTCAAAGTCTTTTAGATTCATCAAAAGCAATTATATATGCCTTAATGTCCCCAAAACTATGCCTCTTTTAAGATCAAAGAGCTTCCCTAGCATTTGATCAATGAAGATCTTTTGGAATTCACCCGAAAAGAGGTCATATAGCTCTTAGATTGAACTTATGGTTCTTCTAAGTCTTGATACCATTTCAAAGCATTCCCCTTAAGGGTACTAACAAAGCAAAATAAATTGTGGATGTTATCAAACCCACTTGCAAAACAACTTAAATCAAAGTCTCTATGTGTAACAAGGGGTCCTCTTTAGGGAGACAATAAAACATAAGAAAATTTCTCAATACAGGAGGACATTTGGACCTAATCCTCAAGATTAGCACAAAATCATCCAAATCCTCAAGATTGGCATAGCATCATCCAAGTCCTCTGTTACAAGACATGTCACAGACACGAACCATACAACCAAAAGGAAGCAAAGGAAGCCCAAGTCAAAAAGTGAATGAAGAAGCTCATTCTGCCTAGGCAGAAAAAGTGGAGGAGAAGGCAAGCTCAGAAAAAATGTGGGAGAACACCAAAGATTCTAGCAAGGTCCTCTCAAGGATGAAGAACGCTCTCTCAAGGATGAAGAAGGCTTTCTCAAGGATGAAGGAGAACCTCCGAGGGCTCTTGGAAGGAAAGTGCGAGGTAATGTAATCTCTTGTCTCACACACAGCTATGGAGGATGGAGTTTAAGGAGGAGGCTTGAGGTTGCTTGAGCTCGCATCTCAAATTGTGGAGCTACAGGCTTGCTTGAGGGAAGAGGCTCCTTGTTTGGGCATCAAGGTAAGCTCACTACACCCCTGTAGGATCACAAGAGCATCGACTAGGTGAGAGATAGCCATTTGTGCTCGCTTGAAATGCTTGAAGCAATAAGTAGTCCGTGGGTCTTGGAAATTGTGCGTAAGATCCCACTTCATTTTGGTTCCATTTCTGGGACAAAAGGATTCAAGCTTGAGCATTTGCACGCCTCAAATCGAGTGTCGAAGTAGGGTTTCATCCCCAAATTGGTACTTAAGATAGGTAAGAGATTTGGGGTTTTTAATCTTAAAACAAGTAAGTATTTTGGGTTTTTGATGAGTAAAAAAGTAGGACAAATCATTTCAGTGGTTGGGTTTTGATTTTTGTTGCATTAGAGTAGGATAGGATCAAGAAATCAAAGCCGATAGTGTTAGGGTTTCTGTGGTAAATAGGCCCAAAACAAGGCAAAAACAGGGGGGAAATGGGCTTACAATCCATTGGCAAGGCTTAAGCACTAACAAGACAGCACTTAGGCATTAGAACAAAGGTTTAAGATCCAAGGAAGGGGGGTGGAAGGCTCATTTTTAGCTTTTGAAGTGTGTGTGTGTGTGTGTGTGTGTAGAGAGAGAGAGAGAGAGAGAGAGCTTGTGAGAGAAGGGAGAGTCTAGGGCCAAACAATTGGATTGATGGACTTGTGCTTTGGAGTTTTTTGGTCATCCCAGGTATATACTAGCCTTTCATCTTGTCTATTCTTGGATTTTGGAAGGTTGTATGGCTGGCATGCCCAAAATCACTGCCATCAACTCGATTTTAGCCTCGATTAGAAACACGACCGACGGAATCAGACACGGTCCATAGGGGTCCAATTCGCAGAATCGAACACTCAGACATCCGATTCCAAAAATTCGGACATTTGGATTAACTTGACTTGTCCAATCGGACGTTGTATGTCCGAACCCGATAATTAGACCTTCCCTCACCTATCTGATCACATACACTCTATCTAATTTAGACAATCAAACTCATTAAAATCAAATTTGGACACTCAAGCATCGACCACTTGGACATGCCAGAATTGGATTAGTCAAAATCAGACACTTGGCACTCGAATACACCAAAATTAGACACTCTGAAATTAAACTATTAAAATCGGATGTCTAACTTTGAGGATCGGACATTCTCAAATCGGACCAAAATTTTGATAAGAAAATTTGACAAATCTAGCACATCCTCAGTGAGGTAGAACACCTCCCACATTCAAAGAAGGCTTCGAAAGCCTTATAGGTGCAATTGACCTTAGAAATCGCAGTCGAACTGCCAGACATGACCGCTAATAGTCATGTCAACTTTTAGCCCCTCATAGAGCTATAAATTAGCCTACAGACCCCCATTTGACCTTGAACAAGATGAACAACATAGCATAGACCCTAGAGACCAGAGAGAGCAGCCAATGACTAAGTATAAAGCCCTATTCAGCTGAAAACTTAGTGTGAGAGCTGCATTCATCATCTTATGTTCACACCCATATTGTTTTCAACACTTGAAGTGCACTCGAAAAAAATCGAAAGCCTAATTGTCAAGACCAAAAATGGGCCCGACACTGGCTCTCTAGCACTAGTCGGATCTCTAAGACACACAAGACACGCCACATGGCCTCACGGCCAAGAGCATTTAAGGGACACACTACACTAAACACTAATATTGATCTTGCGTTTGTAATAGAACACAGTCCAACATTTTCCTTCCCCTACTCCTCAGAGGGAGATCCCCAAGGGGTTCACTATAGATGTTGTATGGTATCACATGAGTGTAAGGGAGGGGGGTTTTTGGAAGGGGACACTTAAGCGTATACATTAGAGGTAGACCCCTCTTAATTTCCTATATTGAACTTAAATTTAAGGAGGGGATAGAGGGAAAAAAGAAGGGGGGGATGCATTTGATCACCTCTCTCCATAGATTGGTTTCTCCATGGCATACAAGAGACCTTGACAAGTAAGGTTAAAACCCTAAACCCTCACATAGTAGGGTTATTGAATTAATCATAGTGTGAGAGGGGGGAGTTGGCACTCTCCCATGGTTTTGGTAGAGAGATTCAACTCCCCTTCTTCCAAAGAGAGCTTGGTGTCTGCTTCGTGTAGTCACTTTAAGTATAAAGAGGTTTGATTCCCCTACTCTCTCTCCTCATGTGGTAAGGGGACACATGCACTCAAAAACATTGCCACACATACTTCAATGGTATCCAAGTGCCACTACATAAATCACTTTGTGATATAACCATTTTGATTTTTAATTGCCTAGGATAATTCCACCTTTTAAAAAGAAAGTTAGTATATGTTCTACGAAGACTTACATTTAAGAAAGGGGATACATTAAAAATCATGCATGTATATATCTAATAAGCTCAAATAGGGGGATATATTAGTCTTACAACCTTCATAAATAGGGGTTTTTTAAGAAGTCCTTGCACGCATGTGACATGTCTTCTTTACTATGAGTGAACCCCCCATGGGGAGATCCACCACATTTTAGTATAATATCCCACATCTCACATACATAGGAGGCAACCTCTTAGCTGTGAAACGCCGCGGCCTCACTGCAGCTCTCCTACATCAAGGGGATTGGGCCCTTGATGCATTGCTCCAACATACAAAACAAATGTACAATCTCCATTCTTTGATTTATCGAACGATCCAAGAGTTGATATTTCCTCACTAAGCTTACCCCAAGGAATCGCTCGTCTATCCCTAAAACCTAGGAATCCTTACACTCCACGTTGGTCATTTATTAGGCAATCAAGTGCTATGCATCTAGGTTTTATACCAAGTGGCATGCAAAATGTAGAAATGATTATGTGAAACCATTTTATGATTAGAAATCAGCCACATGGTGTGCAAAGATAATTCTTTAATGATTTGATCTACTCGTTGTTGTTGCATTGCCAGAGACTAGCATCGAATTTCCTCGTGCTACTAGTCTCCTTAAATTTAAATTTTTATCAACCTATATGCTATGCATAATCAAATGAATCAGAATTTTATATATTTCTAGCAATCTCTCACTTTTACAATCTCTTTTTCCCCTAACTGGTCAGGTTTTGCCACGTTACATAGGTTCAAGGTTCATTTGTATGTCATTTTTCATATGAAAAGCAATAAAAATGCACTAAAACATTAAAAAAAGGATGATTTGAGGCTTAATACTCATGCCTCAACCTTGCTACACATCCACAAACATGGATCATATTTTTTCTTATTTATTTATGGCAAAAAATCTACTTTTCTCTAAATTTCTCTATTTATTTCTTCAAAAATTGAGAAAAATCAAAATTGTAAGCTATCATTGATCAAAATCACTCAGCCCCATTTTTATATTAATTTTATTCCATGGAAACTCAAAACACTCACTAAAACCCCCAATTTTCATGATTTCTTCAAAAATCGCACTTTGCGAGTTTTACGTGTTTTGAGAAAAATTTATTATATCATCAAAATTTTTGGTTTTTTCTTTCATTTCAGAGATAATTCAACATGTGCAACCAAGATTAATCATCATCAATCATTTCCTTCAATTATCTTTCATCAAACAAAGAAAAATACCACTTACTCATAAAAACCCGCGTGTTCAAGGCACGTATCCCGAGATTAAGAGGCCGTTGACGTTTCCCTCTTGCTGCTGACACACTCTCCAACCCTGACCTATGTCCTCTACCGCTCCATCAGCATCGTTTGCTTCAAAATCGTCATCACTCCCCTCCCCCTTCCCTCTTTTTGATGCATATGAACAACCATTAAGAGGAGAGAGGAGAGAAGAGATAGAAAGACTAGAAAAATAGATTTTTTAATCCTCCATTAAAACGAGCAATCTTACAGCCATCTCGTTCCTCTCTTTGTGTCGTAATCAAGAATCTCCCTCTCTCTCTCCAAACGGGTGTGTATCGGAGAGGCACTGATCAGATCTTGAGAGGGCATTGATGCTTCCCTCTTTGTTCGACACTTTTTGAATTAATTTGAGGGTTCTTATTAAGCCTAAGGTTTAACACATTAAAATAACGGGTTCATCTTTTTGTGTTCACACTGTCCTGCAAAGTGGATATTTCAATTTTGAGAGGGAAAACATACTCGGATTCGAGGTCCGTCTGGACAGTCGACCTCACAACATTGAAATCAATAAACTTGGCCTTTGTCGCACACTTTTCGACTCTCGAATCTAGTAGTTGCTTTACAATGCCAAACCTTGCAGGGATTAAATGGGGGGTCAAACGACCTCCGATCGACGAACCGAGACTTGCATTGGATTCCTAACATTGAAGTGCATTTAGGAAAAATCTAGCTTGGCCATCTGCCACCGTTTGATCTTCATGAAAATTTGGTCTTTGACATGTCCTAGCAATTTTCTGCTACTGGCCTGAATTGCTTCCAGATCGGCTCAAAACCGCTCCTAAAATCCAGCTCTCGCTAATTTCACACAGTGCACGGAAAAGAGCACCACACACACACTGAGTGGACGTAAATTGAGGATTTTTTGTAAATAAAAAAGGAACACACTCAACCTTAACTAATAGAACAAACCTACCAATAGAAGGCAATCCTCAAACCTAGAGGGGAGATCAAGCAACCCCAATTGGTAGGACTAAGTGATAGGCACAACACAAAAGGCCAGACACATCAAAGGAGCAATGCCATTTGGGAGTGTAATGTTGCCTAAGTTTATCAACCTCATCGATAGCTTGGTGGAACAAGAGATTGCTGACATGGTAGAACCCTGTGTAAACTATGAAAACGAAGAGCTCAACCTAGGAGATTTCCTAATCGAAATCCAGTGAATGCTGGAATGAATATGATGTGCAAACTAGGATGGATCACCATGGTAGGCTATCACAAGACATCATAACAAACTTCGAGGAGGAAAGAAAGTTGGTAGCCTTACAAAGCATAGGGACATACAACCAGTAGCAACAGACTAGGAGATTGTGGTAGGACATTAAAATGCAAGAGGTCCAGCCCTAGCAAATAAAAACTGAATAGGACCAAACGCAAAGAGGGAAAGAATGCAGAGAGGTACATCATTGCTTTACATGATTAGGAGTTACCCAGGGCTCCAAGAGCCAATCGAGAATCCCTGTAGTTATGAAACAACTAGACAACTACTAGCCGAGCAATGACCCATATAGTTTTGTAGAGCAATTTGAGTAGGTCTACGAGGCTAATGGCCTCACAGATGTCACCCAACGCTCACAAGCTTAGGCTTTCGGCCTATGCTTAGGCAATAAGGGTAGGATGCGATATACTAGTTTAGACAATGCCGAATGCAATGACTTTAATACCCTCAAGAGTCTCTTCATCAAGAGATTCTTTGAGGCGGGATACTCTAATAACCTCATTGTTAGATTGATGAACGTAAGTTAGAAGGATAAGGAGGATATCCAAGACTATGTCACACATGTGCGAAGTCTCTTTAAGAGAATCTAAGCCACGAACGACCAAGCAAATGAGCATCTGCACCGTGTTCATAAGTGGAATTTGAAACAAAGAGCTTTACAAAGCCTTGGTGAGCAATTCAAACCTACAAAGGGATGTGCTAGCTAGGGTCTTCAAAGAAGCCATAGGAGTGGATGATCTACTCAAAGAGAGGAGCTCAAGACCCACTACTCAAGACATCACCACCTCTAGAACCTTAGAAAGAGCTCTAACTACTAGTAAAGGATAAACCAAAGTACCCAAGACAAAGGAAAGAATGTTGATCTCAGAGCCAGGAGTTGGCAGACGTAAAGCTAGAGTTAGCTAAGCTACAAGATATGATGAGAAGACCTAAATGGTCACACAACCAATGCGTGTATTGTGGTGGAAACCAACTTCCAGCAGAGTGTCAAGACCCTAGATCCCAAGCTTGCTGCTCATTGCGAAAGGTTCGGCAATGATGCCATGCACTATAGATTGTCGATGAGACTCTCATACTCACAGGCTTACCACCAACCTTACCTAGGGGATAGGTTCCCAAATTTCTTTGGCAAAGGAGCCCCGTTGGCCCTTCCGGCACCAAACGATGCAAATCCAGCCATTCCTAGGATGCAAATCAATCCCATAGGCATACCTAGGCCTCCTAAACCTTATGTAACCCATTCACTGAGTGACGTGCCAGTCCATTATGTGGAGGAATATAACAATGAGGAGCCTTATGTGAGCCCCTACATCTCATATGAGGAAGAGGGCAATCCAATTCTCATGGATTATTGACCAATGTCAGTGGTGGCTTTAGGAAGAGGAAGAGGCAAAGGCTTAGGTGGGAAGACTCAAGAGTTGATTTCCTGTTGGACTTATAGTCACCCGGGAAGCTGAGGTAGAAACCTAACTCGAAGCGCCAACTTGAAGCCATAGAAAAGGTCAAGGAATGGGTGAGAGAAGCCTGAGAATACCTAAACGATCCTAAGCCCATCTTGGAGGACTAGATCAATTATCTCTCTAGCTTGAGCACACCAATCTCTCCCACATGACCAAGAGACATGTCTGTACCTCAAATTGTGTTGCCTAGACAGAGCTTGAATGCTGTGGTTGAGGCCATGGGCCAAGAAGTGCAGAATTAGGGGAGAAGCAAGTGGCTAGGAACCTTCTCACAATACTAGTGACCACCCTTGTAACTCTAAGATTAGGAGATCTACTTAGGTAGCATCCGACGCTATGGGAGGAGCTAAAGCAATGGGTGGAGGGATCGATAGAGCAAGTTGCAGTTGACTTGCAAGAACACAATGCAGTAATGCAAATACCGAGCTTGACGCTGCACTTGGTACCCAAGTCTTTGCATGTTAATGCTTTCTAGGAAGGCACTTAAATGCAATCAATCTTGCTGGTCCTAACTCTAGGTGATACCACGAGGAAAGGGATTGTAGACACGGGAGCAAGAGTCAGTGTCCTTAGCCAGCTAAAACTCGAGGCTTGGGATAACCCGCCTATCAAAGATGCTAGGTTCAATGTCATATTGGCTAACAGAACAAAAGTGAAGCCATCCGAAGTGCTAAGAAATTGGCCATTGAAGATTGCAGGAGTCCCGTTCTCTGTGGACTTTATAGTCATGAAAGGAGTGGACTAGGATATCCTATTAGACCGGACATCATTAGGGCCAAAAACGTTTCAAAAACATCACTTGTAAGAAAATGATTAAGTTACTAATTAGTTGAGGTTTTAAAATAATGAACCCTCGAAATTTGGCCATTCATACGTGATTAATGAGAGAATTTATTATTCATTTAAGAGGTCAGCCATTAAATGCCTAAGGACGTTAACTCATGTCAGAGGTCACTTTTCGGCCATTATTCTTTCTTTTTGAATATTCTACTATCACGTTTCCCACCAAAATCACGCTTCTTTTTTCATCTGCATTCATTGGAATCATCGTTATCTCCTCTTCACTTTGTTTCTTAGTTCTTAAAGCAGATTTTACTCTGTCGTAAAATTTCTCACCAAAATCACATCCGGTTCTTACCAACAGTCTCTGCATTGGTCTCCCTTTGTCTCCCTTCGTCTCCTTTCACAAAATCTTGAGAAGGTGATCAACAATCAAAAGAGTCTCTACACAGAGGACCAATACCACTTACTTGTCGATTGAGTTATAGAGATATGGTCCTCCATGGACCTGAGACGAGATCATCTCATTAGTTTTCAACAGACCCAACTAGGTTGGGACATCCAAACTGCATCTTTACTTCGACCCCTAAGACATCCATTCCGTAAGATTTTGTTTCAACTAAATCCAAGCTTTTTCTTCAATCTCTTCAATTTGATTCATAAGAAAATGGGTAAAAGAGTCCCACGGTGTTGATACAAATTGGTAGGGATAGACATACTAAGGATAATCCTCAAGCTAATAGAATAGAAAGTGAAAATTTTCACCTTGATCTTGGCACTTGAAAATAGAATATCTTCATTATACAATGTTGTAATATCAACTTTTTAGCAAGTACTAATGGATAAGACAAGGATAATATATTATAATTAGAAGAAAGGAAGTACTTTGATTTCTGGGAGACAAAAATATTTACCTAGTAATAGATTAAAAACGTTTATATTCAATTTTTAGTCTCTTAAAATATTAAAAACATTAAACAAGTAATAGATAGAAATATTAGTGATATTGTGTATCATATCAACTTTAGGACTAAGACGATTTTATGTGTGCAGGATGCTTCGAAGAATATGAAGGATACAACTTCTTATTTGATATTGGCTCTTGGGAGTCTTTTTCTCATCATACCCTCAACTATGATTAGCATTATGGGGTTTCAAATTTCAATATCCTCAATTGCGATTCTTATTAGCACTATTAGATTTCAATATCTAAATGGTGGCTTGATGTCATGGGATGATACTACTCATGCTATCATATCCTAGCAAATCTCTTAAGATCTCTTCCCTTGATTTGTAAGAAGAAATAGAAAGGACTTGACTCTATTTCTCTCTCAGAACTTTGAATGCACATGCTATCATATCCTAGCAAATCTCTTAAGATCTCTTCCCTTGATTTGTAAGAAGAAAGAAAAAGGACTTGACTCTATTTCTTTTTCTCAGAACTTTGATTCTAATGTAGACTGATTTTATAATTGAAAGCATCAATACATTATTGATGCTTTATCCTTGTATATCTTTTTTCAAATGTAATATCTCTCGATTTCACAAAAAAAAATGACCATCAAAATAATCTTTGTGATTATAGATCTCCTTTACTCTATAGCATTCATGATATTATTATTTTTTTAATAGTTTAAAGAGTTATGATGCTATACAAAGTTCTCTACGAACTTTTGACAAGTCAATGGAGTTAGATAAATAAATTATTAATGGAGTTATTTATATAATAATATAAATTGTTGATAAATCAATGGAGTTGAATAAATAAGTCATTAATAGTCAAATTCTTATATGAAACCCATGATAATAGATATAATTATTCAATATCTCTTCAATCTTTTTCTATAGCTCAAAAGGATAGAATATACTATTTAGTAAAGATAAACTATATTTCATAACTCTTCAAGAAGATACCCTCTCTAAAATAAAAATATTTTAGTGAATTGATGGAATGATTAGCAAATAAGTTATTAAAAATATATATTATCTAAAAAATATATAACTATTCATATATGTTATATATTTTTAAAGCTCTTAAAGAAGATAGAATATCTATAGCAAATATATACTAATGCAATATCTATTCAAAAAGATAATCTATTTTGGATCCAAATTATGTAATAATAGGTAGAAAAAAAATAAAAAAATAGCCCAAAAAATTTTAAGCTTTAGGATAATAGTCACATGTGACTCTCTGATAATGTTATAATCTTTATTTTTAATAAGACTTTACACCTATTAAAAAAATACAAAAAAATCATAAAAGCATTAGACACTTGAAAATTTTTGGAAAGTTTTTAAGAAAATTTTGAGCTCATTTGTTATTTTAAAGTTATTTTAAGAAAAAAAGGAGAAGATGATCCTCCTTATATGTTGTAAGGGATAAGGGGAGCTGAGTGTGAATGGTCTTGAGGGGAAAGGGAAACCCTAACCCCAAAAAAACACCAAAAAAATGCAATCATGATATGCCGTGAATAGGGGGGTTGGGTGATCATTAGGGGGGTTGGGTGATCATCACCCAACCCCCTATTCACGCCATATTATGATAGCCTTTTTTTAATGGCCTTAAGGGGAAGGGAAAACCCTAACCCCAAAAAAGTATTAAAAAATCACAAAGAATAGTCCATCATGATATGGCGTGAATGGGGGGGTTGGGTCATCACGCAACCCCCCCATTCGCGCCATATCATGATGGCCTTTTTTTGTGATTTCTTTGTGCTTTTTTTGGGTTAGGGTTTCCCCTTTCCCTCAAAACCATTCACACTCGGCTCCTCTTATCCTCTATAGTATTAGGAAGATTCACATGTATACACTCTCAATACCTCGTCTCCTTCCCCCTCCCCCCCCCCCCCAATGCCACATTGGATTACAAAGCATAAAAATATGCTCCCCCTTAATCCACAAAAAAGATGCCTTTATAAATCAAGATATAATAAAATGTAAAATATATTCTTTCTCCTTGGCTTGGAAGACTCACTTCCTTGAGCAGAAGAGGATCTAGATTGATTTGTTGGCTGATCAAGTATTCTAGGGGAGATTGGAACCTTGGCAGTTGTCTGCTTTGTCCTTGTCACTCATCACTATCGCGCCTAAGAAAATGACATGAAGAGTAAAAAAAAAACTATTCGCCGGTATGGTTGATACGACATGGAGAGGATAAGTTGACACGATGCGAGAGCAGTAAAGCCAAATTTTCACAAGGTCCTATTCGTGCTGTATTGTGGAGCAGCTCATACGGCGCGAGCATGGCAAAGCATAATGTTTGATACTATACTTCCCGCTCCCTATCATGGATGACTTGATATGGCGTAATAGCAACACAACGAAATCTCCATAGGAGGAGTCCTCGCTCTGTATCGTGGAGGAGTAAACATGCGCATACAAAGTACAACCCCCCTATAATGACTTATTTTTTGTGAGACCTTAAGCCCATCAAAAAATTTCCAAAAATTTTTCATAAGGTTATTAGGCTCTGAAAAAAAATTATAAATTTTTTATGATTTTTTTGAGCTCATTTGCTATTTAAAAACTATTTTTAAGTAAAAAAGAGCTTAAAATGACCAAAAATTTACAAAAAATCACCCAAAAATACCATATCATGATATGGTGCAAAAAAGGGGTATTTGAGGACCTCGAACATCCTTTTTTTGCGCAATATCATGATATGCTATTTTTGGGTGATTTTTTTGTGATTTTTTAGTCATTTTAAGCCTTTTTTTTGCTAAAAAATAGTTTTTAAATAGCAAAAGAGCTCAAAAAAATCGTTAAAATTTTAAATTTTTTTCCAAAGCTTAATAACCTTATGGAATTTTTTTATGCATTTAAGATCTCACAAAAAATAAGTCATTACAGGGGGTTGTACTTTGCACACGCATGTTTACTCCTCCACGATACGGAGCGAGGACTCCTTCTACGGAGTTTTCATTGTGCCACTCTTGCACCATATCAGGTCATCTACGATACAGAGCAATAAGTATAGTACCAAACATTATGCTTTGCCACGCTCACACCGTATCGGCTGCTCCACGATACAGCGCGAATAGGACCATGTGAAGATTTGGCTTTGTTGCTTTAGCATCGTATCAACTTATCCTCTCCATGTTGTATCGACCATACTAGTGAATAGTTTTTAATTACTCTTCGTGTCATTTTCTCAAGCAGTAGTAATGACAAGGACAAAGCAGACAACTGTCAAGGTTCCAATCTCCCCTAGAGTACTTGATCAGCCAACAAATCAAGGATATTTTTGATAGATTTTCAAGAATGTTGACTAAAACTGTCCTGCAAAAGAAATGGTAGCTGGCAGCGATTCTTTCTCTTTAGGAGGCAATTAACGACTTTGTTATTGGCTTTATGAATTATGCTTACATTGTTACTGCTCATGCTCATAAGATCACCCTAATGAACAAAGATTTTAATATGATTAGCAAAATAAGGTATCAAGGATGATGTTTGCAAGAGAAAAATCGATGTACTTGGCCCTGTTAATTATAAGAGAATGGGTGAGGTGTATGGGCAAATGGTTATCAATGTTTCTTGCACTTCTGAGGAAGAGGACTATCTTAGCATATCTCATGAGGACAAGTCCATGCTAGTTGTAAAAAGGATATTTAATTGTTAGATTCTGTAGTTTATTATTGCATAAGGTAAGGCATTTTGACTCTCAAAATTTTTAGTATATAGAATGATTGTGCTATTGATTGCAAATAACACGCCTTTATTTTTGCTATTAGCTTTAGGGCATTGATTGCATCTCTTAGCCAATAAATCTCTAAAATGATGTGTATTGTTGATCCACTGTTATCAATGGAATTGTTTTTGAGATCTGGTTCAAATATAGCAATGTCTTTCAAAGCTTTCAATTTCATCACAAACTACCATATTTTTTTTCATTACATCGAAGACACTCACCAGAGAAATTGTCCTCATGAACTCTCTAAGTGGTATCCATGGCCAAGGAAGAATGTGGGTTGAATAGAATACTTCTTGCTTTTTGGTTAATTATTTATTTTATTTGATTGTCTATTTTAGTTACATGTTTCCATTTGCAGTGCTGGCAGGCTCGTGACTACCTTCTTGGACACCACATATAAGGATATTGTTGATCCTAAAAAACCATATAACTCTTTCTAACAAGAAGTACCATCGCAAAGTCATATATATACTTGTGGAAAGAGAGTGCTTTTCAAATGTCTACAGGACAATAGATTCAAAGATACTCAAGATAGATGGAGTGAATGTAAGTCTCTTTCATATTGTTGGTTTTTTTAGGGATCCTTTTTTATGAATTTGGAGTAGTAGGCTTCTAGGTTTAGGCTTAACTGCTTTAGATTAAAGAACTCGTTCATCTTCTAGGGGCTTGATATGTGGGTGGAAGATATCTCCCACATACCGCATCCTTAATTGTGTTCCAAGTGATAGTGCCTTCTGGCGTTCTTTGGTCCTTGCATCATTGTTTCCACCAAAGGCGGGCATCTCCTGTGAGTTTTAGTTTGGCGATCATGGCTTGATTTGATGGTGCAATTCATGCAACAATGAAATAGTCTTCCATAGATTCTATCCATGTTTTTGCTTCAATTGGAATGTTCCTTCCTTTACCATCAAACTCTAGTGGCTTGTATTGCTTGAGAAGAAATTTCTTCTCTTTCGGCTTCCATAGTATTGAGATTCGGGGTGATTTTTTGAGAATTATACAAATTTATGATCAATTTTCATTCCAACCATATTCAAGAAAAAAAAGATGTTTACTTGTTTACTCTACCTCAATAATTTAGAAAGGAAATTACGTACTACTTGTCTTTCCAATAATAATCAGGGTTTATACTTCAAAAGAGAGTTTTAATTTTTAATCAGGAAAAAACTCTATCTACTATTTTTTATTTATCAAGGAGACAAATGAATGGACAAAAATAATTCTTTACATCAATAGAAAGGGAATACATTATTTCAGTAGTTCGGGAGCTCATATTATTCTTGGAAATGATTTTTCTACCACAATCTAGGTATGGCATTGCGATATATCAATTTCATAGTAATTAGGATTCTAAGAATAAATACCCAAAAATCTATATGTCGAAGGAAGATCAGTTAATCCATCTTTCTTGTAGTTGCGGCAAAATTGGAGCATCCTACATTTTTTCTCGTAGTGCTAAGATTACCCTAACTCATATATGCGGTTGATAAGGGAGCAATGTATTGAGTTGATTTTGGATAGGGTAATCACACTAGTTGATTCTGACTCCCCTCCACAAAGCCACGAAACATGCATAATAAAAGAACCCACAATTTGATCAGCATAGGTAATGTCTGTGAACACCTTATGAATCGCATAGAAGGTTCCACTTAAGCTTTCTATAGGTTGCCATTCAGTACTTGTTGACATAAATATATCTACAACCAAGGATTCATTATTAGTACTTGCTTAAATGAACAAAAATTACATACGTTATCAACTCAAGTCTTACAATGTGTTTGTTGTGAAACACGCTCGTTTGGAGGCAAGTGCATATCCTTCGCCATGTAAACATGTTGTAGTTTGATAAACCACCCTTCATGCATAATTTTGAAAGCAATGATACGTCCCTTCCAGTGATGTTTAATATTCTCTCGTTTTTTTCTTTTCACCTTGTGAGAGTCCTTGCAAGAGGGCATCATGGCAACCTAATCGTTTATACTAAAGATCTTTGGCTCCCAATTTTCATCAACTCTGTGGCTATAGACAGTGCAAGAGTTTACTAAACGAGAAGAGCGCCTTCTCGATGCCATACTTAAATTAAATTCGTAGAGAAAGAAGCTCATCGAGAAAGATGAATGAACTAAAAAGTAGAGAAAGAAGCTCATCGAGAAATGTGAATGAACTAAAAATGAATATTAAGAAGACTAATGAAAATATATTGGGCGCCAAAAAGTTCTCGACTTTCAAAAAAATCATCATAAACTTCACAGCAACTTTATTATGTCATTTGTCAGATTTTATAAGTAAATAAGGACTTCGGGACTACCAAAATATCAAAACATGTCAAACTTTGGAGATTTTGGCTAAAAAGAGGAGAGAATCACGAAGTGGACTCTACTATCTCCAAAAAAGAGGAGACAAGAATACCATATTTTTGCACACATGGCAAACTCTCTTTGGCCCTTTTCTTAATCCCGTGATTAACAAAAGTGCATTTTTTGAAGCGTTTTTGGCCCTAATGTGGATAGCAATGTGTGAATCATAGAAGATTGGGGCAATGGTCTAATCTTCCTAGGCAATTGAGTGGAAGCGGTAAGAGTAGAGATGGATACTTGGAAGACTACACTAGTCTACTTAGACACAATCTTAGCTATGCTCAAGGGCGACCTTCAAATCTCAAGAAATCTTACGGGCTACTAACTAAGTATATTTCTTTCCCTAAGGATGGGTGAGATTGGATGTATGTGCTAGCCACAATTGATCTACCATTCTCAAACATTGAAGAACACGAATAAGCTACTAAAGCAATTGCAGAGCCCAAGGACACACCCTCAGTACTAATTTGCATGATGGCTAAGAACTCACATGGGTGACCCACCTCTATCACATTTCACATCCCAAACAACAAATGAAACCTCTACGAGATCTTAGAGAACCTGACAAACAAATTAGCTGGTAACCCAGTTGCAAATCTTAAACTGCTCAAGGATCTCTTGAATGAAATCAAGTGGTGGTAGACCAAGGTGCATGACCTAAATTTGATGTATAATTGGTAGCCCACCGATGATAAGGAACTGCACTTAGGAGATGACAAGTAGTTGGATGAGAACGATTTTGATGATGAGTACGAGGACCGCCATTCTTCTAATGACTCGAGAGCGAAGAAGAGATTGATACAATAGAGTAGGACACTGAGGGGCATGTGATTGAACAAATATGAGCAAATTCCAAACCACAAAAAAGAGCATCTTTAGAGTCAAGAAACGAGTCATGCAAATGTGCTGCGATCACACTTGGTTGAAGCACATAAGAGTGATTGATTATGACAAAGCGGGTCTTGCCCAACCAAGTGTCACACCAGTACTTAGGATGGAATCACCATCAGAGCTACGAACTCCAAGAGAGACTCCCTCTTCTAATTAGTAAAGATGGAGAGTCAGTGTCGGACAGTGATCCTAAGATACCCTGGCCACCAAAGGAGACAAAATGCACTAGAGGAGACCTACCAGTCCACCAAAGGCACTGAAGGTTGAGGGAGGAAAAGAGGAAAGAGCCTAGGGATCCGCAAGCTTAGGAGAAGAGGAAGCCGCAAAACTTGCCAAAATTATTTACAAGCTTCAAGAAAGCCGAAAGGGTAGTAGTCTTGCTAGGAGCCGAACGACGAGAACAAGTGAGCGAGCCTATAGAAGGACCTGCTAACGTGAAGGAGGTCAATCTAGTAGAGGAAGGGGAGACACCCCGACCTGTTTTTGTGGCTGAAGACTTAACCAAGGACGAGGAGGCAACACTTATTACTCCCTTAAAAGAATATATAGATGTATTCGCTTGGTCCCTTGATGAGCTAAAGGAGATAGATTCGAGTGTAGTGACTCATAACATCCCAATGACATCCAACACAATGCTGGTCAAGTAGCAAAATGTATCTAATGAATCTTAAACATGCTCATGCAGTTAAAGAGGAAATTGATAAGATGCTAAGAGCATGATTCATTTATGAAATCGAGCACACAGACTGGGTATCACCTATAGTGATTGTAATGAAGAAGAATGGAAAGATAAGGGTGTGCATAAATTACAAGAAAGTCAATTTTGCCATGAAGAGGGACAATTATCCATTGCCATACATTGAGCATATGCTCAAGAGAGTGGCTAGTAAAGAGGCCTACTATTTTTTGGATGGCTTCTCTAGATATAATCAAGTGCAAGTGCATTCGGATGATAGGCGCAAGCCTGCCTTCGCTACTGAGCAGGGCATCTTTGCCTACGTAGTCATGGCCTTCGAAATGACAAACACACCGTCCACATTTCAAAGGCTCATGTGTGCCATTTTCAAAGACATGCTTAGGCAAGAGCTAGAGGTATTTGTTGACAATTTATGTGTTCACTCTAATTGGAAGGCACACTTAGGCAAGCTTCGAGTAGTCTTTGAAAGATGTAGGCTGTATCATCTCTCATTGAACCCCACGAAGTGCCATTTTTGGGTGAAACATGGATGCATTCTCGGGCATGTAGTATCAAAGAATGGCATAGCCACTAACTTCTCGAAAGTTAGGGCTATTGTCGATCTTCCACCACCAACTAACTACAAGGGAGTTCAGTGCTTCCTCGGCCATATAGGGTATTATTGACAATTTGTATTAAACTATGCATTAATTGCTAAGTCTCTATATAAATTGCTGGTGATATTTGAATGGACCGAGGAATGCCAACATGCATACGAAGAGTTGAAGAAGGCTCTAACCACAACACCAATTCTATGATCCCTAGATTGGACCATAACCTTCCATGTTCACATTGACACCTTGAAATTTTCTATGGGAGTTGTGTTGTGCCAACTAGATAAACATAATTTAGACTATCCACTAGTGAGCTTTGCTAGTAGCACGAATACGGAGATGAACTACTCCACAAGAGAGAGAGAGAGGGTTGAGCCATGGTGTTTGCTGTAAAGAAATTTTGGCATTACCTTTTGGCGACACCTTTTGTATTCCTTGTTGACCATCAGTACTTGATTTATCTTGTTAACAAACCAGGCACTATGGGACGCATTGCTCGATGGTTACTTCTGCTACTAGAGTTCGACTTCTATATGGTTGTAAGCAAAGGGAAGCAACACTACATGGCCGACCACATGGCTTGCATACCCATAGGAGGAGCTGCTGGACAACGCATCATAGATGACTTGCCTAACACACATCTATTTAACCTGTCTAGTGAAAGGGACTCATTTAGAGCTGACTTGATGCCATACTAGACAGAAAACATAGTCCAAGTGCTTAAGCACAGACTACCTAAAAGACCTATTGAGAAGGCTCGGCTTAGGTAACTCATCCTCAAAATACAACCCTATCAGATAGTAGGACAACTCTACAGGTTAGGGCAAGATGGATTGCTGTGTAGATGCGTATGTGACCATCCGATGTAGGATGCACTTGCAGAAGCACGCAGTGGAATTGTAGGAGGGCACTTTAGCGGAGACATGACAGTTTGCAAGGTGCTACAATCTCAACTATGGTGGCCCATTCTCTTTTGAGATGCAGCACGATTTGCCAAGCATTACGACTAGTGTGCCAATGGACAACTCAACCAGGAGCTCCTTCTAGGTGAGGACTCCTATAGCCTGATCAAGAAATATTGTCTTTTAGCACATTGTCCTTTTAGGCCTTTATTTTCCATACTCGGGCGTGTAAAAAGGAGGGAGCTGAGCGTAGTGGCCCAAGGAGAACAGGGCATCAGCCTCAGGTCATGTCTTGGTATCCAAGAACCTATCAAGCCCTCGTGAGGCAACACTTAATCCTTTTCTGACACTCACTTTTATTTTCACTCCAACCTTCTCTTATTTTTATTTGTTCAGCTAGATGCCACCCCTAGGAAGAGAAGGGATTGGCCCCGGGTCTTTGACTCATTCCTCGGAACCTACTAGGCCGTCGCAAGGCAATGGACACTTCACTCAAAATCTTTCCTTTTCTTTTCTATTTTTAGATGGGTTAAAACTCATTTTTACACACCTTTGTATATATACATATATACTTTCTTTCAAATATTTAGAGTTTTTCTTCTTTTTATCATCATTTTTTCTAGTAGGCTTTTCTAACTGCCTCACAACTAACAAAAACTCCTAGTTAGCTGCCTAGCAAGCTAGCAGAACAGGGTCAATAGGACTGCCTTTTGAAACATGTCTTTTAATGCGTGACAATGCCTTTACAGGAGGCAACGACTACTCAAACCTCCCTAGACATACCTAACCTATACGTGGGACTTCATGCCTTGATTGCCGGTCCCCAACAATAAAATAAATCCCTCACAAGTAATCAAACATATATAGTATAAAAATAAGGTACTCATAAAGGAAAGATATCACCTGGATTGGGCCACGAGAAGCACCGATGTGGCAAAGGCTCCCCCCAAGTTCCATGTAATCTGTCTAGTACAATATTAAAATAAAAAACGTTAACCACACCCGCACTAAACAAACAAATGGCCCTCTTGGCCTAAAATGGATAGGTCATTCTAATCCATGCAATACATGGTCTTCTTGGCATATACACCACATCCTATCAAACTAACCAAGGTACCAAAGATGGCATAAAATATGAGGACTAGTCTCATGCTACTCATGCGAGTCAGCAAAAAGCTTGATCTATGCCCTTTGTAGATCCACTAGCCCAAGCCTTTCTACTGATATCTCAGTAATAATGGCCATCTCTTCTTGGTCGTCATTCAAACAAATCGCTTGTCCCAACTTTCCAGTAACTCCTCCTATATGGAGAATCATGGATTTATGATCATTCAACTCTTCTCTAATTGGACTATTACATATGTAAATGATGTGATCCAAACTAGAAAAAGCTTCAAGCCTAGGCATGTCACATGGATGCAGCTTAGGGTGGTCCCTATTGTCAGATGTAGCATTATGGCCTTTAGTCACATCCTCTTGGGAATCCATCAAAGCATATCCACATGCAATTCCTGGCCCTTCATCTGACACACCAACCATACATTTAGAAATTTTGGATCTCCAAACCCATCTCATATTCCTTTTTATATTCTTATACTGCCTCATTTTGCTGCATTGGTCTAATGGACTCAAAGCAGACTTATCCTTAGGGCTTCTACTCAACATAGGTGGACCTTGGGCATGGTACATCTTCTTCATATGAGATGTCTTCCCTTTCCTTTTTCCACTTTGCAACAACTACTTAGCCATAAGAACCATGCTTTTACTAAAATCAATAGCATCTACTCGAAAGCATGATTCATCCATAAATTGAAAAGGCTACTCAAGAGCCTTACTAGCGGTAAAACTAGGACCACTCATAGCATGCTTATCCATACTCATAGGCCCCATGGTCCTATCAATGCCACCATCGCAACTACATGTCATGGAACTGTTGCAAGCCTTGATGGGACGTGCTAGACATGGAATCTTTTTATCCCCAAGAGGCATCTTATCACTGCTCATAGGATTGCCACTTCCTACTTGGAGATTTTGACCACCAAGATCTCCCGCTAAGGTTGACTTGGTATTAGCAAAAGGATTTTCTCTTTGCAAAATTGGCTGGATATTTGGATGCACTTGCAACGAGCGAGGGAGACTCCAAAAGTTTTCCCAACATCTTCGAATATACTGCTCATAGTCAATTGCATGCGTCTTGGCCTCATTTAATGACTTATGATCTTGCATCCCCACTTGGATTTGTGTTTTAATCTCTAAGCCGCTCATAAAGAGCTCACATAGCACATCTTTAGGCAACATAGTAGCTCTTCTTGGCCAAAGTCTTAGGATGTCGTCAAAGGTTCCAATGTATTCTTTAGCAGAAGGGTAAGACTCTTGTCTTATCTCCATAAGCTGCCCTAAGACCTGGGTCATAGGCACCTCCTTTTCATATTCATCTAAAAATTTATCATTCAGCTCCTCAAATGATTTAATTGACTCTCTTGGGAGGCTCCAATACCATTTTCTAGCTTCTCCCTTCAGGGTACTTGAGAATATGGGCATCCGATGTATATCATCATACCCGCTTGCAAGACAAGTTAGGTCGTATTCTTTTAAGTGCAACATCAGGTCCTCATTTACCAACCCATGAAATATTGGGAGATCCCTATAAGAAGGAGGACATTTAGTCCTCTCCTTTGGGATTACCACTGGGTCATTAAAATCTTCATAATCATGACCTGGCTCCAATGTCTTAGGGTCCCTAACCTCTTTTGTTTCCACCTTTATTGGTGTAGAAAGGTTGATATTATCCTTGCCATCCCTTTCTGCCAACTCACAGAGTGGTCTAGGGAGTCCTATGCTACACAATAAAGAGTCTACTCCATCGCCTACTGATGGTGTTTTAATAATTCTATCCTTATTTGCTACCATTTCTCTAGAATGGGAGGTAGTCCTGATAGAACCTTCCTCTCTGATAAGGGTTTTCCACATATGTAGATATCGTCCAATGCTTTATGGATCTGCAAAATTGCGCTTTGGAACCCAATTGTATCATGCCCTATCATGGGAGGTATCTCTTGCTCATAGGCATATATTACTTCGACTAGTGGCATCACGGTCTTTCCCTCTAAAACTTTATCACCATTGAGGATCATAGATGCATGTGCCTTCCTAGCCTCACTTCTACTTTCTAATCCTTCCTGTAACTCCCATGGACTATTTCTCATGATTACTCCATGGGTATTTTCCCATAGTGACACCCAAACTCTAGCATGGTTCACTTTCAGGGCAAAGGGTAAAGTAATCGACCATATTTCTAGCCAAATATCCCATTAAACCATTTAAAATGGACAAAGTATATTTCGAGTTACGGGGGTTCCTTGGCTTCATCGTCATGCTCATGGCTGAGCCTATTTTAGCATCCATCACTTCCAGGCAACTATCAACTATAAAATAAAGCTAACACGTCCCTTATAAGACCAAGATTCAGAAATTGCCACTTATAGGTAGCTCCCAGCAAGCACACCACTTGTCGAAGACCAAAAATAGGCCTGACACTGGCTCTCTAGCACTAGCCAAACCTCTAAGACACACAAGACACCCCACATGGCCTCGTGGGCCAAGAGCATCTGAGGAACACTCTACACTAAACTCCAATATCAATCTTGCATTTATAATAGGACACAATCCAACGTTTGTCTTCCCCTACTCCTTAGAGGGATATCCCACAAATTTTGGTATAATATCCCACATATCACATACACAAGAGGCAACCTCTCACTTGAAACACCGCGGCCTCATTGCAGCTCTCCTACATCAAGGGGATTGGCCCCTTGATGCGCTGCTCCAAAACATAGAGAAACATACAAGCTCCACTTTTTGATTTATCGAACAATCCAGGAGTTGATATTTTCTCACTAAACTTACCCCAAGGAATCACTTGTCTATCCTATAGCCCATGAATCCTCACACACTCCACGTTGGTCATTTATTGGGTAATCAAGTGCTATGCATCCATATTTTATACCATGTGGCATGCAAAATGCAGAAGTGTATAACCATTGTGCGAAACCATCTTATGATTAGAAATTAGCCACGTGGTATGCAAAGACAATTCTTTAATGATTTTCGATCTACTCGTTGTTGCTACATTGCTAGAGACTAGCACCGAGTTTCCTCGTGCTACTAGTCTCCTCAAATTTAAATTTTAATCGGCCTCTATGCTATGAACAAATCAAATTAATTAGAATTTTATGTATTTCCAGCAATCTCTCACTTTTACAATCTTTTTTTCCCCTATCCACTTAGGTTTTGCCACGTTGCATAGGTTCAAGGTTTATTTGTGTGTCATTTTTCATATAAAAAGCAATAAAAATACACTAAAACATTTAAAAAAAAGGATGAGTTGAGGCTTAATCCTCATGCCTCAACCTTGCTACACATCCACAAACATGGATCATATTTTTTCTTATTTATTTATGGCGAAAAACTTATTTTTCTCTATTTTTCTCTATTTATTTCTTCAAAAATTATGAAAAAAAAATAAGCTATCACTAATCAAAATCACTCAACCCCACTTTTATATTAATTTGTTATTCCATGGAAACTCAAAAACTCACTAAAACCCCTAATTTTCATGATTTCTTCAAAAATCGCACTTTGCGAGTTTTACGTGTTTTGAGAAAAATTTATTATGTCATCAAAATTTTTGGTTTTTTCTTTCATTTCAGAGATAATTCAACATGTGCAACCAAGATTAATCATCATCAATCATTTCCTTCAATTATCTTTCATCAAACAAAGAAAAATACCACTTACTCATAAAAACCCGCGTGTTCATAGATTTTTTAATCCTCCATTAGAATGGGCAAGCTTACAACCATCTCGTTCCTCTCTCTATGTCCTAATCGAGAATCTCCCTCTCTCTCTCTCCAAACGGGTGTGTATCGGAGAGGCACTAATCAGATCTTGAGAGGCCGTTGATGCTTCCCTCTCTGTTCGACACTTTTTGCATTAATTTGAGGCTTCTTATTAAGCCTAAGGTTTAAAACATTAAAATAGCCAGTTCATCTTTTTGTGTTCCCACTGTCTCGCAAGTGGATATTTCAATTTTGAGGGGGCAAACATACTCGGATTCGAGATCCGTCTGGACAGCCGACTTCGCAGCATCGGAATCAATAAAGCTGGCCTTTGTCGCACACTTTTTAGCTCTCAAATCTAGTTGCTTTACAATGCCAAACCTTGCAGGGATTAAATGGGGGGTCAAACGACTTCTGATCGATGAACCGAGACTTGCGTTGGGTTCTTGACATCAAAGTGCATTTAGGAAAACTCTAGCTTATCAACCGTCTACCACCACTATTTGATTTTTCATGAGAATTTGATCTTTGATATGTCCCAGCCATTTTCTGCTTCAAAACTAGCCTGAACCGCTTTTAGATTGACTCAAAACCACTCCTAAAATCTAGCTCTCACTAATTTCACACAGTGCATGGAAAAGAGCACCACACACACATTGAGTGGATGTAAATTGAGGATTGTTTGTAAATAAAAAAGGAACACACTCAAACTTATTTAATAGAAAAAACCTACCAATAGAAGTCGACCCTCAAACTTAGAGGGGGGATCAAGCAACCCCAATTGGTAGGACCAAGTGATAGGGACAACATAGAAGGCTAGATACATTGAAGGAGCAATGCCATTTAGGAGTGTAATGCTGCCCAACTTGATCAATCTCATCGATAACTTGGTGGAACAAGAGACTGTAGACATGGTAGAACCCAGTGTAAACTACAAAAACTAATAGCTCAGCCTGGGAGATTTCTTGATCGAAATTCAACAAATGGTGAATGAATATGATGTGCAAACTAAGCTAGATCACCATGGTAGGATGTCACAAGACATCATAATAGACCTCAAGGAGGAAAGAAAGCTGGGATAGAGAGCCTTGTAGAGAATAGGGGCATACAACCAATAGCAACAGACTAGGAGATTGCAGTAGGACATTGAAATGCAAGAGGTCCAGCCCTAGTGAAGAAAAACCGAATAGGACTAAATGTAGAGAGGGAAGGAATGCAGAGGGTATATCATTGCTTTGCATGATTAGGAGTTACCTAGGGCTCCAAGAGCCAATTGAGAATCCCCGTAGTTATGAAACAACTAGACAAGCACTAGCCCGTGCAATTACCTGTATGGTTTTGTAGAGCAGTTCGAGTAGGTCTACAATGCCGAACACAATGACTTTAATACCCTCAAGAGTCTCTTCATTAAGAGATTCTCTGAGGTGTGATACTCTGATAACCTCATTGTTAGATTGATGAACGTAAGTCAGAAGGACAAGGAGGATATCTGAGATCGTGTCACCCATGTGCAGAGTCTCTTTAAGAGAATCTAAGCCACAAAGCGACCAAGCAAATGAGCGGTCTCCACCGTGTTCATAAGTGGAATTTAAAACAAAGAGCTTTACAAAGCCTTGGTGAGCAATTCAAACCTACAAAGGGATGTGCTAGCTAGGTTCTTCAAAGAAGCCATATGAGTGGATGATCTACTCAAAGAGAGGAGTTGAAGACCCACTACTCGAGACATCACCACCTCTAGAATCTTAGAAAGAGCTCCGACTGCTAGTAAAGGCTCAGTCAAAGTACGCAAGACAACGGAAAGAATGTTGATTAGAGCCAAGAGTTGGCAAACGTGAAGCTAGAGTTAGCTAAGCTGCAAGAGATGATGAGAAGACCTACACAGTCACCTATCCAATGCGTGTATTGTGGTGGAAACCAGCTTCCAACCGAGTGTCAAGACCCTTGGTCTCAAGCTTGTGCTAATTGCAAAGGTTCTGATACCATGCACTATAGACTACCGAGGAGACTCTCATACTCACAGCCTTACCACCAGCCTTACCTAGGGGATAGGCCCCCAAATTTCTAAGGAACCTCGTTGGCCCTTTCGACACCAAGCGATGCAAATCCATCCATTCCTAGGACAGAGATCAATCCCATAGGCATACCTAGGCCTCCTAGACCTTATGTAACCCATCCATCAAGTGGCACACTAGTCCACTATGTGGAGGAACCTAACAATGAGGAGCCTTATGTGAGTCCCTACGTCTCATATGAGGAAGAGGGCAATCCAATTCTCATGGATTATTGATCAGTTTTGGTGATGGCATTAGGAAGAGGAAGAGGTAGAGGCTTAGGTGGGCAGGCCAAAGAGCTGATTTCCTTTTGGACTTATAGTCACCCGGGACACATCTCTTCATGCTGCCCCGAGAGGGAGCAAGGTGAAGGGGATGCAATGGCAGTGGAGAAGGAGAAGAGGAAGATGTGGGAGAGAAGAGCACACACAATGTAGGTGCTGTCAAGAATGATATGACAGCCTTATTGCACTATCCCATATATATGAATAAAGAATATGGGCGGTCAGTGTACACGGGCAAGCCTAAGGGCCTTTTACCCCAATAACCTCTCACTAAAAGGCCAATGGGCCATGGAGTGAAAAAACAAAGAAAAAAGGAAAAGAGACAAGGTGAGGAATCATAACGTCTCACCCAACGCCCAATCCAAAAGCAAGCCGTGCAATAAGCAGGAACCTCTATGAAAGAAGAGTCAAGCATCCCCGAGTCCATGATATCCATGAGATAAGTGATCCTATAGCTCCATACATTGGAGCAATCCAAGAATGCTTCTCATGAAGCAAGCACAACTCATGAGTGCAAGGATGTAATGCATAAGCATCAGAGTAGCGCATAGCATTAGCGCGGCACATAGGAGAAAGCTAAGAGCACATAGACTCTCCAAAGTCAATCATAGAAGAAGGGCCAACATCTCGAACAGACGGGGTCTCAAGATAGTATGTGGCCTCAGCGAAGCAAAAGACTGACATACAGCTATAGCATCAACCATAAAGCACATTGAACACGCATCAAGAGGCTTGAGAGATGTTTGTGTCTCATAAAAGACAACATGACAACTGCGTATAACCTGCTGGGCATCCAAATCCCATAACATGTAAGCCTGAAAGTAACCATCTCCATAACTAAGGAGGATACATCTATGTAACATAGGCATATCTGGCATACATTCAAATGCTTGGCAACCAAACATCATCAAGTAATAACCATCCAAAGTCAGACACTACATCTTATTAAGCAAGTAGGCTGCTATCATAAGGACCTCATCCCAAAAGACATAAGATAACCCATCTGTGGTAAGCATAGAAGGAATCTTTGCTTGTAGAGTAAGGCACATGCCATGAGAAATCCCCTAATACCATGGGCATAGGAAATCAATGCAAGAATGCTGACAATAGGAGTGAAAGCTGGGAGAGATAGCATGACTCTCATAATCCATTTGCAAGCACCTAGGCTTGCAACTGAATCCATAAACCTGTCAAGCATAACTACAGCATAATCAATCCGTAGTAAGGAAAAAGCCCAAATACGGTGGGTAGCATGATCCACGAAGGTCACAAAATGCGAAGCTCCACCAAGTGACTGGGTAGGCATAGGTCCATAAGCTGCACAATGGACAAGATCTAGAGGATCATGCCTCTCATGATCACCATGAGCCAAAGGGGCTTTCCAAGGACCATAAGAACAATCAAGGAAAGCATCAATATCTGCATGTGACATAGGAGGCAGCAATGAGTCTAAATGAGACATGATCTCCATCTCTTGGTGCATATGGCCAAAGCGATAATGCCATGACAATGCATGTCGTATTTGTGTAACTGCAACTATAGAATCTCCCACATGAGAGACATGCATTGGGTAGTGAGAACCATCTCTAGTACCTCTAGCCAAGACCAAGTAACCATGATTGATCTACAGGAGAGACATTAAAACCTGCATCATGCAATTGACGAATAGACATCAAGCTCTTACTGAGCATAGGAACATGTAAGACATCATGGAGCATAAGAGAAGTCCCATCAGGAAAAGCTAGGTGTATATCCCCTATACCAAGAACAGCATAAGTCTACTCAAGGCCCAAAGAAATGCATCCATCAAACTCCTTGTAAAAGTAGAGAACCATACTCTATGTGGAGTAACATGACAAGATGCCATAGAATCCAATAGCCAATCTGAGGTGTAGGCTGCATCATTGAGCAAGAAAGTTGTAGGGAAACTAGATGACAGGAGTACATGCTCAACTGCATCATCATGGGTAACAACATGGACCTCACCACTTGTAATAGTTGTAACACCTATTTCATATGTTGTATCTCTAACTCTCTCCTCATGTTGAGTCCATCTCTATCTATGCTGCTCTCTAATCCATCTGAAACATTTTCTTTTAACATGTCCAAGCTTCCCACAATGGAAGCATACATCTATAGAAGAAGAAGAAGATGAAGCATCTGAAGCCTCATCAACAGGGATATCCAAGACATCTAAAGATCTCAATGAGTGTAGGGCTATCCCAATAGAGGGAACATGCTCATCAAGACAACTGCATCAAGTACATCAATGGTAGAAGCATGCTACTGCAAGGACTCATCCATCCGTAATGGAAAAGGGAACATAGAGGTATCAAGCAAAGATGCAGAAGCTCCCACATGAACAAACCTCATAGGTAATTGCATGACAGCCAACCACAGTAGCATAAAGAAAAATACATCTATCATAAGAGCATACAGATTTCAGCTATAAAATCAGCCCATAACCATATGCATAAGCATAGCTCTACAGTACATAATGCCATCTGGGAAAAGCCAAGTCAAGCCAAGACTGGCAAGAGGCAAAAAATCTTGCAAGAGTCAAGCTCCAGGAAAAGCCCAAGTATCTATACAACAACATCCAAATAAGTGGCTCTATAAAGTACATGACAGTAGACAAAGTGCATAGCCATGTAAGCATCAAGAGCAACTGCTCTTTGACCTATATGGACAAAAGCAACCCAACTAGCATAAAAGCTAAGCAACTAAGAAGCAACAAAGCCATAACTGCTAAACCCAAGCACTATTAAGAAGTCCATTGATCAAGGAGTAACCCGCAAAGAACCAAGCATCAATGAGCAATGAAAGCTCAATAACCAACTACCAAGACAATGGAGCAAGTACTGCTCAAACATGTATCTGCATCTATGTAAATCCAAGATCCATAATCGAGGCATTAAGAGCCAAATAGCATCCAAGCTGCATAAGTGATAAGCCGACCAAATGCAAATTGCTTCACAACATTCTCAAATGCAAGTCAATTCAAGCCCAAACATCTGCCATACTGCAAAGTCAAACCCAAAAGCATCCACATTAGACATCAGTCCCATAATGGGTAGCATGGGGCATAAACCTTGTCAAGTGAAATGCTAGCTGCAAAGAAAATGACAGTGAACCAAGAATTGAGCTCTACTCTTTGCTCAAGAAGCATGCAGGAGCATAAACATCAAAGTGGCATCATCTAAACACATTAGTCTATCATCCCAAGTAGTTGGGAGCACCCGTAGACCATAGGCATAACCAAACTGGAGGTAAAATAACATGTCAACCAAGGTAGCATAAATCCCAACCAACAACGAAGTGTTCGCATCCAAATCAAATCTCAATAGCTCTCAAATAGCATATCCAGGTATAAACCATGATGACCAAGCATCAATACATCCAACAAAACACTCGAATGTCAACAAAGAGCATTATGCATAAGCCGTCCCTAATAAAACCTTGCTACCCAAACTACATCTTTAATTCCGGAGTCTCTCTTTTCTCTAAACCCAAACACATACTTAGGGACATCAATGGAAAGATTTACCGAAAAAACCTATGTAGCCCCCTGCTAAGCATGAAGGCAATAGGGTCTTGTGCAATCTCATGAACAAATCTCAAGAAGCTAGCCTTTGGAATGATGAGATCAAAAGAGTGTTGATACTTTATGATTTTTGTTATGTGCCAATAACTCCTCTTATGATGTGAAAGGAGTTGGCAAAATTATGTTGACTATTGCATTGCTGATGCAAGCACAAGTAAAATTGGGCATGAAAGATTTGGTCACGTTGGATTGGCAGCATTAAAGGAGATGCATAAGCAAGGTATGGTTGCTCACCTACTTGCAATAATTGAAATGAAGAAACTATGTTAAGATTGTATGAAAGGCAACCAACAAAGAAAGGCATTTCCATAGAAAAGCAAGAATAGACAAAGCCCCAATTGGCAATGGATGAGCCTCCATCGAGTCTTATTTGATTGCCACAATGATCTCTTCATCTCCCTAATGTAAGAACAAGGTGTGGATATTAAGGAAGAAAGTCCTCAAGGAGAAAGAACTAATACTTGAAAAAAGCAAAGATGATAATGATACTAACTCCATTGACAAGTACATCTCAAACCCTCACATTCCTTGAACATACGCACAAAAATTGCAATTGGTATAAACCAGCTTAGGTGCATATTCTTTGAGGTAGTACTTGGCTTCATAGAGTTCAATATGTCTACTAAAATTTTTATGCTACATGTGTAAAATGTCACTACTACACAATGGCCATTCTATGGTATTGAAATTTAGTACATGCATAGACTCAACGGTTCCATATTCTCAACCCAACAACATTTTTTTAACTCTCTTTTAGAGATTTATCTTAGTCTGATGGGGCCAAGATCATTCAAACTCTCTTTATGATTGAGCTTGGTCATAGGGCCAATGGATTTCAAGTCTCTTGAAGACAAAGTTTTTCCTTGTGGCCACACTCAATTAATTTTATTTGAAATTGAACTTGGCCATGTGGCCAAGCTCATTTAGACTTTGTTGGATATTGAACTTCACCTTATATCAAGTTAATCAAATTATTTTAGTCACCAAGTGTTTGATTGTTCACCCACCAATAGGAAACGTAAGCTGGGTTTAGGTGACCATGAGATAGGTTAGTTTTACCCTAGTAATGAGCGGTGCCACAACTTAGTACAAGAGGAATCATTGATTCACATGATTGGTCATTGCACTTGGTTAAAAAGCTAGTGGTATGAAGCTACCATGTGTAGGATTATGACTAAATGCCTTGAACTAGAAATTCATGCTAGATAAGTTGCTCTCTACCTCCCCGATTGTTACTTGATTGATAGTAGGGGTGCTTTTACACCCTTAAGAGCATGTGTTGAGAGTCTCCCTTGAGGCACCAAAGTGGTTGCCTTGAGGATCTCTAAATGGAAATTCCTTCTAGAATAGTTGTAAATGCTACTTTTTTATAAATGCATCACTTTTTGATATTTTTAGGCTTGGATGAGTTGTACCACTCAAGATAAGGGTCATCGCCAACATCACTTGAGATGCCACTACATTGGAGATATAGGGGAAGAAGATGACAATATGAGCCATCATGATGGTCTAAATAAGAGAGAGATGACCATATCAAAATAAGAGAGATCAGTCATATGTCATCAAACCATCACCTAGCCACCATACTCCAAACATTCCAAACATAGCAGATGGTGGCAACTTGATGTCATTAATTGGTAGTATGTAGTAGTAGGCAAAAACACAGCCCAAACTAGTCAAAATGCAAGTTTAGTAGGTTGTGATGATGATGAGTAGAACTCAATAGCATACTAATTATGGCAATGTGTTGGGTAGTAGCATAACCCCTAGCTAATGGTGATACCTCTTGGCAACATAGCAACTAACATATAACAACCACAGTTGAAACAAAGGGTCACAGTAGCTTCACATGGGGTATGGGTAGCAATGGAGATGGTTGGTGGATGTAGGCAGACATTTTGATGATGATTAATTAGGGTTGAAAGAGGATGCCCACAACATGCTCTATTTATAGAGGAGTTTTGGGCATTTGTTCTACTATACAAGACTAAAGACTTTTGTATGAGTTGATGCCCAAGGTAGGCATGTCACTTCTTATAAGTTGACACCCAAGGTGGAAATGACACTCCTTTTGCAAGAACTTATCAAGATATAGGGTTTTACTAAGTACACCATGTCATAGCATAGTTGGGTGGAGTGGGGTTTTTTTGGGAGGGGAGGGAAGAAGGGGGGTTATTCGAGGGGGGTGGGGGATGCACCATGATGAAAAGAACTATGGAACCATGGCAAGCAACTTGGGTCTCAATCACTCTAGCATCAACGATGTGCTTGATGAAGCAATCCATGTTGATGACTTACATTGAAAGCTAAGTAGAGATAAGAAAGCCATTGATAGCCGAAGAGAGAGAGAGAGAGAGAGAGAGAGAGAGAGAGAGAGAGAGAGAGAGAGAGAGAGAGAGAGAGAGAGAGAGAGAGAGAGAGAGAGAGAGGGGAGAGGGGAGAGGGAAGGTTCTCTCTTTCCATCTCTCTTTTCTCTCTCTCTTTGTCTCTTGCCCTCTCTCCATTATCTCTCTCCCTCTCTCTCTTTCCATCTTCCCCTTCTCTCTCTCCCTCCTTTTCTTCCACCAATATCTCTCTTTGATATTCTCAAAGGTAGGCCATACTCCCCTATGACTAGCCCATAATCTTTCATGAAACTCTCATATAATTTGTAGTTAAATATCCCTACCACACACCACTTGTAGTGGGGTACTTCCTTTGTGCTTCGAATGCTTCCAAAGAAAGACATTCTTCAACAAGTAGCCATATACATTTCTTCTGATTTTCTTGAATACTTCATCAATCCATCCATCTTTCCTAGTCAAGGTACTTGAATACCATTTGATCTGCAACCACTCTCCATCATATAGCTCCTATGAAAACGTTTGCACTAAAGAAACATGACAATCATGAATAATTGTCCGGATTCAACTACTTAATATAGGCAATCCAATGAAGCATAGTAATGTTTGGAGTGGAACAACTAGTGATCAAAGAAACGTGTCTCTATAATAAACTAAAGCTCCAATGAAATATTCTTTATCACACTTCAAGGTTGTAACCACCCCCCACAACTCTTTTTCGATCCATGGATATCTTCTTTTTGTTAGTTGGTGGGTTTCCCAAGTGCTTACCACATTTTTGTTAACTATGCTAATACTAGTTCTTGTATTGATGACTCTTTTTTTGTAGAGTCTCCTAAGGCTTCCATTAAAATGATGATGTGACATTCTATCCCTTCCCAAAGGGCATCAAAGATCCCAAGGTTGGTGGATTTGAGAGTCCAACTTGTGCATTTCATGGTGATTAAACAAAGTCAGCTCTATCCATCCACTATTTGAATGTCGGCCAAGCTTCCTTTCATCATGACTCCAAGGGTAATCAAGTTGTTTGTACATGTGAGGGTTGAGATAATGCTAAGTTCTATTTCTTGACATTGAAATTTAGAGTGTCATGCACAGTTTTTTGTGTTGGCTATTGTTCGCACAAGTGTTGGCCAAAGTATAGCGGTTTAGGGGTGGATTTGCCAAGGTCTAGGGGTGAAGTAGAGGAAGGCACATGTGAAACATGGGAGAGGTTGGGGAGATTGAGGGCCTCCATGGCTACCTCAACAAACTGTTGGCAATATATCTTACACTACTTCAACCCATTCCTTGATGTTTCCTATAATGGACAACTATTGCTCTAGATTGGGATATGCCCCTTTCTTTTCTGTGGTGACTTTCTCAGTTTGTGGTGTTGTTGTGGCACTCTTTAAACTAGAGATGAGAGTAATGCCTTGGATGGTAGTCAACTCTTCACTTTTTAGCTTGAGTTTAGTGTGCTTCCTCCTTTTCTACGCATTTTTCTTTCCTCTTGTTGACCCATTTAATGTAGTTGGTCCCTCAATGGAAATTTCAGCTTTCTTACTCTGTGCTTTGGTGATGACATTGATAGGAATGGGAAAAACATCCTCATTCTTGATCATTTCTACTGCAAAGAGACTCAAAGGCACTGAGAGGACAATTGCCTTACTATTGCTAGCTTTGTGTCTTGGGCAATCTTGGTACATATGAGTGATTCTACATAGGGCACTATTGATCTGCTTTGTCCTAATGTTGTTGCTGTCGTTGGGGATAGCGCACAGATGTATGTCTTAGTTGTCTGTAATTCCATCAAGCAATTGTCTCTCAAGACTGGGTCATTTCACCAAAATTCTCATAGGGTGTGAGATGTCCAAGGAGGGCAATTCGAAATGCAATAAAGACTCTCAACAATGCAATTCCAAAACTCTCATTTCCAAGACTGTCAATTGAGATTTGTGATATATTCTCAATAGTTTTACATTGACAACAATAGCTCTCAATGGCATCTAGGAGGCTATAGAAGACTTCTTCATTAAGTTTTTCCACGATGCTTACATGTGTGGTGTTGATACTTTAGTCTCTTTCCAAACTAATTTAAATAAGTGCCAAAACTTTATAGAAGCAAGACAATGCATAATCTTTCCTAGCCATATTTGAGCATGATTGGTCAACCTAGAAACTTGATCCTTCAATCGTTTGGATTTCAAACTTCTCTACATAATCTTGTGTAATCTCACAAATAATTGTGTTCCTCCATCAATCTAGACCTCCCCAAATATCCTTATCCTTGTAATGGACATTCACAAATTGAACAATTCTTCCATGCTCAAGATCCTCACCATTCCTCTATTCTTTTCCTTTTCCCTAGGGTTCACTAATCTCTTATGCTCTCTCCTCATCTTTGGATATAACTCCATGAGCTAAGCAAAGGAGATATTGGCCTTTCTTCTTAGGGGATCCTTTTGCATATCATAGTTCTCTTCTCCTTGTCCGAGAGAGAGAGAGAGAGAGAGAGAGAGAGAGAGAGAGAGAGAGAGAGAGAGAGAGAGAGAGAGAGAGAGAGAGAGAGAGAGAGAGAGAGAGAGAGAGAGAGAGAGCACGTAAAAAATTGTCACATAGCCATCCATGTAGAAGGCTTCACATGCCCTTTGGTTGAGTTTGATTTCTTGAAGAGGGAGGACCCATGGTTTGTATTTCTTAATGACCCCATAAGTGACTTGCTTGTAGAGATACGAGGACAGACCTCACACATTCCAAGAGTAGAACTTGATCTTGGGGGAGAGAGCAGACCTATCCATGCTATGTATTAAGCTCGTCTAGCATCTCATGGCCATCCAAGGGCATGTAGATATTGCGATCCACCAAAGGGTTTCACATGAGCTTCTTGATGGAAGACTTGTGGCTTTTCTTCTTCTTGCCATTGCTTATGGGCCCAGAGGGTTTGGCGTCTTGGTTCTCCTTGTTGACATGCACTATCTTGTCATTGGTTGGCGATGCATTGCCTTTGATGTCGATAGGTCCTTGGAATCCTTGGGCTTCTATTTCTCTATCTTAGTCAGATGCCTAGTATTTTCTTGCGGACCATCTTTTCTAGGGGACTTGAGGAAAGGTTTCATCCCCATCCACACCCTTCTTCTATTCACTACTCTTGCCCAAGCCTGCATGAGGGGCATCTAGGTTAGATTTTTTAAGGGCATGATCGAGCAAAGTGATAGCTCACCTTGCAAAGGTAGCATGCATCTAAGAAGGTAGAAAACTTAATGCTAAGGACCACTTCCATGCCTTGAGCATCCTGCATTGCAAGAACTTTGGTGGCTCATTACACCTATCCCAAAGGATGCACACCTCACTGGTCAACTTGAGGAGACCCCAAGAAGTGATGGAGGTAGGGGCATAGAGAACCTTACCAAGGGTGGCTACAATCTCAGTAGCCTCTTCAACAAGATAGGAATGGATAAGCACCCCTTTAGGGGAGAAGAACAAAGACCAAGGGAGGGAGTATACAAGGTTGCCTTTGTAACTAACAGCCCCAAGGTCTGCAACTTATAAAACATGCAAGATGCCACACGAGTTTAAAAGAAAATATATTTTATTTAATAAAAATTATAGGATTATATTTACAAAATAGATTTTTAATTACAATTTGAAAAAGATTTGCAAGTTTAGTAACGTAAAAGGGGTCATTTTATGACCTTATAGTATGTAAAGAAAGGGTATTTCTTAATATCCTTTGAATGTACGTTATATAGATGATTTCTTATAGGTGCATCCCCTCGGCCAACGGTAGACACTAGCACCCAATCATAGTTAGAGCCTTAGTACCCAACAATGCTAGATAGAATTCCTTACCAATGAACCAAAATTGAGTGAGAGCACCTCTTCCCTTGTAGGTAGCATCAAAACAATGCCAGATAGAGTTCTTTACCAATGAATTGAAATTGAGTGAGAGTAGCTATTCCCTGGTAGGTAGCATTATTCCATCTAGTGAAGTCCTTCTCCATAGAAGGACGACCCAAAAAATAAAAATAGACTCTTGTGGCCTTAAGTGTGGCGTACCTTTGATGGATCCTTTCATATGGGAGTGTGATGGAAGCCTTATGTAGCTGGGCACTTTCCTGTGCCGTTGCCTTATAGGAGGCATTGTGGATCTCCTAGTCGATTAGCAGTACCTTCTCTACCTCCAACATATCCAACTCATTACCTTTAACAACATGTTTGTCTTCAATTTGCTTAGGGGCATCTTTTCTATTCACTACCTCTTCCCTACCTAAGGCTACATGCATGTTAAGTTTGCATGTGCCTTGTGGTTTTGGTTGTCCATGTTGTTACCTCCATAGTTAGTGCAATCGCCACATTCCTTGATGCCATGTTCACCTACACCACTTCATTAGTCTTCCTTAATGCTGATTTGATCTCTACACCCCTTGAGGGCAAAGGCAAATCATCCTATGTTGAATGCCACATTCTTAGATCACCTTTTCCCCACAAAAAAGGACCGTGCTCAAAATTTTAACTAGCATATCTACATAAACAATCTAATTTCGCATCCCATCAAAACTTAACATCACACTACATTCTCCCCCAATCCATGGCTTCACCCCTATCAAAAACCCTATCCTATGTTTCCTTTCAGCGTTCGGAGAATGTAACCATATGCATTTTGTTAGCTGTAAAAAGCATGTAGCTTCCCATTTAGAAATCATGAACCCTCCCGCCTCTAAGTGCTAATGATGTCTCCCCATATCAAAACTTTGATTCCTAATACATGCCCTTCCCATTGGGGGGGGAAGGGCATGAGGATCGAGATTTGAGAGAGAGAGAGAGAGAGAGAGAGAGAGGTTTCTCAAAATTGAGTATGTTGGAAGGGTAGAAGCTCATGATGATGCTTCACAACAACTTCGTGCGAGGCTATCATGTAACATCCTAGCATTTTTCGCATGTGAAGGCATGCTAGTGGGCTTTATTAGAGACCCATGTTCACAAGCGAGTAATTTTCCCATTTCTCCAAAAGTGTAATCTATGCCAAGGTACAATGAATAGGAGTGAGGCAGAATGAATTTGATGCTTGCGGAAGCTACTTCTTTAGGTGTTGTAAGGGCCGAAGGGTCAAGGTTGCGGAAAGGAAAGCCAAGCAAAGCATCAGAGGAAAAGAGAAGAAAGCCAGAGGGAAATTTAGCGTCCGTTTGCAATTTCTCCTTTCCTTTCCTCTTTCTTCGTGGTGGTTCGGTCGGATCGTCTCTCTGGTTGCACATCTCCGCACCTCGCAGGCTATGGCGGCAACAGGTCTCTCTCTCTCTCTCTCTCTGTGTATATGTGTGTGTATCACACCAATCGATACCTTATTATTGCCCTAACGCAGGAATTGAGCTTCGATTTTGCTTTTATCTGACTCCCTTCAATATTTAGCTATCTTGCCTGACGGCATCATCCCCTGTACCTTCTCTCAATCCTTGTGTTGTTACCATGCCAGGTGGTTCCAGAGCACCACCGAAGCCATACGAGCGTGTCCCATCCGCAAATCCCTCCCCTTTCAGGCCACCGTCCGGTGCTGGCACTACCTCTGCAGTGGTCCAATCTGCAGGCGTTGCGGATACTGGAGCCAATAACAATAGCATTACCGATAACAATATCGCAGCTTCTGCGAATAGAGCCATCGCCCGACCAAGGCCCGCCCGTCCTTGGGAGAATAACAACAGTCATCCTTGGGAGAATAACAGCAGTATGTTCGGAGGTAAGATGATGTCTTTTCTGGCCCTCTTTGATCCATGGAGGTTCTTGACATTCACAGGTGTGCAAGCCCATGAGTTAAAAAAAAAAAAAAACAAAACAAAACAAACATTGCCCTGTGTTTCCTTCATTCTGGTATGTATTAGATTGCACCGTATAGTGTATACAGTATATTTTCATTTGAGCTTATTCTCAGAGGATGTTATTCACCCGTGTTGCAGGTTATAACTCTTCCATGAACTACAACCGGTACTCGAGCTTGGGAAATAGTATGTTCTCCCCATATGGTGCTAATAGATATGGCATGGGAGGCATGGTGTCTTCGTATGGCAATGGGTTATATGGTGGCAGTAATGGTTATGGTGGGGGTATGTATGGCAGTGGATATGGAGGTGGATATGGAGGCGGATATGGCATGGGCATGGGCATGGGGATGGGGATGGGCATGGGAATGGGCATGGGCGGTCCAGGTGCTGCAGGCGACCCTAACAACCCTAATAATGGAGAACCACAGGGGCCACCTCCTTTTTGGCAGTCTTTTCTCAGAACGGTATGGATCCGGCCAGTATTTTGTTTTTCTGGCATGAGAGTGATGCATCCTTTTTGTGCTCACATAATTTGGTGTGTGTTCAGATGGATTCTGTGGTGAAAGTCTTTGGTCGCTTGTCGTTTCTTATGGATGAAAATGCCCGAGCTTTTTATTTTTTCCTCGATGCATTGCTTCAGGTACTGGCCATCATAACTACATAACATGGTAGTTGACACCCAGTGGTTTCTTGAAGTTCTGTATTTCAGCATATGATGTATGGAATCTCTCTTTCTTACAGTTGTGCGATCGTGCTGGCTGGCTATATGGTTACCTGGGTGAATTTGCTTTCCGGGTGCTTGGAATCAAGTCACGAAGAAGAGGCCTGGGGAAATTACATGGCCCAAGTGCACCTGTGCTGGAAGGGGAGAAACAGGCAAAGTACTACATTGAAGAGCCTAAAGAGGCTGCAGGAGGATGGGACAATGTGTGGTCTGATGAAAAAAAGTCTGGCTGAAGTGAATTGTTTTGTGCCTCACCTGGCACAGACAGGGTTTCAGTCAAAATGCAATTTGGTTATGTACATACTTTCATCAAGGGTAAAGCAGAGCTGATTCTTGCTAGTTCGTTCTTTTGGGATGACTGATCGAGCAGGCACTGCATGGGTTGTAAGCTTCATGGATTTATTCAGACTTGCTGCTGCTGTGATGTTGTTATTTTTATGGAATAAGTGGTTTCACAACCTCTTTAGTGACACAAGTTGTGAAGATATTCAGTTATTCTCAGCGAGCACTTTTTCGAGTAAGCAGAGTTCCAAACCTAGTACTTCATATCTAATCAAATGTAGCTCTGAATCTAGGTTTCCCATCATAACAAAGTTTGAGCTGGCACATTCAAGTGCATGTAATCCAGGCTCTCTCTCCCCCCACCTTTCCCCCTTCTCTCCCCTGCTGCCAAAACCCCAAAACAATGAAAAAAACAAACAATTGATCCTATCTGCTATGGCAATGTATCATGAAGCTGAAATCTTTCTTCTCAGGTTCTTATGTTTTCTCTATAATCACATGTTACTTAGGAAAAGTAGTCTTGTGCAAGTTTGAATAGTAGATTAGACTTCCTGCAGTTTTCTTAGGATCTTGAGCAAAAGTTAGGCTCCGAGGCTTGTCTCCTAAATGATTTCATGCCTTATTGTTGGCTTTTGATTGCTAAAAGCATAGATTTGTATGTACTGCTTGCTCATGCAGCAAGCTTGTCTGACTTGGGCAAAAGTTGTATCCATATTATGTAGAAACTCATTGGCATGAAATATCTACTCATTTTTGTAAGAATAGGTAGTAAGAGTGGTTTTTAATATATGATTTTAAATGGTACTTTATATGTAGAAGTATGAACTATGTTGTTATAAGTATATTTTATTAAAGGTAAATACTTTTCATTGTTGGTTGGCTTTATACCAATAACATTTTAACTTGTTTTATATTGTGAGATTAGCTATCTCACTTTGACCATTTATTTGAGGTTGATAAGAAGAAAACTAAGTTATGTGTCCAAAATTTTGAAAAGAGCTCGCCAAAAGAGATTAGTGGTTTGTGTATCTCTATGACTCACAATGGCTTATGACAACTCATGATATTACAAGATTTGTTGAATAAATATTTTACTTATATATTGAGACTTTATAATCTTCTCGATTGGAATGAAATGAGCTTTTTTATTGAATCTATTAATAATGTTTTATATGTTATCATTATTTGTTGATTTTAGCAAGTCAAAAATAAAATTCTTTTTCAAGGTTGACTCAAAATTAATATTAGTTGCAAAAGTCTTGTAGGCTTTTGGGAATCAAACTTTTATCTTTTGGTATATAATATATTCTTTGATGAATTGTTCAATGTCTCATTGAAGATTTGGCCAAATAAATATAGCTTAACTATCTTAATTGTGGTCAAAATGCCACGATGAGTCATGTAAGAAGAACATAATATTTTTCTATAACTTTAGGTTTGAGATTTTTAGTAATCCATAAATTATTTTTTATTAAAAGAAATTGATATTTAATAACATAAGAGTTTACTTTTTTTTCAACTTATAAATTCTCTCAAATGATTTTAAAGTTTTCATTAGAAGGATACATATTTATTATACTCGTGAAATTTATATAATCAATTATGATCGTTATATGAATATGAGGTCTTTTTAATAGGGCATTAGTTTCTTTATTTTGCTTTCTAAGAATATGTTATATTTGAAAGTTAAATTGATTAAAATAATCGTCCCATTGAATATGTTTCTTAGAAATCTTTGGTTGATTGAAAAAATGTTTGAGACTCATGGTTCATCTTTATGAGTTGTTTTTCACCTAAAAGATAGTGTTTTCAATCTTTTGAAACTTGAATGATAATTATAAACTCCTTTTTATTAGTAGTAGTTTTTTTTTTTGCATTTTGTAATCTTTTGCTTGCATAAGCAATTGCATGCTCTTTCTTCCTTAAGATTGCATCAATGTAGTCTCTTGAAGCATCACATTTCACGAAGAGGATTTAACAATTTAGATATAATAAAAACATGCCCTTTGCTAATATAAAGCTTTAGAGTTTCAAATGTTTTCTTCTCTATTTTGGTTCTATCAAATCATGTAATGGTATAGCAAATCATTATAAACCATTTAATGAATCTCTCGTAATAAGAGCATAATCTCAAAAAACTTTGAATTTCATGAACACTAGTCAATTTTGGCCATTAGTAGTCTTGGCCTCTTGTGAGTTCATATTCAAATCATATCCTTGGATACAATATAGTTTAAGTAGTAAATCACTTTTAAGAAAAATTGACTCTTTTTGTCATTCACATAAAGTTTGTGTTTATGGAGTTTTTGAAATACTATTTTTAAGTGTTGTTTACTTTTTTTTTTTCATCTTTTGAATGAACAAAAATATTATAAAAGAAAGTACTCGTAAAATTTTGGTGTGTTCTAAAGATTCTTTTCATCCTTCTTTTAAAGATTGTAGAAGTATTGGTGAGACCAAATGGTAGCAAAAGAAAATCATATAAATCAAAAGTTGTCTTAAATGTTGGTTTATAAATCTCTTAAGGATCAATTCACATATGATGGTAGCTACTCTTCAAGTCAATTCGATGGAATACTTTGGATCCATCTAATCTATCTAAGATATCATTAATTCTTGGAATGGGAAACCTATTCTGAATTGTAATTATTGAGGGTCATATAGTCCAAACATATGCGCCAATATCCATTTTTCTTTTACACTAAGAGGAATGGAGAGTAAAAATGTGAGGAATTGGGTATTATTAAATCCTACTTTAAGAGCTCATTCATCTGCTTTATAATCTCTTGTTGCATTGGGCTCACACAATAGGGTGGCCTATCTAAAGGTGAGCTTTGATGAATGAGGTCAATATGATGATCTTTTAATCTTTCTGGTGTCAACTTATCAAGTAAAGTGTTTGCAAAATAATCTTCATACTCATTTAAGAAACTCTTTCACTCCTTATTCATATATGAGATGAACTCTTCAATTCTAAACTCGTTAAAAACTTTGACAAAAATCAAGTATGAGGAGATAAATACTTTTTTATTACTTTACAAATTTGTACATGGGATAAGATGGAAAAAGAGTTTCCTTTCACTTTCATATCAAAAGATATATTTTTACCCTTGAAAGGAAATCTAAATTTATATTGATTCCAATTAATGGTTAGATATATTCTTCTATGATAGGGTAGGTATTCCTAATGTAACATCACCATGACCAATATCTCTCATGACAAAACTCTCATGATCTACATAATCTCCTATCTCAATTTGTAGTTTTCGAAATATGGGAGTAACTTGAGACTCAATTTCTTGAAAAGTAGCACTTGATATTTTTTATGTTCTAAACTTGTCGTTTGGTAGATGTAGAGCTTTAAAAATCCAAGGATGGATATAATGTTATGTAGCTCCTATATCAAAATGAATGAGAATAGGTTAATTAGCAATCTTACCCCAAGCCATAAAGAGCTTTCTTTTCTTTGAAAGAGTTTCATCCTGTCACAAGGATTCCTTATGTATAGCATTTGCTTGAGATGTCTTTTGGAGTGCCACCAATTTAAAGCGGCATCTTTCAAATGTATTTTAACCATTCAAATATTAAAATGTCTAGTAAAAGACATAACCTTTTGAGCATCTCTCTTACCACAAAAAGTAGTATCAAATTGTCTAGCAAAAGACACATCTTTTTGAGAATCTCTCTTATTATAGAAAACATCAAACTTGATGCTCTTTTCTCTAGGATTGAAGTCTCTTTCAATATCATTTTTCTTTACTAAAAGCATCTTTGGAGATTCAACTACTATGTAAATAGCTGGTTCTTTGACTTTCTTCTTACCCTTCTCCATGGAGGGATTCTTGAAACAAGAGAAGGCAACTTGTATATGATGAGACGTTGAAGTCACTACTTCAGTGGATTGTCAAATGATGGTGACGTGTTACCTTTCATAAACTTAGTTGCATTAGCAACATTGATGTCTTTCATGCTGAGATAGATCTTTTGCAGCCATAGTATCCTCTATCTCAAGAGCCTTCTGGATAAGGGAATCTTCAAAGACATTTGCTTTAGCCCTTTTCTCCATCAAAGCTTGATTTTTTGGATTTGCTTCCAACTCCTTGTATCTTTTATACTCTCATAATCAGAGAAGCATACTGATATTAAGTGTCGGGAGCCTTTCAATTGTTTACCAAAATTATCCTCTGCGCCTCTTGACATGGTGAGAAGGTTGAGCCCAAAGATCTTGTCGCTCCAAAAAAGTTCTTGCAAAGAAAAAGTCCTTACTTTGGTACCAATGTAAGTGTGAGGAAGAATGTGAGATTGATGATATTTTGAACTTAACCACCTTGATCAATTATCACCATGAAAAATTAGTAGACGGAGGGGGGGAGAGAAAAAAGAGAGTCGACATCATGTTGAGAGGGAAACCGATCCCTCCTCCTTTACAGGAATTTATTGAAACAAACCACAGGCACTAAGTGCATTTGTTACAATTATGAAAATTAGGGTTGTGAAACTCTAATTTATGTATACTCTGTGTATTAAATTATTTTTATTCTTTAGTGCACTTGAACTAAATCAAGCTAAGTAAAAAGTGCTTAGATGAGTGATATATAAGAGAGTACAAAGCATGTGGTTGATATTTCAACCTAAGATTTTATTGGAAATGAAGAGAGAGACCTCTGATATATAGGTGTAGGTGATCAAAAGTGAAAAGTAGATATTACAAATGACAAGTCTTTGTTGAAAATGACAAGTGTGGGGGCACTTCTCTTCAAAATGACATGTCTTATTCTAGATGCTGCATATCACTTTTTTAGAGGACGAAGCTTCGAAATCTTGTACTCTAAAATCTCTCAAAGGGTTAAGAATTTGATATAGCCAATTGAAGATAAAAAAATTTCTTGTGAAATTTTGGAGCCTTTGATGCAAAAATAAAAATTTAAAAAAAATCACTTTTTTAGAGGAAGAAGCTTGTAAATCTTTTACTTTGAAATCTCTCAAATGGTTAAGAATTTGAGATAGCCTGTTGAAGACAACATTGTTTTGTGTGAAATTTCGAAGCCTTTGATGTAAATTTTTTTTTTCATTTGAGCAACTTCTAAAAATAATAACTTGCTAAATTTTAGGAGTCGCCAAATTTAGGCTATGGAGAGCTTCATTATATAGGTTCATCGGTTTATGGTTTGTTTCTTTGATCATTGGCATTTGGTTTCACTTTTCAAAACCACTCATCATATGGGCTTCTAGTCAATGTGACTACTTGAGTGTAAAAGCCTTAGTCATCCGAGCTTTCTCTTGGGTATCTTGTTAATGATGACCCAAGTAAAATTATAGGGCGTTCTGGCCATTGGCCACCCTTGGACTAAGGACATTAAATAGCCTCTTGGAAAGACATTTAGTGTTTTGGTATTTATAAATTTAAATAATTTAATGTCTCTAATTAAGGGTTTTAAAAAGTTTTAATACTTTCAGGTTTAAAGAGTTTAAGAATTTAAAATTGGAATTTGGTCATGGTTAAAGTCTGGTAACGTGTTTTTTATTGAATTGAATTATTTTTAGCTAGAAAGTAAGTGTAAAAGTTGAGTTTTGCATACATTGAGTGGATTGGCATATAGCCGAATTGGAAGCCATGTATGGTTGTTGGAGGCCAGTCTATGTTGTTTGAGATTGTAGAGAGCAGATTTGGGAAGGATTCAAGTTGGTGGAGCACCTTGATAACATGGTAACTTGTTCTAGAAGTGATTATGACATAGAAAATAAAAAGAAAACCTTAGGATGTGCTAGGAGATAGGTTTAGGAGTGTTTAAAGTGGTAGGTGATTTGATTTTTGGTGGCATTTGGGATTGTTGTTTACATTTGATGGATCTTAGGTATAGATTATAGCTATGAGAGCATTAAGTACAATTGGTAATTGTTGTCTAGGTCAAAATCATGGTAGAAATTAGGATTTTCTCTTATGCTTATTCTCTCATTTTACCTTGAGATGTGTGCAATTTGGTAGAAGAATTGAAGATTTGATCCTTGAGTTTGAAATGAAGTGTTGTTGATTGGGAAATTTTTGTTTCCAATTTGTAATCAACAATGATTAGTGTTTGCTTTGATTGTATGCATGCCTTCGTGATCAAGAGAGGTTGCTAATGTAAATTTGGTCAATGGATAATTGAATCAATGAGCTCTTGGTAATCCACAACATGGCTGATTTGTAGTTGAAGAAGATCCAATTTGGGCTCTTGGGCTATGGAATCAAGGGGTAAATTAAATTTTAGGGTTTCTAGTTTTTTGGGAATAATGGGAGGTTTCAAACTTATGTAGATTTTTCTTGAGTCATTGAGGAGTGGAAACTTGGACATATTCCTTAGGTTTGTGATGGAGCCTATCAATCTCTTGGAATTTTAGCCTACTCTAGTTGTAATGATTTGTGAAACTAATGGAAAATAAATATTACAAGGGGCATCAACGTTTTTGGGATCAATTAGTGTTGGCTTGTCTCAATTTCTTGGGGGAAAATTAGCCCAAAGTGGTAAAGGGGTAAATTTTCAAGCTCTTATTTTTTAAGTTCAAGAGGTCATTGTAAGGATGTGGATCTACGACTCTTGGAGCATTACATGGATTGTGGAGCTATGAATAAGCCTTTAAATTTTGGACTATAATGAGAGAGGTGAGTTGGTAAATTCATTATGTTTTGATCTTGGTCTTGCATTCCTTGCTTTTAAGGTTGGAAGAGTGCCCACCTACTTAAGCGAGTTGATGTATTCTAGTGACAAACCGAAAGGTGGTGAAATCCTACTTTACAAGTAATTTCTACAACCATTGTCTACCAGAAATGGCCCACTAACATGGAGATCAATGTCTCCTTCATAAGAGCTTATGTCTTGCAATTTAGCTCAACCATCATTTATTCAGGCAAGTCCACAATGTTTGAGTGGATGACATTTGCAGAGGACCACAACAATTACTTGAGGGAGGCTAGTTACTTTGACAACCACCCCTTTAAGTGAAAGATTAATAATGCAAACATCTATGACACCATAGAAGATAGAGCCATGCAGGAGCATGTAGTCACCCCTCATTAAAGGGGTCTTGTGTCTACTAGTGCTAGTATGGAATTCATACAATAATGTGTCAAATTAGGCAGAGGTAGCAAAAATAAAACTATTGATAGACAACAATGATAGGAGAGCACAAGTGGTACTGTCAACAACAGCAGAAATTGGAGGATAAAAGAATGGTCAAATTGAGTGAACAAATATTTTTTACAGTGATAGTTCTATTAAGGACCTATATGGAAACTATTGAAGCTTGATTGGAATCCTTGCCACCCAAACATTTTGGACACGAGAGACATTGACAAAGCAGTTAGCTTCACATAAATCAATGCTATATGTATTTGGAGTAGGGTCTACAGACATATGCATAGACCCTCACTAAATTAAGATGAATTGTTTGATTTCTTTGAATTGCTTCATGTGTTGTTTCATGTTCATGTAGTTTGGTTGACTGATTGCCTAAATGAATGCATATTAATATTGAACTATAGAAGAATGCACTTTAAGATTTGTAGATGCAACATAGTCTTGATAGAGATATTGCATAGAGTTAAAGGAGGGCAAGCACCTTGCTTATTCCCCTTAGTACCTTCTCTAATGCCAACTAACGAAGATAGCATAACTCTACCAGGAAGTTGTATTGCATGTGGGGTGTCATTTTGTGTCGTTGAAGCCCCGATGTTAGAAGTTTTTCCATGCAAGCACACGTACCATGCCATATGCTTTGCATCCCTTTGTGCTATAAGGACGCATTGTGTGTCTCTATGTTGTTCAATGCACATTGCAGCACAATAGAGTTGGTCTAGAGTGCCAATAACTCAAACACTAGTACTATTACTAAAGATAGTGATAATAAATTATATAAAATAGTTACAATTATTTTGTATGTTTAGTATGTATAAGGATAATTTGCATCATGTTATCTGTAATGTATATGCTAATAATAGACAATATGTATGCTACTTATCTTATACGTTTGGTTTGTTATCAATTGACATGTTAGCTCATTAACACTTGACATGTACATGCTACTTAGCATATAGGTTAGCTAGTTAACATATAGCCTATATGTTAGAAAGCATAATACTAGCTTTATAATAGTTAGCATATGTGCTTAACTATTGTTAACAATGACATATTAGCCTATTAATATTTGATATGTAGATGCTACTAAGCATATATATTAGCACATAGCCTATATATTAGAAAACATAATTTTAGTTCGATAATAGTTAGCATACACACTAGTTATCATGTATGTTAGATAGTAATAGTTATGGTATATGCTAACTATGCTAATTATTCTATACATTAACTTGTTAACAAATAGCGTATTTGCTACTTACATATTTGTTAGCTAGTTAATGGGGTAGCACACATGCAAGTTAGCATGTATGCCAACTAATTACTAGCTAGCAAGTATGCCTAGTATGCCGGTTACCATACACGTTAGCTAGTTGATCGTTAGCATATGTGCTAGTTGGCGTGTAAGTTAGCTAGTTAACAACTAGAATATATGCTAGGTATCATGGTTAGCATATATGTTAAGTTGTTAATAGCTAGCATACATGCTAGTTAGCATATTGGACTTGTTAACATGTAGCGCATGTGCTAGATATGATAGTTAGCATATATGTGAGCTTGTTAACAATTAATGTATATGCTAGTTGGCATATTTGTAAGCTAGTCAAGTTAGCATACATGCTACTTAGCATATTACTTTGCTTGTTAACAACTAGCATATATGCTAGCTATGATAGTTAACATATACTTCGACTTGTTGTTAACATTTAGGATACATGCTTGTTAGCATGTATGCTAGCTTGTTAACAGCTAGCATACATGCTCGTTAGCATGTATGTTAGCTAGTTAATAGTTAGCATATATGTTAGATATGATACTTAGCATACATTAGCAATTTCATATGTGATTCATTTTCTTTTATTTGTCTTGTTTATGTTGTGTTTAGTCTTTACACATCCTCTGACATGCAATTGTCCTAGAAGAACAAAAGACCCTATTGTGTTGTTCCCTAGACAAGTGGAGAGTAGCCTTTGCAAGTCCTTTGTAGAATTTGGGCTTGTGAAGAATAGTATTGATAGTGTCTTCACTCCTATCAAGCATGTCAGTGCCATATTATCACTAGAGCACGAAGGTCATGTGTAAGAGCTAAAGGACTCCACCATAGAGTTATCCCAATCACCCATTGAAAGTGGTACAAGGGGTAGAGGGTTGAAGAAATTAACCTCCCATCCATGAGCCAAATTAAGTAGAGGCAGCAAAAATAAAACTATTGATAGATAACACTGATAGGAGAGCACAGGTGGTGGAGCATGCTTTAGAAAACTATGAGCAACAACAAAAATTGGAGGATGAAAGAATGGTCAAATTGAGTGAGCAAATCTTTTTTTGCAGTGATAGTTCTATTAAGGACCTAGATGGAGACTATTGAAGCTTGATTGGAATCCTTGCCACCCAAAGATTTTGGACACGAGAGACATTGACAAAGTAGTTACCTTCACAACAATCAATGCTATATGTATTCGGCGTAGGGTCTATAGACATAAGCATAGACTCCCACTAAATTAAGATGTATTGTTTGATTTCTTTGAATTGCTTCATGTGTTGTTTCATGTTCATGTAGTTTGGTTGAATGATTACCTAATGAATGTAGATTGATATTGACCTGTAGAAGAATGCACTTTAGGATATGCAGATGCAGCATAGTCTTGATAGAGATGTTGCATAGAGTTATAGGAGGGCAAGCACCTTGCTCATTCTTGTTAGTACCTTCTCTGATGCCAACTAAATAAGATAGCATAACTCTGCCAGAATTTGTACTGCATGTGGGGTGTCATTTTGTGTTGTTGAACCCCCGATGTTAGTAGTTTTGCCATGCAAGCACATGTACCATGCCATATGCTTTGCATCCCTTTGTGCTATAAGGACACATTGTGTGTCTCTGTGTTGTTCAATGCACATTGCAGCACAATAGAGTTGGTCTAGAGTGCCGATAACTCAAACATTAGTACTATTACTAAAGATAGTTGATAATAAATTAAGATATAATAGTTACAATTATTTTGTATGTTTAATATGTATATGGCTAATTTGCATCATGTTATTTGTAATGTATATGCTAATAATAGACAATATGTATGCTACTTATCTTATATGTTTGGTTTGTTATCAGTTAGCTAGTTAACAGATAGCCTATATGTTAGAAAGCATAATATTAGCTTTATAATAGTTAGCACATGTGCTTAACTATTGTTAATAGTTGACATCTTAGCTTATTAATACTTGATATGTAGATGCTACTAAGCATATAGGTTAGCACATAGCCTATACATTAGAAAACATAATATTAGCTTGATAATAGTTAGCATACACACTAGCTATCATGTATGTTAGATAGTTAATAGTTATGGTATATGCTAACTATGCTAATTATTCTATACGTTAACTTGTTAACAAATAGCGTATATGCTACTTAACATATTTGTTAGCTAGTTAATAGGTAGCACACATGCAAGTTAGCATGTATGTCAACTAATTACTAGCTAGCAAGTACGCTAAGGATGCCCATTACCATATGCGTTAGCTAGTTGATAGTTAGCATATGTGCTAGTTAGCGTGTAAGTTTGCTAGTTAACAACTAGAATATATGCTAGGTATCATGGTTAGCATATATGCTAAGTTGTTAGCTAGCATACATGCTACTTAGCATATTGGATTAGCTTGTTAACATGTAGCACATGTGCTAGATATGATAGTTAGCATATATGTGAGCTTGTTAACAATTAATGCATATGCTAGTTGGCATATTTGTAAGCTAGTCAAGTTAGCATACATGCTACTTAGCATATTACTTTGCTTGTTAACAACTAGCATATATGCTAGCTATGATAGTTAACATATACTTCGACTTGTTGTTACCATTTAGGATACATGCTTGTTAGCATGTATATTAGCTTGTTAACAGCTAGCATACATGCTCGTTAGCATGTGTGTTAGCTAGTTAATAGTTAGCGTATATGTCAAATATGATATTTAGCATACATGAGTAGCGTATATGTCAAATATGATATTTAGCATACATTAGCAATTTCATATGTGATTCATTTTCTTTTATTTGTCTTGTTTATGTTGTGTTTAGTCTTTACACATCCTCCGACATGCAATTGTCCTAGAGGAACAAAAGACCCTATTGTATTGTTCCCTAGACAAGTGGAGAGTAGCCTTTGCAAGTCCTTTGTAGAATTTGGGCTTGTCAAGAATAGTATTGATAGTGTCTTCACTCCTATCAAGCATGTCAATGCCATATTATCACTAGAGCACGAGTTAATAGTTATGGTATATGCTAACTATGCTAGTTATTCTATACGTTAACTTATTAACAAATAGCGTATATGCTACTTAACATATTTGTTAGCTAGTTAATAGGTAGCACACATGCAAGTTAGCATGTATGTCAACTAATTACTAGCTAGCAAGTACGCTAAGGATGCCCATTACCATATTCGTTAACTAGTTGATAGTTAGCATATGTGCTAGTTAGCGTGTAAGTTCGCTAGTTAACAACTAGAATATATGCTAGGTATCATGGTTAGCATATATGCTAAGTTGTTAGCTAGCATACATGGCACTTAGCATATTGGATTAGCTTGTTAACATGTAGCACATGTGCTAGATATGATAGTTAGCATATATGTGAGCTTGTTAACAATTAATGTATATGCTAGTTGGCATATTTGTAAGCTAGTTAAGTTAGCATACATGCTACTTAGCATATTACTTTGCTTGTTAACAACTAGCATATATGCTAGCTATGATAGTTAACATATACTTCGACTTGTTGTTAACAGTTAGGATACATGCTTGTTAGCATGTATGTTAGCTTGTTAACAGTTGTTAGCATGTATGCTAGCTAGTTAATAGTTAGGATATATGCTAGATATGATATTTAGCATACATTAGCAATCTCGTATGTGATTCATTTTCTTTTATTCTATATTAATTGTCTTGTTTATGTTGTGTTTAGTCTTTACAGATCCTTTGACATGCAATTTTCCTAGAAGAATAAAAGACCCTATTATGTTGTTCCCTAGACAAGTGGAGAGAAGCCTTTACAAGTCCTCTATAGAATTTGGGCTTGTCAAGAATAGTATTTATAGTGTCTTTGCTCCTATCAAACATGGCTATGCCATATTATCACTAGAGCACAAAGATCATGCGTAAGAGCTGAAGGACTCCAGCATAGAGTTGTCCCAATCATCCATTGAAAGTGGTACAAGGGGTAGAGGGTTGAAGAAATGAACCTCCCATCCATGAGAAGGATGGTGACGATGGATATGAGGAAGTTAACATTGTCCTTCAAGAGTTGAATATGCACAATTGTGGTAACAAGATGTCAAAAAATGCACAAAATGGAGATGACTCACCATTGGGCCACCTTCGAGGCGAGATTGCAAAAAAAAAAGGCCATGGGGCAATGACAAGATGGGTATCTACCCACCTCATGGAGGTGGTGCTTTTGTACTTTCCACAAATATTAAGATCATCTTCTTGTCTATTTTGTTACAAATTGTCAAAAAAATTTATAGAAAAATTTATCTTACTTTTTTAAGGCATCGTGTTTGTAAGTTGATAATAATGTCTAAGTCTTGCAACTCTACAACATGCTTGACTGGAATTACTATATTAGACATATCCAAAAGTGTCGAGAACTCCTAGTACAAATAAGCACGTCTTCTTCAAGTTCTAAATAGATTTATGGACACACTTCCTACGTTCAACTGCGTCAACACAGTGATCATAGATGATTCTACATACAGTGCTTCAAAAATCTACGTTGTTGCTGTTTGATCATGCCAAAAGTAAAAGAACTTGAGAATAGCTCTAGTTAGAAGGGCATACATGGGAACACCGCTAGATGATGACACCGCTAGAAAATCGTTAGAATATGGTCAGCAGTATAGATGGGAACACCGCTAGATGATGAGAGTCCGTGTTCCGAATGGTGATATAGAAGTGAATGTTCAAATCCAAAGATTTTCCATCAAGACATTTTTGTACACTTCTTAGCTGCCTATACATACTTGTAAATCAATATGACTTTATATATAATCTTGCTAGTTCATGTGCACCAACTTATGTGTATACCTAAGGGACTTTATACATGTTTAGAGTAGTGCTTGTGCACCCGCTTTTACATATGAGAAACTAACCTTATACATGTTTTGGATGATGCTTGTGCACCACTTTGTAAATACAAAATATATGGAGTTTATTCAAAAGGTGTATACATTGAGCATAGGTCTTGAAGTTGTGATTTTAAGTATTATGATCTTCAATGTCTTCGCAACAAGGAGTGCTTCTGCAGCAATTAGACATTCATGTATATTTTCTCCATGTGAGTATCAATAATATTAATACGAGTCCATAATAAAAAAGGGATAAGCAAATGAACCAAACATGGATATTAATATGAGTCCATAATAAAACAGCATACTAGTTGCATATTAAATTTTGAATAGTAAGAAATACTAAGGAATCCAAAATTTGAACAATATATATTAATAGCTTTGCTATTATCAAAAGCCAATTTACTCTTATGCTATCTTTAGCTAAGATATTATTACATGCAAAGCTACTGTTTGTTACACATAGTATCTTGCAAAAACTTTTGAATTAGCATTTTGATTTATTGATTTAACTTAAAGTCTACGATAAATCTATACCTTTCAAATGGAAGACATAAAGCCAAACCACCCTTGTAAGACAGATTGTGCTTTTGGAATAGGATTAAGCTTAGAATAGCACACAAATATATGATAATTGGCAGCAAACAACTACTATTTAACATATAGCTACTGACTACCATACATCTCATAGATTTGCTAAACTAGCATCTATCCCATGGACAACTACTAACAATCATGTAGGCAATGACAGTCCAACTACTAACTAGCATACAAACATTAAAATGCTAAGTAGTAGTCAAAGTTGCTAATTACCATATAGTTGCTAACTACCATATAGCCCACACACCTACTACCTAGCATATAGCCCATAGATAGCTTAGCTACTAACAATCATGTAGTAAAAAAATATGTTAACTAGCAAGCAAACAATTGAATAAGGTACAACTACTAATTACCATTCAACCCATAGACCTACTAACTAGCATACATCCCATAGAAAGCTACTAACAATCATGTAGGCAACTACAGTCCCAACTGCTAATTAACATACTTGCATCTGCACTGCAACCCTTAAGAAGCATACTGGCAACAACTATTATCTAGCACATAGTAATTGCTAACAAGCATACCATTGAGTATAGTGACTATCAAATAGTAATTAGGTGATTGCTAACTAACATATAGGATGGTTAACTAGCAACAAACACTTGGATGCATTATCATCATGGGACAAATATAATAAAAATGTAGATATGTTAAGCATCAATCAATCTCACTCTAATACTATAGTATAGACTATCCTAAATTCACTCATATATTCTAAGATCATTGTTGAATTCAATTACTTGTCTAAGTTCCATATTCATATCAACGATAACAAGGACCAACAGTGAGAAACATTCATTCAAAAGGTCAAAGGCATGCTATTATACATTGACTCGTAGGTTTTTGGAGTGATACAATATAGATTTCTCTTGTTTTGGATATGCTCCTTGGGTATCTTGATACATCGCATAAGATGTGATAATATGTGGACCATGGGCATTATTTTAGGAGTGGAATACATGCCTACTTGCTTGTAATACAAACCCTTTATGACATATGTTTCTCCAAAAATATCGTTTTGCCATTCATCCATGTTGTCGTATTCAATCTGCTCCATTTGTACAATACATTTGAGGACGTAAAAATTAGATTCCTTTGTGTTAGTTACAACATTTGGTTGTACTGCAAGTGTGTCACCAATTTGTAATGCATTTCTCCAACACATCATAATGTACCTCATATGACATGACATTGTATGGATCTTCCTCATTAGAAAGGGGTTTACAATCATCCAGGGGCTATAGGACCTGGTATTCTTAACATGGAACATATGCTTTGTTGACACATCTATTCCAATAGCCATGAATGCATGCATCACAAAAGCAAGCCAACTATTTAGTGGTGATTCCAATAGAATCCAATGGGTTATGAGCACGAACATCATATAGAGAGTGTGTGTTAGGGTAGAGATTCTTTCACAATTCCATTTCACCTCTCTATTTACACCTTTTGGCAAGATCTCCCAAAAAACACACACAAGTGTTCTCTCTACTTTGAAGGATAGCAAGCTTAGATAGCCTCTAAGATAGGTTGACCATACCCATTGCTCAATATTTATTGTTACTCCTTGCTCTTGCAACCACTTGAAGTGCAACATAAAATAACGTTGCACAATGTGTTGCGAACTTTATCATCATAAAAGAAGAACTGGATAGATTGGCATTCTTTATGTAATATAGTAACTTGGGTGGAATGCCAATGCATAGATTGGATCTCATTTTGGTATTTAAAAGTATAGTTCTTAGCATAATCTACTACATATACAACCACATTATATGAAAAAAATCGAATACATTTTTTAAATTGCTAGGCTTGCCATTGGGAAATGTAATTGTGAGTAATGGAGAACTTTAGCTTCAGCTTTAGCAAGGCAAGGAACTCATAGCTTTGTGTCTCTTTGTTCGAAAGATATTTTTACTTTCTTTGTTTTCCATGTTTATTTGTGGTCTCCGCATATGCAAATATCTTCATAGTAATAGAAGGATGGAACTCTCTAGAGAACACCATGAAAATGGGGTAAATAATGTAAGAAAATTTATCTTGTTAGACCAACAAGCTTATTCTTTATGCTTCAATCAACCGCATGAAGAAAAAGAACACCATAAACAACAAATCTTCACGCAACATTATATGTTAAATCTCCCATGGATTTATCGCAATAAATCTTCAATATATTCCTCATAGAAACCACCACGAAGGAAAAATGGAACACAAAAGAATGCTCATCTTGAATAGAATTGATCACATAGTATTCATATTTCATAGTCTTCATAGTCTTTCTCTCAATCTCTCTCATATAGATACAAGATTTCTTCATAGAAATAGACTATCTCTCGTTCACAATCTCTCTCGCATATTATCTCTCTAAATAATACATGAGAACAAGAAATAACTCTCAATAATCCTCTCTTGGCCTTGGATATATCTCCCAACAGATATGATTGATATGAAGAGGTACTAGAGCCATTATAGTGACCCTTCACAACCCATTACTGTCATTGTCAGTTTAGTCTTCACTTCAAGTCTTCAACAACTACTTTTTCCCTTGCCCTAGCTAATTCAAGCTTGTATTTTTCCCCTTTCAAGATTGGGAAACATCCCCAATATAAACATTCATCCAACAAGACACTTATAGAAGCAAAACAAAAGACAACAGAAGGCATACAATAGCTCAATAGTACACTATAGAAGGTCAATAGAAAGCATAAAAATCATATAGCTCATAGAAAGAATAAAAATCATACATCTCATACCCAAACTAATCCAATCTATAAAGAACTATCCAACACACTCTCAATCATTCTTGAAACCACTCATCTACTATCTCAACCTCTCAAACACAAAGATAACAGAGGCAAAAACAAACCTATTAGCACCAAATAGACATACCACAAAATCGAATCAATCAACCAAAAAAGCAACCATTTAGTTCCAAAAAATAATAAAAAACAACCAAAGAATGAGTTAGTTCAACCCTCAACATATCCCCACATAGACAGGGAATGTCCTTGTGACCTTGGAAAAAGAATAACATTAAGCTCAAAACTAGCTAAGCACTTCCATCATGCTTCAAAATAATATGTATTTATTAAAATATTGATGAAATGAAAATACCTTGAAGCATAAAACAATTCTCATCTTACAAAAGATAATCAAACAACCATTAAAGGATATAAGAGGTTCTTCAATTCCATCACAATTCTTCAAAACTTTAGACATATAAAAAAATAAACATCTTTGAATCTTATCAGCTCGCTCGAACCATGTCTCCATAGGGATACAAATCAAACACACCCACTCACAAACTTGTAATATATAAATATGAATGACACCCCAATAAGGAAGAATGAAAAGAAATTCGATTAAAGATCATCCATCGAATACATCTTAAAAGAAACCGTTAATGAAGATATTCTCTTTTAAATGCCTAATGATTCTTGAACCTATCCAAGGAATATGCCTCATTAACAAATGTCCTGGGAGGATTTGCAAAAAAATTGCAAACGACATATCCTCTCCACAAGTACAATGTAATGGCTAGGAAAAGAATGAGCATGGAAATACAAAATATCCAATTTTTGAAGGTCAATATTAATATTGGGATTAAGTCATAGCTTTGACACTAGCTTTGGATCATTATGAGAGTGTTTATGCATAAAAGCCAAATACCATTAAAAATGAGTAGCTACACAAATTGAAGGATTTGTTGGTTGGCAATGAGTCTTGACAAATTGAATATATTTATGAAATGCTTTTGAAGGTACATCCCATTCTCCTAGAATCATAGGCCAATTAATCTGAGGACCAGTTAAACTATCTTTTGGACCGGTTAAACAATCTGAGGATCAATTAAACAATCTTTTGGACTCCGGTATTTTCTTCTAGGCACCTGTGAATCGAACTTAATATATCTACTAACCAACTAAGGCAGATAAAAAACAAGAGAAATAGGGGGAGGAATGGGAACAAGAGTCAACAGATGAAGGAAAGGATAAGAAAATTCATAGAAGGAAGGAGGCGATAAAGATGTGTTTTAGGGAAAAAATAGAATCCAACAAAAATGAAGTAAGAGCATAGGCTAGAAAGGACTGAAGTAGGAGATGACTGAAAACGAGTAGGAGAAAACATACAATCAATAATGTATGGGAAATGGGTAAAGATAGGAATATGAGGATCAAAAGAGGGCTAGAATAAAAGAGAGAGAATAACGGAAGATGGATTCATGATAAGGAAAGGATAGGCTTCGAATCTATAAGAGAACTATTGATAGTATAGTAAGGACGTAATTGAAGGTCTTAAAGCTTAACGATGGGAATAAGCCTCAAAGAAGGAAGTTTTGAAAGGTGGATTTTTGGCAATGTAGAAAATAAGATCCGTTGTTAGTATTTTGTACTAAAGTAGGGGCTTTCAATTGTCTCTAATTCAAGACAATAGAGTCCATTATAGAATACCAAGAAGTCTCAGAACATTTGGTCACTTCATAAGGGATATGCCTGAAAAGCTTCATCCATCTTAATCTCAAGGAAATGAACATATAAAGCTACATGAAGAACTACATCCACTACAGAGAGATGCTCATCATCTAGAATTAACAAATCACCTCTAATATATATGTAAAATAGTAATATGGTGTCAGGTGTCGTAGAATCTTCAAAAACCACAATGACAACTTTTATTAGAAGATTTGATGACCAAGGACTATCCCAACCATCCTCAGGAGGAGACAAATCCATAGTGGACATCTTAATATAAATGTTAGCTTTTGTTGTTGGTAATGAATAAAGAGTGAATGATCCAGTGGCACATATTCCACATACTACTCAAAAGCTATCCACAACAACTCCATCCTGGACTGTAATAGTTCCGCCTTATCTTCAAACAAAAGACACAATGCAGCAATATGCTGAAGAGCCACTAAGTTTGTGGGGGAATGTGTGCACTGGAGAAGCAATAGGACTTGGGGGAACAAAATGGGAATGAGCTTATTGTTCTTTCAACTCTTTAATATTGGTAGCTTGACTATCAACAATATTATTGGTGAATTGCAACTCCTTAGTCTAAGTAGCTACCAAAGCATGTAGTTCTTGAGCTTTCATGGAAAGACTATATCTCTCCTCGATAATAGTCATCAACTGGGTTTGGGCTATCACTAAGCTGTGTCTATAGGGAGGATAACTTAGCCTTTTGATATTTTGACAACTGAGTGGAATGCTCCATTTGTTTAAAAAGATAAGATAAATTCTCCTTCGTGGAGCTAAGATTAACAATAACTTTATATAGCTCACCCTTGGATTGCTACATACTCTCATAAAAAGATGAGCACAGATGCTAGACACAAGCTATAATTGTCAACTTAATAGAGCACTAAATGTCCCAACATAGGAAAGGAATAGCCTCTTCTACCATAAGGTGGTGAAGAGAGGAATCTTGAATCTCCACATTTCCCTCTTGGTGTGCCAAAAAAAAAAGGGCAAGTGAGGAACATAGGAAGAGAACTTCTAGATGTGGCAAGAATAGTGATTACCACAGGGGACAAAGGAGTAGTGCCATCTTATTTAAATAGGCATATGATCCTCTGAAAGAGAAAGAGGATCAATAGGTGGTTTTTTGTAGTAGCTAAAGGAGGTGGATTATGTAAAGGGGTAGAATACGCATGTAGATAGAAACCATATGTCACATTGGTGGCATTACCCCGGGTGACCTTTAGGAAGCGTTGGTCCATCTTTGTAAGGAGGTAAGCAATCCAATCAATTTTAATGCCCTTCTCAACACTATTTGGGAGGCAATGAACAATTACTTGGATGGGTAATTTATAGTAGTCTTAGTTGGCATGAACCTACCTTGCAAAAACTGGCATAGTTGCTTCCAAAAGGGATAAAAAATCATGGACATTAAGACACAAGAAGTAGTGATAACTCATTTAGCATCCAGGCTATCTTTGGTTTGTTTTTGCAATAGCTTCACGATTTCCTCATTAGCAAACAACTGATGGGATGCCAGAAAGGATTCTCGTTAATAGGAAAGAGACAAGGCTTTCCCTAGACCTCTGGGGATCAATATGAGGGTGGTATCCCCAACATGACCTGCACCTTGCCACACGATGAGAGAAAAGCATCGTAGAGAGGGTAGGATCAATCAAAACAAGTAGTAAATCTTGAGCCACAAAGTTAGATAAGCTAGCCTTTTGAATAAGGTCCTAACTACAACAAGGGATAGTAGTCCCTGGAAACTAAGGGAACATACTGGACATGGTGGGGTGCCATTCAAATTTGCACAAAACACACAAACCACAAACACGTGAAAAGATGCTTGAAAGAAACAAACATAACAATGATAAGATTTCAACCAAAAAATGACATGAACATGATATGACAGACCATCCCAAGCAAACCACAATCCTACAAAAAAGCTTTGACATGACCTATGCACATGTGCTATCGATAGCTTCGTGATATGCAACTCACAAGCACCTTGATCCCCATATCATATAGTAAAAGCAAAAGAAAATACAAACCGTATCCCAAATGGGACTGATAAAATACCATGAAACCAACAAACCACACACATCAATAACTCAATACCATGGACTGGATTGAACTGAACATAGCTACATAGATTCACTATCAGATTGTGTTACCCACAAAACCCCATAGCACATTCATTAATTATGTGATAGATGTACTAGGTGGATGGATTGAGATTTAGTGTTAGGTGGATTTTAAGAAATTATGATCGATGGATGAAATTTTGTTATTAGGTGATCAATCATAGAAAAGAAGATGAGGGTTTCTTAATTACCCACCATGACAACCTTTTGTTAAATTGATCGGTGCATTAAGTGCAACAACCCACAAGTGTGATCCCAACTCTTATGGCCTCTAAATGTAAAATTATTATTTAAATTTTAATATTTATAGAGCATTTTTTTGGCTAGTGTGTGTGAGAGTGACGATGACTATTTATTTTATTATAAATTAAGGTGTGTGTTTGGTGCATGGATTAGGTGCAACATGATTGGCTAGTTTCTTTGATTTTGTTTAAAGTATGTGTGAAGGGCATGGATGCACGTGGATAAGTGATCAACTAGATTTATTTTAGCAATTAAATGTGGATTGTCATGCACAAAAAAAATGGAAATTTTAATACTTGAAGCGCGTGTGAATGCAACCTAACTTGAATGAGCATGCAGAAAATCAACCGCCATGTCCATGAAGAAAACAAAAATGCAATCCAACGAGTTTGAAAATCCACAAAATGAGGGGGGAGGGGAAGTACGAAATGTATAGTTTTTATATTTTTAAAATTTTTTAATACTTTCAAGGATGTTTTTCTATTTTTTGAATTTTTAAGTTAAATAAAAGAACCAATTGGTAAGACAACTAACAACATTTTGGTTTGGAAAAATTTATAGATTATTTTGTGTTTTTTTAACATTTTTATGTTATCTTTTGATAATTATTTTCTTATTTTAAAATATTTTTAAATGTAATTTACAAGTTCTTTAAGGTTTTTTTAGATTTTAAAATTTTTGTGTCCATATATTGTTTGTTTCAAAATGTTAGCTATTTTTACATTTATTATTTTAATAAATGTGACTTTATTTGAATTTTTGGTTTTTTTTTAAGGTTTTAACAATTTAAATTGGTAGGAAGGCATGTACTTGGACTCGCTATGTTGTGTGTGAAAAGAGCAGCTTTGTGGCATAGACAAAATCGCACATGCATCCTCATGTGTGAATGAAAGCAAGAAACTACGCACACACGAACCATGACAGCCTGATGAGGTGAGGTATCACTTCATACGTGGGGTCATGGAGGACAAGTCTATTGACCTTGTCAATATCTCCACTTACAAGGGGGGTGTGGTGGGGGAACTAGGAGGTGGCAGGCCGGTGGGATGGTAAGGGATGAGGAAGGGGAGAAGGAGTTGAAGAAGGAGGAGGTGGAGGAGGAGGTAGAGAAGGAGGATGACGAGGGGCGGGGCTAGCAGTTACCGATTGGGTGCGGCAATGGCAGCAGACGGTCTGGGGCTGTTGACAAGGGAGAGGAGTAAGGGTGAGGTGAGAGGGAATTGAGGAAGAAGAAGGAACAGAGGACAAAGAAGAAGAAAGCGGAGGAGAAAAAGGAGGAGAGAAGGGGAGGAGAGGGAGGAGGAGTGTGGAGGAGAGGGATGAAGGGAGTGGGGAGGAGGAGGCCAAGGGAAAGGAGAAGAAGAGAGGAGGCAAAAGAAGACGAAGAAGAAGGAGAGGGAGGGTAGGGAGGGGAGAGAAAAGAGGGAGAGGAAGAAGGAGAGCAAGGTGGGGAGAGAGGGGGAGGGGAGGTAATTGCAAGTAGGGAGAGAAATAAGAGGAAGATAGGGAGGGGTGAGAAGGGAGTTGGGGAGAGCAAGGGAGGGGGAGGTGAGAGAGAAAAGAAAAAATAAAGAAAGAAAGAAAGAGATTTGAATGAATCAATCCTTGGTTTAGCACCACTTTATTGGGTCCCCTATTTAGGATTAGGGTTCCTTTGAACAAATCAATCCTTTCTCTTGCTTCAAATAGCCATGGTATTCTTAGCAAAATAGAGGGTAAGATGTCCCATAAGAGTTTGGCTTCATCACCAGGTAAGTGAGCTAATAATCTCTTCTTGCCAAGGTGGTCTTGATATATGAAAGGATGCCTAAAGGCTTGATTGTACTCTAATCTACCAGTCTAATGAGCCACTAAGTAGGCTATATAGTTTGTAGGCCCAGATGTTTCATTGTCACATCAATCATTATAGTCACTGAAGAACCTCCATCTATCAATGCAATGAAATAACCTTCTATGCAGATGCCACAGCCTTCTAATCCAAACGTGAATCTCTAGTGTCCAAATTTAGGAAGGCATTGGCCACATCTACTTCTTTCATAGGCTCTAGGGCCTTATTGGTTTTGGTAGCAACTGTAGAATGATTGGCAAGCTTAGACCACGTCTTTGTGTTAGAATGCTTTTGAATCTTTTGCATGGCAACTAGGAGACAACATAAAAAATTTGTTAGAATGTCAGATTAGGATGGAAGGTATCCAAGTCCTTAACCAAGTCATACTCTTTTATGGGGTCCACTGGCTTCTCCAATCAACTAGGGAATAGCCTTCTATTCAAACGCTAGTCTTTGGAGTGCCCGAATCCACGAAGGCATTGGCCACATCTACTTCTTTCATAGGCTCTAAGGCCTTCTTAGTTTTGGTAGTAGCTATAGGATTGGCAAGCTGTAGGCCATGTCTTCATGTCAAAAATGCTTTTGAACCTTTTGTGGTAATGGGAGGTAACATCAACAGTTGTTGGAATGTCGGATTAGGGTGGAAGATATCCAAGTCCTTGACCAAGTCATACTCTTTTTATAGGGTCTGCTTTATCTTCAAACAGTATTGCATCACCACTTTTTTTAATCACTAGAGATACGTCCACCTCTTCTATCTGCTGGACCTCTAGTCATGTCTCTTAGACTGTCTCTGTATCTTTTTGTGGCATTGCAGTGCTTTGTACTATGTTGTCTTATTCTATGTTGCTCTCTAACTTTGTTGGGAGCTTGAATTTCATAGCTTTTGTAGGTGGAACATTTTCTTTCGAAACTATTGGTTCTCTTTTCTTAGCACACATAATTGTAGCTACCTCTAGTTCCACTAAGTCATAGGCTGGCTCCTAATTCTTCTATTAGTTGTTTATGGTATTAGCCTTGATAGGGGCTAGATTGGAACAATCTTTTGTAGTGTGGCCCTTTCCTTTACATCAATTTTAGAGGGGCTTTTAATCTATAGATCTTGCAGATTTTTGGCAATTTGGAAAGATATGGCCTTTCTCTCTACATTTGTAACACTCCACTTCTAATCTTTGTTCAATAACTAGCTATCTTTCTCTGTAACTTTGGATAGGAAACCTCCTTGGGCTGAAATTAGGGCTAAAATCTCTAGGCTTTGGTCTAATATCTTGGGTTGTCGTCTTGGATTCTAGCAGGTTGAATATGTCTTACTCGTCTTTCTTCCTTCTATCATGCATCTCTTTTAGAGAGTAGATGCCCATTATATGGTTCTTTTTGCTGAGAAAATAAGAATAGAAGGCTCTAGGGATAGTTGGCTTTGGGTACATTTAGTGGCTAGATGTCCTGCACTTGATGGCACTTTCCACACCAAGTGTTTGATTATATGACATCTCTTCCTACTCCTGCAATGTTTGATAGGTTGGTAGTATTTGCTTTTAATATCTCTAACTTTTCTATAATCACATCCGTCAACTCCTTGATATTTGCAATTGAATTAGACAGGTAGTCCTTCAAATTCTATTCTCTTAGAGCACGGAGTAGGATTTTGTGGAGCCTTTATAATCACCATATAGATTGGTTGGGTTGATGTAGAGGTTCCTTTGTTCTGATTCAAATCTAGAGCTCCTATTTGGATTGTTGCTTGTTAGTTCCAGCTAGTAGGGTTTTACTATTATTGTTGATTTGCCATTGGAAGAACTATTTGAGGTCAATGTTATTGTGATTGAACCATCATTTGAGGCATTGTCTATGGTGGCTATCATGGATTCAGTGCACTATATTGAGATATTATTTGCATCTGAGGGTAAATGTAGGGAACAGTCCCCTAGGACTCCATTTGGTTGATACACCATTTCTGGAATTGGAGGAGGTAGGACTCCTCTTCTTGAGATGATAAACAATCTAGCTTCCACTTTGTCATATAATCTTGCACCTTCCACTATAGCTTGCAGGTTGATTGATCTTTTCAACTCCACAAACTTATGAACTTTTGATTATAGACCTCTAAGAAAAAAATCCTTTTGGATGTCTTCATCCAAGTGATGGTTGGTCCATCTCTTGAATATGGATTCCATTCTAGAGACATATGCTTCCACCCATTCTCCAAAGAATAGATATAAATTCAAAAACTCCTCCTGCATTCGCTCTTCAAAACCTTCATGCGTGAATTTGGTGAGAAAGGTCACACCTTTAGTTCATCCCATATGTCAAAAGTTCTTGTTGCTTATCTCTCATATCATTGAAATGCTATGCCTTTGAAAGTAGTAGGGAATATCACCATGCTCAAGGGTTCTAGCATTGTTAGTCACACATGCTACCATAAACTTGGCTACATCAAGATTAGGGTCTTCATTATATTCTTCCTTAAAAATTGGCAACGAGATTACATTCATTGGCCTGTCATATCAACATTTCTAGGATAGATTTGGCTAAGAAGGGGACCTTGATTTGCCATTTAGGACTTTTATGAAGATTGTCATAAGGGCGTCAAAGGAGGTTTCTGCTAACTCATTCTTGAATTTGATTTTGCATTTCCTTTTCTCATGTATCTCTAGATTCATTCTAGTACTTGCCTCTTTATCATATTATTTATAATAGATTTGGATCCGCCCAATCTGGCTATGCTTCACCAAAGGAAAACAAAAGGGCTTTAGTCTCTGAAAGTTTCTCTAGCTAACATTTCTTCTACTTCTTTCTTTCATAGTCCTTGAATTCAGCTTTCATGCTACTACAAAGGGAAATATATTTTGTTCCGAAGGTATCAAAGTTCATTCTTTTGAAAATTTCCATATTGCCATCGTTTTTAGTACAGCATAGCTTGTGAAGAAAACTCTCTATACCTTGGGGGATTCACTATATATATATATATATATATATCCTCTATATCACATGCATGCAAGGCCTATTTATAAATATCCCTATTTATGATTTTTTTGAATAAAACACAACCCTTTTTTATTCAATATGTAAGTAATCCCTTTATATGACATCCTTTTATGTGTAAAAATTTGTATTTTAAAAACCCCTTATTTTAAACACACGTGGCACACACACACATGTATGTATATATGTATGTATTCATGAGTAAACCACCCCTCCCCCCCACCCTAAGCTCTCTACTAGCTTTCAGTGGATTGCCAGTTGGACAAGTCAAAGACCAAGCATCCCACGTATCTTGTTGTTGTGAGTCTACGAACAAGTCCCAACTCTTTTCCTTCTTATTCTTGTGGACCTCCATTGACTATGATTCTTGAAAATTCTTCACAATCTCCCACTTGATAATGTCAAGAAACTCCTCAATGAGAGCTAGATCTTCCATTGATATTCATTCTCTTTGTTTCAACTTCTTCAATTTTCAGGGAGATAGTTGGCTAGAATGATATAGCTTTCTATAGCTTTGGAAGACAGTGGAATTAGTTTGTGTATGAAATATGAATACTATGTGATCAATTCCATTCAAGACAAAGCATTCTTTTGTGTTCCTTTGGTTCTTTTGTGGTTTCTATGAAGAATATAAAGAATATGTTGAAGATTTATTGTAATAAATCCATGGGAGATCGTATATATGATATTGCGTGAAGATTTATTGTTTACAATGTTCTTTTTCTTCCTATTGATTGAAGCATGAAGAATAGGCTTTTTGATGTAACAAGATAGATTTTCTTTCAATACTTAACTTATTTTTATGGTGTTATCTAGAGAGCTCTATGTCTTTGGTGCATAACCAAGGAAAACTGCCATCAACAAGCATCCAATAGAGATTGAAAATGGAAGCAATGGTACTGTTGAAGAGGAAGAAAAACAATGAAAGAGTGTAGAATTCCTACTACCCTTGAAGAGTTAAAAGTTTTCATTGTTAAAACCACCTTTTATAAGAACTTTACCCCTCAATGGCACAAATACATCACCATCGTGATGCAAACCCTCTACATAGTCTTTCTCTCAATCTCTCTGATATAGATAAAATGTTTCTTCAAAGAAATTGGCTATCTCTTATACACAATCTCTCTCAGATACTCTCTCTCAATAATACATAATAATAATAAAGAAATATCTCTCAATAATCCTCTCTTGGTCATGGATACACCTCCCAAGAGGTATGCCTAATATGAAGAGACACCATAGCCACTATAGTGACCCTTCAAAGCTCATTCAATCTTCACTTCAAGTCTTCAACATCTACTTTTTCTACTTGAGCTAGCTAATTTGAGATTATATTCTTCCCCTTCCAAGATTGAAAAACAAATCCCTAAGTGTTTATTCATCCAACATGACACTTACAAAAGCACACATAAGACAACAGAAGGCCTATAGAAGCTCAACGAAAAGCATAAAAACCATACAACTCATACTCAAAACAATCCAATCCATCAAAAACCATCCAAAACACTCTCAATAATTCTTTAAACCACTCATCTACTATCTTAATCTCTCAAATAGAAAGAAAACAGATTAAAATAGACCTATTAGCACCAAATAGATACACCACAAAACCAATAAGAATATCATAGCTCGACCAAAAATCATCATGGCCAGTAGCCTAATATAATCTAGCTACAGACACATGCATGCACACACGCAAGGCAAGTACACAATACGCTTACATGTAACTATAAATTTGATGGATTGTTAAACTATGGATGTAGTGTGGTTATCAAGGTTTAAAACATTATATTGGAGGTGTATTGAACAACAGATAGCAATTTGTGTTGCCAAGAAGGAGTCTAAGGAGTGTAAGAAGCTAGAGGCTAAATTTAGGAAAAATCAAGAACACTATGAAAGAGCTATACAAGAATCCTATGAGGAAGTGATGTGGAAACAAAAAATAGTCCCTTCTATAACAACTAGTGGAGATCCTAGTCAAAAGAGGGGAGAGAAATTCTAGGAAAGGGAAAGAGAAAGCAGTAGATGACCCCTAGCTTGTTGACTCAGTGACCCTCCAAGAATTGATGAAAAATAGGGGATATGCATGAAAATTTTAACTAAGCTTACCATGGCAAAATCTACGCAAGAAGTTACCATCACAACTAGGGAAGAAAGACAACACCCTATTGAATCCACTAGGAACCCACAAGAGCACACTATAGAACAAAGCATAATAGGTGAGCTAGGAGCCTTGGAGTGGCTATGTGTGGAACTCAAAAGAGACAAACTAAAAGTAATCAAAGCCAAACAAGAACCTTTAGGCAGTATGAAACTCAAGAAGCCCATAAGAAGTTCATTATACAATTAGACTGGTAGCTATTGTTGGAACATTCATGCTCAACTCAAAGACCATAACTCAACAACTAAAATTAGGAAGGAAGAATAGGAAAGGTTGAATAATTTAGAAAGACTATAAATGCTTGACTTCAAGGTAAATGGAGAGAAAATATTTAGAAGGCTAGTTCCCTTGCACATAATTTGATTTCTCACCAAGACAAGGGAGAATATAGCACAAAAGTGGCTCAACCAACAAGATCTTGAGGCCTACCACATATCTTTCATAGTTGATGGAACTAGAAGCAACTATCTCGAGAAGAAAATCAAGGATGCACGGCCAAGGCAATCAGAGTGGTGTTATCATATCCTCAAGTCCAACAAGCAAGCATGGTACACCTATTGCTACTCACAATAGGATGAGCGGACAAAACCCTTATGTTGTCCTTACCCAAAAGACATGGTAGATTACAAGGAAAGTAAGCACAAAAGATATAACTTTCAAAGAATTCCAAATGTGAGGGTCACTCATATGAACAAGGCTTATTTATTCCAACTCTTAGAGCTAGTGCTTTCCATCTGTAACTTCAATAACTATCAAAATCCTTCTTTTATCAGTACTTGCAACTACCTTTAGGAGCATGATCAAGCTCCTATAACAGCTAGTCAGACCTTATGAAGATGGACTCCCACAATTATTATTTGACATAAATATAGGAATTGATTGAGTGGAAATGGTGCGATTCCATCTTTGAGCTTTGTTGTTGTTTAATTATTGTGTAAATTTGTTGAAAGACATGGTGGATAGTGTCCCCATTCTTCATTAATCATGATTGCAACTCCGGGGGTCTGCAAAAGAATAACTCCTTAGAAAGGGATGTCTGCAGAGGACACTCCACCCTCTTCTTGAGTAGTGAGCTACTCTCCACTCATTCATTTGTACTTGTTCATAACTAAGAAAAAGAAAGAAAAGAAAAAAAAAGAAGAAGCACAAATCCTCATAGCTATATATTCACTGCACCTAGGGGTTTTCAAGTTAGAAGTTTCAAGTGGCCTCAGTTTGTCACTCCATCTCTAACCCTCTAGTCATAGCTCCCATAACATAATCTCATGGCATATCAAGGGTAGGACATCTTGGGCTTGCTCAAATAACATGTCACCATAATACTAGGATTGCATATTAAAACCTTATACTAATTGGGTCCTCAAGTGTGGGACAACATTCTAATTTGACTTGGAATTTGACCCATCTTCTAATTGCCCTTGCACGTGTATTAGTCACTACACAATTGAGATCGACACAATCCTTAGGGAGAGCACGAGTTGGCTTATAGGTTTGTTAAGGATCCTTGGACATTGATGGCCTCTACATCATCATCATCATCATTCCATGATCTATATCATCTTCTTCCTCAGTGCCACCAATTAACTCTAAGTAGCCATCGCGTCTCCACACTTGAGATGCAATAGCAACAATCAATAACAAATATTCTTCCTCTACTAGGGCCCTTCATTAATTGTCCCAGCATTCCTTGTCTTTGGTGCAAACTATAACATGCTACCTTCAACATGAGTGCAATGGGACTTTGTTTGGATGGGGGTATGATATTAATGAGAATGTGCAACAAGATGCAAGATCATGCCAAGGAACACCATACAATTATTTTTGATAGATAATTTTGGTAGCACAAAAACTATTATGAACAATGTGCAACAAAGAATTGCAATATTATTTTTGTAATATGGCATGTTGCACAATTAGTTCATGTAAAAAAATGAAAACCAAACTCTTTCCAATGCAAAGTTGTAAGTTCTTTTAATAGCACCATAAGCTTAAAGCATACACAAGTTTATTTACACAATAGGGATAAGGTTTAGACTAAGTAGGGTGCATGAACTTTGAGAATACCAATTTAGGACTATGGAAATGGTGTGGATTCCCATGTGGGTGAGAAATCCTAAAGAAGAATAAAAAAGGATAAAATCTACTAGAGATGGCTTTTCATGTGTGTGTTAACTTTAGGACTCTTTGTTATTGCTTCTCTTTTCATGCATGTATTAGAGTGAAAGAGAGGGAGTGAGTGTGAAAGTGAGAGACTTGGTAGAGAGAAAATTTTGCCATTCTACTTTCTTTCTCTCCAAGTTGAGAGTATATATATGAGACTAATTGAGAGAGAGAGAGAGAGAGAGAGAGAGAGAGAGAGAGAGAGAGAGAGAGAGAGAGAGAGAGAGAGAGAGAGAGATGTTGTGAAGCTTACATCACTCTACTTCCCCCCTTCTTCTTCTTCTCCTCTCTATATTACATGTAAATATATGCATGAGGATGTGGATCAAAGCAAGTAGCATCACATGGATCGTGAGCATTGTTTATCATGGTGTCATGATTATAATAGGGTAAGTTAGGTTAGGGTGCTCACTACACCCAAGCGTCAAGTCTATCTATTACTATGAATGGTAGATTTAGATTCATAATTGTCATAAGGTTCCATGTATAAGTTGGCTAGGTGAGAGATTGCCACCATTGAACTAAGTACATCTTGTCTTAGAAACAATAAGGGTGGTGTCCCACTGGTCTCGACATTGAGCTTGTGTTATGCCTGAATCTCCTTCCAGTCACAAATCCTCTCTCTCTCTCTCTCTCTCTCTCTCTCTCTCTCTCTCCCCTTGTGCACCTCAAGTAAGATACATTTGTGATTAGAAAAGTGAGAGAATGGGTAGGACATTAAGAAGTGGTTAATACTTATTACAAGATATAGTATAACTATATAAAGAAGATGAGGATGACGATGAGGAAACCATTAACATAGATTTTCCTTGGGCAAGTGATACAAGGTTGGGGTTATTTAGATAATGTTAATATAGAAACTTCATTACTATGATAAGTTAGGAGATCATATGATTGTATTTTAAATTAGTATTTATTTGTATATTATAGATTTGATATTACAATTTAACAGAGTATTTATTTTTAGAGTTTTGAGTTGAATAAGCTTAGAGTATAAATAACCTTTATGTGATTGCAAATTAATTGTAATGTAACATTTACGTAATTCTAATGCTATAATAGCATGTATGTACATGATATTGTAATATATAATCACAATATTATGTGTTATTAAAAATATTAATTATAAATTATATGTTTGATCTTCTTTAGTGGTAATTATTCTTAATTTTTTATATTTAGTATATATAGAGTATTAGATTTAAAAGGAGATTTTCTTATAAATCAAAATAAGATTTCTTTATAGAATGCTTTGCTATATTCTTTGTGTAGTCCATTTAGAGAGCATGGCAAAAAGAGAGTATTGTTGTTTCTTCTTCATTCGGAATTGGAATTTGGAGATTTTGAAGTCGTTTTGAAGGTTTTGACCTTTGGATATGATAGCAAGGTCAAAGCATCATCGTATAACACATAAATATTTATACAAGTATTACAACAAGCTTTATGAGACCTCTTGATACACAAAACATTGTATTTTTACTGATATCTGAATTTTCTTTGCACATGGGCATGAAATATAGATTTAAATAGTTTTGTAACTCAATATTCCATAATAAAGGATGGCAAACCATGGCTTTCATTATGGGGGAGGTTGGGCCCTATTGTGTATTTTATCTTTGTTCATTTCTAATTTGCTAACTTAAATAACTTCTTTTTGCTTTATGAGATTATATATTTCAAAATTTTGAAATTGAAGATGCACCACATGATCTATTTGCAATAGTGGTATTGAAGTCAAGGTGCAAGGTTACTATTATTTAAATAATTTTAATAGAGAGATTTCATTATAAGGATGAGTTAGGAGACTACATGACTGTATATCAGATTAATATTTACTCCTTTATATATAGATAATAATTAAAATTCAATAGAGTATTTATTTTTATACCATCTTGAAATTCTAAAGAGATAGAAAGTGAGACAACTTGGAAAGTACCTTTGTAGGAGGATTTTGGATGGAAGTGTAGGTAGAAACACAATGACTTGAGTTTTCGAAGTTTTGGCAATCCATATAATCATTCAAAACTTAATGGGAGTTTTGAAGCATGAGAAATATAACAATAGCTTCTATTTACAACGATTTGCCTTGTAGACCTCGATTGCTCTACAGTGCTCGCTTTCACGTAAGATGTTAAGTAATTGTAAATTGGGAGCATAGTCAAGCTCTAATACCACTAGTAGAAACATTGCACCTCAAAACTTTGAAACATACAATCTCATAAAACATTAAATAAATTATTTATGTTAGTATTTTTTTTTCAAAGATAAAACACACGATAGGGCCCAATCTGCCATGGTGACATGCAAAATGAATATCCTATTCTCTAGTGATATGTGTAGTCTTATTGCTTTAATAAAGAAAGCTAGAAAATCTATCTAAAAATGGATTGCATACAGAAAATAGCAAAGCCTTCCACAAAGAAAGCTAATCTTACTTCTAATACTCAACTATTGTTTCTGCTAAAGAGATCTAATTTAAAAAATTGATAATATTGAAGGTCAAGGATTCAAAAGAATATTAGCCACCACTTAGAGAAACGTGCAACAAAGGTGCCACAAATTAAAGGATCTTCGACCTTCATACCACTCCTCACTTGAGGACCTACTAAGAACTTTGAGCATCTATTAAGCAAATCAAAGGAAGAAAGGGATTGAAAGGATAATGAAAGGAAGATGCAAGTACTCACCTTGGAAAAGGAGAAAGTGGCCTTCATTGCCTATTGAAAAAAGTCCATTAGGGAAATATCTATACTATTAGTAAGGAGATAACCAAGGTAAAGAAGTGCAAGGATAAAAAGTATGAGGGAAGAGCTAGGCTAGACTTATACAGCATAGGAAAAGGAAATAGAATATAATTGGAAGCATAGTGTTCCACCATTCCCACTAATGAACATTAAACTTATAATTCATAACTAAGTGAATACATTTTTAATAATGCACAATATTATACTTACATTTTATAACACCATCTATACACACACCATTGTAACATGAGCTTACTTTACCATCACCTAGACATTATTCATGCTCTAAGATTCTTCAACTCAAATATCTAAAAATCAATATTATGTTGGATTCTAACTATTAACTTTATAAGATATGAATAAATATTAAGCTAAAATACAACCATACAATCTTGTAACTAATTGCACAGTAAAAAGAAAGATACTTTAGTTAAGAAAAAGAACTTAATGCAGATATCAAATCAACAATTATGTAAACTTTGTTAACTTTAAAACAGAGCTCTATGAGATGCACATAAATATTTGTAGAATTTAACTATGATTGCTTTTTCCCTATGTTACACTAGACACGTCTTGCTCTTATGTCCATCTAAGAGGAGCAGTGGTTGTAGGACTATGGATTCAAGGAGATTAAACTAGGTTAGATCAACTGCTACTTGGGTTTTCCTTTAGGGGTTTGAATTTTTGAAAAATAGAAATTCAATTGGCTACTAAGAAGGTGGAGGCCAAGCTTGCTAAGTTCCAGAAGCTCTCGGTTGGGCTTAGTACGAGGATTATTATCCTTAACTTTATCCTCAACCTTGCGGTCTCATTTATTGCGATAGCCCATGCCTTCTCAATAACAAATTGGGAAACCTTGCACAAAAAGGGCAAGGACTTTCTTTGGGGATATGGGGATCAAGCAAATTGGCATGTGGTGGCATGGAGCTTGTTATGTGAGACTAAAGCCAATGGTAGCTTGGGAGTAGAGAATATGAGAAGTAAGGCTCAATAGTTGGTATTTATTACTACTCTCTAGAATTGAGATGCATCTCCCTTGGACGATTATCACAAGAGAGTGGATGGGTAAAGCCACGATTGTAACAAGAGGGGGACGAAATGACCTTTCATGGTCTGATGTCCTGGTGGGAGGAGTTGACTCTAAGATCAAGTAGTCAATGCTTGCTAAGTCGTTTTGCTGAAGAGTTGGAAGTACACACTTGGAAGCTTTGAATGGAAGCAAGCCCAAGAGAGGAGGGGTGATGCGTCTCTCACTCAACATGTCTAGTTATTTCCTATTGCATACAAAGATGGGAAAGCCTCGACCACACTAGACTTTAAAAGTCTACGTCAATCGAAAAGAAAGACATCAGGAAATGGATGGACACATTTGTGTTAACTGTCAGACAAACAAGGTGGAAAATCTGGAAAATCTAAAGCCGAGGACAAATGCCAATGTAAAAGTGAAACAGAAGACGAAGGCGCGCCAAGAAAAATATGGAAGGATAAGAAATGCAGAAAAGTCCTAAATAAAGGAAACAGGCGCACAAGGAAAAGCGCAAGTCAATACTTTTGTAAAAGACTGCAAGCGCATCATGATTTAATTTAAGGAGCGCCAGGCTCTCACCCGTGCAATTTGTAAATGTAGACGGGTGGTGGAAAGGAAGCTAGGAAGATAGAAGGACAATTGGAAAAAGGGCCTAGGCTATGGCCGACCATGTAAAAAAGGGGATAAGGGGATAACCGCCCAAAAGGGATTTAGGGTTTTGTATATAAAGTTGAAAAGTGAATGAGAAGCTCATTCTTGTGTGTGTCCAAAGCTTCTTCTTCTTCTTCTTCTCTTGTTTCTTGCCTTCTTGCTTGTGCTTGAGTGAGGGAGTATGAGGGAGTGAGTGTGTGAGAGTGAGGGATCGTAGAGAAGAATCTCCCCATCTTCTCTCTTCATCTTCTCTTCTCTTCTCTTTTCTCGCACGGCTATGGAGGATGGAGCCTACAAGCAAAAGGGAGGAACATCTTCAAGGAGAAGAAGGGTCATACATTCTTGAAGGTGCATGTCAAGTGGAAAAAGAGATTCCCTAGAACCCATAGGAAAATGTGGAGATGTAGAATTAGGAGGGTGTGGACTTGTACACCCTCCAATAAGCTTAACATGCTGCCATGGAAGATTGGTACCAAGAAGATTGCAACCAAAGATAGGATAACCAAATTCATGAAGATACCATAGGCATGCTAGCTGTGCTTCAAGGTGAATGAGTCAATCACCCACACCTTTTAGGACTGCCCCATGGCCTAGGTAGCCTGGAGAAGAATCATAGCTTGGATAACTACTGCTGGGTTAAATGCCAACATCAGGATAAATAGAGCATTGTTAGGTGATTGAGGTACCATTGACGAAGAAACCATGAAGCTTTGGCACTTCATCAGGGTTGTTACTCTAAGGGCTTTGTGGAAGAATAGAAATGTGGTGACAATGTTGACGGGAGTCAGGATAAAACCCTAAGTTTTGTGTGGCAAAATAGCAAGGGAATTGTTGGCAATAGTAAAGAGACTTAGAAAAAACATCAGATCTTCAAAGTTGGCTTTAAGCTACTGAAGAAGGCTCCTTTTTGACTTTTCCCTCTCAAATGGGTGTGTGACCAAGACCTGAGGTGGGCTATCGTTAGAATCCTTCCCCCCCCATTTGTAAATAACTTTTGATAGAAATATCAATATTATTACATCACATTTAAAAAAAGAATAATGAAATTATGAACAAATCTCTATATAAGAATTCCACATATACATGCACTATACGTTGTCCAACAAATCAATCTTAACAATAGATAAACCATGGACAGTCCACATGTACCATAACTAAAGGAATGCACATTATCTAGAATTACCTAGAATGGATATTATAGATATTATAAAACTACCTAGCAAATGTAGTCATCTAGAAATGATCAACATCCCTATCAACTTTCCACTCACAGTATCCTAATAGTTAGGGAGAATCATTGTCAACGTGTGAGAGATTGCCACGACATGTTTTTGTTTATTTACATGAAGAGAAATATGTAGAGATTCATTGTAGAGAGAGAGAGAGAGAGAGAGAGAGAGAGAGAGAGAGAGAGAGAGAGAGAGAGAGAGAGAGAGAGAGAGAGAGAGAGAGAGAGAGAGAATAGTGTAGAGATGATGCGCTTTGATGCAACAACTACTTGTGATGTGAGCAAGCTACGTAGCGATGCAGCACAAAGTTACCTTGCAATGGAGAGTGGTCCTTATATGCATTATTTGAGTCACACACACACACACATGCAACTTCCTATTCTTGCACACTCTTCTAGATGGCAATTTAATTGAATTTGTTGCATTGTACATATCTGTTCACATACAATGAAGTTGCCTACACAATATATCAATGATGTTAATTGATGAGTGAGTTTGTTTTGGCCCTAGAGAAGGGATTGTTGCGAGTGAAGCGAAGTTGACACGATAAAGTGAGTGAACCGCTTAAAATCTTGAAATGTTGGAAAGTACACGTCGCAATTGAGTGGTTGTATCTCCTAAAACTCATTGATGCCATTTAAAAAAAAGGGCAAATAAGATAAAAGGAGCAATTAAATTAGGGGGGGCCTAATCGTGCCTAAATAAGATAAAAGGAGCAATTAAATTAGGGAGGGCCTAATCGTGCCACGTGGCAGTTGATGGCAATTGAGTGAATGGAATCAAATATCCTACTCGGGAGAGATGAGATGGGGCTCTAGTAGGCTATGGCGCCCTCAGCAACTGCCACTAGCATGGCGAAGATACTGCTTCCGCCCCCCTCCTCCTCCTCCCATTTTCCTCTCCTCACTACACCCCCCGCCTCCCTCACCTCCACTCATCGCAACAGCAGCAGAAACAAGGGCCTCGTCGCCTCCGCCTCCGCCTCCGCCTCCGCTGCACCCGCCGCCCAACAATCCAAGCTCCAGCGCCTCTGCGCATGGCTTTTGGACAAGGGCCTGCTCTCCCCCTCGGCCACAGTCACGCCGCAGTCCTGTGCAGAGGGCCTCGGCCTCTTCACGCAGCGCTCCATTCAGCAGGGTGAGGAGATTGTGAGCGTTCCTCGTGACTTGTGGATGAGCTTGGCCTCTGCTAGAGACTCCCCCATTGGGAAAGCCTGTGGAGGCCTTCGGCCGTGGGTTGCGCTTGCTGTCTTCCTTTTGTACGAGAAGAATAACCCTGATTCGAAGTGGAGAGCTTACATTGACAGTTTACCAGAGTGTCTGGACTCTCCCCTTTTCTGGTATTTCTCAAAAATTTCTGATAGGGTGAAGTTCTTGATTTCTTAATTACACTACTATTATTGGGACATTTTTAAAGACCAGCTGTACGAAAGATTTATAACCAGTAATTTGTATATGCATATAGAATTCATGAAGTTTTGTCCAATGGGATTTTGGTTTGGTGTCAACATATCCAGTGGATGAATTTTAATTCTGTATGCCGAAAGTCTCATTGGTTGGCAGCGGTTTTCTGTGAACTGATATGGTAAGAAAAATCCTTTCTGGAGTTTCATCCTATCTAGCGTACCTGAATCTCCCTACATTTCCCTAAGCACCGAGTAGGTGAGAAATTTCCACCAAATAGCACCATCACAAAAGTTCCTCTCTCCCCTTGTGTCATGTGCTTCATGAATAATCTAACATACTATTCGCCTTTTCAAAATTTCATGCTGTGATTGGACCTTAACACATGATCATTAAGCATGATCACCAAGCTCACAAAATTGCACGAGCTTTGATTTGGCAGCTACAGAAAATTGGATGTTAGTTTCCAGCTGCAAGCTTGGAATGCTTTGGATTGTCTTTGAATCGACTGCGTGTCAGCTGTACCTCATTTCCATGCTTCCTCCTGCTGTTTGCCTACCCTAAGACGAGGGGATTTGCATCCACAGCCTCATGGTTATGTATGTGATTCATTTCTGGTGTGCAGGTTTCTTTGCCTCCATACTGCAGGTTTCTTTGCCTCCATACATTAGTGAGCTTTACATTTAGCATGCAAGCATTTCAGTCTAATATTTACGATTCAGCATGGGTTATGATTCATAAGCGAAAATGGTACCTACTTTCCCATTCAAAAGTTGTTAGCATGTAAGGCTTTTCAAACAGGGCTGGAATTAGAGAGGGAGCAGGTTGTGTAAAGCTGCAAGGGCCTTTGCTTAGTGGCTAACTTCCCTCCCTGGCTTACTATGCTACCCATCCAGACCAGCAACTCGTCAGTTGCCATTATTACGCCTCATATGTGTCCGTTGTTAGAGGACGGGGCGGGCACTCTCAATCAAAAATTTGTAGAGCTTCCTGCTTCTCCAATAACATTATCTTTCTCTGCCCTCTGCGCACAAAATTTGGTGTGTTGGGTGCCCCACATGTATTGGAAAACTTACAAAGTGGCTTGCCAAGGAGATTTAAGAGGGTTCTGTATGAAAGCACTTGAGATGGTGATTGAATAAGAAACATCTTTGGGTTATGAAAGAGCCAAATTGTAGACCCAACCAAGTGCATGGAGCTAGTGATTTTTGTCACTGCATGTGAGTTAATAGGTGTGATAGGACAGCTTGAGCACTAAGTCCGTGGGGTGTGTAATTGACGCGCAAGCAATCATGCAAAGGCTATTAACAACTCAGCCACATATCTTTGTGGTGAGGTGAAAATGCTTGTGGGTGTTTGAAGCACCTCTATCCCAAGGAAAAAGCAAAAAGAGGCCAAGATCTATTGGCTTAAATTCTCGACTTAACATCGCTCTAGTTTGAGCAATGTGCTCAATGTGACTCCTTGTAATGGTCAAGTCATTTGCCTAAAGAATGACAAAGGGCACCACATGAGAAGTATCCAATGTCAAAGCATCTCAACTAAAGTAGGCTTTCTATATTTCATAATCATGTGCATAAGGGAATAGTTTACACTAAGTGAACCAACATTGGTTGCTGTTTGTTATGAGGATGTGTATTTTTAATGCTTTGCTTAGCATTTGGCTCAGGCATTGATCAAATGTTCATATGTGGTGGGCAAGTTAGTTAAGCCATAGTGATGGGCCAACGACATTAAATACCCTAGGCCTAAATTGACACCATGCACACACTAGTAACTTATAAAAGTTTTTGCCATTTTGACACCTGCTAGTTTGGGGGCTACTTAATACTTAGGACCACTTGGGAGTCAAAATGGTCTAGCCAATTTAATTGTGGATGGGCACATTTAATTTTCTAGGTAGGGATGAGGGCTGAAATAAAATTTCAGAATTATCAATTGTGAAAATTAAATAAATGGCTGAAAATTTGATTAGAAGACTACCACTTGGCAAAACCTTCCCATGCAAGTGAGGAGGGGCTGTTGGAAGGCTGTAGAGACCATTCTAGGTTGTGTAGTAGTGGAGGAGAGCAGGTCATCTGCTGAACCAAGGCAATCTGGAGCATTTGCAGCAAGTTGCACCCCAGGACCGCATGTGACATGATTAGGGACTCCATTTGCAGTAGATGTCAGCTTAGAAAGGCTGTTTATGATATGATAACAGCATTTGGAGCAGGCGATTGCAGTTTTTGTGATCCTTGGTAGTTGACGACATTATTTATGGCTGTTTCCAATCAGGGAGCAGGTGATTTGATCAGATGTTGGCGAAAGATCTCTCTTTTTAGTGTTCTTCATTCTCTAGCCAATTCTGAACCCTTCTTAGTAGATCTTAGCCATTTACAGCAAATATCAACCATTAAAGTGGATAGTAGGGGCTTTACTGCCCGTCACAAAAAAGTAGGGTTTACCAGCCACCTTGGGGCTTGTGCCAAGAAATTGAAGGTATAGTACTTGAAATCAGCAATTGGAATTCGAGGATTTTCCAAAGATTTCAAGAGGCCAAACATCCTAATTGGAGTTTGGGCTTCATTTTGACTAGCCAAGGGTCAATTGGTGGTCGATCCCCTATTAGATCAAGGAGCAAATCAGATTGAAGGCTTGCAGACTTTTTTGACGGCAAAGAGCATTGAATTTTAAAGGAGATTGGAGTAATCTCAATGTACTTCTTCCAATTGCAATATAAGTTAAAGAAATACTGCAAGGGGTGATAGTTTTGGGGCCAATCAAGAGGCTATTATTCAAGATTAACTGATAACACTGGTATTTCAATTTACCACCCATTTAGAGAAGGCAGGCTGGTTTCACTACCCTTGTGAATGTTGTATTCTTTGCAATCTTCATATCCATCTCAAATTGTCTTAGAAAAGGAATGAAATATGGATCCATGAGAGCCTTAATACTATGAAGTCTCTAGTTCCTCTTGGCCTTCTAAACCTACTATCTCCCTTCCATACACCCCTCTCCCTCGCCCTTGGCAACCCAAAAAAAAAAAATCCCCCTCTAGCACCATATCTGCACTGGTGCAATTGGCCTCACTAGAAAGAGAGTGGTGAATATTGTGGGAATCTCTTTTGGCTAACATGCGGGAAAACTTGTGGGTAACCTGTGGTGCATAGCTACATGAAATGTTGAACAGGAAACGGGAACGGGAACGGGAAACGTGATTGGAATATGGAGGTTCCCATCTAGGAATGGGGGAAACGTAGGTGTTAACCCTCAGACGAACAAGGTAGAAAATCCGGAAATCTAAAGTAGAAGACAAGGCCAAGGCAAAAGTGAAACGGAAGTCAAAGGCGCGCCAAGAAGAATATGGAAACACAAGAAGTGCGGAAAAGACCTAAATCAAGAAGAAAGGCGCACAAGAAAAAGCTCAAGTCAATACTTTTGTAAAAGAGCGCAAGGCGCACCATGATTTATGTTAAGAGCGCCCGGCTCTTACCCGTGCAAATTGTAAAGGCAGATGGGCATTGGGAAGGAAGCTAGGAAGATAGAAGGACAATGGAAAAAGGGCCTAGCATGGCCGGCCATGTAAAAAAGGGGATAAGGGGATGACCGCCCAAAAAGAATTTAGGATTTTGTATATAAAGTTGAAAAGTGAATGAGAAGCTCATTCTTGTGTGTGGCCAAAAGTAGCTCTCTTCTTCTTCTTCTTCTTCTTGCTTGCTTGAGCTTATGCTTGAGAAGGGAGTGTGAGAATGTGAGGGGGTGAGTATGTGAGGGTGAGGGACCGTGGTGGAGAAGCTCTCATTCTTCTTCTATCTTATTTTCTTTTCTTCTCTTCTCTTGTCTTGCTCGCGGCAATGGAGCTTGCACTTGGATCGTGGAGCTACCGGAGTGCTCGGGAGAGGAGGCAACTCAATCGGGCATGGAGGTAAGCTCACTATATTCATAGAGATGGATAGCGCGTCGGCTATGTGAGAGGTAGCCATTAGTGCTCGGCTTGGAACGCTTGAAACAATAAGTGGTCCATGGGTCTTGGCGGTTGATCGCCTCTACATTTTTGTTTCGTTGCCGGGACCAACGGAATTAAGCCTTGAGCGCTTGCGTGCTTCGAATCAACATTGAAGTAGGGTTTTCCCCAAACCGGTGCTTGAGGTAGATAGGTAGGAAGCAAGGGAGTTTGAAGAGGTATTCAAACTCCTTAGTAAGTAGGTTTTTGGGTTTTTGGATTTGGAAAAGCAGGTTGGATTAGTGTAGGTATTTTCTTTGTGATTTGGATGCATTAGGGTAGTAAAAAAAAAAGAAAAAAAAGAAAAAATAGGCATTGGGGTTTCTGCTGTCATAATAGGGCAAGAGCGTTTGATTTGTTTGCCAATTTGTGTTTTGGAGTTTATTTGCTATTCCAAGTATACAAAATCCTTCTTTAGGATTTATTCTTGCATTCTGGAAGTTTGTGTGATCCCTCATAACCAAAATCGTTAGAAATGAGTGATTTTCGTCATTGCTGAAAACTCGTCTATAGGAATCGCACATTGTTACAAGAGTCTGATTTCTAGAATGGGACACGGACGGTCGAATTCCTAGAATCAGACGGTCCGATTTTCGAACTCGGACCAAGCCATCCTGTTTGATCAGACATACCCTGTCAGATTTTGAAAATTTGACACCCCATAATCGGATGTCCGATTCCCAGAATTGGACGCATGAAAATTGGACCACCAGAATTGGACATGAAAATTGAACCACCAGAATTGGACACAAAAATCGGACCATCCAGAATCGGACACCTCGGACTCAGACTATCTGATCGGACCAACCCAGAATCGGACGCCCGATTCTGATAATTGGACTCCTGAGAATTGGACCTCTAAGAATTGAACATAAAATTGTCAAAATCGGATAGGCGAACAGAATACAAATTTGACACATCTAATCCTTGAAACCGACCCAGCGACCGTATAGAGCCGAAAGCACATCATAGACATATGATTGGCAAGTAGTTCAAAACTTGTCTATGAACGGTCCTTCAAATTGCATATGGTATTTAGCATAACGGCCCTGCAGGCCGGGGGGGATTGCCCCACTCGGACCCCCGCAGAGGGAGCTCTACCTTCTCCGCACCTCTCCCAAGTAGGTTGGAGAGAAAATGTGCGCCACGATAGGTTCTCCAAATTAGATCCTAGTGTAGTAATGGCTCTACACCAGCATAGACTCTCACTTGCTAAACAACAATTGAAAGTCAATATCCGAATAAGGACAACAGAGACCCTAGAATCTCAATGGGCCAATTTAGCCAACGAGGGCAAAAAGGCCACACCACAAAAACATGTATAGGTTGTATTCGGATTGCATCTAGGCAAAGTGGAATGTTACAACATTAAGCTACAACTGCGAGGATGACTAGACATGATAGTCCTGACGATAGATGCACCTTGAACGGCACTACACAAACGACCCAAGACATGAGTAGAGAATCCATATTTGGTTGTGCAGTTGGAGACTCAGAGGCATGTATCAGAAGACTTGAATTTAAAAGCCAAGACCTGGAAGATGAAGACATAGTACCGCCTGCTTATCTTAGGGTCAAACTCATCGCAAAAAGAGAGCACTGTGTCGATACTCTCATCGATGAAGGAGCTGATTTTAATATTTTGACCTATGAAGCATGGACCCTATTAAGCCAACTAGAGTTCACATCGACTAATGCAATTGTTAATCCTTACGGGGGACATCCACAAGCACTTATAGGGAAGTGCAAAATCCTTGTAACTATTGAAACTGAAAGCTTGCCTATCCTATTCCACGTTCCTCCAATAGTGCAAGTTGTGGAAAGGAAATCCTCTTAGGAAGACCCTTCAAAAGGGCGACTAAGTGTGAGGCCGATTATGTACCACAGAGGATACACTTGACACTATCGGGTGTGAAGATAATCACAACCTTTAGCAAGGGTGACCTCATTAAACCTCGAGGGAAAGACAAGGAACATTACGACGTACAAGGCAAGCCTAGTAACGAGAGCAAGGACTTGCTGAAAGAGTTGACACAAGCGCATCATGAACAGAGAGAACCAATGAGCAAGGCCATGCTTGAAGCAAGGTTAGAAGACATGCCAAGGACATGCTTTGAACTTACAAATATCGTAGAAGACCATAAAAGAAGCCCAAGCCTTATAGACTAAGGTATAGATGGAGAGCCATTACAACGCCGTGATGGATATCCAAAGCATTGCTACGTGCTCAAGGGTATTATGCAGGTAACCGATGGATTTGGGTGCCAAAACCCCCTGCTAAACCACCTCTGTCAGCTGAAGGTCAGATCGTATCAAAAGCGAAGAAGGGCAGGAGGAAATCTAGATGAAAATCCAAGTCTTCACTCAACAAGGTTGGAGTGACTGAACCCCTTACGATTGAAATCAAGAAACCTAACAGGACTATTCGAAGGGTAGATCCTCAGCCTAGCGTGCCTAATAAACAGATATCATATATAATCGTTGAAGGTACACAAAAGCCACTAGTGCCCAAGGAGCCTTTGATTTCCCAAGAGGATAATGAGCAACATAGGCACAACATTGCTCATGATAAGGCTAATTGCTCAATAAAGCAGATGGTAGAGTCGTCTAATAGCCATGAGCAAATCTTTCAGCCAGTGCTAAGCCCACCTAGGAGTCCCAAGTTTTCTACACCCTCTTTCTCTAAACGGACACAGGAAGTATAACAACAATTGTCAAGTACAAGTGCTCAATCCCAATCTCTATCTCCATTTGAGCTTCCAAATGTCCAAGATGCGGGACATGACATCATCCCTAATTCTCAACCTAGGGCTATGTCTGTGCAATTCATAGTGGCTAGCTCAACTGATGCTCATTGATCTGCACAAGTGAATGCTTAAAGGGCAACAAAAGACATGACCACTTCCAATCTACCTAAGGACTTGACATGGCAGTCGACTAATAGTAGCTGGTTCATTGAACTAGGTACTACAACGTCTAATAAGGAATCAAAGCAATCACAGCCTTTGGCCGTGATGATGCCCCTTGCGGAACATGTCCTTAGCAATTCACTTGCAGAAGAGATGTCACAACCAACATCCTTGACACCTCCAGCATTTCTGAAGCACCTAAAGCATAGGCTTGAGGAGAAATCTCTTGAAGATTTAGCCAAGGAGATGGTGCAGTTGACCAATGAACCAAAGATGAAGTGCTTGATAAAGCTTGATTACAAGCTGATAGCCGTTACACGTGCATACGTCCATGTGGACATTGGAAGGCTAATACCAGAGCACACAAAGCTCATAGCCGAATCCTTGACTTGGGATGAGCAACAAACATATTTGCTCCCGCTATGTAGCTATTGCTGAAGAAGTCATAAAGGACATCCTAAAGGCCATAGCTAGAGAATTGCGCTTGCCTCACTCTAGACCGCTCAATGTGAGACAAACAAGGAAAAGTTCGAAGCAATCAAATGAAAAGGGAAAGGAAAAGGCAACTTTGTGTAGAATTGATACTTCAACTAGAGTTTGGTAGTCAGAATTGGCCACCTACTAATGACGCTTGCTGAGCAAAGGAAAGCCCTTTGGACATCAAGACATGATTCCACGTACGTTGCCCCGATCTCATTAAGAGTGTTGGCAATGGTCCATGAGGTCCAGCTTTTTGCCATTGTCCAAAAACATCCCTTGTACGATAAACTGCTTCTAGAAGATCTACACGTTGCTAGCAGGCTAGGAGTAGGGAGCATGGTTCTTGATGTCAGCGTATGTCTTCTGCCTCAGTCAAGACCTTGCAATCCTAGATCTCTATGCTTCTCATCAATACAACCCTGACTTCTATAGCTAGTTTTGTCCAAACCTACATGATAGGAATCCTAAACCATCTCTTGGTCTAGAGTCACCCGAACCTCCAGAGCAAGAGAAAACAACTCTAAACACAATACCCACTTTGATAAGAAGTAATGAAGGCATGTTCCAATGGGTAAGGACAATAGTCTAAAGCAAACGCCTGACCAGGAGCAGTTGCCAATGCAATTGGATGAGGGGCTGAACGCAGGAGAATTAGTTGAAGAGCTAAACTCTCCAAAAAGAGAGGCAGTTTTACCCTCACAACCTAGTAAGGCTGTCAACAGGCCGCAGCTATGTCCCCCATACCAGAAATAGAGAATGATAAGGCCCGACCAAGCACATCGACTGACCTAGTTGAGGGTCCTGAATCTTTAAAGAGTACACCTCAATTGCCCAAGAAAAAGAGGAGAAAACAACGAAAACAATGGCAGTTGCAAGTGGTTGTAGATACCAAGAAGATTGAGACCAAGAGCGCTGAAGAGTTGAGGAATAAAGCATCGAGTGCATCCACCAATGAACCCATTGCCATCTCTCCTAACAACGGTGAAACCTCAGACACATCTGTGTATTTTGATAAGTCAAGGCAACCATTACCATCAGTGGTTGGTTGCAATACTTAATCCACCGATAACAGAACTTGCATTGACCAATCAAGAGTGGATACAACACTGTCACAACATGTTGACAAAACTATACCGGTCATATCTGAGAAGAACCATGATATGATAGCAACAAAGCCTTAGGAGAAACATGAAAACCTTGAGGATATAAGCAATCCTAGCTAAACTCAAATTATTCGCGTGTGTTTACGTTCTTGCAGACATAGGCACATTTCCTAGGGAGCAACTTGAGGAATACTTGCCATACCCGCTATCCTGGGAAGAGCAATAATATCTTAACGAGCACTATGACAAGCTCCTACATGAATGCATGCAACTCATCTCTAACGAGGAGGTTGACGAACTATGCTTAACTGTGACATTCAACGATGCGCTTTGCCAACCAAATCTCTTAGAGATAGAGCAACTAAAGCGACAATTAGAGGGTCGAAGTCAATTTGAAAAACATTGGTTTAAAAACCGTGCTACAATGGCCGAACTTGGAGCCCAGATTATGATAACCAATCTTGGAGGAGCGATTAGCCAAATGGCAGTCTTAGAGAGACCCAATCTATGTGGCGCCAACTTCCTTTCGAGTATTGACTGCCATTGGGGTATGGACTTAGTCGGAACTATAGCCAAGAGAACAGTTTGGTTGATAAAATTCTCACTGAGAAGGAGCTACATGTTGCCAATAGACTCGTACAAGGTACCATGCTACTCGATGTTGCAAAATATCTGTTGTTATTGAGTAGACTGCCATGAGTACTGGATGCGTGTGCCACACTCTAGTACAATCCTCAGTTCTACAATTTGGTTTTTATCCTCACGATGTGACATGGATTTATAAACGTATATATAAATAAATAATGTGTTTTGTGACTGCGTGTAGATAACACATGGAAAACAAAGCCAACACACACATAAGCAATGATAATCAAGCACAGGTGATATGCATCAAAGTCAACTCCATGGGATTCAGATAAGTGATGTCTCTTTGAGATGCACTTGTTCATTATAGTTGAAGCATATGACTTGCATATACTCTCATGAGTTGCCAAGTGAATGCAGGATGACACAGGTCTCGGTATGAAAGCGTCCAAGGTCCAAGTCACCACAAGACCACCAACCCCACAAAGAACCATTATGGAGAAAGTGATAGAAATACCAAGAGCAAAGAGCCATGACGGAAGCCTCGTTGGAAGAGAAAATCAACCATGCAGAAAGCACATAGTACATTTGAGCATGGTCCAAAGCATAGTCATTGGCTACTCTTTCTTGTTTGGCCAAACTCAACATCCAGGTAGGAGCCACCAATGACAAACGTTTCTTCGTCTACCAGGATGCAATTCGCTACCAGATGCACTATTCCTTGTCCATGCATAGCTCATTACAGTCGCTACCTCAATGGTATCGATGTCTCACATGTACAAAGAGGTTTGAAAATTCTCAAGTGTATCTCTTCATCTCAACAACTGTTCCTCTAGCATCGAGGCTAGTAACACAATCATCTTTGTAATATTCATTTTTCACGGCCTTTGGATCTCGACATTTTCCAATCCAAATGAAAGACTGATAGCCTCAACGTATTGCAATGGTTGTATTCATTTTATCCACAAAAAAAAAAAAAAGAAGAGCAAAAGAAAAGAAAAGAAAAGAAAGAAAGAAAGAAGGAAAGAAAGAAAGAAAAAAAGCACCCACGATCACATCACAACACCTAGGGATCCTCAAATTAGGTATGTCTAGTGACCATGGTCGGCTCCCTCTCTAATTCCCTAGCCCTTTTACACATCCCCCACAATTGTTCAGGGCATATCAAGGGCAAGACATACCTAGGGAGCTCGTCTCGCCTATGGTTCTCAACCTGTGACCCTGAACCATTTGCACAATTCTTTTTGCACTCTATCTCAGTGCCATTGCAATCAACAGTGGTAAGCAAGGCATGGAAGACCATGGAAAGTATATTGTACTCTTCAACCACTACTAGTAGCCACTAGCTACCAAAGCTAAGGCATCAAAGAGCTCAATTATGCTACATCGTATCGTCAAAATCACAAATGATGTCTCAAGAAGCCTAGTGTACTTCTCCTCAACATCGACAAATTTTTCCACTCCATCGAACCCTTGCTTCATCTGCCCATTGCTACGAGGAACCAGACCAGCCGTCTTTTAACTACGTAATATCTAAGTATGCACGAGCACTCACATATATATGTGCACCACAATATAAACACAGTTTGGGTCCTCAAGTGCAGGACAATACTCTCAGCTTGCTTAGAGTTCGACCTGTCTCCCAAACTAATCAAACTACGTCTTGTGTACGATAAGAAGACTAGCACTATCCCTAGGGAGAGACTGTATATAAAGGTTTTCAATTGCAGGTATTGCAGACTCCAACGAAAGTACCGTCAGCTCTTCATCAACACTTAACTCTGAATTCTTATCCTTTATCATTCCGCAAGCCCACCAAAGAATCGTCGCCTGCCCCAGAATTCCCAGAACATCAACACCTGTGCCAACCCATGAGTGCAACTCCCAATAAAAACCGGCCCTATCACCAGCTTCAACAATCCTATCACCAACCAATCAGGCCAACAAAGTGCCACCAACCACCTTCATCCGCACCACCACCAAAACTCCAAAGTTGAAACCATGGCAGTCCCTTCCACCTACGTCTTTGGTGCATGCCAAAGCCTGCTACTTACAATGGTGAGTGCCATGGGACTGGCACTTGTCTAGGAGGGGGGTAATGTTAACCCTTAGACGAACAAGGTGAAAAATTCGGAAAATCTAAAGCAGAAGACAAGGCTAAGGCAAAAGTGAAACGGAAGTCAAAGGCGCGCCAAGAAGAATATGGAAACACAAGAAGTGCAGAAAATTCCTAAATCAAGGAGAAAGGCGTATAATAAAAAGCGCAAGTCAATACTTTTGTAAAAGAGCGCAAGGTGCACTATGATTTATTTTGAGAGTGTCGGGCTCCTACTCATTCAAATTGTAAAGGTAGATGGGCGGTAGGAAGGAAGCTAGGAAGATAGGAAAACAATGGAAAAAAGGGCCTAGCACAGCCGACCATGTAAAAAAGGGGATAAGGGGATGACCGCCCAAAAGGGATTTAGGGTTTTGTATATAGAGTTGAAAAGTGAATGAGAAGCTCATTCTTGTGTGTGGCCAAAAGTAGCTCTCTTCTTCTTCTTATTGTTGTTGTTGTTCTTTCTTGCTTGAGCTTGTGCTTGAGAGAGGGAGTGTGAGAGTGTGAGGGTGAGGGACCGTGGTGGAGAAGCTCTCATTCTTCTCCTCTCTTCTCTTCTCTTGTCTTGCTTGCGGCAATGGAACTTGGAGCATGCAGCTTGAGAGTGGAGCTTGCTTGAAGCTTGCACTTGGATCGTGGAGCTACTGGAGTGCTGGGGAGAGGAGGCAACTCGATCGGGCATGGAGGTAAGCTCACTACATTCATAGAGATAGATAGCATGTCAGCTATGTGAGAGGTAGCCATTAGTGCTTGGCTTGGAACGCTTGAAACAATAAGCAGTCTGTGGGTCTTGGCAGTTGATCACCTCTATAGTAGGGAATGGGGAGGCCCCATTCTGGGAATGGGGGTACCACAAAAAAAAGGAAGACAAAATTCAAGATTTTTAAACAATTATGTATTAAAAAACTTCACAAGTATTCATAGATACTCTAAAAGCACACTTTGAAAATATATTAAGGCCAATTGATACCGGCAGTTGCAAATAACTTAATAATAATAAGATTTGAACAATGAAATTATAAATACAATGTATACACTACACAATACTGAGTGATGAGTCACGAGGGCACACAACTAACAAAACTCTAAATAGTAAGTTCTAATGAATTATGAGACAAGTTTAAACTTGAAAGATTGATAATTGAAGACTCGGTTACTCAAGACTCAAGACTCGAGCCATAATGATAATTTATAATTGTTTAAACGTGAAAGGCCCAAGTCACAAGTGGCAAGTCCCAAGGCCAATAGTATATACAAATGTCAAAAATAAAGTCTCTAGTACATCAAAAAGATGATTCATAAAAAAGATACATGTAATATCATACTCCCAAGTCTCAAGATCATATGACATAGAATGAATCATGAATGAGGACAAATCATAGACGTCTAAACTCCATGGACCATGGTCCTTGTGGCATGCTGCACGACAATATCAGAATATCCTCGAGCCTCAAGGGCCAAGGCTCAAGTCCCAGCTCTAGGACCTCAAGACACGTGCCATGTCATCGATGCTCTCTTATGTTGCCTCCTCCTGAGTCTCTCTTGAGTTTGGCACTTACCCTGTTGTTTGCTGTTGCTCCTACTCCATCTCCCACTGAGTAAAGGGATCAACCTTCGCAGTGATACTATTGCAAAGCATACATAAGTTTGCATTGACAAAGACAAGATCATTGGCCTTTTGCACACCAAGGTTACTTCTTTTCTTGGACGCATTGTGGTGGTAAGAGCTCACAATGGCTCCAAACAAGAGGAGCTAATAATGTGGCTCAAAATATAAATTGCTAGGCGCTGAAGCTCAGGGCCATCATATCCATAATCCTCCCACCACAAAGGACCACCTCTAATGAACCTATCTACCTTTGCATCACCACAACCATATGAACCACAACCAAGGCTATACAAATATCAAGAACCATGCGCTCCAAGATGTGTCTCTAGCCATCACTAACCTCCTTATCAATGATCATTCTCTTGCCTACTAACCTTGAATCTCAGGATTCAACATGTATATTGCTGAATGCAAAGGAGATGCATAGGCATTCCACCGTGACACACATAAAGTGCGAATCTCATCATACTGATTCTCATCTGGCATTAGCTCCTCTAGGTGCTCAATCATCCTGTCCATAGCCTCGTAGACCTTGTTGCCAATACATGGCTGCTTGCATCTACGAGGTGCAATAAGTGTATGATCGGGTGAACCATGGCATCAATCCTCTTCACCTCATCCCATAATCCCAGGTCCTCAGCTATGGCCATGCATGACATCCGTGTAGGGGTAGAAGCCAAAGGAGAGCTCATAAACTCATCACTGAAGAATACTTGTCTCACAGCACCATTGCACTCCCTCAAATAACCCAGCATAAAAAAATTGTAAGCAAAGTGAGCGTCGAAGTACTTGAGGAGAATCTTTTTAGACTTCTTTGAAAATTCATGGCGAACATATTGATGGTTAAGCACAAAGGTCACCATCTCAGCAGCTTTGGTGTTTGTCGGCTCAATCCATGAAAGCTTACCAATATCCTTGAGAAAATTATTTAAACAGTGAGCCATGCAATAACTAATTGTAATGTGGGGGTTGTAGCTCTCAACTATAGCGCCATCGGTAGCTATATTTGTTGGCTCACCATTTGCCATGAATGCCACAACATTTTGTGGCCCAACCATCTCAATGCTGTCTATCCACTCGTGGGGAAGTACATCGGCACTCTTGCTTGTGCATGAAGCATCGTGCGATGAAACAAAGTACATCTTGCCACACAAATATGCTACTAGCCCATGAATGGATCTCTTGCAAGCGTTGCTCTGTCCATCTACGACCGACCAATGTCACACCATGGCGTGCCCAAAGCCTCCTGGTATCCTTTGCAGCCGGCTAAACCTTGTGCCTCTTCCTCTCCAAGAGAGTAGTACGCAATTGCTCTGATGATGGTAGTGTGTGAGGGGCCATATTTGGCAACCTTCTTTAGCATATCCTTGAAGAACTTGGCCTAATTGATGATTGAACACAATGCACATCATGATTCATTAATGATCATACATGGAGTATTGCATTATGCATAGTACATATATGTTACAAACTTCAAAGATTGAAATATTGATCAAAGACTCATTATTAAAATTTATTGCAATTTCCATGTATGAATAAACAATGAAGTTGTGAATATTTTTTATTTTTAAAAATTTACCTCCGAGTATAAAAGGCAGTATGGTCCGCATAGAAGTAGCGAATGACAACATCGGTTTCCTTCTTCGGATCCCACAAAGCCTCAAGGGTATTTTGTTGTCGTATGTGAGGTGCGTTAGAAGCAGATGCACTGATCTCGTATGTACTATGGGCACAAGAGGATGATTGTGTAACTCTCACCGATCCATGAGCACCGGTGGGAATAGATGTCCTGGCACTGGGAGTAGATGCTGTTGTAGATGCTTGTGAAATACGTGTGGTAGGATCAATAGGCACACATCACAAGCCAAGGCATCCTGATCTGCTGCACATACTTCGAGCTCTCGCCTATTCTCAGGTGGCAATCGCGTGCAAAAGTGCACCTCTTTTCCTTCCTTTGCCAAGAAATGAGCCCACACCTTATTAGCTTCACTTATGCGTCCATAAGGACATAGCTTGCACATCCATGGCATTCAATGTTCACTTCATCCCACCATGACCAATCTCTAGATGCTTAGTGCCTAGTTCCCGTATGGGAGGAAGTTCTAGCAACGACCATTTTTTCAGGCATAACTTTGAAGTTGAGTCTCGACTCTTGAGAGAAACTTGAGTCTTGAATGTGTGTGCGCGCCCAAGCCTCACTGCTAGTTGGTTGCTTGGCCATGGTTGACTAAGACGAGAGAGTGTGTGTGTCGGATATCCACTTGCAACTCGGCATTGTTAAGCAGGTTGCAGCAAAGTCGCAGTTTGTAGTAGGCGAATCATGACTCACGAGCCATGGTAGAGTCAACAACTAGGCGGGGAGAAAGCTGAGATGAAAAGTGCATTGGAAGAGACGAAGAAAACTAGAAATGTCAAGAAGTCTCTAGAATCCAAGTCAAAAAAGGGGGCTGCAAGGTGGGCTTGGAATGCCACCTTGACAAGGAACGCTAGCCAAAAACGTTCCATCTCAGGGAACAGGGTAGCGCGGACGCGTGATTGGAACGCATCATTCCCTATAGGGATCGTGTGGTTGGAACATTCCAACTCAAGGAATGTTGTGACACCACAACACGCAGAGCTTGGAGCGTTCCTCTATGTTGGAACGCCTTTCTTGTTCCCCTTTGTTATGAGACGGTGTTTCGGGGTTCCTAGCCCTTGTTCCGTCCGTTCCATGTAGCTATGCTATGGTAAAGGTGTGAGTGGGGTAGGGGTCTCTACAAAGTAGGAAGCGAAAGTAGAAGCTGAGCCTAAAGGTGAGGGTTTCGAGTGGTGAAAAGTTGTGCCATTGTAGAAGGGAGTTTGAAGGATTGCTAGCTGATGTAGAGGGATTGCTTGATAGAGTAGTATGCTAGACATCATCCTTAAGGAAGACAATTTCCTTGCCAACAATGACTTGCTGAGTTATAGGATCATAGAATTGGTTACCATGAGTAGTTAAATTATATTCAAGGAAGATGTGAGGCTTGGACTTAAGGAGTCCGACTTTCCTTTTTGTTATGTAGGGACTTGCAAGTAAGTATCATAGGCAAAGACTCAAAGTGAGCAAATGATGGCTCTCACACAAAAGAAAGCCTCATAATCATAAGGAGTCATGTATGTAGCCACTGATATAGGAGAATGGTTGTGGATATGAACAAGTGCTTGAGTCTCAGGCTCTTTGGGACCTCGTAATTGGTCTAGAGCCTATGCTGGGACCCTCAACTAGCTCACCCTGACTACATCCGTCAATGGAGAGCCTGCAATGCCACAGCCAATGTTGAGCTGATGCAGGGGTTGCTTCCTGAGTTTCACTCTCAGTTGCAGCACTTTCCGCTCGCATCAGAGCGTTGGAGTTACCTTCTCGACCTCTATGCGGCTCGTGATCGTACTCGGCGCATCAAGCTTGACTTTGAGCTTCAAGAGTTCTCTTTTAAGGAAGGGGATGATCTGAAAGTCATGCTGGCTGAATATAGGCAGTTACTTGCCGAGTTTGCAACTACTGGCTCTCCAAAGTTAAATGACGATCAGGTTACATTCTTCTTGAATAAGTTGCCCGAAAAGTATTTCAATTTCATTCAACACATAATCTCCCAACCTTGATTGCCAACCTTCTACAAGTTTGAGTGCGAGTTTTTTCATTACGCAAGGCTGCATGATCAAGTCCACAAGAAATCCTCATGACAGCCTTATTTAGAGCAGAGGGGGTTGGTTGCCTCTTCTTCGGGAGGGAAAACCACTAGTGGCAAAAACTTACAAGATGCGAAGGCAAGCCAATCAAAGGGTGATTCCTCTTCCTTCGATGGAACCAAAAAATCTAGACCTATTTGGCAGCAACTCCCTAAGAAAAATCGGTTTTGCATACACTGCCAAAGAGCAGGCCATGTGGACGAGGAGTGTCGCTCCGAGGCCTAAGGTCTTCCACCTAAAAAGCCTCAATAGACTGTTGCAATTGCACAATCCAATGGGGATACGCCTTCTACTTCTGCTTCATTTGCTTCTTCAACACTTGTTGTTGCTACTGGACATGTGGCTGGAGTACAGCCCCAACAGCCTATCTCTTTCACTACCTTGAAGGGACTGGCTGATTGGTCTGTAGGTTCTGATCCCATTGCACTTCATGCATCCATCTCACCTTCCTCTCCACCTCGTCAGGCGCTCCCTTGGCAGCGCCCTACTCCTGGACATACGTGATGGTGGCTATCTTCTTAGACTAGTATGTCTCTAGGTCCTTTCGGATACCCTAGGTTAGTCGCATTCATTTTTCGCACTCTTAGCATTAGGCCCATAGGATTCATTATCCTTAGCTTTTCCATTCTTTGTCTTCGCTGCATTTACTTACACATATACACATTCATTGCATTATTTTAAGTTAGATTTTCTTTAGGTTATGTTTTGGTTTGGATCATCTCACTACTAACCTTTGTGTTTGTAGATTCTCATCTCTTTTGCAGGGTCTTGCCTGTTAGTGTAGGGCTAACATGCAGATTGCTTTGGTTCTACTTGGCCTAGAGACGTGGGGATGCGTACCGTTCCTTTCATGGTTTCATTATCCTAGGAGTGCTTGCTCTTCTTCAGCATAGCGGTTTCCCTCCTAAGGTAGATCGTGTAGCATCTCTCTCGATGCTATCATGGTGGTGACTCCTACCTTGCTCTTCTAGTAGGGTGCTTCATCCACTTTATCTTCTTTCATTCCTTATGGTTCTCGGCACCATATAAAGATTGACATCAGGCTCCTTTTCCTTCTTCGACATCTACATCCAGGTCGAGAGGGGGTTTCTACCTTTCTTGGTATTCTATAGACTTCAGCACTTTGTCTTCGACATCGGTTTCTTCCCCCTGTTGTACCTTACCCTTTGCATTGCATGATTTCATTATCTTTGTACTAGGACGCTTGGGCAAGTGAACTGCATGACCATTCTTCAGCATGAAGCATACTTTGCATCTCATTGTGCAGAGCACCACTTGAGTGGATCCTAAGCCGTTTCCACCGGCGGTTGTTGTTACCACATCACCATCCTCCTCCATTACATGGATACCTCATCACCTATTTTTCCTCGTCATCGACATCCTGAGTGGATGGGTTAGCTTGTTTTGTTTTGTGATGTGTTGGGTGTACCTTCTCTACTCCCATCTTTTGGGTCACTATTACTCAATCGACCGCATCCTATAACATTTAACTCACTTATTTACCAAAAAAAAATAATTCAATGTGGTTTTATCCACCTTTGTAAGGGCTTGGTAGGCCATTGACTACTTGGATTCCCTTGGTACGATAACCATCGCCTCTCTAGTCTTGGTAGGCCACTAGGCACCCGACGTGTACCCTTTGGCCGATGCCTTGGCTGTTTTGGGGTGGGACGCCTTGGGGTATGTAAACATCACAATGGCTGGCTTCACCTTTCGGCTCAGTTTTGGGCCTGAGAGGGATTGTTGAGCTAAAATATGCATTACTTGTTGATTAGCCTCTTAAACAGCCCCAAAACACACTTAATTAATGAGAAACCCTAAAAAGGAGAGAGGTCCAAGAGAATTTTAGTGGCCTCCCAAAAACCCTAATTTTTGGGGCACCCTTCTACATCTATAAATAGACAGGCTGCCCACCATTCAAACTCATCCTTGTTTTGCAGGTTACACCAGCCCACACACCCTCTGATGCTGTTGGCACCCAGTTTTCAGCCTATAGCTCGCCTCTATCTATTGTCCAGCCATCATCGACTGTGGCCACATTATCTTCAGCTTGTCCATTGTTGTAGGCGACAGCTCCCAATTGCTAGTGACTGCTCTAGACTGTCCTAGACTGCTGTTCGAGCCTGTCGCCGATCATCACTAAGTGCTAGTGAGCCTGCGTTTCAGCATTGCAGGCCCTGACACTCTTCGACACACCTTCTCTAGCTATTGTTTTGTTGTTTACGGTGCATGTGCACAGTTTCCAGCTTTCGATTGGTGGTACACTGTTGCGTTTACCAGTTTCTAGCCTCCAAACTGTTGTGTTTTGGTGACCAGCCTACTGCCATTCACTATTCAACACTCCTACAGCTCCGACTGGTGGTTTCAACACTCAAGATCCATCTCCGGTGGACGTCACTCTCTGACATTGCTCTGCCCTTGAGCACATTGTACACTCTTACATTCATTTACAACCATTCACTTTAGAGTTGTGTTCTCTCTCTCCTTTTTCTGTTTGTGTTTGAATTTCTGTGTTTGAGTTTTGAGTTTTGCGTTTAGGGTTTGAGTTTTGCGCTCTATGTCTACATCAGTCTCTTTGTGTTTCTATCGTGGTCGTACTCTTTGTGTGTCTGCAGTACAAAACCCAACAGTTTTCTTCACAGGGAAGAGTGGTGGGCTGCATGCCTATTTATAGAAAGTTTGGGACACCCAAATTAGGGTTTTGCATGTGGGACATAGTAACTCTCTGAGATTGTGTTTCTTTTTAAAATAGTAAGGTTTCTTCATCAATTAAGCGTGTTTTGGGGCTGTTTAAATCAGGCTAATGCATTTTTAGCTCAACACGTTGAGGGGGGGGGGTAGGGGATGGGTAAGCAATATGATTGTCAAACCCTGAGAATCCGCTACTCGTTCACATGAAGTCAACTTAGATTGAATCTACTTCAACTTTGATTTGATTCCTTATGATGGGAGACTTGGATGGTGACATTTGTCAAAGTTTCTTCTCCAATGTGAGTTGAGAAGAGAAAGTGCGAATCTCATAGAGATTCCTAAGCTTGGTGCATACATGTGCTACAATAGGTAACTACTTCACATGAATCAACACATTGTGAGTACAATCAAGGAACTTGTCAAAGCACAACATTGACCTTGTTCCAAAAATCTAGCATGAGCTTGTGAAAGTTCATCATTAGGGATAGGTAAGGAATGGGTTGGAAGATGAAAATCCTCATCTCGTATGTGTCGAGAATTGACTTGGCCTTGACCTTCCACATTGGAAGATGAAAGTCTCATACGTGTCGAGAATTGACTTGGCCTTGACCTTCCATATTGCATAGTTGGAGTCATCCAACTTTTGAGCATTAGGAGGGTTGGGGAGAAGAGGTTTTGTGTAGAAAGAGCAAGAAAACAAAGCGTGGAGATTGAAAAAGGCTTCATATGTTTTGAAGCAAGCACCTGGAGTGTCGTATGTGAAGATAACATGCATACTTGACTACATGTGGTTTTCGGAATAGTCCCATTGAGAGTACATTATATGTTAGACATGCAGATGATATATTTATTATCATTGTTGTTTATGTCAATGATATACTGTTCATTGGTCCTGACGAGATATACATTGCTGATTTTAAAGTTGAGTTGAATTCATTCTTGCTAGATTTACGTGCTTTTTTGGATTTTTATGAGGCTAGTTATTATGACATTGGTGTATGCACAAGTGGTTTTTGCTTCATGCTTGGCGGCTCATGTATATAGAGGTTGAGCAAGAAGCAATCCAATGTGGCCACTTCTAGTTGGGAAGTTGATTATAGGGCAGCTTTCATAGCCATGGTTGAGTATGTTTGGCTTTGACACTTCTTGGCTGATTCGGGTGTTGGATAATCATCTACCACCACTGTATTTACTAACAATTAGAGTGCATTGGCAGTTGCATGGAATCCAATGTTCTATTCATGTACTAGCCACATTGAGGTGCACTATCATTATGTCAAGGAGAGAGACTCTGCAAGCGAGATCAGGTTGGTGTATATGCCAACTTAGGACAACCTTGCAGATCTGTTCGCAAAGGCTTTGCCTTGTGAGAAGTTCAAAGCTTTCCGCAAAGCCTTGGGCTTACTTCCCTTTGTGGATTGATCTAGTCCACTGGGCAAGACACTTCTCTATATATGAGTGCCAACTCTTATTTGGCGCATTACTCTAGGGGGGATTTGTTGCCATATTTTGTTAGTGATTTGTGTGAACACACTCGGGATCATCGGGTACATTTTTCCCTCTTTAGTGGGTCTTTTTTCCTCGGTCTCACATATGTGCCTATTCACTTTTAGGGCATAGCACCCTTGCAAAAGCAAACCATGACTGTTAGACCATATGAATAAGTACACCGAACATATCTCCACACAGACAGACACATGCAAGGATAGTTGTTTTTAGATGCACTTGAAAAAAATTTCAAACGTTTTAAACGTTCGAAAAACAAATGTTTGAAGAACATATTTTAGACTTGACACTTTTTTTCCTTTAAAATTTTGGAAAAATAAAAAAAAAACACAGATTTCGGGTTGCTTTTGCTTGTTTACTTGTCCTAAGTGCATGTAGCTTGGAAATCATCTTCTTTGACTGAAAATGACTGAAAATCCCTGCTGCATGAAGTCTACAAATTGTGGGGAACACATCTGTCCCAAACCTTTTGACCACTGGGTAATATCTCTCTCTCTCTCTCTCTCTCTCTCTCACATGTGCTAAGTTGAAGCTTGAAGGCTGATATTTTGAATTTGGAAATTGAGGATTTGTTGTAATGAAAAGACAGTAAGCTTTTACAGCCTAATGTCTTCATTTGACACTATGATGTTAAAATATATTAAACAATTAGAGACACATATGATTCAGGTCCAAGGTTTGAATCATACTTTCATATGTGTTTGTGTTTGACATTATCATGGAAGCAATCCAATGTGACATCTTAGGTGCATTGAAATATTGAGTGAGTAAGAAATAGAGCATGCAAGGTTTGGCCTAGTGTGGATCAACCAAAGAAGTTTCCCTACAACTGACTTGTAGGTGTGCTATTGAAGGGTTGACTTAGGGAATCCTTAGAAAACTTGGTAGTGGGATCAAGAGATATGGCCATAGGTCGTGTTTGATGGGTACAATACTGCTCAACTAATTGAAGGGTGGACTTTTGCTATGGGACAAAAATACTATCCCTAGATTGAATTACCTCCATCCCCAAGAAATAAGACAATTGACCAAGATCAATCATCTCGAATGTGGAACAAAGTTGGGCCTTTATTTTTGAAATATAAGTTCAGCGCATAAGGCCTAGACTGGTAATCATGAGTTCAAAGGAACTCATCTATTCTATGAGACCATGAATGCATTGCTTGCTTCAACCCATAACATAGCAGCTACGAAACACGTTTCTTTAAATTTGAAACTTACGAAACATTTCTTAAAGTACAAAATGTTACCGAGAGTAAAAAACGTGGGTGTTTTTTTTTTCCTTTTTTTGGTTGAGTTGGAATGCAAAACATGGTTTTTTTAAACAAAAACTTTTGGGCAATGTTAAACATGATGATGATGATGTGTAATGACTCGTGAGGGCTCAAGATTTTGGACGAAAAACTGTTTTTTTTTGTGATTTTGTTTAGTTATTGGACTTTGTCAATCTAGTATCTATTCTTGTCTTGAGAGTTGAATATTATACGACTTTAGTCTCATTTATGAGTTATTTATGATATATTATGATTCATTCTTGATTTTGACATTTTGTCAGTTTGTTTTGAAATGAGAATTATGATTTTGCAACTTGACTGAGTCCATATTGTAGATAGGCTATTTAGATGTTAATTTCAATTTTCTTTGTATGATATGTATTAATCATAATGTTTGAGTTCTAAACCATAGTATGGCTTGTCCAAAGAATAACTTTGACATAAGTGACAAGTTAATAATGGATCATAGATATGTAACATATTATTCTCAATTGACTCTATTATTACTCAAGCTTAATTGGCCATTCTTTGTTAAGAGAGAGTTCTATAGAGATTTAGAACCTCTTTCCCTAGTCAAAACTATTAAAAATCCCTATATTAAAAAATCCACGTTTCTTATTTTACTCCCTCTTGAAAGAAACTTACGAAACACGTTTCTGACATTTCTAAACGTTTCTGACATTTCTGGTTGCTATGGCCCATAAAGTGCTTTTCTTAAACGAAAGACATTGTCTTTATAGTTCGTAGAAGGAAATTTGGGAGGCTACTCCACATAGACTCTCTTCTCCAAACAACCTTTTAGAAAGAGACTTTTAATATCCATATGATAGAGTATCAATCAGTGTGAACACATTGAAACTGATTGAAAAAGAAATGCATATTCTAGAATGAGCTGCCTCCTGTGTCAAAACACATGATAGACATATGAAAGCTCCTAATGTCCCCGTTTGACTTAGATTGAGACTCATAAGTAGACGATGACAACGCATGACAAACATCATTGCTATCACACTCAGCCAACTTGATCGTAAGGTCATGTCGATTTCATTGATTTTGAAACTTTGAAGCTCATGGTTGAGGTTTATATGATAGATCTTATCTTAATTGGCATATAGTCAATCAAGTGTTTCCACCACTTGAAACTAGATTAAAATTCCATTATTGTGAGTGAAACTAGGGAGTAGACCTTGCATTAGCTCAATGATAGCGGAGGCATTTTTGGCCTTTCATGAGCAGACAATCTCTAGTGAAACAAGGCATGTGGACAAGGTCCCATATGTTTTGGGAATCAATAATATATCTAATCAGATTTGACCAAGTTGTATAGTTAGACCCATCAAAACAAGTCTTATCAGTAAAAGCACGCTTTGCTGATGATGACGAAGAACTATGAGGTGTCCGAGGGTAAGGATAGGGAGGGGGGATAGGGTGCATGGGCATGAATAGGCAGCAAGGGGCCCATAGGTATTTGTGCCATGTGGAGAAGGCATGACTCTTAAACCTTGCAACTACTAGTTGAGACACAATAGCATAACTAGATGGTCCATTACGAATTGCCATAGTGGCAAATTGTGGTATCAACTAGTCCACATGTGGATAAGCATGGGAATGCATCCCATGCTGGGAGTATCCCAAAGGTGCGTAAGGTAGAGGCTAAGTCTCCCTCAAAGATGCTTGAACACCACCCGGAAATTCAAATATAGAGGTCCTAAAGGCTATTGCGTGTAAAGTCCCTTCGGGTGTAAAGTCCCTTTAATCTCCGTGTGTATAAACTTACAAGTGTGAACACACCCTTATTTGTACCCTAACATATAAATACATTTTATTCTTTGTGTACTGACACTCAATTGGTACACTCATCTTGGGATTCTCTCACTCTCACTCTGAACACTGCTTTTGCTTCATTTTCTGTCTCGCAGTTCATTGCGTACTCGTCCCAACAAACTGGTATCACAGCTGCGACAAGAGTGTATGCGCTTCTCGAGGACAGTGAGAGTTTGTTTTACTTGTGCACGCAAAGAAGTCAGGCAGCTTACCTTTCAACTAGTCGAGTGTGATCATGTGTTTGACTTGATCAGGTGACAGCCCATTGGCAGCTGTCATGACCAGATTGAAATCGACAGATAGTCAGCCTGACTAGCGTGGCATGGTAGGCCAGGCAACAATGGTTGTTTTGACCAAGAACTAGCAAGTGGTGATGGCGTGAGCAGTTGCAACGGCAAATGATAGGTTGGATATGACGGTAGGTGACAATTCTTTACAGGTCATGCGAGACAAAGCAACGATGATGTGACACAACAAGCAGGTCGATAGGTCAACGGGTGCCACTTTGATAGTTTTTTTTTTGTCAATTAAAAAAAATTTAATTCTTGCAGTTCATTCCCCTTCTCACTGACGAGGATTTACACGCATAAGCACAACTCCCAGATTTGTGCATTTTTATGCGTGGAAATTTGGGGTTTTTTTGAGATTCGATTCTAGTCATGCGTAACAGTTGCATTGGACCCAAAAATTGCAGAAATTGTGCACATTTGCCTTGAAAAAATTGAGGCTTTTTATGTATCAATGAAATTTTACTCAGTTGAGCCGAACTTACTGACATTGGTGCACATTTAGACTTGAGAAATTGGGGCTTTTCTAAAATTTTGCAAAATTTGCTTGTTTTATGCTCTTGGGAACATGCTTTGGCCTCTCTGGGATGATCACTTGGGCTTCCTTGGTAAGATGACTATTGCCTTTGTAGTCCTGGTAGGCCACTGGGCAGCCGACACACACCCTTTGTCTGATGCTTTGGCTGCTTTGGGGTGGGATGCCTTGGGGTAGAAGAAAAATAAAAGAAAAAAAGGGGCTTGGCTGGCCTCCTTCTCGTGGCACTGTTGTTGGGCTTGAGAGGGGGTGTTAAGCTGAAAATGCATAAGCTTTATGTAAAGAGTCCCAAAACATGTTTAATTAAGAAAAGAATCTTGTTTATTTAAAAAGAAATGTGTTCCTAGAGAATGTCTATATCCCATAAGCACAAATCCACTTGGGAGGGCCCAAACTTTCTATAAACAGGTATGCTGCCCTCCATTCAGCCTTAATCTCGTTTTTGCAGGTTTCAGGTGTTTTTAGCTTGCTGCCCGTATCCTATTCGCAGAGGACATCACCATCCAAGCTGTCCAGTGCGGTCTTCACTCGTCTGGCATGTGTTTCCAGCCCTTTGTCACATTAGTTTGCTGTTGTTTCCAGCTAGGCAATTGCTGCTGTCCGTCATCCAGCTGCCGTACAGCCTGCCATGTCAGCATATTGCTGCGTTCATAGGCCCCAACTGTTGCCCTGCAGATTTTCTTTCCTCCAATTGTCGCCATCATCTTCTCAGCCTACGTTTGTCGTTTTCTCTCTCTTTACCTACGCTTTTAGTCTTTCTCTCTCCTACATTGCTATTTGCATTAGATCTAGCCTTCCTTGGTTGCGTTTGCTGGTGTTCAACATCCGAAGGTTGGCTTGCTGTGATTTGGGATCCGTTCGGCGTACGACACACTCTCCAGATCATTACCCCTGCCTAATCCTTGAGATACATGGGTTCGAGGTACAATATTCATTCACTACATAGTGTTTTTGCTGCATGAGCATTGTATATTCAGTAGTCATATCACTTTATTCATTCTTTGTGTTCATTGTCTTTGAGTTATCCTAACCCTAACTGTATTATTCTATCAGTTTGTGCTTTGTCATATAGTGTTATTTGTGTTTCTATGTTAGGGTTTTTCTTCACATGCTAGTCGAATAGGTTGCAAACGTAAATGGCAATAAATGTGGTAGTAGATAGCAGTTGATTAGGGTGTAGTGAAACTAGCCTTTCTCCTCGGAGAGGGTGGTAATAACCAGATTAATCAATAATTGCAGTAAGAAATTAAAACACATAAATTGAAATGCACAATTTACATTTAATATTGGACAAAGGACAGCGTGTTGGCTCCAAAATTGACGCCTCTCGCAGTATTTCTTTATCTTTTATGACAAATGGATGGAGTGCACTAAGATTCTTTAATCTCCTCTGCTGATGCAAGTGCCTCTTGTTGTCATGAATGACCAACAAGCGTTCAAACTAATTTGCCTCTTGGTTTACCTGAGGATTGGCTTTCAATTGTGCTCCTTGGGTGGTAAGTTCAATCTCAAATGTCTGTTGGCTGAATGGCCTCTTAAATTCTCTTGAAATCTTCCAATTTTAGTGATTGAAATTCAAGTTTATAAGCCCTAAATTGTATGCTTAGATGGTTGTCAAACTCGAATTTCTATTGTAAATTAGGGTTTATAATAGAGATTCATAAAAATCTCCACCTCCAATGGTTGAATGATGAATTTGTTGAAAATTGATGAGAAAGAATGAGAATAGGTTGGGCGAGGAGAGAGAAAAATTTGATCTTTGTGAGAAACTAAAGGAATTTAGCTGCTATAGTGTTGGCCCTTGTGGTTGTCGCATGCTTGCTAGGAAGACCTAGAAATGTAGTCACCCCTTGTTTGGTGTTATCACTTGCTTGTGTAGGCCCTACCTAGGTTGTCCCCTACTGTTTAGGTTGCTCTGGCTGGCTGGAAACCTCTCTTGTTGCTTGATGGCTATAATAGCCTCCTCTCTTGCTGGCTGCACCTAGAATGGGCTCTCTTCCTTTCTCTCAGCCTCCCAATCTTCACTTGCATGGGCAAGTTTTGCCAAGTGGTAGCCTTCCAAATCAAGTTTCCATCATTATTTAGCTTTATTAACTTCATTTTCAGAATAGTAATTTTAAAAATTAAATTAATGTTTATTTATGGATTAAAAAAAAGCCAACTGACCAATAGCTAAATTGGTCCGAAGTGATCTTGAGCACTCATTAGCCTTGGAATTGTAATTAATTAATTAATTAATACCAATTTCCTAGTGTCACCATTGACACTTATGGCTAATTAAATGTTCTAGGCCAAATTTGGACACCTAGTACCGTCTACTACTTGTAAGGTATAATTTATTACAAATTTTGCCTTTGGCACTAACTGATATCTTGAGGTCTTAGGTCCCACATTGTGAAATATTTATAGTACATTAGATGTGCAAGTTATAGTTGCACATTTGATTCTCTTTTAATTAAATGCCAAAAAAAGCTCCAAAATTTTACGTTCTCGTGACAACGCAAACAACAATCGCTTGGTTGGATAGCAAGCAAAAAGGTTGGACAACAAGTGCTTGATGATAAGAAGTATTAGGCAATAGCTCGAACCAAGATATGCTCTGTAAATGGAGTGTAGATAATAGAGAGAGGACACTTGTAAGGTGCAAAAATGGGATATAGGCGTAGTGGTGGGAAGCTTGTCTATTTATAGATGAATGGGTCTTCCCAATTTTTTGTGTGGGTTATGGGGCACAAACAGTCTCTAGGAACACATTTCTTTTAATGAAAGTTTGATAATTTAATTAATCAAGCTTGCTTTTTGGGTTATTTAATGTGGCTAATAAGCATATAATACATTTTTAGCTCAACACATTATTGTAACCCTAAATCCAACATGTTATCATTCTTGTTTCGCCCCTTTTGAAAATTGACATTCTTGTTCTGGTTTCAAGTTTCCCTCAAGTATGTTTCCAGAGGGCTATTCAATGTCCTTAACCAAGATCTGTCCTAGGTATCCCATTGCCTAAGTTAGGATTATTTGTCATTATGATATAAATTTAACTTAATTTCACATATGCACAACTTAGAGTGTCCAAAGAGCATTAAATTAAACATTCATGTCCTTGTGACATTGGGCCTTGATTGGAGAGGACTCATGTGTGACGGAGATGTGAAATTTTGAGATGCTTTAATTTTGTCGATAACGTTTGGTTAAGGTATTAATCAAATGTGCAAGGTTGTTTAGCACATGTGATGCACATGGCATTTTTTTTCATGGTAATAAGGCAATGATCCCGAGGATGCAGTGGGTGTCAAAGACAAAAGTTGTAATAAGTTATGCTTGATAGGTAGTAGGTGATACTTGGTGTCAGATTAAGGTTTAGACCAATTTATTGGCCACGAATGTCAGTGGTGACATCAAAGACTAGTCATTAATTAATTAATTAATGCTAGTCTAAGGGTCATTAACTGCTCAAGGATACTTGGAAGACAAATTGGCCTAGCCAATTTAATTATTGGTTGGTAAAATTAACTTTTTGAGCCCTAGAATAATTATTAAATTAATTCTCAAAATTAATATTTTAAAAATTAATTTAATAAGCTGGATAATGTTGAAAAATGGGATTACAAGGCTGCTGCTTGGCAAAACTTGCCCATGCAAGTGGAAAAAACGTTTTTAGGGGTTGGTGGAGTCTATTCCAGCCATTGTGAGAGAGGAGGTTGTTAGAGAGCAAGGAGAGGCTGCTCCATGAGGGTTCAATCCTATAGCATGTGACATCAGTTTGGGGCTTATGAGTAGGTGACAGCAGCCCAAGATCCTTATGGCGCAGATGATAACATAGAGGAGGAGGCGGCAGTCTTTCTGGTGGTCCTAAGCTGTAGTTGACAGCTTGCATAGCTGTTTGTGTAGGACAACAGGAGTTTTTTAGTGTTTCTTGTGATGAAACTACAAAATTTCTCTCTATAGCATTCTCTCTCATCCCTTATCCTTCTCTTGAGTTATCTCAACATTTTCTAACAAATTGAGCCATTAGAGAAAGAGATTTCAGTCTACCATAAACTCTAATTTATAGTAGAAATTAGGGTTTTGACAATTGCTTCGAGATGGGTGCTGAGAATTGAGGGCCTAGGACTTGAATTCTAGCAGTTGAAAATGAAGAATTTTAGGGAGATTCGAGGCTAGCCAACCAATATCAGATTTGGGGCTGAATTTGTCTTTTAAGGAGCTGGCTGAAAGCTAATGCCCAAGCAAATCAAGGGGCAAATTGGTTTGGAGGCTTGTTGGTCAATTTTGATAGCAAGAGGCACTTGGATTAGTGGAGGAGATCAGAGGATCTTAGTTGTACTCCGTCCATTTGCAATATAAGATAAATAAATACCACAAAGGGTGCCAATTTTGGGGCCGATAGGGTGTTTAATGTCCAAGATTAAAGTGGTAAAGTATGCATTTTCAGTTTATGTGAATTTTATGCTTATTGTAATTAGTGCTTAATCAGGTTATTTACCACCCTATCTGAGGAGGAAGGCTGGTTTCACATGAGAGAAAACTTGGATGATATGTTATCTCCGATTTCATGTATGCATTGCTGCTTGTACTTTATGCTTCTTGTATTTGTGTGTATGAGGGAACCATGGGGCATGCTCGTGCTTATGAGAGGGTTTCCATGCTTATCATGTTGTGAGCTTGTTGAATATCTCATGTGACTTTGGTGTGTGATGCCTTGTGCATCTTCTTCCTACACTTGACCGACTGTTGGTTGTTTAGGTTCATTGTGCTTCTTTGAGGTGTATCTAGTAGAGGTCTTTGTTTGAATGTTCATGGTAAGCTTTGTTCCTCTTCGGTGTTCCACATATGAGCTGAGAGGGGGTGTTAAGAGGGCATTATTACACTGGATGCGTATTCACCTTAGGGCCATTTGTATTTCTCTGAGGGGCATATATACTAAGGTTGTGTCTATATATATGTGCTATCCCCATTATGGAATTACTTGTACGTCTAGGCCTTATTGCAATAGTCATTGGGTGTGAGATCCTTGCCCTTGGATATGGAGAGAGGCTGTTCTATACTTGCTTCTTGCTTGTTGTGGTGATGGTTGTACTTGCTTTGGTTGTACACTAGTGAATTGAGCCTAGTTGTCCGTGTTCGATGGATAGATGGACTAGTCTGATCGATCCTATTCAGTACACATCAGATTATGTCTGATGGCTTCCGATCCAAGCTGTCTGACTGTTTTAAAGTGTGTGTTTCTGATTTTTTGGGGTTACTTTTGTGGTAGTTGTAGATGTGTCTTAGGCTTCCTCTCCCACAATGCACATGCACACACCCCAAAATCTTCCCCCCCCAACCCCACCCCCAATTCTGCCAATATATTCTTTCCTCTCTAATTTCAGATTCAAATTTCAAGCTCAAACTTTAAAGCTCCCTAATCTCAATCTCTCTCTCCTCAAGCTCTCTACCCCCTACTCCCTCAAGCTCTCCTTTGTCCTACCTCTGCTCTCAAGCTCTCCATCCCCTCTATCATCAAGCTTTCCATATGTAAACTCCTAGCATAAAGACTCTTAATGTTTGAAGTGTATTATTTTCATTGCATTATACACAATTTTTTTTTCATTGGACGTATTTCCAAGATTTATTAGTGTGATTAGTACTGTACTAGTATCGGACGATACTAATCGAATGTCATCGGATGTGACAACCATGGGGTTGAGTTTCATTGCTTTCATTTGTTCTTCATAATTTCTTTCGTTTTGTATTCCCCCTTGTTAAACTCGCACACCCGAACGCCCATGCCCACAAGGCGGGGGGGGGGTGCCTCCCCTCCAAATATTAGCCATGAAACAATGTAGGCATCTCCTATGGACTCCAAGGATAATGCACAATCTAAGTGAACGATGGAGTTTGACTGCAACTAGGATCCTCCTACTCGAGCCACCTGCCAAGGAGGAGGTTTCACCTGAGTGTTAAAGGGACAAGAGTACTAACTCCATGAACAATCCATATGAAAATGGGTATTCCTTCCCATGATGCACCTTTGTGCGGTCTGCCTTGGGACTTGTGTTTAGGTTTCATCTCTGTGCTCTTTGATCTTGTCTTCCAATTCTGGGTTTTGCCATTTGGACACAATTACTCCATGTTAGGGGAGCTTTCAATATGGATTTTTAAGTCAAGAGCTGATTGTATGGGGTTCTGCATTAGGAGGGCCATGTAGAACTGTAAATTTTGCTCATGTAAAACCTACTATCTTCATGTTTTAATTTGACTTTTTCTATTGTATAACCAATCTGCCTGCCTCTGAAGTTGGCTCATGGTGTTTTTTTCCCCTATCCCAACCTACAGGTCTGACAGTGAGTTGGCTGAACTGCAAGGTCAGGTGCTTGCTCAATCATCCCATGTCAACCTTACAAAAGATCTCATTAATTTGTTTCTTTTTCAGGCATAATGTATCCCAAATAATAAAGCATTTTGCAGTTTTGCATGAGCAAGACCAAGTTTCAGTGGCAAGTAAGATATGGGAAAACTACTTACTTTCTGCAGTCCTTTTCCTTCTAGATTGAAGGTAGCTGTCATCAAATCTTGAAGACATCTAAAGTAGTTCTACACATGGGCAATGAAAGCTCCACATATCCTTGCACTGCAGAAATAAATACACGAGGCAAAAAATTTCTGTTTCTTGATGTGCAGCATTTTTGCGCTATTCAATATTGTGGACACATATTTCTGGGATCTTGCCTACTTGAACCTGCATTGGTTATCCTCCTTGGTAGGTCAGTGAGGAGGGTGGTCCATGTGTGATCCAGCTCCGCTGTTCATTTGGGTTGTGAGCTATCCTATCAGCACATAGAAATAATACCTGACATGGCTCTTGCATGCTCTCTTGGCTAATAATTTTAAGGCGAGGTGTCCTCCCTTCTGGGCGGTTGAGTATGTGTGTCTCATCTGTGAAACAAAAAAGTTTCTGTAACCAACACATCTATATAGTCCAAATATTTAGCGCTCCCTACTTATCCTGTTTGTGCGTCCCACTTTATGAAAAGAGACCTTTTAACAGTGAAATTGCTAGCAGCTTCTGGCAAACTCTCTGCATGTTGTTGTCTGGAAATCTTCAGATTGTCTAACATACTGTGCAGATCACAGCTTTCAGTATTTTAATTGAGTATTGCTGGACGTTTCTGACCCCTAAATTGGTATGTTGTTCATAGGGACACAACTGCTTGGATCAATATCAGGTTACCAGCAACATGTTGAGAGTGAATATGAAAATCTGCTGGCAGAAGTTTTACTCCCTTACTCCCAACTCTTTGATCAGTCTGCTTACACTGCAGAGGCTTTTTTATGGGCATTTGGTATTCTGAGATCTCGAACATTTCCTCCTCTAACTGGAGATGATCTGGCTTTGGTCCCTCTAGCAGATCTGGTAAGGACTTATACAGAGCTGTTCAGATGCATAATGCTATAGTTATCTTTTAAAGTTGGTGTGAATTTCTCGATGACATTTATACTGGTTGAGTTATAAGGTGAATCATGGTCCAATAAAGTCTATGGAAGGACCAAGCTGGGAGAGAAAAAGCTTGGGTTTTTTCTCCCGCCAGGAAAATCTCATGGTGCGAGCTCCAATGTCTTTTGGAGCAGGAATGCAGGTACAGCATATAGTGATCTATCTGTTAAAGAGTAATTATATTTTCAAAAAGCTCAATTGTCCAAATGTTTAAATGTAAGTTTCGCAGGTGTTTATGCAGTATGGAAAAAGAAAGAGTAATGGACAGCTTGCCTTGGACTATGGCTTTGTTGAAAGTGCTGAAAATTTGTCAGCTATCAGGGACAGCTTCATGCTTACTTTGGATATACAAGAAACTGATAGGTTTTTTGCTGATAAACTGGATATTGTGGAGCTCAATGGCCTCAATGCTACAGTTTATTTTGATCTTGTTCTTGGGGAAGATTTACCCGACAATCTGCTTCCTTTTCTCAGATTAGTGGCGCTGAGTGGTCCTGATGCATTTTTACTAGAAGCTCTTTTCCGGAATAGTGTATGGGATCACTTACAACTCCCTATAAGTCAGGAAAATGAAGAGGCTGTATGTACAGCAGTTCTGGAAGGTTGCAAATCTGCCTTAGCTGGATTTACAACCACAGTTGATGAGGTTTGATTATTGCACATAGACACCTTTCATATAAAAGGAAAGTGGTGATTGAGTTATGATGCTTATTTAACACGACTGTCCTGATTCTTCCTTTATTGATGGCAGGATTTAAACATATTGAGGATGGGACAACTCAGCACTAGAATGGAGATGGCAGTAATTATAAGACTAGGAGAGAAACGAGTCCTAGAAGAGCTGCAGTTGTGGTTCGAGACTCAGAGGTCAAAACTTGATCAACTTGAATATTATCCTGAAAGGAGGTTGCGCAATCTTGGTTTACTTGATGAGAAAGGAGCATCCACTCCTTGGGTAAGTCTAGATACAATGGAGGGAACTGAAATGGAGATAGACATTCACTACATAGCATTTTGTTCTATTGCCTGTCTAGAGGCTGTATATGCAAATTTGAGTAAGTTAAACACTGACTAAAGTGCTAGAATTCAAGGCATAGATCTTCTCATGTTCTCTTTCCACAAGCAACTCTCAAGTCTCTTTCCTCTTGAGCTCACTCTGGTGTGCAGCCATCTCTTCCATTACCCAACAGTGGTATCGAGCTGGCTTGGCTCTGTGTGCACCTCCATCATCTTCATGTTCAACTTCATTTCTCATATTTTTTGTGTTGCCTATCAATTGTTTCTCCTGCTATAAGTCTGGCAAATAGTGCTTCAATCCATTATCTTCAGGTCTGCTATACTATTTATCAACTGTGAGTCAACTATCACACTACAGCTACAGGTGTCTTGTCTGTCACCTCAGAAAAGAACTTTTATCTTCTGGCAGCCATGCCACATCCCATCACTAAGTGTGTCACATCTGGGACATTGGTCATCTGATAAACGTGTCATCAGATATCCCCCCATAGGTGCATATGATGTATCCATGCCATTCCAAGTTCTTCATCATGCTTTTTCCCTGATGTTGTCTTGGCGGATGCACAGTCCACTTGATCTGGCTGGCACCTTCCATGCAGCCATGGATGTGCTAGCAATATGTATGCTGCTCCTAGGGCAATCATTCTGGCAGACATCAGATGCACATTCTGAAATTTGTGTCTTTAAAACAACTGCATGTGAACATAAGAACTGCTTTTAATGTTTGTATTTTGTGTGTGGCTTTAGTGCTATGTAAAAGTCACCTCAAGCAGTAGTGTTTGGGCCTACAGATGTGATGCTAGCAGCTACAGTGAGAGTGAACGTGGTGAAATGGAGCAGGCTGTGTCATAGTTGCTTCCAGCAATCATGTTACTGCTCTTCCCACCACTTCTCTAGACTGCTGGCCCACCAACTGGTGACATGTGGTCACCAGTGGATTATTCAGCCTCCCATGCTGCCAGGTGGCTAGCCACTACATACCTTGTTGCCCTCCCTTCCACCACTGTTCTTGTATATGCAACAAGTCAGATGCCTACCCATAGCAAGCTTTTGACCTTTTAGTAAGATAGTTGGCCTTATAAATGATGTATGGATTGAATCTAAGAAAGATATATCACTACTAAAGTTAGCAAGTTAACATTGCATTGCATTTCTTCAGTTTTGAGTTTCTATTTTCCTTTTACCCCCCACTTGGAGTGATTGGCTTTTGCATCCCATGTATGTGTGAAGAAATGCTCTAAATGCAGAAAACACAAAACCAATTGTATGACAAATCACAAGTTGAGAAACATTGAACATAGTTAGGGTTTAGGGTAACTCAAAGACAATGAACACAATGAACAATGAAGTGAATGACTACTGAATATACAGTGCTCATGTAGTAAACACACTATGCAGTGAATATTGGACCTCAAGCTCTCGTATCTCTAGGATCAAGTTAGAGGTTATGAGTTGGAGAGTGTGTCGTACTCCGAAATGGATCGCAAAATGCAACAAGGCAGCCTCCGTGTATCGAACACTAGCAAACACAGCCAGAGTGACTGGATCTTGTATAGATTGGTAGTGAGGAAAGAGAAAGATGAAAAACACAAGTACTTGAGGAGAGAGAAAAATTAGGCGACAATTGAAAATAGTTGATGACTAAGCAAGAAGAGTAGCTGACAGCTGGAGGAGAGAGAAACTCAGCAAACGCAAGGTTTTCGATGATGGTGATAGTGTCAGACTGATGGTGATAGTTCTAGATGATGACATCACCAACAAATGCAAAGTTTTGAGTGTAGACCACAACTCCAATGTGTATGCAACAACTCTAGGATGCAGGGGATAGATCACAGGTGGAGACGAAGGTTGGAATCGAGCGCCGGACGGTAGCAGACGTGTGAGAAGTTGGGAAGGCATGTTTTTAGTGAGAGATTATTGATAATACCTTGTTACATTGGCATAGGTATAAAAGGTGTGAGATATGTAATTTTTGACATATATTAAGGATAATACAATTATTGTCTCTCATTCTACCTCCTTGCTCATAGCTTTTAGGGCTTCTTTCTCTTCTTTCCTATCTTTCTAGTCTTTCTCTCTCCTCGTTACTTATTCTCTCTCTTCTGCTCTCCTTTCTCTCACCTCTCAGCCCTCTTCTTGACAAGTGGTATCAGAGCATTGGTCTTTGATCCATTTGGTTCAATCTTTCTCTAGATTTTCTTTACAGACTAGCTACATTTTGGTTAGTAAAGGATAGGTGTTAGCTTCTCTTCTTTTCTATCTTTCTAGTCTTTCTTTCTCCTCGTTACTCATTCTCTCTCTTTTGCTCTCCTTTCTCTCACCTCTCAATCCTCTTCTCGACAAGTGCTATCAGAGCATTGGCCTTTGATTCATTTGGCTCAATCTTTCTCTAGATTTTCTTTACAGACTAGCTACATTCTGGTTACTCAAGGACAGGGTGCCAGCTTGAAAATGGATAGGTGCAAAGACCAAGGAGACCAAGGACAGCTTAGTCAGAGCTAACTGGAGTACATGAAGGCAAAGTTGGAGGCATCATGGATCAAATGGTAGGTCGTGCACAAGAAACATGCAAATTTGGAGGTAAAATGGTAAAAGGCGGGAAAAATAGAGTTAGCTAGGGTTAGAAGTCCAATTACTTTTTAAACATGCTTTCTCTTTCCTCTTTTTTCAAGCTTTTGGTCAAAGCTTCCATAGTGGCTGCCAAGAAACCCTCCTTGCTTCTCAATGATCATATCTCTTCTTCTAACTATGGGGCTAAGGTTCTACTCTTCTAGAGCAGCAAGTAGAGTACTGGTTTGAAGGTATTGATCAGGTTGAAGACTCCAAAAGTAGGACTGTGATTTTTGGTGCATTTTTCGCTCATCATCTTGCTCAGATTTGGTGCCTTAATTGCCTCCTATCTTCTCTATGCTGGTCTAGCAACCTTGGAACACTCATTTGGGTGCCATTACAATAAGCCTTCACAAGATTTGAGTCTATGATCTTCATCCTCGTTAAAAAAATGTAAAAACCAGCAGGGCAGCCATAGTCATAGGTTTGAAGCTCCAGTTTCTTCAATTTGGCTCTTATCGATTTCTAATACTTTTCCACTATCATTTGCAAGCAAGATTGGCTTTAAGTTTGAAGATATTGGAAAGCTTTAAGCATATTGAGTTTCTTGGAGTGCATAAGGGAGTCATATTTTGGGGCTTTGGTCAGAGATCTTAAATCTTTGGTATTTAAGTGTTTCAAGATTACTCAAGGCCTTGATTTTTCAAGGATTTATTGGCCTTCAAGCATGTCCGGGTTGAATTAATTGGATTCTTGGAAGCATGAAGCTCTTACATTGATTTTGGGCAATCTCTTCAACTAGTGGACTGAAGCTTGATTCCAAGTGAATCAATCATCTTCTTCAAGTTTAGTAGAGGTATTTCACTTTCTTAATCTTTGGAGATTTCCCACTTGTTGATGGGAGATTCTTGATCAATTAAGTCTCTAAATTGATTAATAGATCAGAGATTAGTGCTTCTCTTCAATAATTAGAACCTATTACTTGAATTTCAGCATTCATTTCAGTCCTCTTTAATCATGATTACCATTTACAATTTCTTGATGCATAACCTTGATTTGATTGTGTGATTCTCTTGTACCCAAGAAAGAAATATTTTAAAGGATAAGTACTTGCAATTAGTGTGGCGAGACCCTTAGCCAACTTCCATTTCTTGATTCTATTTTCATCGATCAAATCTTTGCACATCACCGCTGAAAGAATTTTTTAGTTATCCATCTCATCCCCGTTTGCTTAAATAGAATGCTCTTGCCATGTTGATACTCCCATTGAGGAAAAATGTGGATGTCGGGAGTTATAGCCATTTTGGTGATAGACTTCATTCTAACATTGAGCAAAAATGGTTGGAAACAAAGGAAAGAACAAGGCTAATGAAACCAACCTTCCTTCTTGGAATGGGTGGTGATAACCTGATTTAAGAGTTAATTACAGCAATAAATAGATGCACATAAAATGAAATACACACTTTACCATAACATTCTTGGACAGTACCCTGTTGGCCCCAAAATTGGCGCCCCTTGCGGTATTTCTTTAGCTTTCATTCAATTGGAAGGAGTACAACTTAAGATTCTTCAATCTCCTCCTGCTAACCAATTGCTCTTGCTGTCAGAGATGTCCGGCAAGCCTTTTAGGTCATTTGCCCCTTGTTTTACCCAGGACTTCTTCTCCAATTTGACCTTTGGCTGGCCAAATGCTGCCCCAAATCAATTCGGGATGGGCTGGCTCCTGAAATCCCTTGATAACCTTCAATTATCAACAGTTGATTTCAGTCCCTTGAGCCTTCAATCTCTGGCATGGATCCCAAGGTGGTTGCTAAACCCTAATTTCTGCAGTGAATTAGGGTTAACTGCAGAAATTACAGATCAGCCCACCAAAAATGGTTGAGATCTCCTCCGAATGGCTGAGAATTTCTGAGAATGGCTAAGCATAGGCTGAAGGAGATGAGAGAATGCTCTAGAGAGAGAAAATTTTAAGATTTGTCGTGAAGAACTGATCAAAATCAGCTGCTGTCCTGCTGTACCAGCCCCAAACGGATGCACCAACAACAATAGGAGTATCAGAGACTGTGATCTTCAGGAGAAAGTGCATCAGCGGCAATTGTCAGCTTCCCAAAGTCAAGAATATGCAATCTCCATCACCAAAATGGTCTCCAATGGCTGGGAACTGGCCCTAAAAGCTGGCAGCAACAGTCCAACACCTCTTTCCAACAGCTCCAAAAATGAAAAAACGAGATTTCCCTCTCCCTTCAGCCCTATTTAGCCTTTCCCCCACTTGCATGGGAAAGTTTTGCCAAGTGGCAGCTTTCTTAATCCATTTTTAGCAATTTCCAGCCATTTAATTAATTTTTAGAATTAATTAATTCTGAAAATTAATTCAGCCCTTAATCCATGCCCAGAAAATTGACCTTGCCCATCCAAAAATTAATTGGCTAGGCCATTTGCAACCCAAAGTGGTCCCATGCATTAATTGACCCTTGGACAAGCATTAATCCATTAATTAATGCCTAGTCCCTAGTGTCACTACTGACACTTAATGGCCAATTAATGGTCCTAGGGGCAAACTGACACCAAAATTCACCTAGAATCTAACAAGTGTAACTTGTTACAACTTTTGCCTTTGACACCCATCTTTTTCACAGGGTCCTTCGGTCTTCAACTGTGAGAAAGTAGCTTGCAGCTCACATGTGCAACACGTGTATCTTTTAATTGCACATTGATTAATCCTTGAATCAAATGTCAATTAAACATAAGCAAAGCATCAAATTTTTACGTCCTCGTGACAGCTAATGAAAATGTTCAGCAACAAATGAAGGAAGCATGTGAGGTAATACCTAAGGCTTATCATGATAAGGAAGAATCTCAAGAATATGGCGCACATAGTAGTCTCAATGCGACTCTTTGTAACCATGAGACTAGGCATTCTATGAGACATATGAAGTTAGTCTCTAAAGTGGGTTAAGTGGTTGAAGAGATGGTTTAATCCAATATTCAAACCAAGGAAGCCATAGAGCAGATGGCCCACTCTGTGAAGGATTCCTTGGAGAAGTTTGATTCTTCTACTAGAGATTCATTAGAAAAAACTTAATACTTAAATCTCTATGCTTGTGGCAGCACAAATGACAGACATAGAGAGTAGAGACAAACAATCCTTTCAGCCGTCAAATAATAACCCTTAGCTAGGTATTATTGGGAAGAAGGGTATATCACATACCACTTATGAGATTGGGGAGACTTATTTTAGGATTGATGAGCTTATTTTTAAAGTATTAATGGGTCAAATCCTTTTCTAGGAGCTAGAAATGAGCCACCTATTCCTCAATGCAGATTTGAAGCCAATTATCATAGAAGTGCCTCTAATATTTCAAATTGCATTGGCAATTATATGGATACGTAGCCCCAAGTAACTAATGGACATCAAGATTTTGTTGAGAGGGAATTCTGGCTGATTTGAAGGAGTGGACTTCGAAGCTACAATCTTTTTCTGACATTTTTCCTTGATCAAATGACCAAAAAATTCATTTTGCTACACTTCACCTTGAGGGCTTTACTCCTACATGGTATGGATACATAAAGAAAGAAAACCATCAGGTTGTTAGTTGGGAGGAATTTAAAGCTAAGATTGATTAAGTATTCATCTCTTCCATTGAGAAAGAAAAGTTGGCTAGAAGATTGTAATAGTTGGAACAAAGAAGCCTATCAGTTGGAGAGTATACCAACTGATTCTTGAAGCTTACCATGTATGTAGAGAGTATAAGTGATGATGCAAAGTTGTATAAATACATTTATCGTTTGGAGCCTAATTTGTCAGTTGATGTTATGGCCAAGAAACCCGCTACACTATTCGAGGCTATTGAGCTAGCAGAGAGGTATGCCCATAAGTATAGGAAAGATATTCCTATGTAGGCTTCTTTTGGACAACAAAGGGCTGTTGGTAAATACGGCAAGTTTGGTGGCAATTATGGAGGGTCCAATACTTCATTTAGTAGTCCCAAAGTCCCTGCACATTCTACTTTCAATGCTTCAAGACAGTAAGGCGCTTCAAAGTCAGCAATTAGCCATAAAGTAGAGCCTAAGTAAGGTGATAATAGACCCAAAAATAATTCAATAAACAATGGCTAGTTCATACCTATGGATCTTTTTAGAGAGCGCAAAGAGAAGGGTCTATGTTTCCAATGTGGTGAAAAGAATGTCAAAGCCAAGAATTATAATATGATAGTACATGAGAATGTGGATGAAGAGGTCATTGAAGAACCAACTATGAGTGTCCAAGCTCAATTTAAAGATCATGATGTGAAACCAGCCTTTCTCCTTGGATAGGGTAGTAAATAACTTGATTAAGTACTAATTACAACAAGCATAAAATTCACATAAATTAAAAATACACACTTTACCATACAATCTTGGACATTGGACACTCTGTTGGTCCCAAAAGTGGTACCCCTTATAGTATTTCTTTACTATCCATTGCAAATGGATGGAGTACAATTGAGATCCTATGATCTGCTCTGCTAATCCAAGTGCCTCTTGCTATCAAAATTGTCCAGCAAGCCTTCAAACGAATTTGCCCCTTGGTATGCTTGGGGATTTGACCTTCACCTCGCTCCTTAAAAGACATTTCGTCCCAAATTTAATATTGGCTGGTTGACCATTTGAATCTCCTTAAAATTCTTGAATTTTAGCTATTGGAATTCAAGTCTTAGGCTCTTAAATTTGAGCACGCATCTTGAGCGGCTGTCCAAACCCTAATTTTTGCTGTAAATTAGGGTTTACAGTAGAGATTGATTGAAATCTCTTCCTTTGATGGCTTAAATGGTTGGAAAATGCTGAGATAACTTGAGAGATGGTTGAGGGATGAGAGAGAATACTGTAGAGAGAGAAATTTGAGAGTTTCATTGCGAGAAAGACTGAAAAGCCACTGATGCCTTGCTCAAACAGCTATGGAAGCTGTCACCTACAGCTTAGAACCACGAGAAAGATTGCTACCCCCTCTTCTATACTGTTATTTGCACTAGGATCTTGGGCTGGTGTCACCTACTTTTGGAGGGCTCCAAACTACTGTCACATGCTGTAGGACTGATCTCTTGTGGTTGCAAATCACATTAACAACCTCTCCTTGCTCTCTAATAGCCTCCTTCTCTCTCACAATGGTTGGGATATACTTCCATCAGCTTCCAAAAAACGTTTTTCCCACTTACATGGGCAAGTTTTGCCAAGTGGTAGCCTTCTAATCCCAATTTTCAGCATTATTCACCTTATTATTTTAGTGCTTAAAAAATTAATTTCACCAACCAATGATTAAATTGGCCAAGTATCCCTAAGCAGGTACTGTAGAGTTGAGTGGAAGCAGATAGAGAGAGAGCAGAGAGCAGACGCATTAATTGAGGTGCTTAATGATTTAGAATTGAACAGTGTTGAACAATGAGATAGAGTTAGAGTGAGTCAACGGATAGGTGTGTACGAGTGTGGTACACACAAAGAATGAAAGAATGTATTTATACTTAGGGTACGGTACACTTACGCCCGCTAGGGTGAGTCACATGTGTGAAGTAATATATACAGGGGAGAGCGAAAAAGGGCTTCTACACCCAACAACCTTCCACTTAAAGGTCCTAAGTGAACCTTTAACCAACTCCCACAAGTCTAATGCAATGCTCATGTTGAGCCTTTGCAAGACTTTTAGTGAGAACATTTGCAGGGTTATCCTGTGATTTGATCTTAGTTAGGGTGACTAGACCATCATCCAGAATGTGTCTGATAAAATGATATTGAACATCAATATGTTTGGTATGTGCATGAAACATGGCATTCTTAGCCAGGCATACAACGCTCTAGCTATCACATCTAAGTACATGTGTTTTGGTGGGCAGCCCAAAATCCTTGACCAAACTACCAAGCCAAACTGCTTCTTTTGAAGCTTTAGTGGCTGAAATATATTCAGCCTTAGTGATAGAGAGTGCTACTATTTTTTGCAATCTAGAGCACCAAGAAACCGCCCCGCCAGTCAAGGTAAAGATGTACTCGCTAGTAGATTTGCGAGTATCCAAGTCACTTGCCATGTCTACATCACAATACCCATGTAGATATAACGTATCCTTACCATAGCAAATACATTTTCTCTGTGTGCCCTTAAGGTATCGTAAGATACATTTCATTGCTTTCCTATGTGCTTTGCTAGGATTTGACATGAATCTGCTTACAACTCCCATTGCATAAGCAATGTCAGGTGTAGTGGCAACCATAGCATACATGAGTGAACCACAAGTTGAAGCATAAGGAACACCCTTCATAGTATTGGCTGCCTTATTATCTTTTGGGCAATCTGCTTTGCTAAGCTTAAGATAAGGTGGAAAAGGTACACCAAGAGGCTTAGCATCAGCCATAGAAAAACGATCAAGTACTTTGCTGATGTACTTTTCTTGTGAAATAAGAGCTATTGCTCTCTATCTTGTGTTACACACACGCCCAAAATATGTTCAGCTGCACCCAAATCCTTAATGGAAAAGGTTGAATTCAGCTATCTTTTAAGTGCATTAATTTGGCTTTTATGCTTACTAGCAATAAGTATATCATCCATATAAAGCATAAGTATAATAAGGCTTCCATCATCAGTCTTCTTAATATATAAGCAGTGATTTGCACTACTCCTTTTAAATCCATGTGAAAGCATGAAGACATAAAACTTTTTATACCATTGTCTAGGAGCCTGTTTCAAACCATACAAGCTTCTCTTAAGTTTACATACCAAATGCTCCTTTCCTTGTATAACAAAGTCTTCGGGCTGTTTTATGTACAACTTTTCTTCGAGATCACCATGTAGAAATGCAGTTCTAACATCCATCTGATCAAGTTCAAGATCCATAGATGCTACAATGGCAAATAACACTCGAAGAGTGGTCATTTTAACAATAAGAGAAAACACTTCCTGAAAATCAATGTCCTCCTTTTGTGTATAGCCCTTAGCCACAAGTCTGGCTTTGTTTTTGGGTTTGCCATTCACACATTTGATTTTATAGATCCATTTATTATGAATGACTTTCCTATCCTTGGGCAATGTAACCAAATCCCAAGTATCATATTGATATAGTGATTTCATTTCTTCCTGCATAGCTAGCTTCCACTTTTTCTTTAATTCACATGATAAGGCCTCTTTATACGTAAGAGGCTCATCTTCATCTGTGAGCAAAATGCAATCCAAAGAAGGATCAAATCTTTGTATAGGTCTTCTGACACGTGTAGACTTTCTTACCCAATGATTTGTGTTAGCTAGTAATGGATCCACATCCAAGGGAATGCCAATGACCTCATTGTTTGGCTGCTGAACTACATGTTCAGGTTGCTGTAATACAATTTCAGGCTGTTGTAATTCTTTTTTAGCATGTTGATTTTGGTGCTCAAGCTGATGTTCAGCATCCCCTTGCTGCCCATTTTCATGTGGCTCAATAATGATACGCTGATTGTCATAATCAGCATCAAAAGGAGGTGAATTTTCAGTGGTGGCTGATGGCTAATTGACTCATTAAATACCACATCCTGGCTACGTAGCATCTTTTTCATGCTTGGAATCCAAACTCTATAGCCCATTTTACCTTCATCTCCATAACTCGTGAAGATGTCTCTGAGATTTCATGTCAAGTTTGGTTCTACCATCAATAGGTACATGTACATAGCATTCGCAGCCAAAGACCCTTGAAGTGGTCATATGAAGCAGGTTTGCCAGACCAAACCTCTTCAAGGATGCCACTTTCAAGTGCACTTTGTGGAGATCGGTTGCAAATATGCATCGTGGTTTTAAGTGCCTCTCCCCAAAACGGTTGCGAGAGGTTAGCTGTGGACAACATGCACCAAATCTTCTCACATAACGTGTGATTCATTGGCTTAGCTATACCATTAGATGATGGATTGTAAGGAGCTGTAAGCTCTTGTTTAATCCCATTGACATCACAAAACTTATTGAATTCTTTAGATACATACTATCCCCTATTATCTGTTCTTATGCATTTTAACTTTAAGCCCTTTTGAATATTAACCAATGCATAAAATCTTTTAAAAACATCCAATGTCTCACTTTTCTGCTTAAGCAAGTAGACTGATAGCTTCCTAGAATGGTCATCAATAAAATACACAAAATAACGGAAACCACTATGAGTTTTTATTGGCATGGTGCAAACATCAGAATGGACTAAATCCAAGATACATGCCTTCCTAGAGGCTCCATGAGAGTATGGACTCTTTACATGTTTATTAAGAACACAATCATCACAAAAGTCAAGCTTTGAGTTTTTCACATGAACTCTTCTAAGTGAAAAAAGTGCTTGCAAAACCTTTTGGCTCATGTGTCCAAGACGCTTGTGCCATAACTCCATGTGTGACTGTACTTCAGTAATTGCAACAAACTTTCTAGGAAGTGCCTTGTAGTAGAGATAATACAGAGTCCCCTTTTTACCACCTCTAGTAACTAGCATAGATCCTTTTTGTATTTTTCACATGCCACCATCAAAAGTAGTGAAGTAACCTTTGTTGTCTAGCTGTCCAACAGAAAGCAAGCTCTTCTTGATACCAGATACATACCTAACATCTTGAAGAATCAATTCTTGACCATTTTCTAGAGCCAAGCGTATGGTGCCCATTCCTTCAATATCACATGCATGATTGTTGCCAAGGTAGACTTTTCTAAGGTTACCTTCTGTATAAGTAGAAAAACACTCCAGAGATGGAGTTACTTGAAAAGAAGCACCGCTGCCAACAATCCATGATTGTGACAAACCATCATGAGTTGACAACAAAGTATCTATCACATCTGTTTTAGTGATATATATGTCCTCCACTGTCATAGCAAGCAGATCGGAAATGCAATCAACAAATCAACATCTTTATCATATTCTATTTCCTCAATAACAACACTAGATACCACATTTGCTTTTTTTGTCTCTTTAGGGATAGAGGTGCCATCCTTGTCATTCTTTTTGCCTTTTGCATTAGCTGTTTCTTGTGTTCTTGTTCCTTTTTAAAGTACCTGCAATCAGGCTTTTTATGCCCTTTGCGACACATTGATAACAAGTTACATCTTGTTGTTATTCCTTGCTTTTGCTGCAATTTTTGTTTTTATTTGCAGCATTATATCTTTTTTCAGTTCTTCCTTTTACATTGTAGGCTGATCCACTGTTTTTCCCACTTGCCTTACGTCTAATCTCTTCATTTAGAGTAGAATCACACACACCATCAAATGTCAAGTTGGGGTTATTGCTCAATGACACAACCAATGCTTCCCATGAATCGAGCAAGGTAATGAGCAAGAAGATAGTCCTCAATTTAGGATCAAAAGTTGGCAAATTTGCATCCTATAACTGACTTAAAATACCAGTGAAAGCATTCAAATGCTCTGAGGCAAGCTTGGACTCATCAAGCTTCAAGTTGACACGCACTTGCCTTGCGTCTAATCTCTTCATTTAGAGTAGAACCACGCACACCATCAAATGTCAAGTTGGGGTTATTGCTCAATGACACAACCAATGCTTCCGATGAATCGAGCAAGGTCATGAGCAAGAAGATAGCCCTCAATTTAGGATCAAAAGCTGGCAAACTTGCATCCTATAACTAACTCAGAATACCAGTGAAAGCATTCAAATGCTTTGAGGCAGGCTTGGACTCATCAAGCTTCAAGTTGACCAACTTACGCATGAGATGTATCTGATTGACATGAGTTGTATTCTCATAAGTAGCCTTGAGTTTCTCCCAAACTACATAGGCAGTATCAAGCCCCTTTATATCAACTAGGATATCATCTGTGACGGCCATTTTAATGTAAGTAATAGCTTTTTTATTCATCTTAGCCCAATCCTCATCTGACAAAGCAACATGCTTATGTTCTACTAAAGCATCATCACAATCCTTTAGAAAGAGTATACCTTGCATATGATCTTTCCAAAGATCAAAACCATTGCCATCGAATTTACAAATATCAAAGAGATTCTTTGTGTTAGATGTAGATGCAATGCCAGCCATCTTCAGCAATACACAACTGCAATAAAGAGCTGAATGCTTTCAACCAATAGCAAGGCTGCTGAATTGTAACTGCAAGTACACACTCTTGTACTTTCAAGGTGTCCAAGAAGCAGATGTTTAGTTGCAATTTCAGTCTCAAGTACTGATTACACAATTGCAATAAAGGGCCGGATGCTTTCAACCAATAGCAAGGTTGCTGAATTGTAAGAAGTATATACTCTTGTACTTCCAAGGTGTTCAAGAAGCATATGTTTAGCTGCAATTTCAGTCTCAAGTACTGATTACAACATATACATGAATCAAAACTGATACATTTGCATTAAAGACAGCTTCCACTTCAGTAATACATCACCAAAATTCCCTAATGCAATGACCCAAATGTTGTATTTACCATTGTTTCACTGCATAGTGTGTATTCAACAATACATGTACCAAGAGAAGCTGCCCTTTTTCAACATTTGAAGCATCCAAAACTCAAAAGACTCTCACTCAGCAGTGAATTTGCTACAAATTTCATTGTCCAGTCTCAAATCGATTCAAAATACATCACCAATGTGAAAAGCCCCAAAATTTATGCAGTGAATTTGCTCCAATTGCATCAATACATCTTCCAGAGCATCAAGTACAGGCCAGTATTGCAGAAATTTCATGGATTTTGCAAAAGCTCCAAAATTTGGGGTGAAAGAGTGCACAATTTCCAAGAAATTGGCTCAAACAAGTAAAAATTTCCCTTGCATCTAAAAATCCCCAAAATTTTTGAGACCCGTGCACTCAATGTTTGCAATTTATGGATCAAGAGTCACTGACACATGTGTCTGGCACCAAATCTAAGAAAGCCCCAAATTTCCAGGAGCAGATTTGCACAAACTCGTGCTCTGTGCTTGCTCGTGTAAACACCTGGTAGAGAGAAGTATAAAACAAAGTGAAAAATTTAAAGGAAAAAAAAGTGTCGTTGACTTGCCCGTTGTTCGTGCATCTGCATGACCTGTCGGCACCTGTCACCCATCGTGCAACAGTCGCTCGTCTCGCAGCAGTCCCCCGTTGTGAACAGTCAGTCACGACTGTTGCCCTGACTTGAAGCTCCACAACGCCCGCTTAATCAGTCGTGAAGTCGTGGACTGACCTCTCGTTGATCGCCAATGAATTACGCCTGCAACAGACGTTAATACAGCTGGAGCGTGTTGGTCTCAATAGTGGCGATTGGACTGTCAGCAGCGACTACCGGTCACGATTGCCTGCTTGTGTGAGCCATTGGCTCTGATACGAGTTTGTAGAGTTGAAGCGGAAGCAGATAGAGAGAGAGCAGAGAGCAGACACATTAATCGAGGTGCTCAATGACCTAGAATTGAACAGTGAATAGAGTGAGAGTGAGTCGACAGATAGGTGTGTACGAGTGTGGTACACATAAAGAATGAAAGAATGTATTTATACTTAGGGTATGCTACACTTACACCCGCTAGGGTGAGTTTACGTGTGTAAAGCAATATTTACACGGGAGAGCGAAAAAGAGCCTTTACACCCAACAATTACTAGCCCTTAGACCGGTATTAATTAATTAATTAATGCCTAGTCATGAATGTCACCACTGACATTAGTGGCCAATAATTGGTCTAGGTCCTAAATTTGACACCGAGTACCACCTAGTTATCAGAAGTGGTGCAACAATGGAAGCATAAACAACATGCTGAAATAAATTGTTGAAACACAAGACAATAGAAAGAAAGAATGAATAAACACAAATACAGATGAGAACTCAGATGTATGCTTGGGAAACGGAATCCATATTAAACATGAGACAGTAGCATACAACAGTGAGTCACTGGCTGTGTGGGCACCCTAGCACCGGCTCCTCTCTCCCTAGAAGAATCCACACATGATGGGTGAAGTACAGAAGAGGAGAAGGAGCCCCAACAATATATAGGCATAAAATGGGGGGAGCAATAAATGGAGTCATTCAGCATTTAATGCTGGTCGGCGATCATTAAATGCTCCCCAGCCCTAAAAAGAGCACGAGAAAATGCCAGAAAAAATACTACAAAAAGGCCACAGCCTCTGCAGCACACACTCACATCTGAGCTGACTAATTTGCTAATACCCTCTCTCAGATCAGGGGTGATCTGATACAATATAATAGTACAATGATGGGGTATCATAAACTAGACAATATAGAACCACTAGAAGAACCATGGATATCCAAGTAGTGAGTGGCCAGCCCACCACCAAGATGCCTCCGAGAGTATCTGACGTCGATGTCGAGCAGAACAACACCATCGGAAAATAGAGAAGAATCATAGCAGCTCTTTGTGTTATGTCACCTATGTCACGTAGGACATACAAGACCAATTTTCCAAACATGTCTCTGAATATGTGACCATGGAATCCCTGCATTCGGCCAAAACCACCAAAGTGTCCTCTCATGTGGGCTCCAGACAAAAGCCTCCCGTTCTTTGTCAAGTAACCAGCCCATCATGAACTTGAATGTCAATCCTAGCTCCAGGGTATGTACCTGCCAGACTTCGATCGATGCGTCAAGGATGTCCCTCTCTGGATACTGTGCATATGTATAGACATATAGATGAGGCACGGCTACCCCATCTCACCACCCTCTCACACTCCCTCTCTGGCGCTGGAGAGTCGTGAGGGATGTCCGCATCACCACCACCAGAAAGCAGCTGAGGAAGGGGCCACTAAGCCCTTCCCACGATCCGAAGAAGAGGATTCCTTCCGCGCCTTTGATTTCGCCTTGGCTGGAGGATCGGAATCGGAATCTAAGGCAGATGATGACTCGTCCGAGGAGTCCGCATCTCGCTTCGTCTTTTGCTCTTTTTCTTTCGGGAAGCCGCTAACTCTTTGCAGTTCTTCCTTAAATGACCTTTCTTACCATGGTGGTAACACTGGGCCTTCGACTTCTTCATCTTTGAACCCCTCTCTGGAGCTGCAAGAGCCTCACTTGAATCTCCATAATGTGACGAAAGCCTCCCCTGTAGTTGTAAAGTAGCCTCATGCTCAAGTAGCATGGAGGATATGTGAAGAAAACTGATAAGAGTCGTAGATGATTGCGCCTGTAAAGCATTTGCCACTCCGCAAATTCCTGAGGAAGCTTGTGGAGTGTTGTACCAACAAGGTGTGCCTTTGATAGGGCATACTGCATAGTGCGAAGCTAGTCCTGGAGTTGGGTAACGTGAAGTAGGAAGGATTAAATCGTATCTTTGGATTCAAACTTCAGTTGCTGGAGCTGAACATAGAGAGTAACATCCCTCACTATGGAAGGAGCCTCGTACATCAACTGTAACTTCGACCATACGTCTGAAGCTGTCGTACAGGAGATGACCGCCAGTAGGACTTCTTTGGAAATACATTGAAGTAATGCCGAATAAGCATGGGCATCATTCGAATCCCATGTAAGCACAGCCTCCTCATGGTTGTCTTCATTAAAAGCAAAGGGAACAGGAGAAGGTTGTCGAGGACATGCCACATCTCTATTAACCACGTACCATAACCGCTTCTAAATAAACCAAGCCTTCATCACCGCACTCCATGTGTAATAATCAGGTCCATGGAGCTTGTCATCAGTGGATGTGCATGGAGGAGCCATTTGCAGAGGATTTAGAAAAGAAGTAGAGAAAAGAAGGGATTTGGAGAGGGAACACTGCCAAACCACGAGCACAGACTGCAAAAAGCAAGAGTTCACCTGTAGTATAACCCAAAATTTGATCAAAATAAGACAAAAACTGCTGTAAAAAGTCAAGAAATCAGTCAAAAACAGCAAAAACGGCCTGATGATGTAAGCGCCCAGCTAGGAGGAGATGCAAAAATACCAAAACGCAGGCTGAAATGGATGCGTAGGCTGTACAGATGCTGACATCAGTAAAAAACGCAAGCAAAACTGGTGCCTGATTGGAGCAGCAGCTGCTTGAGGAAAAATAGTCTTGAAATCAGCAAGAAAACACAGTAGAAACACAAATCCTGAGCTTTGATACCTTGTCAGAAGTGGTGCAGCAATGGAAGCATAAACAACATACTGAAATAAACTGGTGAAACACAAGACAAGAGAAAGAAAGAATGAATAAACACAAATACAGATGAGAACTCAGATGTATGCTTGGGAAATGGAATCTATATCGAACATGAGACAGCAACATACAACAGTGAGTCACTGGTTGTGTGGGCACCCTGGCACCGGCTCCTCTCTCCTTAGAAGAATCCACAAATGATGGCTGAAGTACAGAAGAGGAGGAGGAGCCCCAACAATATATAGGCATAAAATGGGGGGAGCAATAAATATAGTCTGCTGGTTGGCCAACATTAAATGCTCCCTAGCCCTAAAAAGGGCACTAGAAAATGCCAGAAAAATATTACAAAAAGCCCACAGCCTTTGCAGCACAGACTCACACCTGAGCTGACTAATCTGTTAACAGTAGTACTTGTCATGCATAACTTATTACAACTTTTGTCTTTGACACCTACTGCATCCTTGGGGTTCTTGGCCTGTTACCATGAAATAACTGCCATATGCATCACATGTGCTAAACAACCTTGCACATTTGATTGATATCTTAATAAAATGTTATCAGTAAGATTAGAGCATCTTAAAAATTCACGTCCCTGCAACAGACCTCCCCCTTGAAAACGCTGCAATCGTTCTCGATTGCATTGTATTATGCCAAAGGAAAGGCATACTGCATTGAAATTTCCATAAGATATCACAGTCACAACATTAGTCACTGTTGTCTAACCATGCCCTAAACCTTGTTGAAAAATTTCAGCTAGCATAAACATGACATAAACATGAAAAACAATTCGGAAATGTTGCTAGAAACCCATTGGATACATCCATAAGTCATGTTTTTTAATTGTTTTGACTTCAGAATCATAGTAAAGCATATTTTCAACATAAACCATGGCTGAAACTCTCAATGGCATTTACTCACATGCTGCTATCCATGGAGGTAGCTGTAAACCATTGAAAATCAAATATGAACTGACCATAAATTGATCACTTTCTAATCTAAGAATTGGTCACAAACTGATTGCAAAAACTAATCAGTAACTACATAAAAAACTGATGCAAAACTGATTCCAAAAGTGGCCATAAATAGTTCTCAAACCGATCAAAAACAGAGGTGAAACTGATCAGAGTTTTTGTCTCAAAATTGAGGCAAAAGCTCACTAGGTTGATTGCCATGATAGATTACATCAATACACTTGGTTTATACATTATATTTTGATAGAGCTTCTTGAGGACCCAATTGATCATGAATTGATTCCAAACTAATGTAAAAGTATAGTTTTAGAGCTGCGGTAACAACCATACTCATTTGCATGCATCTCACAATGACTAATACACTGAGTAGTGACCTCATGGCAAACATAATGTCAGCACAGTACCTTGGATATATGCTGAATACATCCAAGATCCACTATATACAAGAGGTGTCCATAACTGGCAGAGTGAAAGTGCTACCTTTCCCTTGAGCATTAGGCAATACTCCAGACCCCTGCTTTGTTGAACCTGACTGAGTGCAAACTAAAGTTGGCTCTAATTGAAAGGCATCTCGGCAAAGTTGCAACAATCGAGGATAGTCCATTTACTTTGCATCTATGACTTAAACAATGCCGAAGCTTTACCAAGAAGCATATGGAAACTTTACCTCTAACTTTAGTTGCCTCAAACGTCCACTAGGTTGTAGGCCTTTCTTCCCCTTAAGCGTTGCGATGCTTTATACTTTCACACTGTTACAATTCCAACTTAACTAATATGCACCATTGTATCCAGTTGACTAGCCCCTCATGTGTACTTGACATGCTAGGAGCACCAGATGCATTAGGAAACATTTTTGTTTGCATACTTTGGACCATTGCAATTTGACTGTGCATAGAAATTTGCACACTACCAGCCATAACAAGATACATTTTTTCATACGTTGCATGTATTACTTGTAGCATTTTTCCTCATGACCAACACAATACGAAGAATTTGCACGACTAACATTAATACCACGAGTCCCAAACATAGTGGACTGTATATATGCATTGCCAAACTTGCTACTTTGTGCCCCAACAGCATACCAATATTGCTATACATGGGGTTATGCATATTACTAGCCATACTTAGGATACGCTAGGGCTTGCACACCACACATTGGTTTCTGCATATCATAAGGAGTTGTGCTATACATTCTCGTACGCAGTTCCAAGCTCACTATAGTATGGAAACTAGTGCCACCACCAAAGTACCTTGGCTGCCCCATCATTGCATGCATGCCCTGCTGTCCCAAAAGCATTGGATTGGTACTTCCAAGTTGGCCTTGTATATGCATCAATTGCTCCAATGGCACAATTTTCTTATGCTCAATGCCCACATTTGAAACAGCATGCTGCTGTATTGGTTCTTCCTTTGGTGCATCTTGATGTACCGAAGCGCTTGAAGACAACTTCCTCGTGTTGGCTTTGCTGCCTTCCTTTAAGGGGTTCAAAGAGCGCACAAACTAAGGATCAATTTGCCAATTGCATAAACATTTCAGCTGCTGTCCTCAGTTGATATTTAAATTGGTCATCAAATTCCTCTTTCTCTTGTTGATCATCAACTGCAAGAGACCTAGAAGGACCCACATTTTGGTCTAAACCAACATTATGAGCTTGCTTTCCATGTTGTGCCGCTTGTCCAAGATTAGACATTGCATTTTTCCCAACACTTTGTGAATTTTCAGATTGAAAGGTATCATCTTTGCTTGATCTCATCTCACTATCTGAAGAAATTTTTGCTGTAATGCTTAGTTAAATACAATTTCAACAGTAGAGTAAAGCTTTTAATCTTGAATTAGGTGCCTCGAGCCTAAAAATTTGAGGGAATTGATGGTATCTCAGTAATTAGCCTTTCTCCTTAGATAGGGTGGTAAATAATCCGATTAAGCACTAATTACAACAAGCATAAAATTCACATAAATTGAAAATACATACTTTACCATACGATCTTGGATATTGGATAGCATATTGGCCCCATGAAAGCTATCACCTATAGCTTAGGACCACAAGAAAAATTGTTGTCTCCTCTTGTATGTTGTTATTTGCACCAGAAGGACCTTGGACTGCCGTCACTTGCTCCTAGAGGGCTCCAAATTGTTGTTACTTGTTGTAGGATTGATCCACGGTTACTGCAAATCACATTAGCAATATCTCCTTGCTTTCTAACAGCCTCCTTTTGAAACCAGTCTTTCTCCTCGGATAGGGTGGTAAATAACCTGATTAAGCACTATGTACAACAATTAAAAAATTCTCAAAACTGAAACACACACTTTACTTAATAATTTTGGACATTGGATACCCTGTTGGCCCCAAAACTGATGTCCCTTTCAGTATTTATTTAACTTAATTGAAGAAGGTGATGTACAATGGGATTTTGCTAATCCCTTTCGGTATTCCAACTTCCCTTGCTGTCCAAAATGACTAGCAAGTCTTCAATCTGATTTGCTCCTTGTTTCCGGTAGCCAATCATCTCCACTCGCTTTGATGGAGATTGAAAATGCCCCAAATTCATTGATTTGCTGGTCCCTCCACTTGAATTTGACCAAAAACAGCTTCAGCCCTGTTGAATCCAAGTCTTGGGCCTTTCAATTTCTGGCACGCTTTTCGAGGTTACTGCTAAACCCTGATTTCTGTTGCAGATTAGGGTTTAAAACAGAGAAATCTGAAAATTTTCAGCCTTTGGTGATCTCAATGCTATAATCTTTGGAGCAAGGCTGTAGAAAGGTTGGGAGATGAGAGAGACTGCTAAGGAGAGATAAAATTCAGACTTTCTTCGCGAAGAACTAAAGAAAATCTGTCATTTACTGCTACTACATTGTCTCAACAGCTTGTAGATGCAAAGAATTGAAAAAAATTAGTCATTTATTGTTGCTGCCCTATCTCAATAGCCTATAGATGCTGCCACTTGTTGTTGATTGGTCTTCTCTTGCCCTTGGCTGCCTCAGAAGTTTTTCCAATGGGTGCATATCGGACCAGCAACATCTCCTCTCTCTCTCTCTTGCAAGCTGAATCCACTTAAATATCTCTCTCCAGTCTCTAAAGACGTTTTTTAGTCTTGCATGGATATTTTTGACAAGTGGCAGTCTTTTCAAATGGTTTTTCCAACATTATTCATAATTTAATATTTATTTTCAGACTTTAAATACTAAAAATTAATATAATAGTTATTTCCGTGCCTTGGAAAATAATTTGACTGGCCAATAATTAAATTGACTAAGCAAATTCCATTCGCGAGTGTCTCTACGCCATCTTTTCAGATTGGTGGTAGGTACCATTAAATGCCACTTCTCTAGTGTCACCAACTGATACTTATGGCCAGATGAATGACCTAGGCCAACAACTAGTATCAAATATCACAAAGTATGTGTGCGACATAACTTACTGCAACTTTTATCTTTGACATCTCGTGATTTCCTAAGGTTTTAAGCTCGTAAATTTACTCTAACCCTAGTTACACCTCACATGTGCAACATTTATTTAACCATGTGGTTAAAAATTAATATGTTAAGTGAGGTTTCAAAAATATATGTTCTCATGACACCTTCTCTCTCACAATGGATGGAATAGACTTCTATCAACCCCTAAAAACGTTTTTTTACTTGCATGGGCAAGTTTTGCCAAGTGGCAGCTTTCTAATCCCATTTTTTAGCATTTTTAAGCTTATTTAAAAATTAATTTAGTAATTATCATAGTGCTTAAAAAAATTTCACTAGCCAATAGTTAAATTGGCTAGGGCAATTTGTTTTCCAAGTATCCTTGAGCAATTATTAACCCTTAGACGTGCATTAATTAATTAATTAATTCCTAATCGCTAATGTCACCATTGACATTAGTAGCGAATAAATTGGTCTAGGCCCAAATCTGATTTTGAGTACCATCTAGTACCTGTTAAGACATAACTTGTTATAACTTCTGCCTTGGACATCCACTACATCCTTGGGATCCTTGGCCTGTTACCATGAAATAAGTTGCCCTGTGTATTACATGTGCTAAACAACTTGCACATTTGATTAATATCTTAATCAAATGTTACTAGAAAGATTGAAACATCCCAAAATTTCACCTCCCCGAGAATCTTGATCTAGATCAGTCTTATGAGATTTCTGATGGATTTTCATTTGATCTTGATGGGCATGTTCCCTTTGATCCTGGTGGGATAGATTTAACTATTGGTGGGATAGATTTACCTATTGTTGCCGCTACCCTTTGTTCTATTTCCATGGATGCTTGGGTAGGTTTTAAGATTCCTAATACAATTTATATGAAGGGTACCATACATGGGAAGGATGTGTTTATCTTGATAAATAGTGACAGTATGCATAGTTTTGTGAATAAGTCAATGGTAAACTGGTTATATCGTTTTCCCTACTGATTTGCACCAGCCAATAAGAATAGAGGTAGCTAATGGTGAATAAGAGATTAGTACTCAAATGTGTCCATAGGTTCCCATACAATTGGTTGAAAATTTTGAAGTGAAGGTGTATTTGCTTACTTTGAAAATGGGACCCATAGATGTTGTGTGATTGGTTGATGACCTTAGGGAAGATTGCTATAGATTCCTCATAGTTATACATGGAGTTTGCCATTGATGGGCAGTCTATCTATCTACAGAGAATCCCTAGTAAATCTGATTTTCAGGTTATCATGATAAAGCAACTCAAGGAAGAGTATAAATTACACTCTTAGATTTTTATTTTACATCTGAATAAAGAGATTGAGAGTTAGTCCAAGAATTCAGTTTTGCATCTAGCTTTGAAAGCTCTGCGTGAGGAGTTCTAGGATTTGTTTGAAGTATCTACTTCATTATCTCCCAAGAGAGCAATGGATCACCCTACAGATTTGGAGCCACATTCAAAGCTAGTCAATAAGCCACCTTACAGATTGTTTAAATGTGAGCGCAAAGAAGTCGCTAAGCAAATTAAGGAGCTTCTAGAGATGGGTTTCATTGAGTCTAGTTTTTTACCGTATGCTTCTCCGGTCTTCTTAGTAAAGAAAAAAAATGGATCCTTTAGGATGTGTATTGACCATAGGGATTTAAACAAGATCACAGTGAAGAACATGTATCCGATTCCTTGAGTAGATGATTTGCCTGATGATCTCAAGGAGGTTAGCTTTTTTATCAAAATTAACTTGAGATTAAGATATCATTAAATGCGTATGCAAGAGGGTGATGAAGCTAAAACAGCCTTTAGGACTGATCGTGGATTATACCATTTCTTGGGGAATCCATTTGAGGTTAAGCAATGCTCCAGCGACCTTCCAGAGTTTGATGAATAAGATTTTACAACCTTTCCTCTTTTAGTTTATCCTTGGTTTTTTTCAATGTCATAGTAGTTTACAGCAAGACACTAGAGGATTATTTGTTACATATGAGGAAGGTTTTTGATATATTGTGGTATCACAGACTCTTTGACAAAGAAGTGTTCTTTATGCAAACAAAGATGGAGTACTTAGTCTATATTGTTAGTGAAAAAGTGATACAGGATGTCTTAAGAAGGTGCAGTGTGTTAGAGATTGGCTAACACCTATCACTACTATTGGACTTAGAGGATTTCTTGGTGTATTGTCATTCTATCGTAGGCTCATTAAGCATTATGCCACTGTAGCAGCTCCTTTGATTTACAGGTTGAAGAAGGAAGCCTTCTTTTGGGATGCACTTACAGATTCCAGTTTCAATTAGTTAAAGGAACTTTTTACTTCTGCTCCTATTTTGGTATGCCCAGAATTCTCTAGAGCGTTTACTATACAGTATGATGCGAGTGGCCGTGGCATAGGGGTTGTATTGCTAGAGGAGCATGGAGTTATTACCTTTGAGAGTTGCTTGCTTACAATTAAGAAAATGGCTATGAATATCTGACCAAGAGATGTTGGCTATTCTTCATGTGATAAAGAAGTGGCACCATTATTTGTATGGCAGCCGATTTAGTCAGAGTAATCACAGGGTTCTAAAGTATTTCCTTACTCAGTTTTCTCAGGGATCATTATAGTAGGCTGACTAGCACCTACTTTTTGAAGTTGAAGTCACAAGTCTTCTTGATCTTTGAGACGGGCGTATCTTTGAGAAAACCAATTTGGGAGGAAGTTGAAAGTAGTCAGAGCCGGAATTCACCTCCAAAGAAATGACTCGCTTTTGTGTGGAGTGAGGGCTTCATTATGAATTTGATAATACCAAAACCTCATATGAGAATGGAGTCTTGGAGTGAAAGAACATGACCCTAGTGAAGATGGCAAGGACTATGCAGTAGCATTGGAAGGTGACCCAAGTTTTGTGGAGTAGAGGTTGTAAGGCTAATGTATCTTATTTCAGGGCCTTTGGGTATGGCACGTATGTCTACAACTTGGGCAAGGAGTGTGATAAGATGGATTCTAAGGCCACTTGATGGGTATTCATGGGCTATAATTTCCAATCGATGATCCAATGTCCCAAGATGCTGATACTAGTACTAAGTAGAGATGTGCACCTATTGCTTCTTACTTGGTGCAGGTGCTCTCTCTTAGAGTAGCAAGAAGCAAATGACAATGGCCCTACCTTCTATGGAAGCTGAATATAGATCAGCATCCACTTACCACATGCGAGGTTGTGTGGCTTTGGAGATTGCTGGAAGAGTTTGGCTGTCCTCAAAGCCATGCCACTTTGGTGAGTGTTGCATAGCCATCGCAATGAACCTGGTGTTTCACATAGAGACAAAGCACATTAAGATCTAGTACCATTTCATTCAAGAGAAGATCTTGGATGCCAATGTCGCTGTGCAATACTGTAAGGTAGATGACAATCTGGCCGATACCTAAGCCTCATGCAGCATCTAGGATCGAAGAGGGAGTTTTAGAGGTCAGCTCATGGACGGGCAGTGGGCAGATGGACAGCCATGGGCAGTCAGCAGGTCAGCCAGGCAGGCAGACAGCCATGTAGCAGCCAGTCAGCCAGATCTGCTAGCCAACGTGATCAATTTCCTTCTGTTGCTACCTATTTATGCTCTGCCTAGCACTCGCGGTCACCATCATTGTATCTGATCTGTAGATTTAGAGAGAGGCCCTGGTCGAGTGACATTGTCACATTAGCCCTCTTGTACATATCCTTCCAGATTCTTAGTCTTTGGCATTCTCAATTTCTGAACTCTCTCTTTCTCTCTCTCTCTGTGCATTTATCTTTCCACTCGGCCCATGTATGCACTTCTGCAATGCTGCGGTCTAACTCTACACACACACACACACACACACACACACACACACACACACACATATATATATATATATATATATATATATATATATATATATATATATATATATATATATATATATATATATATATATATATAGAGAGAGAGAGAGAGAGAGAGAGAGAGAGAGAGAGAGAGAGAATGGGTTTCTTGCAGGTTTTTGAGAGTTAGACGGGAGTCACTGCTCAAAGTGCGTCCAGAGTTAGACGGGAGTTACTTCTAGTTATGTTTCCTGGGAGCAGGCCACCAACAATTAAGGTATGCAAAGACTTTGATGAATGTCACAGCTTTTTACATGTCATTCCTTTATGCTTGGTCAGCCATCATCTCTGACAGTTTGATCTGCAGGCAGTTGATAAAAGAGATTGAGTGTTTCTACTGTTGCCAGTAAGTGAAACACCATTGGAGTAGAACTTTTCTTTTATCAGATTCAGCATTGTGGGGTTTCAGGTGGGGTGAGCAAATCTTGGTTACCAAATTACCTTATCTATCTTACTGTGGCCCTAGCAGACTCGGGTTTAAACTGAGAAGCTAAAAGCAAAAGTTGTACATTAGATAGATATGGCAGTATCATGTTTTCTAGTATCACACATGTTTATTAAACATTGCCAAGCACATGATATGTAGCATGATTATAGGCCAACGGTTCACCTCCTAACCTGGCTGCAGTCTGTCCATCACTCTTGGAATGAATTTCATAACAGCCAGCTGGCATTTACTTTGTGGCTTATCACATGGCCAGATCATGCTTTGTAAAATGTAATAATCAGTGGTTCATCACCTACGGCCATGTATATATGCTTTCTACCTTTGCTTTACTGTTCTTAATTGTGAGTGCACAGTTTTGAGGTTCCTCTGAAGGTGCCATCTGCTACAAGCACTTGCTGAGCCAATCGGTTCTTCCATAATTAGTTTCAAAACTGTAAACAAGTTGTTGAGTGGAGCAAAGTGGACTCTAAAGTAGTAGATGAAATCCAGAGTGTAAGGTTGTAGCCGGTAAGGTTGTAGTAGCTAGTTCATTGAGGAAGCACGTTCAAATGGGAACACAATTTGGAACTGGACCTTGAAGTGTGGACTATGATTATTAGGTTAAAGGGGTTACATACAGGGTGGTAGATGCCATGATCATCATTTGCATTGTGTGCTGGCATAAGGATGTAGATCACAGGGTTGCTAAGAGGAGGGAGAATGAGTGGGTGAATCTTAAGAGCTATAAGGAAAGTCACATTTTATTCATAGTTATGACAATTGTTGCTAGAATCGAGAGGGTGACCCTAATTGAAATTGATACTAAACTTTGATTTCACCCCAATGGCTGCATATTACATTGATTCAAACCCCTTGTGGTAGTCTGAAATTAGATGAATAGATTGGTGTTGAATTCATTCATAGATAAAGCAACACTTTTTGCTTTATGTACATATTGTGCAAAGAAACATGAAGTCAAGGAACCTAATGTGGGTCCTTTGGGATGCATGAAATAAAGACTTATGTACTGTGGAGTGTATAATACTTTTATGAAATGGATCCATCATAATAAGGATAACTTGTAATGAATCTTGGTGAGCAATCCAAAGGTGCTATCGCCCAACAACTATGTTTTACCCATTTAAATGACAACGTATGCAATATACTGTTCAATCACTCATTGCACGTAGTGCATGTTCGGTGGTGAAGTGTCCTCCACTATTGTAGCCTTAAGTGCTCGAGTCTTAGTGGGTTCTTCTTTGAGTTCTTCTCACCCTCTATTTTGGAGGTAGCCACCATCAACATTGTCTTCATGGAGGTGCTATTAAGGAGTAGCACCACGTCTTATTCTTCTCTCTTTGTGCAATATATTCATCTTCTTCTCCTGTGTAGGCTATCTTTCCTTCTCTTTTTGTACATGGGGTACATTTAGGGTACCCCTTAGGAAAATCCCTCTTTGACTCCCTTTGGTTGCAAGAAAGATTTCTATGTCCCTCTAGTTGTAAGTACTATAGGTCTCCAAGTCTCTATGTGTGTGTGTCTCTTTCTCACAATTAGCTACAATTTCATTATGACTACATGTGTAATAGAATGGAAAAACTCCTCTCTTCATTTGCTACAATTTAGTCACTCTGTATGAAGATTTCTTATAGACCACACACACACACACACACACACACACACACACTCTCTCTCTCTCTCTCTCTCTCTCTCTCTCTCTCTCTTTGGAGTGTTGCTGTGAATCATCACTAATAAGTTCATATACATCTATGATTGAGTAAAATTTTGCGTAATGATCAATAATACGTGGGTGAATATTCAAGTAGAACCAAAGTATAATGCATAAGTGACTTGAAAATTGCCATTGAAAATTCAAGATTTGATAAAACAATACAACTTTGAACTAAAAAGAAATCTTAGATACAAAAAGGCCACCATTTGATTAGGAAGTTCCTCTAAATTTAAGGTAAAGGTGCTTGCATTTATTGTTTGAAATGTTTTTCGTGAACCATTTTTGTGGGATGCAAAATTACATGGTGTAAATGAATGAAATCAAAGTAAAAAAAGAGAATATGCAATAAAATATATGAGAATTGAGATTGCTTTATTTGCAAATGTGGTAGGTTGATATGATCAAGATGCCGTTTTTAAAGACATTGCTAGTTGGCTAGGATATGCTAACAACACAAGAATGGAGTACCTTTATAACTCAATATCCTTGAAACTCAATGTGATGTGTGTCAAGTTGTTACACAATTGATGGCTCTATCTAATATATAGACTGGATGCACATGGTTGGTCATGTTTTGACCATCCAATTGCATAGACCTCATCTCACATGAAATGGGATTTACACCCCTTATAATGGGGTCGTAGAACTTTTGACAACCTTGGATAATTGGTGGGACCTTAAGAGGGTGAGGCATTGTGCTAATGTAGCATGAGGATAGATCAATAGACTTTGGTGTGAAATTACTTTGGAGTTGTATGAATAATCAACTTGGGTTCTTATTTACATGGTTGCCTAGGCAGTGACTGTGAAAGTGGTTTAGTTTTAGTAGCTCTTGATGTGGTGATGGTGATGTTGTGTATTCCTAATAGCAAGAATATAGATTGTTTTAAAAACTAGGCTATCAATAACATCTAAGTGGAAGGGTTTATCTAGTTTTACAATGTTAATCCTCGTACAAGATAGAGAAAAAGGAAGAAAAAAAAATCAAGAAATTTAAAATGCGGAACAAAGCGAAAAATGTGGCTTGACAGAAGGATAAGAGGAGAAAAGACCAAAAGCGCAAGGGTAACCTTAAAAGTCAAGGCGAATGTATATTTTAAAATGTGAAAGCGTCTCCATATTTTTATAAAAGAGCGTTAGGCTTCCTTCTATACAAGTTGTAAAGAGTAGACGAGGATGGGTGAAGGCATAATGTAAATAGAAGGGAATAGGAAAAGAGGACCTTGGTAAGATGGTCGGTAATGCAAAAAAAAGGATGGATGTCCAAAGGGATAAGGGCATGTGCAAAAGCCAAAAAAGTGAATAGAGAAGCTCATTTTTGGTGTGTGGCAAAAGTGGTTCTTTTCTTTTTCTTTTCTCTTCTCTTTTTCTTGCTTGCTTGTCCTTGTGCTTGAGAGAGGGAGTGTGAGGGAGTGGGTGTGTGAGGGTGAGAGACTGTGGTGGAGAAGTTCTTGATATTTTTTCATCTCATCTCGCACGCATAGCTATGGAGCATGGAGCTTGAAAGAGGAGGATTAAGGTTGCTTGAGCTCGCATCTCGGATCATGGAGCTACCAGTGTATATGAGAGAAGGGTATTTGATTGGGCATTGAGGTAAGCTCACTACACTCATTGGCTTGAGAGCGCGTACGACTATTTGAGAGGTAGCTATTGACATTTAGTTGAAACACTTGAACAATAAGTGGTATATGGGTCTTGGTGGTCGAGTGAAAGCTCCCACATTTTAGTTCTGTTGTTGCCATGACCAATGGATTTGAGCCTTGAGTGCCTGCGTGCTTCGAATTGAGCATTGGAGGATTTTTCCCAAACTAGTGCTTGAGGTAAATAGGTAGGAAGAAAGGATGTTTGATCTTCATTGCAAGTAAGTGTTTTGGATTTTTAACGTTTGGATAAGATGGTTGGATTAGCATGAGCATTTGTTTGTGATTTAAAAGCATTTAGGTAGGAAAAATTGAGGAAGAGACAAAACCATAGTAGGGTTTTGTTGTACAAGCCTAAATAGAAGGAAAACATGGTTGAAATCCAACAAAGAGTGGAAAAGGCATCTAAAGAGTATTGGAGGGGGTCTAAAACCCTAATAAATGGTGAAGAGAGCTTATTTTCAATTTTAGGGAGAGAGAGAGAGAGAGAGAGAGAGAGAGAGAGAGAGAGAGAGAGTTGGAGCTCCAAGGCAAAGACAAGATCGAGCACACCGATTTGGAGGTTTTCAACTACTCCAGGTATACATAAACCTTCCTTAGCACTTGATCATTGATTCTGGAAGTGCCCAGGGCTTAGCATCAATTATAGGGATTGAACGAATTGAAATTTCACCTCGTTTGTTTGCATCACCGAAATTGCACGCACGTCGCGGAGTTTGATTTTCAGAATCGGACTCAGACTCGGATAGTCAAATTTGGCCACTCGGACACCTATAGTTCAACGTTTGATGATCGGACATCGTCAACCAGTCCGAGTTGGACAACCAAACTCAGACTTGGATAGTCAAACTCGAATAGACTTGGACCGTTCGATTTGGACAATCGACTCAGACACTAGATCCGATTTTCTTACTTGGTCAGCGGACAATTCGATTCACGGAATTGGATATTTGATAATTGGACACACTAACCAGAGCTTGGAAACTAATTAGTCTAGCACATCCCAAACTAGATAGAGCTCAAGTTGAAGCAAGGTAAGACCCCCTTAGGCATATAGACACATCGAATGGCTCATAGAGCCTCTAGACTTCAAGATCGGGATTTTGCGGCCTAAGAAGCGAAGCCTCTCAGACCACCCATTCGAAACGTCTTGAAGGACCCAAACAAACCTGTTAGGGTAACCACCACCTATTGAGGGAGCAGACTAGAAAAGTGTGTTGCATCACATTCTTTTCGTCATAGTTATACAGTCCATGATTATCTTGAAGTGCACTAAGAAAGCAAAAAGCATGATTTCACAGTGTGCACAAAGAAAAGCACCCCACGAACACTTGGGCGCACTTAAATTTGAGGAGACTGATTGAACTAACAAGAAACTCACATGCAAGATAAGCAAGCTGAATGGATCCACTAATAGGAGAAGACCTTCAAATCTCAAATGCCTGTCTCAAATGCAGGGTAAAGGCTACCGAGTATCAAAAGGAGAGCAAGGAGACCGACAAAATTAGGGACTCAATCTTACGTGAATTGATCTGTTTGATTGACAATCTAGTAGACCAAGGGACTGTAGGACCAAGCTCCAATCATAAAAATGACTAGCTTGAATTGGGAGAGTTTCTAGTCAATATCCAGCAAATGATCAATCGATATGACTTACAAACAAAGATGGAGCATCATGGTAGGTCGGCTGAGAATATCATAGCTGGCCTTGAGGAAGAGCGGAGATTGGCCAAGAAGTCACTGTAGGGCATAGTTGCTTACAACCAGGAACATCGAGCTCAAAGGCTAAGGCAAGAAATAGAAATGCGAGAGGTCTAATAAGTTTTAGTGTTTTCCAATCGGAATAGGACAAGACCTAATGCGGAGATGGAAAGAGTGCTAGAAGCTGATTTCACTTTGAGTGAGCTTGTCACTAAGCGACTCATAGACAACACGACTGTAGAGCAGAGCGGAGCAGCTAGTGGGACTAGGAATTACTCCAAATTCAAGGAGCCAAGCGAAGATACCCATAGTTGCCAAGCAACTCGACAAGTACCAGCCCCACAACAACCCATATAGCTTTGAAGAGTAGTTTGAGCAGGTATGTGAGGTGAACGGCCTAACAGACCCTGCTCAACATGGGCAAGCTTTTGGTCTTTGTCTCGGAGATAAAGGATGGACGTGGTCCTCTAGTCTAGATGATGTTAAACGCAACAACTTCAATACTCTCAAGAGTCTCTTCATCAAGAGATTCTTTGAGGCAGGGTACTTGAAGGGAGCTACAAGCTCAACCCCCGAGACCTACGGACCGCTTATTGGTAAAGTGTTTCAAGTCGAGCGGCCATGGCTACCTCTCACATAGCCGAAGCACCCTCCCTACCTATGGGGTGTAGTGAGCTTACCTTGATGCCCGATCGAGTACCCTCCTCTCCCACGCATGGTGGTAGCTCAACAATCCTTGAGGCAAGATCAAGCAACCTCAATCCCTCTCCAACAAGCTCCATCCTCCATAGCCACGCGAGACAAGAGAAGAGTAGAAAAGAGAAGAAGATGAAGAGAGGAGATGGGGAGCTTCTTCTCCTTCGTCCCTCACTCTCACACACTCATTCCCTCACTCCCTCACACTTACTCACTCCCTCTCTCAAGCACAAGTAAGAATACAAGAAGAAGAGAAAAAGAAGAAGAAGCTTTTTGCCACACACAAGAATGAGCTTCTCATTCACTTTTCAAGTTTATATAAATGCCCTACTTCCTATGGGCGGTCATTCTCAATTTTTACATGGCCGGCCATGGCGTAGGTTATTTTTCTCAAAATTTTCACTTCCTAGCTAGTCATATCACCCTTCTAAGTTTACAATTTGTGTAGGAGGGAGCTTGGTGCTCTTTTACAAGGATTTGAGAGTGCCTTTGCATTTAAAGGTGCGCTTTCTTGCTTTTAACTCCTCCAGACTTCGGCGGCTGCGCCTTGGACTTTTGGCAGTTATTCCCATGCTTTTGGATTTTTTTCGGGCTTATTATTCTTCTGGGCGCCTTCTCCATGCCTGCCCTACGCCTGTTCCTACTTCTTAGATTTTTTTATTTTCCCGCTTTTTTCCTGTTGCTGGTGTTGTAGTAAACATTAAACCCCCCCTAGCTGAGTGCTAGTCCCATGGCACCGATGGGTGTTAGATTGGAAGGTGGTAGTGTTGGTGGCCGGGTGGCCTTTTGAGTTTGTATACATGCCCTTGTCGAGGATGGTGTTGGAGGGATTCATCCTTGAAATTGAAAATGGTATTGAATTGGGTCCCTCTGGAAAGGTGTCTTGACAAAGATTTGCCCTTGAAATTGAAAATGGTGTTGGGGCGGATCCATTGGTTGATATGCTTTCTCCTTGATACAGCCTGATCTTAACCTGCAAGGCAAAGTTGTGCACTTCTTAAGGGGTGTGTCTGCCTCTCCGTGGTGCGTGCAGTGCACGTGGCGGTGGAATTGGGAGTTGGGCCGAACCTTGGGCAACGAATCTTGGGCAAGCCCACGGTGTTGTCCTACACTTGAGGACCCAGTTCGTGCATTGTCATGGGTGCGATGCATAGCTTAGGGTGACAGGTTTGGTAGTCCTATCCTTGATGTGCCCTAAGCGTGAGGTGGGGAAGGGGCTAGGTAGGTACACAGAATGTGGCACTCAAGAAGTTTCATGGGGAGCTCAAACCTTTGCTTTTCTCTTTCTTGCATCTTTTTGTCCTCTAGTGCCCTCTTTCTTTTCATTCCTGGTACTGGCCTCTTTTCTTTTTCTTTTTTCTCTTTCTCTCTCTCTCTCTCTCTCTCTCTCTCTCTTTGGATGACTTATTGATCATGGTTGTGACTGGAATACAAAAAGAGTTCTTATGCTGTATTCCTATCATCCTCGGATGGTCCACGAGATGGCCTCAAGCACTTAGTCAAAAATGTGTGGCTTTGTAGATATTCTTTGATGATAGCTCTTACCTTTAGAGGTGATGATTACAAAAGGGTATGGTTACACCTCGTGAAGCGGGTATCGCTCATGTCCTCTAGGATTTCCATGCAGGAGGAGAGTAAGGTCGCCCTTATCATGAGCCTAGCCATGGCACGACTATCGATGCCTAAGTTGATATAAAAAAAGAGTAGGGGAAGGTGGGCTTCCTCAGCTGCAGGCTTTTGCTTAAGCAAGAACTTAATGAGCCTAAGGTAATTACAGGTTACTATAAATGCCAGGTCTAGACATGAGGAGAAATCCTCGAGGAAGCGGTTGATGGATGGAAGGATATCCTCCAATCTAAAAACCAAGCATCCCTCGAGAGTCCGTGCATTGACATTGTAGATTGTTGGAAAGTTAAGGGGCCCATGAAGGTTCCTGTCATGGTCGACTCCATGTCTACGGGGGTAAGGCATGTAGATGGGTTCGTTCCACTCTTCAGGCAATGAGCTGCAGAAAGCAGTCCATGCATCAAAGTTGGTATCCCAAATCCTCCTCCTCCACTTCGGCTGCACCTCGTAGCCTTGGACGGTCTTGGGAACCCGGTTCACCTTGTCCTGCCAATAATCTGCTGGTTCCTGCCTCCATCTGGTAACTACAATGTTTCTCTCCTCTATCCATCTGTTGGCGAGGACATTAGCCATTCTGTTGATTCTTGCCACCGTCTCCAGGGGTAGAATATGATCCAAAGCTCGTGGATAAGAAAATGACAGCTCAAATGGTCGTGTCTTGAACTCCTGCTATCGCCATATAGTCAACTCCTGATACTAGTTGACGGGATGGGGATCCTCGCGTATCGGGATGGGCTCTTCAGGGAGTGGTTGTGGTCGTACTCTCGCTCTCCTCTAGGCTTGCTTCACAAGCTCTTGCCTTCTTCTTCAGGCTACTACCATGTGTTCAGGAATTTGTGCCCCTTCTGGCTCTTCCAGTGGTAAGTCAGGTAGGGGTGGACTGGGCTCTTTGTGATGTTCTTCCTTAAATTCTTGCTTAAAGTCCGGCCCCTCTTCTGTGGCTTGCTCAACTGCCACCTGGTCTTCAGGTGGTGGTTGTTGCACTTGTCCTTCAAACCCTAGTTCCCTGAGCTCGTCAACAGAAAGGCCGGCTTGCCGCAGGTAACTGTATTGTTGTGTCGTAGTAATACCTGTGCCGGTTGGAAGGGTGTGTTCTTGAAGGCCGTATCTCAAGGCACAAGATGTCAATTCTTACTTCCTCCTCATCCTTTCCATTGAGTCCTTACCTTCAACTTGGGTGATATTCAGCACCGTGCTCAAGAAGGCTTGGCTCCGAGTGTCTGAGCACACTTTGGCAATCTCTGCTCTTGATTCTGCTAACACTCTTTCGCATTCACTCGCCGCAAGGCATTCTGTTAGTCCACGCGCTCTTTTCCTTCCCTCCTCCATTTCTTGAGACATCATCACTACCACCTGCTGCTGCTGCTCATTCACTAAGTCTAGCATCTGCGTCTTCTCCTTATTGCGGCAGTTCAGCTGCTCTTCTGCTGTTTTCCTTCCTTGTTCTGCAATGGTAAACTGCAGTTGTGCCTTTGTGAATCTCTTTGATAGTTCTTCTTGGATCTGTTCACGGCTTTCTAACTCTGCGAAATGCAGTCTTCTTTTTGTTATTGCCATAGCCATGAGAGCTTTCACATCTCTTTTTGTGTTTTCTAAGTCATTTTTCAGCTCCTGTGTGCTTCTTCATGTGGCATCCTGCCTTTCTTGCTCTAGGACTTGGATCTCTCTTTCTAGACTTCCTTGCTCCTTTATTTCATACCATAGCCGGAACGCCAGGGCGTCCTCTTACTCTTGACGTTGCTCTTCCAACTCTCGGCTTTCTTCCTGCCGGTGCTTCTCCAAGCGAGTAGTCCTTTCCATTAGCTCATCATACTGCCGAATTAACATTTTCCAACTCTTTAGATGAGCTAGTACATTCTGGTTTTCCTCCTCCAATCTTCATCTCAAATGATCTTCATTCTCTTGAGCTTCCTTCGTCTTGGCATCCAACTGCTTTTTTAGGGCCTTAACATCTTTTTGATGATCTGTGGCTTGCTTGGACACGTTGAGCCTCAAAGCTGCCGAGGTTTTCTTTTCAACGTCCAGCTCTACCAAGGCCACTTTCTTTTCCTCTGGCCTTGCTCAACTGAGTGAGGAGTTCAGCCACATATGTGTCGTAGTGTGCTGCTAGTGACATTGTGAGAGGGGCCGTAGTGGTTGATGCTTCCAGCTTCTACCACTTAGGGTCTTGCCGTGATTCTGCATTTGTACAACTAGCCTCTTTGTTCTTGCTTCAGGGGCAATCTCTGCCACTTTGTTACCTAGGAGTTGTAACATTGCCATTAATTGAGCCATGTCCACAGCTGGCATCGACTCCTGTGTCGTGGTGGGTGTGATTTTAGTTGAGAGTGGCACAAGGGAAGAGGGGAGGGGGTGCAGTGGGGCCTTGCCCTTTCCTGCAATCACCGGGGCTATTTCTACACTGTCACCAACTCCAGCCTCATGATGCGGGCTCATCTCTTCCCCTCCATGGGTCTCTTCCATGAACCTGTGAGTTGCCTCTGCCAAATCCGCAGCTTCTTTCCTCCTCATTTCTTCAACTTCATCTTCAGCTCTTTTCTTCCTCTCCTCCTCGGCTCTTATTGACTCTTCTCTGATCCTTGCAAATTCTTCCTCTTCTTTTCTTCTTCGTTCCTCCTCCATTCTCTTGGACTCTTCTTGTGCTCTTTTCAACTCAGCTTTCTCTTCCTTGCTTAAATTTTCCTTCTTCTATTTTTGGATCTTGGCAATCTTCGCCTTTCCTTGTGCCCTAGCTTTGGCTTGAGTGGATGGTGTTTCAGGCTCTTCTCTGTCACTAATGGTGCATTCACTAGATCTGTCTTCCTCATGGTGCAGTGGCTGGGAGGGTGCTATTATCTCTTCAATTCCCCCTACTTCCTTGGTGGCCTCGTGAATAATGGCCGTTAGTACACCACCGTATCTGATGGTAGAAGCCTTGGTAGAGGACTTCTTGCTGACTGATCTCACTGTAGAGGCTGGGGACTCTCCTCCTGCTGCTGTTGCACCCATAGCAAGGGCCTTTGCTATGTTTTGATGGTCTTTATGATGAACCTGTTCCAATCCACTTCCTTAGAGGACCCTGCCGCTATGCTTTTCAACATCGGGACATTGATCTTGTTCATCAAAGCATTGTATCTCTATCTTGAGAAAAGGGCGTGGACCATCTTTACTTGCATCTTTACTTCCGGGTTTGGGATGTCTGCCAAACTTACTCCATCCACTGTGTGCACCTCACTCCTGTTCATCCCCAGCATGGCATATATGTCTCTTCTATGATGCTTCATAGCCTTGGGGGCCAAGCCAAGGGCCTTCTCCACCACTTCAACATTAAGTGGTACCTCCACATGGTGGGCAACATCCCCTCTTCTTACTGTCACTATGCCATAGTTCCTACGAGCGTCAAAACTCCTCAGGAACTCTGTGCAAGCACTGTAATCCACCGCTTGTCCCACTTTCTCCACATACTTTCCGGAGAGTACACTTGTCCACTAGCTGCTTTACTGCTGGCTCCTCTAGGATGGCTTTGTCCAGGTTTAGAGTGTGCTTGAAGGTGAATTGATTAAATCCTCCTGTCTCCACACCTATCATGTACTTGGCTTGTTCTTCTTTTGTGAACGGAAGCTTACCACCTTTTTCTTGTCCTGCCATTGTGGGTACCTGCCATGCAACAATACCCATAATTAGTATTGATGGGGTATGAAAGACTAAATTATGACATTATGAAAGAATTGAACAATTAGAAAAGCTACACGAGAACGTGAAATTTGAGAAATAACAAACCGAAAGAAAAGACATGAATTTTCCAAGTGCACTTTACTCTTAAGTCTTTATGCGCAGTTCAACTCTTCATTATGTTTTTTCTTTGTGTTATGTTTTCCTGATCACCTTACCCCCTCCCCCGGGGAAAGATGAAAATCCTTCCTAGGATTGAATAGGATGAGGCAAGGGCGTTAAAGCACAGCATGGTGTGTTTAGTTTGACAACAACCATTGGTAGAAATTTGGGTTGTATTCCAATTGGGCATGACGATCAAGTTCATGCGGTCTAATGGATGCTTGCTTGATATACGTTAGGACATCGTGTAGCACATCACCAGATTTGAGGCAACTAGCAACGTGTAGCTCTTCTTCTGTAAGGACTTGGTCGATGTAAGGATGGGCCAATAAATAGTCATCAAGCAGTTTGTTACGCAGGATGGCCATAACCCTAAAAGAAGTAGGAGCTACGTACATGGGATCATATTGTGCAGCCTTGATTGCGTGTCTCTGCTCGGCATTTGTCATAATTTGGCAACCTTTTCACTCCCATTGGAGGCGTAAGGTGTACCATTGCTGTAAGAATGAAGAGGTAGAGTTTGCAAGACTCACAAGCTCTTCAAGCTCTTGGATTAGTGCAAAGCTGGCAATATTTCGGTATGAGGTCAGCATCCTACTGGTGATTGCTTGCTCCTTTGAGACTTCACCGCTAGTGATAACTGAAGCAAGTGGCTCATCAAGAAGGCCAAGGTCTGCTCATAACTTCTGGTGAAGGTCATGAACGTGATGTCCAGCATTTTAATGCAAGTAACCAAGTCATCACCTGAATTGATAGCAAGGTCCTTGGCCATAGCCAGAAATGAGCGTCGCTCATATGAAGGTCTAAGACTTGCTGGTGGCTATGGTGGAACAGAACTAGATGGATGCATTAGCGATGATGCTTTGCTAGATTGCTCCTTGGGATGAGCATCCGTTTGGAAGGTTAGTTGTGTGTCATGCGGTGTGGAAGACGTGCAACCTTCATCGTGAGTTGCTTTGAGCATGCAAGAGTCGGTCACATAAGATGATTGCGGGATATCTAGCTGCTGCATAAGTTGATAGGTTTGTGAGATCTCGAGAGACATAGTGGGCTCAGGCTGCACGGGGCTGATTGGTCGAGTCTCTAGAGACTTTGCTCTAGCATCAGTAGTGGCTGATTTAGAGCCAGCGGGTTGAGGCTTTGGTTGATAGATGGGCTTAGGTTTTGGGGCTTCGGCCTTTGTGGTTGTCATAGATTTGACAGCTTGGGTCTTAGGTATGGCTAGTTGTTTAGTGAACACACTGCTTGAAGCAGGTGTGGTCGCAAGCTGTGTAAGGGGTTTGTTCTTAAGGACTGATATCTTGGGCACCCAGATCTAGCTGTTGCCCTCATATTGTCCTTGAGCACGTAATAGGGTTATGGGGACCCATCGCGGCTTAAGGGTGCGTTTACAGCTTTGGCATCTAGGCTGCTTTCTAGGCTTTGCATGAGAGTTCCTAGGTCTGTGGGGTTGCATTTGCTTATTGTGGGAAGGCTTGCCTTGATGTTTAAGTACCCATTGAAATGTAGGTTGCTTAACCTTAGGAATGGGTTTGGTGGGGTGGTGTTTTGTGGGCTGAGTGGAGTGTGACACATCATGACCCCCCTCCTTAGCCTTAGGTATGGTCTTCTCTATTGGTGGAGTGGCACATAGAAGATGATTGGCAAGCTTTCAGACTCAATAGAGACAATAACTTTGCACTTCCCAAGGAGTGCATAGGATTCGCCCCCAAATGGGCTAAGTTTAGTGTTGGTTGGCTGCAATTGGGGTTGACCAATGAAGGTCCAATGAGGATGGGTTAGGATATTGACGTCAGCTCCCTCATCGATCAAAGCATCAAAAGAATGTGTCTTTTGGGCTATGGCCGTGATTCATAAATAAGCTGGAGTAACAACTTCCTCATCATCCTCTATCTCAGTGATGGTTGCGACGCAGACATTGACAGGGGCCTCTATCATAGGGGGCTCATGTAAAGGATGTGTGGGAGGGTAGTACTTCTTCACGTGACTGCCATTGAAAAAGCCTATGCCCTTGCCTTCCAGTGTTTCAAGTTTGACATTGCGTCCTACTAATGGCACGCGCTCTAAAAGGTCCTAACCCTCAGAACTTCATTTTCTGCTTATGGCCCTTCACAGAGTACAACAACACAAGGTCGCCCTGGTCAAAATCACGTTGTTTGACATTCAAACCACATCTTTCTTCGCGCCGTTTCACAAATTAGAGCGTGGGTCGCGATGAGTCTAGTTTCAGTGAGGCGTTCCAACTCGATAAGACGGTTAGTCCAGGCCTCTTTCCCTTCCCAATGTTCCTACACCGCTATCCTCAAGCTAGGGATAAAAAATTCTAAATGCAAGATAGCATCGGTTCCGTATGTCAGCCTAAAGGGCATTTATCCTACAATCGTTTTATAGGCTGTTCAATAGGCCCATAAAGCTGCCATGAGCTTGTTATCCTAGTCACTCCGAGAGGTGGAAACCACCTTTGTGAGCACATTGACTAGGATCTTAGTCGTTGATTCTAGCTGGCCATTGGCTTGGGGATAGTACGATGAAGAATTCCTATGGATGATCAAGAAGGTTGAGAGCAGGTGGGCAATCACCTCATTGATGACGTGGGTTCTTGGTTGCTCACTATCTCAATAGGGCAACCAAATCTTGAGATGACCTTCTCCCATAAGAACTTTGCTGTGGTCCTTGTGTCATTCTTCCTTGTGGATCTTGCTTTAGCCCATTTCATCAAATAGTCAGTTACTACGATGATATATCGAGCTTGTGAATATTGGGCCACAGGACTAATGGGTTTGATGAAGTTAATGCCCCATTTCTTGAAAGGTTGTCGTACTATTACAGGGGTCAATTCCATTTTGTCCTTCCGCATGGGGACCTTGGTCCTTTGGCACTCATCACAATGCTTGACAAATCTAGCTGCATCACGAAATATCACGGGCCACCATAGTTGATATTGCAACACCTTGCGGGCTGTCGTATTTCCACTGAAATGCCCCCTAGCGATTCCAGCGTGTTCCTCTCTCAACATGTCGTGCATCTCATGTTCGCACACACACCTACGTAGCAACCCGTCTTGCCCTAACCTATAGAGTTGGCTGGCAATCAACTAATAGGGTTGGATCTTCACAATAAGCCTCCTAAGCTTGGCCTTCTCGATAGGTCTCTCGGGGCTAGACCGTGTTCGAGCATGTGAACGACATCGTCAACCTAGTATGGCGTTAAATTAGCCTTGAATAATTCCTTGTCACTCAATAGGCCAAAGGGATGCACATCTGGAAGGCCGTCCATTATGCCTTATCCACCAGCAGCTTCACCTGTGGGTATGTGAGACATGTGATCTGCCATGTAATGCTGTTTCCCTTTGTGTACAACCATAGAGAAGTCAAACTCTAGAAGAAGCAATAACCATCGTGCAATGCATCCTATAGCGCAAGGCTTGTTCACTAGATAGAGCAATGCTTGATGGTCAACAAGAAAGGTGAAGGGTATGGCCAAAAGATAATGTCTAAATTTCTTAATGGCAAACACCCCTTTTTCAATTCTTCATAAGCACGTTGGCATTCTTAGTGCATAATTCAGTACAAAGCGCCGATAGTACCCTGTGTGACCTAAGAAGCACCGAACACCCTTATAATTGTTGGGTGGTGGCAAGTCGATAATAACCCTGATCTTTAAGAAATCAGTGGCGATGCCGTTCTTCGACACCACATGCCCTAGGATGCATCCGTGTTTCACCCAAAATTGGCACTTCAAGGGGTTCAACGAGAGATTATAAAGTCGACACTGCTCAAAGACTACACATAGTTTCTCTAAGTGTTCCACCCAGCTAGAGTGTAGGCATAGATCGTCCACAAACACCTCTAGCTCACTTCTGAGCATGTCTTTGAAGATCGTGCACATCAGGCATTGGAAGGCTGCGGGCACGTTCATTAGCCCAAAGGGCATAACAATGTAAGCGAATATCCCCCACTCTGTAGCAAAGGCAGTCTTGTGCCTGTCGTCAACGTGTACTCGCACTTGATTGTAGAGGAGCCGTCCAAAAAATTGTAGGCTTCTTTACCTGCCACTCTCTCAAGCATGTGCTCGGTGTATGGCAATGGGTAGTTATCTCTCTTTGTAGTGGCATTGAATTTCTTGTAGTTGATGCACACTCGGATCTTTCCATTTTTCTTCATAACGATCACTATTGGTGATACCCAATCCGTGTGCTCTATTTTGTAGATGAATCCTGCTCTCATGAGTTTATCAATCTCCTCTTTTACTGCATGGGCATGATTTGGATTCATGGGATAAGGGTGTTGTTTTACAGGGACAATGTCAAGGACCATAGGGATGTTGTGGATCACAACCCTGGGGTCAACTCCCTTAAGATCATCCAGAGACCAGCCAAACACGTCCACGTACTCTCATAGGAGAGAAACAAGGCTAGCCTTCTCATCCTTGGTTAGGTTGTTTGCTATGAATACATGCCAAGGCTTCTCATCTTTCCCTGCCAGGTTGACTTCCTTGACCTTGGCGGGTCCTTCAATAGGTTCACTGGTCTAGCCTTACCTCTTTGCTCCTAGTAGGACCACCACTCTGTCACCCTTCTTGAACTTAGTGAAGCATTTGGGTAGGCATTAGGGGAGATTTGAGGTCTTGAAAATGCCTTTTAGGATGTGGAGAGAGAGTGCTCTAGACCAATAAGAGCAAAGCCTCCGTAACAGAACTTCTATTTGAAAAAATATAAAAAATCATTTTACAAAAATATATAAATATAATAATATTACGAATTTGTATTTTTATTATGTATTTTTAGTCTCTTATATTCGTGATTATGACATCTTTTGCATTAATGGCATAGAGTCTCGGCTACTTTTATTTAATGATGTTTCTAGATTAATGATAATGATTGATGTAATCGAAATTCAAATTGGTGAAAAGCATGGTTCTCAGTTTTTTCCCTCCTTTCTTTTATTCCTCTATTGTTTTTCCCTCCGTTATGGTAGCCTAGTCCTCTCTCTCTCTCTCTCTCTCTCTTTGCATGTATCTCTCTCTTCTACCATGGATACAGAAATTCGACCTTCAACAAGGCGTCCAAGCTCCCAAATCACACCCATATCAGTGTTTAACTCATTCCAAACTGATGGAAGATGGATTCCTACTATCATTAGCAAAGGTAGTTGGATCACCATGCAACAAGCAAAACGTGGAAAAAGGCAAAGACATGAGAGCTCGTTTATCTCTGCTTGGAAGGGCAGAATCCGAGATTTTAAGCTTGGAGCAAATAAGAATAGCATCAAAGAGGTACTAGTGCAACATGTGTTCATGCATAGAGAGCTGTGTTTGAAACCTGGATCTTCAAAGCTTCCAATGCATAGACCAAATTGTAAGAATTTGATTCTTAAAGTTTTTCCTTTCTTAAACATGGTTTAGGTTTTTCCATTACAATATTTGTTTGTCTTGTAGATGTCTATCCCTCTAATCTTGAGGAATGGCAACCAGTGGAATCTATTATTGATGTTATTGATGTTATACATGGTTCAATTGGAGAAGAAATGTATAGAGACAGAAAGAAGACAGAGCTTGCAAAGAATGGAATATTCTTTTATGACCATTCTTATGTTATTCCTATGCGGCGTTGCCAATGGGGATCAATAAAACTCCTTCCTTTGCCAGATTTTTCAAAGACTATTTGCAATTAATATCTATCTTAAAGTTTAGCATCTTTCATATTACCTTTACATGTTTATCATCATTAAGATAAACAAAGTTAACCATTCTTCTAACATTTGCAATCACCCTCCACAAGAATGGCTATCATCCTGATGGGAACACTGCAACCACCAACACAAAGTAAAACTATAAAGAGGACGGATGGTAGTTCATAGAATAAACTCATGTTTCAATTATTTTAATGAATAACTTACCGCAACTTGTCCATATTGCATTGTTGCAAGCAAATCAGACGGCATAGGGGGTCTTTTCTCTAGCTCTTCAATTAATCTTTTGGCACCTCTGTATATAAAATATGTTGAAATTTAGAGTACTTACAAAAAAAAGAATTGAAATATCAAGGAGCCCTTGGATAATATAACTTACAATTTAGCATTTCCATGGCTTCCTTTCATAGAGTTGATTAAAAAGCATTGCTTATCCACAAGGTCTATTGCAATCAAGCTCCAATGAGAACTAAAAGCAATGATATCTCAACAAATTAGTAGGATAAAATCTCAAAAACTCCAATAGAATATTGAATCACTTACTTTTCATTATATGGAATTATAAGGAGCTTCAAAGTATCGAAGTCAATCAAATTGAGCCAGTGCTCAATAAAACTTGTATCAAGCTCGTTCCTCATAAAGAATGAGATAGATGGATCAAGAACCTCAATTTTTTGTTGTATATCCAAAGGAAACTCATGCATTATACACCTAGAAAAGGCATAGAAATAGTGAGTATAAACAAGAAAAATCTTATTGTTAAAAAAATGTCAAAAAGTATAAGTAATTATGGATGGACATACCTTAGGCCAACAAGAATAATACTGTCATTTACTTCTCTTATTTTATCCTTAAGAATCTGAACACATACAGCATCAAAGGAGATAACCTCAGTTCTTTTGCCTAAGTCACCAGGTAAGAAACAAAACACACTGAATCCTTTTGGATTAGCTGCTTCAAGAAGGGTGGCTAGCTCATTTTCAAAGGACTCTAGTTGCTCTGTTTCCCTTTCTTCAACCCTTTGCCTCCTATACTCTCTCCATTTATCTGCCTGTTCCTCTTTAGCTTTCTCCTCTTTTTCAAGTTGCCTTGTATCCTTCTCATGGGTGATATCCTCAACCCTGAGACCAGAATCATCTTTCTTTCTCCTAGCTGGGGGCACATTAAGGATATTAAATGTCTTCATATTAGTGAGGGGAATTGGCTCAAGGACCTTTGAAAATCTATATCTTAGCCTCCTAAGAATTACCATGTCCTTGTCCATGAGTGTGAGCCTATGAGCATGAGCAGCACAAATATAGGCATCTTGAAAAAACTTAACTAAAAAATCCTCTGTGACTTCTTGTATACAATTAAGAGCTGTTCTTGTCCATCTGAAACTATCCAAACTATATTTGTCACAAATTTCCCTGACAAGCCTCTGAAAAGACAACTTTGGAATTGCATTGTCAAGAGCCTTTACTGCCTTCCTAATCTCCCTTAGGCACCTGACATTTTGAGAAAACTTTCTCTTTGGCTTTGACTTTCTAGAGAGCTTCTGAGGCTTTGAAGACTGATGAATCTTTGATGCTAAATCCCTAGGATCAATCTTCTCCTTTCTTGCTGTTGCCTTAGTCCTAGCCATCTGCCAAAAAAAGACATGTTACTTCTTCTCCAGCATGTCTAGCGAAACGCGAGTCCCAGACAAGAGGTATCCATGCTGCACATCATTTTCGCGCTTCAACTGAATTTTTCTCGAGCATGTCTAGTGAAACGCGAGTGCCAAGCAAGGCGCCTCCTTGCAGCTGCTTCTTTTCACGTTTCACCGGACTTGTTGTCCATTGTGTCCAGTGAAACACGAATTTAAGCCAGGAGGCCTCCTTGAAGCACCTTATTTTTGCGTTTCACCGGACAACTCATGAATAGCATAGAAATCGACAAAACCAAGAAAAAAGAGCTTTGATCTAAGGAAAGCTTTTAAAATTACATAAAATATCCACAGAATTAGGGAAGAAGTTTGAAGATTTCCTTAAATCTCCACAACATTAAGGAATGCTCCCACTGTGGAAAAAATTCTTTTGTAGTGCTGATAAGCTCATAATAACATAAAGGATTAAGGAAAAGTATCAAAAGAATGCATTGAATGGAGTCTGTTATTGAAAAGCAAGATGCAGAAACCATACCTTCTTTTTAGCTTGTTCTTCACAATCTCAGCCTAATGACGACAATATGCTCGAAGGTTTCCTTTGTTGGGGAAGCAGTGAAATGCTTGGAGATTGGAAGGAACACCAAAGGTAAAGGCGGAGTAGCAATGTTTTTTGCTTGCTGGAAATGCGGTGAAAGGCGAAGGCGGTGAAGTTTTTATGGACTCAACGTTCCTGGCAAAGTGTTAATAACACATGTGTGACGTATTCTCGCTTACCAGAAATTTTTTAACTTGGAAAAGTGTTATGTAACACATGTGTGACATATTTTCGAAAAAAGAGAGTGCGCACGTCTTATGAGGAGTTTGATATGGTGTGTTAAGTGAGACACGTGTGCACGTATTTTTCCATTATTACACAAACTTTTTCGTTGGAACTATCACCACATGCTTAATGGTCAATATAAAAGCATTTCAAAGCCATTTCTCCGACATTGTCTTCTTTTCTGCCGAAATTTTGTCTCGACTTCCCTTCAAGGTCCTTGCTTCCTGTGTGGAGAGCAGTTCAACAATCTTTGATAGGTAACAATTTTTTTTTGTTACAAGTATTTTAACAAAATAAATTTGATTAATATAGAAAGAATTTTTAATAACACTTGAATAATTACAGATGTTATGTGCTTTGTATCTTTTAAAAGCAGCATAGCTTATCTAGAAAGGATTTTATCATAAATTTTTGTGTTTCCATAGAATTAATTTATAGTTCATGTTTCTCTTCTTGATTTGCATCTTTTGACCAGTGAAACGCGAAACAATGTCCTTGTCAGTGATATTTTGCTAAGTATCGCGTTTCACCGGTGAGATATTGAAATAATTTTCGTCTTCAAGGTAGTGTCTGGTGAAACGGGATTTCTTCACAGGCATTTGCCTTGGACACTTTAATTTTCACGTTTCACCGGTCAACTAAAAATTTTTCTCCTTTTTTGATTTTTTAATCTTGGAAAATGCAATTTTGGGGCCTCTTTCCATGGTTCCATCTTGTTTTATTGGATATTGGTTCTATTCTGCTTTGTTTTCAGGGATAAATATTTTCCTGATCAAGATGACAAAGAGGAAGCTATCTCTGGAAGGAATGGATGAGGAGGAGATAATTGAGACATCTGATGATAGGCTCTTTGATTTCTTACACACCACTGGAAATTCTTCCAAGCTTGGCTATATCAGGGAAATTTTCAATGTTCCTTTTGATTTGAAGGAGTTATTGGAGGATCTTGAAGATAAACTTAAGGAGTACATATGTTTTTATGATAGACATGTGCAAGGTTTGGAAGTCAATGAATTTGTTCATTATAGTGATGTCATGGGAGCCACCAGTACATCCAGGTCAACTTTGCTAGGCAGGTTCAACCTCATTGATGAGGAATTCAGAAAGAAAGAAACATGTTTCCCTTTCCACATGTATCAACACCAATGCCTTCTGATCCACAAGGACGTTGGATTTATTGTGTATCTTCAGTACATGGAAAATTCTTCTCCAGATATAGACCAACAGAGAAAGCTAGAGGATATTGCAAGTATGGATAAGGAGGTCAAAGAGAAGGAGGAGATGTTCCAAGAAGATGTTGAGAATCAACTTGTCCAAGGTTTTGATGTAGGTTTGTTCAAGATTGACAATATCACAATGGTGGAAGAAAAGGAGATCGAGCCAAGTGCACAGGTTGATGAAGAAGGTCCTCTTGCATGTGTTCCAACATTTCTCACTTATCTTATCAACAAGAAGAGATATGTGTTGCTAAATGATATTCAACATCTTTTTGATCTTAGAGAAGATTCTTGCTTAGCAATCCTTGCAGGTTGGGGCAAAAATGACATGAATTTTATAGGTTATGAACAAGAACCACTAGCAAGTCTTGATGTTGAGGGAGATAATTTCCAAGATAGCTCTATAGCCTTACATACATGTATTAATCAGATCATAGAATACGAAAAGGGGGGGCTACCTACAGAAGAAGAGTTCTTGCAGGTCCAGAAGAAACTTCATATTGATGATGTAGGGTATGAAGAGAGATTGAAGTCTCCATCAGATGAGAAGCCCAAGAGCTCAATAAATCTTTATGATGATAGTCTTCTTGAAGAAGACGAACACCCTAAGGTATGAAATATAATTCGAAGTTACCCATTGAGTTTATGTTAGACTTTATTATGCATTATAGATAAATATCTTATATCTTGTACTGTTGTGGTTTGTTCTGTAGATTGAGATTGAAGATCTGGACAACTTTCTTGGAAGGGCCAAGGGCTCTAGGCCAATGAAGCTTGGAAAAAATCAAAGCCTTGGCCATTATATTGGAAACTTAAACAATCAAATAATCGTAATATATCATAGTAGATTTTCAAGCTCTCCAAGTCTACCAATGATGGCTTTGAGAGCTATCTCAAAGGTAATTGGATCTCAAGTTTTCAGCAGAGGTTTGGACAAGATCATTTTGGTGGAGAAGGAAGAACCCATAAGAGTTTTTGGCTTCATGCCTGGATACAGTGGATCTAGAGCTGGATATTTTGGAGTTCTTGGCTCCTATTTGCTCTCTTATGTAGGAGATAGTAAGAATTTGAAGCTTCTTCCAGGCTATCAGAAACAAGAGTTTTTGAAATATAGAGGTCTTATTGAGTGGGATGAAACAAAAGATTCCTCTAGAGGCCTTGTCGAGCTACCTGAAACCAAGGACTCCTTTGAAGGCCCTGTTGAGGTGCCTGAAACTAAGGACTCTTTTGCAACACAATCAGACTAGAAGATGCCAAAGATTAAGGGTTTCTTGAAACCCATATTTTCCCAACTCTTTGTTTGGTTTGTAACCATTCTGTAAATCTTTGCTTTGCGCAATAATTTAAATATCTATCTTTTCTTCTTTGGGTAAAAATTTGTATAGTCCTTACTAAAGATGATGTATTGCTTGATGTGGTTGTATCTTTAAGCTTGAATTTATGCCAAATTTGTCGATAGAACCATTGAAAGACCTCTAATAAACTGTTGGCTTTGTGTCTTCCACCTCCATGTCTTTGTGTCTGAAATATTTTGTTCTTGCTTGATAATGTGATTTTTCCATACCTTGGGTTGACCAGATAGATAGAGATCCATATTGTTTAATAAAGTATGGAGCATGATTGTATAGAATATGCTGCATAGTCAACAAATAAAGAAAGTTATTAAAAAAAATTATATGAGTTCGACAATGAAGAAACAAACATATACAAACTTCTTACCATATAGTGAGTAAAGTGTTGATCACCCCAAGCTTCTGTCATCGCCTTTTTGAAAAGGTTCAATTGGTTTTTAAAGTCTTTGAGATCATCATCATTCCATTCAGTCTTATCACAATAAAAAAACACTTTGTCTAGTGTTTCCCAAAATTTAGCTTTTCTATTTCGAGCTTGTCCATTATCAGTGTGATCCTTAATTGCATTATGTAGGGATTTCCACTGATTAAATTTAATAGTTGAGCCGCCATTTCTCGAGTTTATCTTGCCAAGTCTCCCATGAAAGCCTAGAAACCTTCTAGCCTTCACTCCACCAATAGATGGCTTTTTTGGGATACAATTACCATCCATAGACTTTTGAAGATCTGGTTCAATAACAACATTGCCACCATGCAAACCAATTGCAGAGAGAACTTTTTCAACCTTTGTTATAGCATCTATTCTAGTTGATAATGGCTTCAGCTTCCATGCAAATCCTATATAGAGATGAACAAGCTTTTCAATTATCCTGCAAAGTGCATGAAGTGTACAAATATGGGCATTCGCTAAAGGAATGTCCAAGACTGGTTTAAACTGTGGATCCTTATTGTGCTTGGAGGGAGCTCTATTCTAATTGCTTGAGTTTAACTCTGTAGTTGGTGACATGCAGTATAAGCAAGGAGATCTCGAGTTAGCTCCCTTTGATACATTATACATACATTTGAGTGTCTTTAGGTCACCAGCTATATGCCACTCAATCCTGTAGTTCCCAAATCCTTCAACAAATAGCTCTTCTCCTGCTTGTTGCCTTTGAATAACATTAGGTATTGATGTTTGATGAAAAACCCAATATAGTATATCAAAATTCTCAGTATCTATCTCAAATGCTCCTAGCCACTAGATGTTATATTCAGATTGAACACTAAATGATGTTGAGTGATTGCAATGACCTGACGAAAGTGCTCTATTCATCAAGGTGATAGAGATTCTCTCCAATTTTTTGCATTTCAGAATCTCACTTTCATCAAGTTTAATCACAAATCTAGTCACTCCCTGTGCCTCTGCTACTGACAAGTCATAAAATTTGATCATTAAGCATTGTAGGGTGGGCAAGTCAAGGAAAATATTGAAAAATTCATTGAATGTAACCTCCTTTTTCTTGCCCTTGAAGCTAGCATTGATATGAAAAGGCTCACCTAGAATCTCCATCACTTTGTTATTAACTCTCTGTCTGATAGTCCTAACCACAAATGGCTTCGGAAGTATGCAATTGCGTACCTATCCTTGCTTCATATTTGATTGTAAAAGCTGGAAAAGTTGCATATAAGCATCTCGACTGATACCAATACTATCCAGTGTCTTCTGTACTAACTCAGAATCCAAAGAATGATCCTTTACAAATGACTCCAAGCATTGTTTCTTTGCCTTTTTAAATTTCTTCTTCTCCAAAATATCCTTTGAAACTACTGAAGGAAGAAGATGATAATAAAACTGAGCTGCTTTTAAAGAATCTCTTTCACTTGCATTTGGTTGTAGAAGAGATCTAAGCAAAATTAACATCACAAATCAATGCAAGTAGTTTAAATAAAGCCATATTTAACATTTTTCAAGTGAAAAAAAATATACCTTGCTGCTTTGATTCTTTTACCACAGCCTCCTCCTCCTCGTTTGAGATTCTCAATATTTTTAAGAGCTCTTTGTCGATTTCAAAGGCCTAATAAAGTTTGCTTTCGTTGATAAGCTTTGATACGCTTTTCCAATGAATGAATTTTTTGTTGACAATCCTCTAGCTTCTGCAACAACTCTATATTGTGTTTCATCAAAAGATGATTCTCTAGTCTAAGGATATCCTTTTCTGCACAAGATTAAGTGTATAACCTAAAAATCCATTGTAGCCATCACCAATAAACCTCATTAATGATGAGCTATTATAGAAAGGAGGAGTGCTATTTCTGCTAGGATATTTGGGATATAGCTTTCCATGTAACCAAAGATCAATATTCTTCTTACCTTCAAACCTCAGTATATATTTCATAGACTCTGTAATCGTGATAGATTTTGTTCTCTTTCTTATTGGTTCATACTCACTGTCCAACTCAATATGAAGATGATAGAGAGGCCTTTTATGAGAACTACAGAGATCATTAGATGATTGATCCATAGCTAAGTTATAGAGATCATTGGGTGATTGATCGATAGCTAAGGATATGATTAGAAGCAAGAACGAAAACAAAGAAGAGACTTCTAAGGAGGAGAAAAAAAGAAGAGAGAAACGATGGAGGGAGGCAATCGAGTATCCACCAAAATTCAAATTGAATATTACTTTTCACTTTAATGAGGAGAGGTAAGATCTTCATTATGACAACCTTGCCAACTTTATGGCAACCTAGATTTCTAGGTTTGATGTGACCACGAGAATATCACAACAATGACTTATTTATGAATTTTGATATTTTAACTTATCAAAATATAAACCTTTTAAAAAATTCTATAAAATGATTTTATTTCTTAAATTTTTTTCTCTCTCTAGGATCTCTTACAGGGCATTTTCAAGACCTCAAAACTCCCCTAATGTCCTGCGGTTTCTTTTGTCGTTCTGCGTCTGACTCTTTTGTTCATTTCTTTCTTTGCTCCTTTAGTTGATTGCGCTTTAGGTGGACTGGCAAGTCCCCCCTAGTGCTTTTGGTTTTGGATGGCATGGGTATTTCAGGGTCGCTCTTTGTACTGACTTCAGACTTTGAGTTGAACTCACAACCCTCACTAGAGGAAGGAGTCTCCCCGGGTGGTTGTAGTTCAGTAGGTGTGTTTGTCCTAAACACAGATACCACTGGTGGTTGGGCAATTCCAGCATGCTCACATTCCTTTCTTGGGGCCTGGAGTCTGCTCTTATTTGCACTATCACCCTTCCATCAATATTGTACTCCACGATATTCATTTCCTCCTCGCTCTCCTCACTGATGAAGGAACAATCCTCATATTCATTGTCAGAACCGTCACTCCTTGACTGCTCGTCGTCTCTTGGGTCCTCCTATCTAGCATCTTTCTCGTCGGTGACTAGAACCCAATTGTATAGCAAGTTTAGGTCATAAACTTTAGTGCACTTTCACTTATGCTCACCTAGGAGGTCTCTGAGGGGCAAGAGATTAGCGGAAGGATTGCCCGCCAATCTGCCTATCAAATACTCTAGGGTCTCCTGGAGTTATAGCTCATTATTTGGGACATGGAAAGTGCTAGGTTTGGGCCGACCACACGCACTCCTTGCCATCATGCAGAGTGGTACTGAGTGTTCCTCATCTGGCATGCACATGGCTTGTGCGGCTTGCTTATACTCCTCCTCATCGTCTGAGAATGGGAGACCAATGGTTGCAAGGACATGCATCCAATCTCGCTCATCCTCAGGGCAGGGGATATACTTGGTTAGCATCCCATACGATGTGGTTGGTTGCGTGTCACCCCTCAATGTGGCTGAGATGACATCTAGATCAATAGGTGTTGTCTTCTAGGTATCCATCTCCACCCTTAGTGCTTCCTTCCGATTCCCTAAGAAGATTAGACCGTTGTCCCAGTCCTCGACAATTTGTGCATTGCTCATCCAGGGTCGGCCTAGTAGGATGTCATAGTCCACTCCCTTCATAACAATGAAGTGTACAGAGAACCGGACACCTGCAATCTTCACTAGCCAATTCTTTAAAACTCCGAACGTCCTTACCTTCATTCCATTTGCTAGTGTGACATTGAACCTAGCAGTCTTGAGACGGGAGGGTTTCCCCAGGCCTGTAAGACTGTCTAGCTCAAGACACTAACCCCTGGCAGGCCTTTGTCTACGATTCCTTTCCGCGTCATGTCTCCTAGCCATAGGTAGCATAGCGTGCATCTCGGTGCCCTCCCAAAAATAATTTACATGCAGAGATTTAGGCACTGTGCAACATCAAGCTTGGTATCTGTGTGACTGGATCATGCTAATGCAGGTTAGCAGCAATCTGCTTAGTTGGTTCCTCCACCCAGTGCTTTAGTTCCAGCCAAGGCGTCGGATGCTGCCTAAGTAGGTCTCTTAGGCTCAGGGTTAGTGGGGTGGTTCTTAATGTCGTGAGGAGGTTACTCGTCATTTGTCTCTCCTCCATTTCCACACCTCTAGGCCATTGGCCTTGGGTGCTTTACTGGCCCATGGCTCCTAAGCTTCTCCTGGGTGGTGCTGCCCGTGGCATAGGCGCATCTCTTGACCTTGGTCGAGAGGGTGAGATTGGGGCGCTCACATTAGAGAAGTCCTCAGTTCCGTCTTCTATGATGGCCTCAGCATCCTTCAGGTTCTCTTGGGATTCCTTTACCCACTCCTTGACCTTTTCAATTGCTTCTAATTGGTGCTTTGGGCCGGGGTACTACCCTACCTTAGCACTCCCTTTCTCTACTGTTTTCGGAGTAGTGGTTTCAGCCTTAGCATCAGTTACCTTTGTGCCACTCACTAGCGTTGTCTCTCCATCAGTTTTGAGAATGATCTTAGTGTCGGTTTTCTTCTTTCTTCGCCTATGAATCTTCTTCCCTATTGAGGCAGCGTCTAGGTTGCTAGGCCCAGGTAGTGATATGCCAACTTGTCGCGTTTGTGCATGTGTCATGACATGTAGTGGGATGGGTGTAATCCTTGTTGTCGAATGTCTCAATGCCAAACAGCCCCAAAGGTATTGATGGTACATTGCTTGAGCTTGAGGACGGATTTTGTCTAGGGCATTCCCTGAAGGGATGGGTGATGTCGCACTCAGCACACCTGAGATCAGCTCTCTCTCTATAAGCTTGCTCTTTTTCTAGGCATCATGTCAATATGTGATCAGGGTGACCACAAGTCCAGTACGTGACTAGGTCTTGGGTTGGCCCTGAAAAACCTCTGCCTGTTCCCCTTCCTAATCCCATCATCGGCACTGGTTGATAGTCCATGAGGACCGGATTACCCTCTTCATCATACGAGATGTAAGGGTTCACATATGACTCCTCGTCATTGGGCTCTTCCACGTAGTGGATGGGAGCATCACTCGGTGGATGTGTCACGAAGGGTCTAGGAAGTTTGGGAATGCCTGTGGGATTGATCTCTAATCTAGGAATGACTAGTTTTGCATCATTAGGTGCTAGAAGGGCCAATGGGGCTTCTCTTTCAAAGAAGTTAGGTGGCTTATTCTCGTAGTTTGGTGAGTTGTACTGCTGTGCGTAAGGAAACCTTCTTGGCAATCGACAATGCATTGTGTCGTGGCCAAACCTTCGGCAATTTGCATAAGGCCTGGATCTTGGATCTTGGCACTCGGTAGGGATGTGGTTGCCTCCACAGTGCACACATTGGATATGCGGTCTAGTGGGTCTCTTTACCAACTCCTGCAACCGTGCTAGCTCTATCTTGACTTCGACTAGCTCTTGGTCTTGGTTGTGCTCTTGCCCTTATCCTGCATGTCAGGGCTGATCTCTCGCTATAAGTTGTGGCTTTCTCTATGGTTCTTTGGCTAGAGCCATCTCGATTTGAGCTTCTAGCGCTTCTCTCCCTAAGCTGGTCATCTACCCTTATTGCCTCATCGAACACCCTAGCGAGCACATCTCTCTACAAGCTCGAGTTGCTTGCTAGTGCCTTGTAAAGTTCATCGCTGTGGATTTCGTTTATAAAAATGGTAGAGACCGCTCTCTTGTTTGGTCGTTCAACAAGCTACGTACATGAGTGATGTAGACTCTAATTTCCTCTTTGTCCTTCTGACAGAGTCAGACTATGAGGTTGTGCCCTGTCTCTGAAAATCTATTGATGAAGAGATCCTTCAGGCGATTAAAGTTCGTTCGCTCTGCTGCATCTAGGCTGGTGTACCATGTCCTTTCCTTATAACCCAAGCAAAGCATGAAAGCCTGCGAGCATTGGGTGAGGTCCGTGAGACTGTTGGCTTTGCAAACCTACTCGAACTGCTCCACGAAGCTATAGGGGTCGTTTTTTGCAGGGTTGGTACTTGTCTAGCTGATTGGCCACTGCAGGGATCTTGTTGTGGCTCTTCGCTCCCTGCGTGATTCCTAAGCCTGTGAGCAAAGAGGTGGCTAGCGAAGTTGCACTCTATTTTGTAGCTGTGTTGTCTATGATTCGCTTGGTGACAAGCTCACTCGACGTTAGGTCTGCCTCTAGCTCCCTCTCCCTCTCTGTGTTAGGCCCTATTGTGGCCTTACTAGTTAAGGCTAGAATGCATCATGTCTCGAGCATCTCTAAGTCTTGCCACAAATTCCTCGTCCTTTACTCGCGGTTATATGCCGTGATGCTGTGCAGCGCTTTCCTAGCTGCCTTTCTCTCTTCCTCAAGGCTTGTAACTACTTCCTTGATCGGTTTTCCGTTGATCACGATCCTTGTTAGCTAGTCGTATTGGTCGACCATATGCTGCAATTCGATTGGGAACTCACCAAAGTCCAGCTGGTTATCCTCTCGGTCCACGTCTGCTCGTGACATTTTTGTTAGCCTCTAGGTCCACCCGGTGGTCAATCAGTCCAATCAGCTCGGGTAGCGACTTGCCCTCAATCCTGTCGTCTTTAAACTCTTCGGGGTCTTTGGGGTCTTATTAACGGGGCTTTGTGGCACCCAGCTACGTCTCAGGGTCTGCTCCTACTAGTGGGTTCTTTGAATTATTATGATTCTATGTGAGTTCCTTGTTATTGAAAGCAGCTGTCAATTTTATTCACACTTGTGCTTAGTGCTTTCTAGTGCATAGTGCCAAATGAAGCTTTCTCCCTTTTAGTGCACTTTAAATGATGAAATTAGTGTGGGGTACGAATGCAAAATGAATAATGCAGTTTCTGCTTTTCCCCCTTTTGTTTGTAGCCGAATATGGCTCTAAGTGCATTTCCTAGCTGTCCTCTTGTATTGTCTAGGGTCTATGCTGCACATTCTACACCTTGTCAAGGCTGGATTGGAATCTGAGGGTCAGTTTCAGCTCTAAGTCTCGTCTATTCTATGGCTTGCTACTAGAGGTTGACTACCCAGGTGTGGTTTCTCCAATTTTTGGCTTTTGAGAGCCGGGTCAGGTACTCAGGGATGTTTGGGGATGTGTTTGGAGTAGCCTTGGCCTGAGGAGGTGGCTCACTTAAATTTTCTGCCCTGATGGTCCAATTCCTAGAATAGGATGGGTGGTCCGACTGTCCGATCGGACCAGGTGGTCAGATCCTAGTCTTGGTGTTAGAGTTTGTCCGAGTGTCTGACAGCAGTCCGATTGGATGGGTGGGTCCAAGTCTAAAAATGGGTCCTACTACCACGTGGCAAGGTCCGACTAGTAGAATCGGACGGTCCAATCGCATAGTTAGTCCGATCAGACTGGGTGGTTTGAGTCTAAGGTGGTGCATCCGATCGGATGAGTGGTCCGATCGGACCACGAGTGGTTCGACTGGTAGAGTCGGACGATTCGACTTTGAGAGTCGGATAGTCCAAGTGTTCGATTTTGGAAATCGGACACCTGTAGCCTGGTCCGACTACATTTGTCACGGCGTAGTTGCGAGGACACGAGTGACGAATGCTACGCATGGGGGATCCTAGTACAAGCTCCAAATTTCCAGATCAAATAAGCACAACTCAGAGAAGGTCAAGGAATACCTGGAATGGTTGGGCGACAGCAAAACCATCAGATTGAACCCCTTTTGTACCTGCATTCACACACACTCTCTCAAGCTCTCTCTCTCTCTCAATGTCTAACTGCAAAATGAGGTCTCCCTTGACCTTTTAAGCCTCTTATTTCCCTATTCAAATGTCCTTCAACCTTATGGTTGGCCCTCTTGAACCCATCTACTCAAGATTTAGATTTTATGCCCCTTTCTCCAGTTTTCAGCAGCAAAAAACCCTTCTGTTTTCCCTATTTCCTTGGTCCTACTCCTATCCAAGTGCAACAAAAATAAAAAATAGTGGCTGATGTTGATTTACCTACTTGCCTACTCAACAACAAACCAAAATATTTACTTGTTCCGAAGATCAAACCACCTAAATCTCCTATCTATCTCAAGCATCGGTTCGGGCTAAAAACCCTACCTCTATGCTTGATTCGAAGCGCGCGGCACTCAAGGCTCGATTTCGACCATCCCAACAATGGAACCAAAATGAAGGGAGCTACAAGCTCAACCCCCGAGATCTACGGACCGCTTATTGGTCAAGTGTTTAAAGCCGAGCGGCCATGGCTACCTCTCACATTTAGCCCATGCGCCCTCCCTACCTATGGGGTATAGTGAGCTTACCTTGATGCCCGATCGAGTACCCTCCTCTCCCGTGCACACCAGTAGCTCCACAATCCTTGAGGCAAGCTCAAGCAACCTCAATCCCTCTCCAACAAGCTCCATCCTCCATAGTTGCGCGAGACAAGAGAAGAGTAGAGAAGAGAAGAAGATGAAGAGAGGAGATGGGAAGCTTCTTCTCCTCGATCCCTCACTCTCACACACTCACTCACTCCCTCACACACACTCACTCCCTCACACACACTCACTCCCTCTCTCAAGTACAAGTAAGAAGGCAAGAAGAAGAAGAAGATTTTTGCCACACACAAGAATGAGCTTCTCATTCACTTTTCAAGTTTATATACATGCCCTACTTCCCACGGGCGGCCATCCTCAATTTTTACATGGCCGGCCATGGCCTAGGCCCTTTTTTTCCATTCTTTCACTTCCTAGCTAGTCCTACCACCCTTCCAAGTTTACAATTTGCACAGGAGGGAGCCTGGCGCTCTTTTACAAGGATTTGAGAGCGCCTTTGCATTTAAAGGTGCACTTTCTTGCTTTTAACTCCTCCAGACTTTGGTGTTTGCGCCTTAGAATTTCGGCGGTTGTTCCCATGCTTTTGGATTTTTTCCGGACTTATTATTCTTTAGGGCGCCTTCTCCATGCCTGCCCTATGCCTTTTCCTACTTCTCAGATTTTTCCTTTTTCCCTCTTTTTTCCTATTGCTGGTGTTGCAGTAAAGAGTACTCGGATAACCTCATGGTTGAATGCCAGTCAAAAGGACAAGGAGGACATTAGAGATTACGTCACCCATGTGCGGAGTCTCTTTAAGAGAGTCCCAACCGGAAGAGTGATCTAGAGCGAGCGGTCTCCACCATATTCATAAGGGGAATTAGGAGTGAAGAGCTCTATAAGGCCTTGGTAGGCAACTCGAACTTGCAAAGGGACATGCTAGCTAGGGTATTTGAAGAAGCCATACACATAGATGAATTGCTCAAGGAGAGGAGCTCAAGAGCCACAAGCTGAGATAGTGCAACCTCTAGAGCTTCAGAGAAAGCTACCACTGCTAGTGAGAGATCTAGTCAGGGTAGCCAAGAGAAGGGGAAGAGTGTTGAGCCAATAATTGGCGAACATAAAGCTAGAGTTGGCAAAGCTCTCAGAAATGATTAGAAGGCTTGCACGACCTCATGTGCAATATGTCAATTGTGGAGGGAACCACTTCTCGGTTGAGTGTAGGAATCCTAGATCCAGACCTTGTGCCAACTACGATAGGTTCGATCATGATGCTATGCATTCCCAATTACCAAGGCAATTACCATATCGGTAGCTTTACAACTAGCCTTACTACTTGGGGAATAGACTCTCGTGAAAAAGCCAGCTGTTCCCTATAATGGACATCAGCCCTACTATAGGCATACTTAGACCACTTGGACCCTTCGTGACCCATCCACCAAGTGATACTCCAATACATTACGTAGAGGAGCTGAATGAGGATGAGACATACGTGAACCCTTACATCCTATATGATGATGAGGGAAATCCCATCCTAATGGACTTTAGACTAGTGTGGTGATGGCATTAGGACAGGGAAGGGGTAGAAGCCTAGGAGGGCAAAGTCAAGACCCAATCCCATGCTGGACTTGCGACTTGCGGCCACCTAGGGCACATCTCATCTCGTTGCCCTAAATGAGAACAACCTAACTAAGAAAAGGCCGACTTGAGATGCCCTGAGTGTGGAATCACTCACTTATATTTTGAATGTCCCAGGTGAAAGCCATCTCTACTAGCTCAGCCATCATACCTTCTGTACCTTTAGGGCTGTTTGGAGTCGAAATACTTGATGGTGAGGCCACTCCCATCTAGTTGAGTGTCATGACTAGGGCACATCGAAGGAAGAAAAAGAGGGTTGATGCCAAAGTGACACTAAAAACAGATAGTGCGACCATGTAATAAGAGGGAAGCAAGTGTTAGATGCAGAGGATGAAACTTCAGTACCTAAAACAATGGAGAAGGGGAGTGCCAAGGTTGGTGACTATCCTAATCCAAGGCACCAATTGGAAATAGTTGATAAGGTTAAGGAGTGGGTGAGAGAAGCCAAAGAGTATCTAAAGGATGCCGAGCCTATTCTAGAAGACAAGATCAACGAGTTCTCTAGTGTAAGCACATGTGTCTCACGGACATGCATTAACTCAAGAGATGCATTCGCACCTCATGTAAAACCACAAAGACAAGGCTTATACACAATTGGTAGGCAAGCTTCTCAAGACCAGGGGAAAAAGAGTGTAGGGAAAGAAGAAAGGCAAGCGGCTAATGGCATGCTTGTGACATTGCTATCGGCTCGTGTAACGTTACCAATGGGAGATCTGCTTAGGCAAAGCCCTTCATTATAATGAGAATTGAAGCAATGGATAGAGGGATCTAACAAGCAAGGAGTAGCTGACTTGTATGAGAATGATGCAGCCACATAGATACCAAGCCTCACATTCAACTCAATGGCTATGTCCCTGCATGTGAATGCTTTATGGGAAGGCACAGAGATGCATGCGGTCCTACCAATGGCAACACTTGATGTCACGAGAAAGGGGATTGTAGACACGTGAGTGGGAGTTAGTGTACTTAGCCATGCTGTTTTGTAGGTTTGGGGTAGCCTGCTAGTGGAAACTGCAAGGTTTAATGTCACATCAACTAATGGCATAAAAGTTAAGCCACTCGGAGTATTGAAGGACTGGCCCTTGAAGATAGCAGGTGTCCAGTTCTTGATGAACTTCATTGTTATGAAGGGAGTAGATTAGGATAACCTACTAGGTAGACCATGGATGAGGAATGCATGAGTGATTGAAGACTGGGGTAACGGCCTAATATTCGATGGTGGTAGACCATGCCGCTTAGTCACTTAGATGCCATCTCCTCTATCTTGAAAGGAGACACCTAAGCTAGGAATTCATGCAGGCCCTTGACGAAGTGAATTTCCTGCCTTGAAGACGAGCGAGATTGGATGCACATGCTAGCCACCATCGACCTGCCGTTTATGGAGGATGAGGAAGAGGATTATAAGCAGGTTGTAAGGACAGCTGTGGTGACTCCCATAAAGCCATCGCACCTCAAATTCCAAGGGGTAAGACCCTATCATTCAGTGCCACTCTGTATGATGGCCAAAAACCCTAGCATGAAACAACCACCCACCCCTTTCCATATCCCGTTTAATTGATTTGAACTCCAGGGGATTCTTGAGTATTAAACAAGGGAGCTAGCTAGTCACCCAGTTGCTAATCTCAAGTTGCTCTAAGATCTCATGGATAAACCAAAATGACGATGGACTAAAGTGCATGACCTAAACCTTATGTAAAATTGGGCATTTATCTCACAGACTAAAAGAGAGTCGAGAATGGAGACCTAGATGATGATAAGTAGTCAAGAAAGTAGCAATTCAAACGATGAGTATGAGGATTGCCATTGCTCGAATGAAAGCAGTGAAGAAGAAACCCAGATGATAGACTCCAAGCTGTAGAGAGCCAATGTATTGAGAATTGAAAGAGGAGTCTTCAGAATTGAATGCGATCGCACTTGGCTGGATCACTTACGTGTGATGGACTATGAGCAAGCAAGGCTAGTCTAGCCAAGTGTTGCGCCTCTCTTTAGGATGGAGTGGACCTTAGAGTTGTGATCACCAGGGGAAACTCCATCCTCTAGCAAGGGTTGTGAGTTCAACTTGGAATTGGAGGTAAGCTTTGTGAGTGATCCAGATACCCCAACTGCCTAAAATGGGATGCACCAAAGGGGACATGCCAGTCCACCTTAGGCGTAGAGACGGTTGAAGGAAGAAAAGAGAGGACAACTAAAAGGGGTCAAAAGTTGAACAAGAAAAGAAACCCCAAGCTCTACCAAAGCGCTTCACTAAATTCAAGAAAGGGGACATGGTAGTGATCTTGTTGGGCGCAAAGAGACAAGGAATGACAAGTGAGCCGATAGAAGGACGTGCCAAAGTCAAGGAAGTCAACTTAACAGGGAAAGGGGACAAGCCTCAACCCATGTTCATAGCTGACGACTTGACCAAGCAAGAAGAGGTTGATCTTATTTCTCTCTTGCGAGAGTATATAGATGTGTTTGCCTGAACTCAAAGGAGTTGATTCGAGGGTTGTAACACATAACATTTTGATGACTCCTGATGCAACACCAGTAAATCACAACAACCTTACCCGACGAATCCAAAGAATGCTCACACCGTGAAGGAAGAGATCGATAAGCTATTGAAGGCATGATTCATCTATGAGATTGAGCACATGGACTAGGTGTTACCCATTGTGATCGTCTTGAAGAAGAACAAAAAAAATCCGAGTGTGCGTGAACTACAAGAAAGTAAATGCCATGACTAAGAGAGATAATTATCCATTGCCTTACATGGAGCATATGCTTGAAAGAGTGGCAAGGAAAGAGGCCTACAGTTTCCTGGACAGCTTCTCAGGCTACAACCAAGTTCAAGTACACCTTGATGCCAGACATAAGACATCGTTTGCTATGGAGTGGAGTGTATTCATGTACTAGTTATGCTGTTTGGGATAATGAATGCACCTGCTACCTTTCAGCATCGTCTAATGTGTGCCATCTTCAAATAAATGCTTAGACGAGAGCTAGAAGTATTTGTTGACGATATATGCATGCACTCTAGTTGAAGAGAACATGTGAAGTGATCTAGACTCTATAATCTCTCTTTGAACCCCCTAAAGTGCCAATTCTGGGTGAAACATGCATGTATCTTAGGGCATGTGGTGTCTAAGAAATGGCACTGCCAATGACTCCTCTAAGATCAGGGTCTCTCTTCGTCCCTCTTTCTCACCTTCTCTATCCTTCTCTCTCTCTCTCTCTCTCTCTCTCTCTCTCTCTCTCTCTCTCTCTCTCTCCCTCCTTTCTCCATCTTCTTCTATTCATCTTCTTCTCTCTCCCTTCTCTCCTCTCCTTCTTCTCTTCTTCTTCTCCTCTTCTCTCTCTCCCTCCTCTTCTTCTTCTCTCTCTCTCTCCCCCTTCTCTCCCCCTCCTCCTTCTTCTCTTCTTCTTGTTGAGATATCGAGCTCCACTCGTGATATGCCAGGGTGACCGTTGTGCATTTATGTCACCGACGTGTCAGTTGCAGATGCGGTTGGTACATCGCCCATGAATAATAGCTACATGACAGCTATCCTTATCTACTCTAGTTCGTGGCTCAGTTAGTATGCCACCTTAGTTAGTTGAGTTTGGTTTGAGACCCATATATAGGGTTCTTCTATTTCTTTTGTACTAGAGTTCTTTTTGGCTTACACAACTAAGAAGAGGAAAACTGTTTTCAGCCTCCACCCTTGTGTGTATTCCCCCATTGTGCAAGCAAGAAAGCTACAAGTGAGACTCCTTCCTTCTCTCCCACAATCTTGACATGGTATCAGAGCCTTGTTCGTGGTAAGGAGCTTAAGAAAGCAAGCCAAGCTTGCGGTGTTCTGGTAAGAGGAGCAGTGTTGCTTTCATTTTCTATTTTGGGAGCAAATCTCTGCAGGTAGCACAGCCGAAAATTGCAACAGTGCATTGTCTCAGGTTGAGACGCCCTTCGCGGTGAAGCAAGAGGGCAGTATATGCTGCAGGTTAGGGCTTTAGCCCTAGGCGACCCTGTTTTTTTGATTTGAGGCCATTTCGGGGCCTATTTTGGAGGCGGAAGTTTTCTGCACGCACTCAGGAAAAGGCCCAGTTTTATGCTGTGCAACCACTGTTCTACATGTTGGTGAAAAGTTACTGTAGAAATTGCATCGTATGCCTGTGCGCAGAGACATTGGGAGTTACAGAATCATCCTTGTTGCCTGTTGATGCAAAATCGTCACTAGGAAGTGACTGTGTGGTCAAATACCACTTTCGTCAGTTTTGCAGATTTGCCTTTGTGAGGTTGAAGTTGTGTTCTTTGCAGTGACATAATTTTTTGCAGTGTTCTGTAATGGCGTCTGATTCTCTCTCACAGATTGTCACTGAAAAGCTTGACAAGAACAACTTCTAAGCATGGAAGTTTAGAATGACGAATTTCCTTATGGAAAAAGGATATTGGGAATTTGTTGCAAGAAATGAAGAAGAACCAGTTCTTCCTGATGTTCCGAATCAACAGCAAATGCAGGCATTTAAAGCATGGCATGAGAGAGCTAGGAAAGTTATGTACTGGCTGTCTATTAACATTTCAGACTCTATGATTGTGCATATTCAAGATGCAAGTACGCCAAAGGAGGCATGGGATACTTTGTCAAAAATGTATAGCACAAATACGCAAGCCAAGAAAATGTAGCTCAAGCAAGAGTTGCACAATGTGCAAAGAGAAAGTATGAGCATCAATGACTACCACATGAAGGTGAAGAAGATTGCAGATGCACTTGCTTCCATTGGGTCGCCAGTGGAAGATGATGATTTAGTCTCAGTGACCTTGAATGGTCTAGGAAAGGATTATGCACAGTTCCGAACATCCATTTCTGTCTGTGAAAGATTTCCTGATTTTGAGGAGTTGATTGCTCTTCTAATTTCTGAGGAGCAGAGAAATGGTGGTGCATCTTCTTCAGGAGGGACTTCAAAAGAAGCTGTCTTCTACTCAAATGCTGGAAGAGGTAGAGGAGGCCGATTTGGAGGCCGTGGTAGAAATCAGAATATGTAGCAAACTCAAGAAAACCAGTCCTATGGAGGAGGACGTGATAACTCTAGAGGCAGGGGGAGCCAAAGAAGTCGTAGTGGATGGCAAAGAGGCCAAAATACAAACAACAATGTTGAATGCTACTACTGTGGTAAAATGGGTCATATGGCTAAAGACTGCTATAAAAAGCAAAATGACATCATGAATGGGAAATTGCAACAAGGGAATTATGCATCTTCTAGTAGACAGGGTGATGACAGAAATGAGCATTTGTTTATGGTGCAGCACATGAACAATTCTGTGACAAGTGCAGAAGAAAGCAACGATGTGTGGTATGTTGACTCAGGTGCATCAAACCACATGACAGGTCATGCAGAATGGATGGAGGATGCAAGGAAAATGGAAAAACCAGGATTTGTGGAGATTGGTGATGATACTGCACATCCTATTGTGTAGATTGGAAAAATTCCTTTGTCTATGTAGAATGGGAAAAAGAAATACCTGTCCGATGTATTTCATGTCCCGAATATCACCAAGAATCTGGTTTCTGTTGGTCAAATGGTTGAGCAGGGCTTGCAGGTCAGATTTAATCCTCATGGATGCTTTGTTGAGGATATGAAAAATAAAGGTCGCTTGATAGCAAAAGGAAAGAAGAAGGGCAGAATGTTTACCTTGGATGCAGACATGTCTGAATTGAGTACAGCAATGTTTGCACACGGGACCGGTGTAGTTGCAGATATTGATATCTGGCATAAACGCATTGGTCATGGTAATGTACAGTGACTTAAATCAATGCATGCCCAAAATATTGTTGCAGGATTGCCTAAATTCAAGGTTGCAGAAATGCATAAGGTATGTGAAGCCTATCAGTTTGGAAAACAGGCAAGGAAACCATTTCCTAGACATGTTCAAGAGAGTAAGAAGCCATTGGAATTAATCCACTCTGATGTGTGGACTACTAAAGCTGCATCTCTTGGAGGTTGTCATTATTTTGTCACTTTTATTGATGACTATAGCAGAAAATCTTGGGTGTATTTTATGAAAAAGAAAAGTGAAGTTTTTGGGCATTTCAAAACTCTTAAAGCTATGGTTGAAAAAGAAACAGGCCTGCAAATAAAATGCCTAAGGTCAGATGGAGGGGGAGAGTACCTCTCAAATGAGTTTGCAAGGTTCCTGCAAGAGCATGGCATAAAGTAGCAATATTCATGCAGTCATACCCCACAGCAAAATGGAATTGCAGAAAGGAAAAATAGGCATATTGGAGAGGTATCTCGTGCCATGCTCAACAAAAAAGACTTGCCAGATTTTTATTGGGCTGAAGCAGTTGCTACAGCAGTCTACATAATGAACAGGACTCCCACTGTAGCAATACATGGGATGACTCCAGAGGAGAGGTATACTAGTAGGAAACCAGATATTTGTCATTTGAAAATTTTTGGTTGCATTGCCTATGTTCATGTGCCAGATGAGTTGAGATCCAAGTTCGATCCAAAAGCTGAGAAGTGCATCTTTATTGGTTACTTTTTGCAGCAGAAAGGGTATAGATGCTATAACCCTTCTACTCGTAAGTTTACAGTGAGCAGAGATGTTATTTTTGATGAGATGAGTAGCTAGTATAAACCAGTAAATGTGATTGATAATGTAGATGCACAAAATGGTAATGCTGCACAGAATTCACAGCAGCAGTCACAAAATATTAGTAGACCTGGAGCGTCCTCTAGCAGTGGTTCACATTCTTCGCAATGGACAGGCAGATTGAGATCAAGAGAATCTTCTCAAAGCAATGTAGATAGTGGTATGAAGGTTTTACGAAAAGGAAAAGAGAAGGTAGATCAGCCCATGTTTGATATGAATGCAGGTCACTTTTATGTGGATGGTGAATCCAGTGGCTCAGAACAGAGCATTGATGATGAGTTGGGTATTCCTTCTATTGTTACACCTGGAGTAAGGAAGACCAGGGATGTTTTGAGAGCACGTGGAGTGAACCTACTTTGCGCAGGTCTACTAGAGCTAGGTATCCTGTGGATAGGCTGAAATATGATGGATTTACAGCCATTCACTATGCATATATGGTCAAAGTGATACAGGAACCATAACCCACTTCTTTTGAGCAAGCCATGGGAAAATAAAAATGGGAGAAAGCCATGGATGAAGAAATGGATGCCTTGGAAGCAAATGCTACATGGGAGTTGATATCTTTGCCTAAAGGTAAAAATGCAATTGGCTGTAAGTGGATTTATAAGGTGAAGCACAATGCAGATGGTTCTGTGAACATATACAAGGCAAGATTAGTAGTCAAGGGGTATGCACAAACATATGGCATTGACTATGAAGAAACATTCAGTCCAGTTGCAAGGATAGCAACCGTAAGAGCAGTCATTGATATGGTTGCATCAAAGGGATGGTCTTTACATTAGATGGATGTAAAGAATGCCTTCTTGCATGGTGATTTGCAAGAAGAGGTCTATATGGAGCAGCCACCAGGTTATGTGCATGCTGTTCATCCTGAGTTTGTTTGCAGGTTGAAGAAAGCCTTGTATGGCTTGAAGCAAGCACCTAGAGCATGGTCTGACAAGATAGGACAATATCTTGTCACTATTGGCTTTCAGATTTTCAAGGCAGATTTCTCACTTTATGTGAGAAAAACAGAGAAAGATATTATGCTACTTGTCATTTATGTTGATGATTTGATTATGATAGGTGACAGTGATGAAGATATCCTTCATGTAAAAATGCTATTGAAGCAAAAGTTTGAGATGAAGGATTTGGGAGAGCTGCGTTATTTCTTGGGCATTGAGGTGATTAGATCACCAAGTGGGACACAGCTCTTGCAGAGGCAATATGGATTGGACATGCTGTCCAAATATGGGATGATAGGCTGTAAGCCTATTTCAATTCCTTTGGAGCAGAATGTGAAGCTGAGCGCAGATGTAGGTGAGCTTCTGGAAGACCCTACTATATACAGATGCATAGTAGGAAGTTTGATTTATATGACTATTACCAGGCCAAATTTGAGTTATGCTATTGGATTGGTAAGTTAGTTTATGCAGGCTCCAAGGAAATCGCATTTGGATGCGGCTAGACGCATACTCAGGTATGTGAAGTCCACATTGCACTATGGACTATTTTATGAGACTGGGGTTCAGATACAGTTGCATGGATACAGTGATGCTGATTGGGCTGGTAGTATTTCTAATAGACGATCTACCAGTGGGTATGTGTTCTCTTTTGGGAGTGCTGCAGTCACTTGAAGCAGCAAGAAACAACCTACAATTGCCTTGTCGAGCACAGAGGCTGAGTATAGGGGCGCAGCAATGGCTGCATGTGAGGTAGCTTGGTTGCATAAGCTACTTTATGATATGCATCAGTCTACAAATGGGCCACTTGTCATTTATTGTGACAACATGAGTAGTATACACTTGGCAAATAACCCAGTCTATCATGTTAAAACAAAGCACATTGAGGTGCATTATCACTATGTGCGGGAGAGGGTTTTACTAGGTCTTATTGATCTAGTTTATGTCAGCACAGAGGATCAGGTAGCTGACATATTCACGAAGGCATTGGGCGCAGAGAAGCTGCGCAAGTTCAGAGACCTGCTTGGTGTGCAGGAATTGGGATTGAGCTCGAGGGGGAGTGTTGAGACATCGAGCTCCACTCGTGATATGCCAGGGTGACCGTTGTGCATTTATGTCACCGACGTGTCAGTGCAGATGCGGTTGGTACACCGCCCATGAATAATAGCTACATGACAGCTACCCTTATCTACTCTAGTTCATGGCTCAGTTAGTACGCCACCTTAGTTAGTTGAGTTTGGTTTGAGACCCATATATAGGGTTCTTCTATTTCTTTTGTACTAGAGTTCTTTTTGGCTTACACAACTAAGAAGAGGAAAACTGTTTTCAGCCTCCACCCTTGTGTGTATTCCCCCATTGTGCAAGCAAGAAAGCTACAAGTGAGACTCCTTCCTTCTCTCCCACAATCTTGACACTTCTTCTCCTCTCGCTCTCTCCCTACTCTTCTTCTTCTTCTCTCTCCCTCCCTTCTTTCCTTCTTCTTCTTCTTCTTCTTCTTCTTCTTCTTCTTCTTCTTCTTCTTCCTCTCTCTCCCCCTCTCTTCTTCTTCTTCTTCTCTTCTTCTTCTCCTCCTTCTCTTCTTCTCTACTCTCTCTCTCTCCCTCTTCTTCTTATTCTTCTCTTTGTCTCTACTCTCTCTCTCCCTCTTCTTCTTATTCTTCTCTTCTTCTTCTCCTCTCTCCTTCTCTCCTCGCTCCCTACCTCTCTTCTTCTTACCTGAGCAATAGCAGGCCGCGGCCTTCCCAGCCTTTCCATCCCCTTGACGATGGGGAATTATATAGGTATTTGGGGGGGGGATGTGGAGTGAAGGTGGAGGGGTGGTCTTTCCCCACCCACCATCTGTCATGGCAAGTCGAGGGGGAGGGGGGGGATAGGCCTATGGCCTTCCTCCTCCCATGTTGCCTCCTTGTCAACTCCATTGATGGATGTCATCCCTCCCACATTCTCTCTCCCCGCCACGTCCTCTTCGTCGTGCCAACTCAGTCCTCTTTCCCCCCTCCCGCCACCTGTCGGCGACGACAGGGGGGTTCCGTGTGCCACGACGGAACTTTGTATCCTCTCCCCCTTAGAGAACTCGAGATGTCCTCATCTCGGAAGAACTTGGAAAGACAAGCATCAATGGGGCTTAAGGCTTGTGGATAAAAGACCCACCATGCGTCTGCTGCGCTACTCTGTTCACTCATAAACATGTGGTCCTTTGATACATAACTTATTGTGCTGGATATATCCAAGTCTGGATTACAGGAGAAAGGTTTATTGTAGTTACATCTTATGGATATCTTCTGGGTTTCTCCTAAGTATCTCATATTTTCTAGATGATTGGAACTTGTATAATTTTATTCCTTGTAAGTTCAGGTTCTCCTTGAGTCCTATTGGGACAATTGGTATAGTTATGTCCAATGTTGTTGCACTCGAAGCATCGGTGTTTAGGGTGCTTTGGACATTCCCTTTTGGAATGACCTAACTCCCTGCAATAAAAATAGCGTGGAGCTTTATTGCATGCAGTCACAAGATTCCTAGTCGTCCTTGTTGGCAGGATTTTCTTCATTAGGCCAAATTGTCCTAGGATCATTTTAGCAGACTGAAGTGGTCCTTTATCGCGAAAACTTTGTTTCTGAATTGTTCTCTTTTTAGACTTGGACTGAGGTCCATGGTCTCGGGGAAGTTATTATATGTATATCCTCTACATCACATGCGTTCAAGGCCTATTTATAAATATCCTTATCTGTGAATTTTTCCTCAATAAAACATAACCATTTTCTATTCAGTCTGTAAACAATCCCTTTATATTACACCCTTCTGTATGTAAAAAATGTATAAAGTTTATATTTTAAAAATACCTTATTTTGAACCCACATGATACACACATATATTCATGAGTAACTTACCCGAGTCCATGGTCAATCAGCTTTGCTTGTAGTATTAAAGAGTACTCCCAAACTTCATCATTCTGGCAAGATCCAATCTATATTAGTTGAGAAGAAGACTTGAGGAAAATTCATTCTAAGTTCTAGGCTTAAAGTAGATGGAACTCGTATTACTTAGGTTAACTGTAGTTACAAGAGTAAAGTTTATTCCAATAGAAGTTGTATTTCATGTCAACAAAAATTTTCTAGGATTTCTAATCATCCTGAGTAGGTGTTGTAGGCTCTAGGTCTTCGTCTTCATCTGATTTCTCCATGTATCCATAGACCACACTTATGTAGCCTTGTTTCCTTGGGGGTTCATTGTCTTCTAGACTTAGGTTAGGGTAGTCTGCTTGGACATGCCCTAGCTCATTGTAATGGAAGCATTGACGGTAGGGACATCTCCTACGGATGTGCCCTATCTCTCCGCACGTATGGCATCTCTTGCCCTAATCTCGGGAATCCTCTTTGTCACAATTGTCCGAATTTAGTTCTTGGACGATTGGCTTTGCTCGAAATGACACATTTTGCAGGTCTGTTGGATGCATTGCTTCAAGGAGGTGGTTTAGAGGAGCATTTAGGACATGGCAGAACTTGGATACTTCTTATGCAATATCCATAGGTGGCACGTATTTTAGTATGGTTACAAACTTCAAGTAGTAGGCTTCCAAGGTTAATTCCAGCTGCCTAAGCTTGAAGAATTCATTCATCTTCAAAGTTTGGTAGTTCGACGGAAGGTATTGTCTGCATATAGCATCTTTCAGCCTGCAAGTAACACCGGCTTCAGAAATACCTCCTCTTTGCACCATTGCTTCCACTACATCCGAGCCTGGCCAACTAACTTGAGTTTGGATATCATTGCTTGATTGGTAGCAACAGTTCCCAAAGCAAAGAAATAGTCATCCATCGACTCAATCCATATCTCCGCCTCTGCTGCGATGTCTATCCCTTCTCCACCAAACTCGTATGCCTTAATTTACTTGAGAAGGAATTTCTTCTCTTGCATGTCAGCATTCGTAGGTGCAGAAGGTGCGTGACAATCAAGCCATACCACTTAGGTTATTCCATTTAGGATTTGTCTACGAACCATGTATAAATCAATCATGTATCATTACGAAGTTTTGCTCTGATACTAACTATAACGTGCCTGGCTATTGGCTGTTCAAGCACGTTTTAGCGGTCCATTAAGAAACGAATCTAAGCATCATTGCCTGGCACTTCCATAGAATGTTAGAGGGTTTATCGCTTAAGGTTTTCCCAGTCCGCCTCGCAACGGAACGTTCGTGGCCGAACCCACTAGAAACAACCTGAAATCTAGGTCTGGTGGTCAAGGTCTCTTGATAGCATTCTAGCATCGGGTCTTAGACATTCTACTTTACGCAGAGATGCCCAAGCTGAAGTAGATCCATGCCACACTTGGTTCAAAGAGAATGGGAAACGAGAGGGATGCGCTGCTCAACCTCTTTGCTCGTAGGGCATAGTCCCATTCCGGTCCCCTAAAATGACACGAATTAGGTTCTAACCTAACCATACCTAAAGGTCAAACAACGGTAAAACCTTATGAGAAGCCTCCAAGTTCTCTGGGACCACCTTGGGCCCTTCGGGGATTCTGCCCACCCGCTTCCCTTGATAGCTTTAGTTTTCTAATTAAGTTTTATCACATTTATGTGCGACATTTAAAACCAGCTTCCTTAATTAATCCTTTTTGAGAACACGGTTCGTTTGCATAATTTAGAGCACCGACACGCAAACAAAATAAGCAATCCTTTTGACAAACAAGTTCTTTAACTTATTTTTCGATTAATCTTTGTCTCTTGTCCATACGGAAGAATTTATGTATCCCTTCTGTCCAACAGAAGTACCTGATCCACATCACATGGCACCATAATTTCTATGTAGTATCTAGAATAGGATCTTCCAACGCCCTAGATGGTGGGCTCACGGTAGTCTACAGATCCGTTCTGGACTCAGCAAGGGGTGTCCAGAGCTCCATTGACCCCAAGCGACCTAGGAGTGAGATATGCTTTCCGTGGTTGGCCTTTTTACCACTCGATCTTTGGCCCATGAATCGAGCAGTGCCCTCTCGGGTTGAAATGCGGCATGACCTTGGAGATGATCCACCCATGCAAAATATCCTTCCTTAATTAATTCAATTAGAAAACATGCAGAATCAAGGCAATCAGCCTAATGCCATCTTTCAAGAAAACATTCCTTTATTTTCCATGGGAACTTGTCATTACTGATCCCTGCCATGTATTTACCATTAGACACAAGCACTTGGAATAATAATCCAGATCACATCCCAACAATCAGTTTAATGCAAAAGCATTTAGAACGTTATTCGATTAATCGATAAAAGTAATAGTGTCATTTTTCAATCATTGTAGGGATAGTCACGATAACTATCCATTGCATATTCACTCTCCCCCTTGGATCAAGAGCGATTCCATATAAAAATTATTTATCACACCCTTCTTTTAGCTAAGGCATTTGTTAGGGGTTTTAACACTATACAAGACATAAGTTCCATTAGTCACTTATATTGATCGATAATCTAGCCTTCTTTTGAAGGAGTAGCGGTCTTTTATTTTGTCTCGATCTTCTCAATCCCTTGAGCTCTCTACTTGCCTTTGGGGCCCGGAGTTGTCTGTATCTAGCCCAATCTCCAAATTTGGATTGATAAACATAGTGTTTATCAGGCGGATCCTAAGGCAACTTTGCCTCTACTCCTTATGGTCATTGTATATACTAGTTAAGCATAACGTCAAGATTCCCAATCTAACGGCATGAGCTATTAGCGAGAGTTTGGCAAAGATCTAGAGCTTCGAAAATGATTCCCTTCCAAAATAAGTTGCTTGCCATGCATTTTATCAGACATGCAAGTTGCGACATATACATTTGAAGTGATGAAAAAATGTGCCTACTATTGCAAGGATGGGAAGATGGCCATGCTTGAAGCCTTACAAACTGTTTATAAGTTTATCGTATGGCATCCAAATACAATTAACTTTTCTTAATACAACATTTGGGGAAATTCAATCCTTCAAATACTTATGATGAAGTTTATTCGTTTCAATGTCCTATTCTTGAATGGCATAATATGGCCCTAATGTGTCTCATGCAATAATCGAGCAAGCATCCAATAATCCAGAAATACATTACTTACGAACGGCATCACATGCGGACCGGTAGTGATGCCTTTATTCGAGGCTTCGTTGCTTGTCAAGGGAGTGCCATATGGGTGCGACAATTTTCGCTTGAGTGCCATCTCCGATCTCTTTTCTTATAGACGTGCTTCACACATGATTTCCGTGTCTTGTACTCGATTAACGAGGGCCGATTGGGAAGCCAGATGAGCTGGCGGTCGTAAGATAATCACGTGGAACGGGGTATAGGTCCATGGCCAACGGGAGAGAAGGAATGCATGTGCACACCCTCTTTCTCTTTCTCTCTTCCTCCCTCTTTCTCACCTTCTCTATCCTTCTCTCTCTCTCTTCATCTTCTCTTCTTCTCTTCTTCTCCTCTCTCCCTTCTTTTCTTCTTCTTCTTCTCTTCTTCTTCTCCTCTTCTCTCTCCCAACTACTCTTCTTCTTCTTCTCTCTCTCTCCCTTCTCACCTTCTTCTTCTTCTTCTTCTTCTCTTCTTCTTCTCCTCCTTCTCTTCTCCTCCACTCTCTCTCTCCCTCTTTCTTCTTATTCTTCTCTTCTTCTCCTCTCTCTCTCCTTCTCTCCTCTCTCCCTACCTCTCTTCTTACCCGAGCAGCAGCAAATCGCGGCCTTCCCAACCTTTCCATCCCCTTGACGAAGGGGTTTATATAGGTATTTTGGCCGGGGGGGGGGGGGGGGGCGGGCGGCGAGTGAAGGTGGAGGGGTGGTCTTTCCCCACCCACCATCTGTCATGGCAAGTTGAGAGGGGGGGGAAATAGGCCCGTGGCCTTCCTCCTCCCACGTCGCCTCCTCGTCAGCTCCGCTGACGGATGTCATCCCTGCCACCTTCTCTCTCCCCGCCACGTCCTCTTCATTGCGCCAACTCCCTCCTCTTTCCCCCCTCCCGCCACCTGTCGGCGACGGAACGTTGCACAACCCCCCATAGAGGAAGCCCACCGGTGACGATAACGTGCAACTGGAAGAGCAATCTTATGCATATTCAAAAGCCCATTTCCCCCCCAAGCCGCCAGCTGATTCAAACGCCCTCTCAAAGAAAGTCTTCCACCGAGCTGCCTCGACGCCTTCTCATTGAGCGCTCCTGTGGTGAGGGATTCAGACGATTGCTCCCAAGCCGGCTCTGTTGTTGCTCATAATTCGTACAACCGATTATCACGCATCAGCACTGTTCAGCAGAGGCATTGCGCATGCCAATTGGGCACTTAGCTTTTGCCAATCCCAACAACAAGCTAACCGTAATTCTCCTTCCTCAGACTACATTTCCTGTTGATGTAATTTTTCGCATCTATCGAGACATGCAGGCAGCACCTCCCCGTGCATCTCTACCAAATTGAAATTTCAATTCATACCTATGCCTTCTACATTAGTACTATGTTTCCCCCCTTCCCCCCCCTTCCCTAAGTCAATCAGCTTCGTTGCTATCTATTTTAACAAAAACAAAGCTAAAGGCATAACAATATGTAAAAAATAAAATTTAAATCATGCAAACTCCCTAGCAATTTTATGTAATAGAATCAAGTCTTTTACAGTGGGGTCTTTATGAATGGGGACTCAGAAGTCAAGACAATGCATCCATCAATTGTTATGTTCAAAAGTTAAGCTACATGCATGTACACGTGAACATATACCCTTGCAAGCTGCATGTATAAGTAGTCACTTGAACACAATTGAGCTTTTCCAAAGGCTTGTAGGGTATTTAACCCCATTTCATTAACTTTCCATTCATCATTCATTTGCTATAGCTTGGAGCAAGGTCTTCAGATTCTGTGAATGAGACTTGTATAGAAAATTTAACACTCAATATATCATTTACATGAGAGCATACAAAGAATATAATTTTAGGAGCGAACATTTTTCATCCACAAAAGAGATATTGGATAGATTCAATATTGATACTTAAGATACACATTGACATTAATTTCCATATCATGCACATATAAAGAAATCTCAAGACGATTTAAAGTAACTTCATACATGGAACATGGTCATTCTTCCTGCTTGTCACATAGTTTGTCAAGCATTGCTTGCATATTGACTTTCTTCTTCTTCTCAGGTTTAGGAATAGATTTCAATACCCTTGCATGTGTAGGTTGTTGTAGGTAAAGGCATCTATCCTTAGCCGTCCATATTTACTCATTATACACTCCAACCACACACTTGTACACACTATAGGTGGTGGGACCCATCATTGTCACTTTATTATTTATTCTTTCACTAACTATTGAATAAGGGAAGGCTATTCACACATTGTGGCTGTTGGAGTTCCCACATACGGTGTCTATCTCTCTCTTACTCCATTTGCCATAGCTCTTACCTTGCTCTTACTACTTGCGCTTGTGTGCTTCCACTCGGGCTCTACCTTTCAATGTTGTTTGATAAATCCTCCATTAAGGCCAAGTACCCCATTTCCAACTATTCTCCTTGCTTCTCTTATTTCAATTTATGCGCAAATAGTTGACTATGAAGATGCAAGCTTCTTTAGCTTCTATTAATAATGGAAAGAGTCCATCTTTCAAGTCCACTTTCGTGGCTTTGGAAGAGTATGCTCTACAAATGGTTTTGGACGAATTAGTGAGTTTCCAAATCCATCTTCAATATATTGTAGCTGTGAACATGGATATGATCCCATGTTCACTTTAGAGGCCTTTAGCTGTTGCAAGGAAGCTACCATTTGAAGCCCCAATTGTTGTGCATGCAAGAGAATATCAATATTTGCACCTACTCAAGGGAAAAACATTTCGTGATGAAGAGTTATTTTTTTTTCAAAATTGTGATTTTATAGTGACTTACTAACCACAAATATCCTTCATTTCAATAAGCATGCACTCCACTAATTTTTAACCCTATCAATGTCATCAATAGCTTGTATATTCTTTTGTGAGAGCCCTTGCAAAAAAGACATGAATTGTGCTATTAAGTATTGTATACTTGCTACAATTCATATTTGAAGCATATGTGAAAGTAATTTAGAAAAAAGTTTAAAAACCATCCAACCTATTATCATGGTCTCATTGGTCATTGTTGTTGTTGAAGTGGTTGCTTGTGTTGGTGCTATATCTCTCGAGACGTTTAAGTTTGCATGGCTTGCAAAACCATTGTAGGTGCAAGGATACAAGAGAAAAAGAAATGGAGAATGAAGGGAGAGGTGGATAAAAGGGTGAGGTAAAGAGAGGAAGGAGAGTGAAAAAAAAAGAGAGATCTAGAAAGAGAAGGGGAGAAAAAGGGATGAAAAGAGGGAGAAAAAAAGAGATAGAGAAAACAACAAATAGAGAGCGAGAGAGAATGAGAGAGAAAACATAAACAACGAGAGAGTTAGAGAGAATGGAATGATAGAAAAATAAAGGGGGAGGGGAAAGAGATGCACGAAGAGGGGTGGGGAGAGAGGGTAATTCAATGTCTTGTTTTATGAGTTTTTTATTTTCTATCTTTGAATTTGATTGTAATGAGATGCGTCGAGTGTGAGTGGAGAGGAAAAGAGAGAAAGACATAGAGAAAAGAAGGAAGGAAAAGGAAAAGAGAGAAGAAGTGAGAGTGGGGAGGGAAGATGGGGGAGAGAAAGAAACATTAAGAGAGAGAGAGAGGAGGAGAGAGAAACAAAGAAGGATGAAGGGAGGCAAACAAAAAAAGATAAAGAGAAAGAGAATGTGAAAAGTGGGAAGAGAAATAAACAAGGAGGAAGGGAGGCAAATAAAAATAGGGAAAAGAGAGAGAGAAAGAGGGACTGGAAGAGAAACAAAAAGGGGTATAGAAAAAGACAGAGGGACATGGAGAGAAAAGGAATCGATAAAGAGAGATGAAGGGAGGCAAACAAAAAAAGGGAAAGGGAGAGAAAGAGGAGTAGAGATTAAAATAAAGGAAGATTATAAATAAGGGAAACAAAAACATGTTGTTTGTCATAACGTAGACCAAATGTAGAACGACGATGGTCATGATATCTAAGATCACGAGGCGTATCTTAATTAATGTGTCCCATGTCCTTGCTCTCAATGCAAGCTAGCAATTAGACGAAAGCGTTGCTTATCTATAGAACACGTACGACACTTCAGCGAGTTCTAATTAGAGATTATTGATCGGGTGATCTCAGACTTTGAGCGAATGGTAAGAAAAGTGTGTATCCATCATGTTTTACATTTGCAAAGTAACTGAATATCATACACAAAAACATTAGATGTTCCCATAAAATTTATATAGGGAGTTGACACCTCATCCTAAGGATGCACCTATTGTAGCCAGTTAGAAGAGTTCATGGTGGGCGTGTGATGGATGGAGTGCCTAAGGCAATATATTAGTTGGAAGGCACAGATCAATCTACACCCTCGATACGAGAGGACACAGTCAACCTTTCGGACCTTCCTCCAATCTTGAAGCTTGAGATGGAGGCAATGATCAATGCATTGATGCCCATGGATGTTGAGTATCTCGCCTAAAGACACTACTTGTGCTCTTAAGTGTGCAAGAAAAATATGGGTGGAGCAATGCGAGTGTGATCGAGTTGTTTAGGTATATTCTATGTTTGCTTAGTTGATCTTTTGAACTCCATTATAAAAAACACGTGTTTTTTCAAGGTGTTTTATGATTTTTTTTCTAGGTTGCTAAATTATCACATAGAAACACGATGGTTGAGTCTCTTGATAATGCGCAATTGGTATTACGAAAGCTTGGCATGGACTACAACATCATTCATGCATATGTCAAAGATTGCATGTTGTTTCAATGAGACTACATGACTATAGACACATGCCCAAAGTGTGGTGCTCATAGGTCTCGATAGGACTTGCAAGGATAAACCATCCCTCAGAAAGTTCTTAAACACTTTCTACTTATACGATGTATACGTCACATGTTTTGTACATCGGGCATGGTGAGCTTGACAACATGTCATGCAAAAAATAGATCCATAGATGGAGTCCAACGAATATTAGCAAATTCACGCGCATGGAGCCACATTGACTCCACCTTTCGAGGCTTTATAAAAGAGCCAAGGAATCTTTACTCGGTCTTGCTATGGATGGTGTGAATACATTTGGTCTCTGCTCAACTTCTTACAGTGTGTGGCTTGTAGTTCTTGTTAACTACAACATCCTGCCTCCATGACTTTCTGCGAAGAAAGGATACTTGATCCTTAGCTTGCTCATTCTTAGGCACTACAAAGTCAAGAGTATGGATGTCTATCTTCGTCCATTAGTTGATGAGCTCAAGATTTTGTGGGAGGAGGGGGTTGTCGTGGAAGACATGAGCAAGCATGATGGTTGACGGTCCACCAATATACTAGCCATTCTCATATGGACCATGTATGACTTTTTGGGATTCGGGGAGTACTCAGGTAAGTAGGCTTCCATTCTCGTTGGTGATATCTAGCATAGCTCTTTCAAGTTTGTGTTGGCTAAATAGGGGTGTTGGGATATGTCTAGTTACCTCAGGTTATCATGCATGTCCATTGTGTGAGCCACAGTTAGTAAACTCTCGAAGGGGTCATGAACCACGAAGAAGATGGCATATCAAGGACACATTACTTTCTTGTCGGAGGGTCATGAATTGAGGAAAGGTTTTCTTGCATGACCTCCAATACGAACGAATGCCCAAAGTTGGTATGAGTTGAAAATGGTTCACACGGAGTCACATCCAAATAGAATGCAATGGTTCTTAGTTTCCAACGAGTTGTTGTATTGGATCCACTTACAGATAAAATATTTGTTGGATCCCATGTATATTTTAAAAAATGTGGGTAGCTTATTATGGGATCACATCACAGGAAAGAGAGACACTGCAAAGGCACGAATGGATTTGAAGGAGATAGGCAAGATAGATGCGCTTTGGCGGCAGTCGAGCATTGATGGTTTCTTGCAACTACCTCATGCTCCTTGGGTCCTATCGACTAAAGAAGAGCACATTGTGAAGCAAATTACGAGGTCTATCCGCACCCCGATGGGTATGATACGTTCCCTCAGATCCACTTTCTCTAAAGACGACCAACTATGAGGGCTGAAATCCCATGATTGGCATAAGATATGCCAGGTTTATCTTGGCCCCGATTGCAAATAGCTTGTATATTTTGCTATTTAGTGTCTAGTCGGTGTTCGTAATGCTTCTTTATTTGTGGCAGTTTGTACTACCAATCGTGATTGCGTGATGCCTCACTCCAAAAATATGCAAGGCGATTTACAAGTTGTCAAATTTAGTGCAATGGATCTTACAGAAGGAGATCAAGACATCCTTTATTGAATCTGCAAGGCAAGGAGCGGTGGAGATGGTTTATCTTTTTGAGAAGTATCTGCCCACCAGCATGCTCACGATACAAACTCACCTCCTGGCGCATCTTGTAGATGAAGTTGAGATTGCAGGATCCGTCCATACATGATGGATGTTCTTCGTGAATCTCTTCATGAAAACCCTGAAGGACTTTTTGTGACAATGAGCTCGGCCAGAAGGTAGCATGGCTGAAGGTTGGCTGGTGTTGGAGGTGTTAGTGCATATTTCACAATTGCTATCAATGGTGGATTAAAAAAGGATGATGATAGACTAATCGAAGACGTGGTGGTTGGAAATGGGGTAGAAAAAAGGATGGATACTACAATGGAGGAGAAAGTGAATCATTTTTGTATGCTACCTCATGTATCCATGGAGAAGTGGCTCACTAGGTACGAGCAAGCCATGAAAGATCATGAAGAAACGCGATCGAAATTTTGATCCAGTACATGCCATCGACTATCCTGAGGGCATGGAGGAGATGCCTTGGTTTATGTCTATGCGATGGTTACATGGAGCTCTGATCACAACTTCTTTCGCGAAGGGGTAGAGGTCTTTACTAAGGAGTGGGAATTCTTGAGGGGATATAGTTCGAAGGTGACTGCATGTTTTATTATCCATCATATCTAGATTTTATATGCGACAACTAATCTAACCATTTCAATGTACAGTACACAATCTATAATGCAAGGTGGTCACGTGGGCGACATTTTCATGTTGAGCGCATTGACAAAATGCGCTCCACAATAGATTGTGGTGTCATGGCAAAGTTCGAGCAAGAGAGCCAATGGTGGGCCATGGATCCAAACACCATTATAGATGATGAAGCATTTTGGAAACTTGCAAAGTGTTATCTTACTGGATTAACGTAGCTTCTCCATGATCATATTTGATGTATAGTGGTTGAAAGTGGTATTGGAAGGAGTTGAGGCAATCATTTTTAGCGAGGTCCATTTGGATTTCTTGAAATAGAATTCGAGAAAAGATGGGTGGATCTGTGCAACATGTTTGTTCTACCAGCCCATTGTGAACATGTGCATGACCTATTTTTAAATTTTTTTTCATGACACGGAATAGTCACAGATGTTGATTCACTCTTATAAATGATATTGAACATGTAATTTTCTATCCAAATTCCTAACAACCTTGATGGTGGTATGTTGTGCCATTAGCTCCTTGGAGTGCGAGAGTGTATGATGAAAGCAATGTTTCGAGTGTAGACAAGGAGAGTATGCAGGTGGAGGGGTTGATATTGTAGAGGGTGGAGGTCGAAGAGGATTTGGAGTGTGTAGAGGAGGCAGTCACACTAGTAATGATGACGACAAGACAGGAGGCGAGGAATTCTTTGAGAACTGTGGGAGCCTTCACTCAACCACCAAGATCCACGAATCGCTTATTGTTTCAAGTATTCCAAGCCGAGTAGTAATGGCTACCTCTCACATAGCTGACGCGCCATCCATATCTACGGGTGTAGTGAGCTTACCTCCATGCCGATCGAGTTACCTCCTCTCCCGCGCTCTCCAGTAGCTCCACGATCCAAATTCAAGCTTCAAGCAAGCTCCGTCCTCAAGATCCATGCTCCAAGCTCCATCACTATGAGCAAGAGAAGAGAAGAGAAGAAGAGAGGAGAAGATGGAGAGCTTCTCCTCCCCGGTCCCTCACCCTCACACACTCACTCCCTCACACTCTCACACTCCCTCTCTCAAGCACAAGCTCAAGCAAGCAAGAAGAAGAAGAAGAAGAGAGCCACTTTTGGCCACACACAAGAATAAGCTTCTCATTCACTTTTCAACTTTATATACAAAACCCTAAATACCTTTTGGGCGGTCATCCCCTTATCCCCTTTTTTACATAGCCGGCCGTGGCCTAGGCCCTTTTTCCCATTGTCCTTCTATCTTCCTAGCTTCCTTTCCACCGCCCGTCTACATTTACAAATTGCACGGGTGAGAGCCTGGCGCTCTTTGAATTAAACCATGATGCGCTTGCGCTCTTTTACAAAAGTATTGACTTGCGCTTTTCCTTGTGCACCTTGTTCCCTTATTTAGGACTTTTTTTCTTGTGCATCTTTGTCTTCCGTTTCGCTTTGCCTTGGCCTTTGTCTTCTGCTTTAGCTTTTCCAAAATTTCCACCTTGTTCATCTTCCGGTTAACATTACCCCCCTCCTAGACGAGTGCCAGTCCCATGGCACTCACCGTCGTAGGTAGCAGGCTTTGGCCTGCACTGAAGACGTGGGTGGAAGGGACATCGATGGTTGCTGTGGAGGAGTGTTGGTGGTGATGTGGAGGAAGGTCGTTGGGGGCACGTTGGTGGCCTAGGTGGCTGGTGGTAGGGTTGTTGGAGTTGGTGGTAGGGTTATTCCTGATGGCCAGCACAAGTGTTGGTTTGCTGGGGATTCTGCACATGAGGATTCCTGGCGGGCTTATAGGATGATAAAGGATAAGAATCCAGAGTTGGGTATTGATGAAGAGCAAACGACACTTTCATTGGAGTCTTCAATACTTGCAGTTGAAAACCTCTCATAGGTGGTCTCTCCCTAGGGGTAGTGCTAGTCTTGTCTATCGTGCACAAGACGTAATTTAATTAGTTTGGGAGATAGGTCGAACTCTAAGCAAGTTGAGAGTATTGTCCTACACTTAAGGACCCAAACTGTGTATATACTTCGGTGCAGATATTATGTGAGTGCTCGTACATACTTAGATATTACGTATTTAGAAGACCGCGGGTTGGTTTCTCATAACGATGTGTGGATGAAGCGAAGTTGTCCATGTTGAGAAGAAGTACATGTGAATGTGTATGCGACATCCTTTGCATTGTCATTGCACGACGTAACATAATTGAACACAGGGACACTGCACTATCGGTAGCTGGTAGCTATTGGACCTGCGTGATGAGGACCGTGTACTTTTCATGGCCATTCGTGCGGTGCTTACCACAATTGATTGCAATGGTATTAAGGCAGAGTGGAAGAGGGAATCATGTGAATGGGTCAGGGTGACAGGTCTAACCATAGGCGAGACAAGCTCCCTAGGTATGTCCTGCCCTTGATGTGCCCTGAACAATTGTGGGTGATGCTAAGGGGCTAGGGGTCTAGGGACGGAGCTAGCCGACCAAGGTCACCGGACGCACCTAATTTGAGGACCCATAGGTATTGTGCTCTGATCGTGGGTGCTTCTTATCTTTTCGTTATTTTCTTTTCTTTTTTCCTTTTTTGTTTTCTTTTTTGTTTCCTTTTCTTACGCTTTTTTCTTTGTTTCTTTCTTTCTCTTCTCTTTTCTCCTTGTTTTTTTTTTGGACTTGCTTGAGTACAATCATTGCAATATGTTGAGGCTATCAGCCTTTCAATGGGTTGGGAAATGTTAAGCTTCGAAGGCTCAAGAAATGGATATTATAGTGATGATTGTGCCCTAGCCTCGTTGTTAGAGAAGCAATTGTTGAGATGGGAAGATACACTTGAGATATTGCAAATCTCTTTGCGACACGCGATGTCGGTACAATTGAGGTAACAACTGTCGTGAGCCAACTGTAGAGCTTGACCCAGAAAGAGAGCGTCGCCCATGACTATGCTTTGGGCCATGCGATGTGGGCACTCGCAAGGGTGATTTTTGCTTTCGGCAGCGTGGCTTTGTCGTGGTTGTTTGTGAGGTTGGTGGTCTTGCGGGTGACTTGGGCATTGAACGCGTTTGCACAAAGATTTGTGTCATCCAGCATCCACTTGTCACTTCATGAGAGTATATGAGAATCGCATGTGTTAAGTACAACGAACAAATGCAATCATGTCAAGATATTGCTTTATCAAAATCATATGATGCTGATTGCGATGCCTATTCCAGTGCTTGTTAAAGACATGACATATATTAGCAATAGGTAAAGAAAGTATGTACAGGTGGGGAGCCTGCACCTTTAACCATTAAAATACAAAAAGTTATGGCAGGATGGCCTTTGTTAAGTTGCTTGTATATCATAGGGGCTACTCTATTTGCACGAGGCAGGGTAAATCCGAGTGGTCGGGTGACTGAGGTTCTGCTGGTGAGGGGCTCCTGTGAGGTTGGGTAGGGGAGATGTCGAGCGAGACCTGAATGGTGTAGTCCCTGACCGTAACTGTTTCTAGAATGCTTTTGAACAATGCATCAAATTCTTCCTTGTGTCGAGCCACCCTCTTCTCTTTCGAGCACCTAGTGCCCAAGCGTCTAGTGGGAGCCCACACAATCGGTGTTGCCATGCCTTGTGTGCTCCCTTGAGCTTCTATTCCCTTGGCTTGGGGATTTTTCTGCCTACGTCCATGGCAGTGTCGCTTGGGGCCTCGTTTCTTTGCATACCTTTTGAGGCTAGGTATGTAGCGTTCTTGTGGAGAAGCTTGTGCTACATGCTCCTTTTGACGATGGATATCGTCTTTGCAAGCCAGCTGCATTGGGTGCTCCATGTCTACTACCATAGGGGGACCTGCAAAATGTGAACCAATGATTAGGCCTTGAGACAGGATAAAACTATTCGCATGGAAGGGATTATATAGTGGGTTATGAAGCGCATATGACGAGAAGGGGAGAGGTGAGGCATACAGTGTTTGTTGTAGAGGGATGGCCCCCATGATGATGTTCATTTGGCCTCCAACCATTAGCAGATCTTGGCTCATGCTACGTTGCGTGGACTAGTTGTCATGGAGTGGGGTAGGGCTCATCCTCGGGAGGATATACCGGAAAGGGGGAAAGGTGTATAGAAAGGGATGGTATCTTTCCTATACCCTTAGAGATGTTGGTCAGATCTTCCTATGGTGGTGATGAGGGTTACATGCCCTCCACCTAGAGACGGTAATGGTCACACAACTTCTAAATGTGTGGTGAGAGGAGGACCTGAGGAGCTTAGCCTCTTGAACCCAACTCTTCTCCCTACGCTTGACTAGCATTGCTTGTGTGTGCTGACATTGTCTATACAGGGTCACAAAGTTTATTGTTTTTTAAAAAAATGTACATATTTACGAATCCATGTTACTTCTTAAGGATAAAAGCCAATTCTAGAACTTTGGATTGTATTGGAGTGTGACACACGCATCTAGTACTCGTGGCAGCTTACTCAATACCGATAGATATTTTGCAACATCGAGTAGCATGGAACCTTGTCCGAGTCTACTGGCAACATGTAACTCCTCGTCAGTGAGAACCTTATCAAACAGAGAGTTCTCTTGGCTAGTTTAAGCCAAGTTCGTACCCTGAATGGCAAATAGTTCGAAAGGAAGTTGGTGCCACATAGGTTGGGTCTCTTTGAGACCGCCATTTGGCCGATTGCTCCTCTGAGACTATCATGATCTGGGCTCCTAGTTCGGCCATTGCAATGCAATTTTCACACAATGTTGTTCAAATTGACTTCGACCCTCTGATAGTCACTTTAGTTTCTCTATCTCTAAGAGATTTGGTTGGCAGAGCACATCATTGAATGTTACAATTAAGGGTAGTTCGTCAGCTTCCTCGTCAGAGATGAGTCGCATGCGTTCATACAGGAGCCTGTTATAGTGCTCGTCAAGATGTTCTTGCTCTTCCTAGGATAAGAGAAATGGCAAGTATTCTTCAAGATGCTCTTTAGGGAATGCACCCATGTTTTCCAGGACATAGACACGTGCAAACACTTTGAGCTTAGCATCCAACTCAGTTAAGCATTCTGCGACACTTCTATGTTCAACGAGGGCTTGCTCAATTGCTATCTCATGCAAGGTTCTAGGAGTTTGCCTAGGCTTTAGCATAGCTAGGGGCTCAGGCCTAGATGAGAAAGATTGGTCAATGCTAGGATTTCTTATGCTCTTGGGGTTTCCATGTTTCTCCTGAGGCTTTGTTATTGCGTCATGGTTCTCCTTGGACATGACTGGTATAAATTTGTCACCCTGTTGTGACAACATTGTATCCACTCTTGATTGGTCAATGCGAGTTCTGTTGTCGTTGGATTGAGTGTTGCAAGCAACCGTTGATGGTAACGACTGCTTTGATTTTTCAGAGCACACGGATGTGTCTGAGGTTCCACCGCTATTAGGAGAGGCATCAATGGGTTCATTGGTGAACGGACTCGATACTTTATTCCTAAGCTCTCTACGCTCTTGGTGTCAATGTTCTTGGGGTCCACAACCACTTGTAACTGCTGTTGTTTTTGCTGTTTTCTCCTCTTTTTCTTGGTCAGTGAAGGTGCATCTCTCAACGAATCAGGACCCTGGACTAGGTCAACCGTTGACGTGCTTGGTTGGGCCTCAGCATTCTCTTTCTCTAGTGTGTCCTTATGGGACATAGCCGTGGCCTGCTGAATAGCCTGGCTAGGTTGTGAGGGTACAATTGCCTCCCTTTTTGGAGAGTCTAGCTCTTCACCCAATTCCCTTCTATTTAACTCCTCTAGCCTAGGCTTTAGGCGCTTTGGAAGTGCTAGAGTTGTCAAGGAAGTTGGTTGCGACACCTTCTCCACAGGTGAACTACTAAGGACACGTTCTGCAAGGGGCATTGTCACGGCCAAGGGCTGTGACTATTGTGATTCTTGATTGGAAGTAGTAGTGGCTATTTCAGTGGACTGGCTATTGCTAGTAGATTGCAGTGCTAAGTCCCTAGGGCGATCGGAAGTGGTCGTGTCTTTTGTTGCCCTTTGAGCATTCACTTGTGTAGATCGAGCATGAGTTGATCTAGTCACATTAGGTTGCACAGGCATACCCTTGGCGGAGAGCTACGGATGGTGTCATGTCCCACCTCGTGGACATTTGGAAGCTTAGATGGAGATAGAGATTGGGATTGAGCAGCCTGTCAAGAATCGCGTGGTGGAGGGGGTTGCTCAAGATGCTGCGCCGAACACACACAGAATGCACAAGGAGAAGCTCACTCAAGAGACAAGAAGAGAGATGGAGGCAAAACGTTTTCTTGCTGATTTCTTCTTCTTCTTTCACACTCTTTACAATGTACACAAAGTATAGATAAGATACAACATAAAAGGAAAGTGGCCTACTAAGTCAAACAATGCATAACCGACTACACTAGTCGACTGGCGCTATAACTATGCCAGCTGTAAATAGGTGTAACAACCTGAATATAATAAGTAATGAGTCAGTGGCCATGTGAGAGTCATAATGACCACCGACGTGCTAAGTGTAGACGTGTGGACCCATCTAACCAGGCGGTCCATCATCCATGTCCACATGTGTTGAGCTTGCCATCTCAACACTCCCCCTCAAGCTCAACTGCATCTCTGCAACTCCAAGTAAGCTTCGAAACTTTTGAAGCTTCTCTGTACCCAATGCCTTCGTGAAGATATCAGCTATCTGATCCTGTGTGCTGACATACACCAAGTCAATCTCACCTGCTAGTACCTTCTCTCTCACAAAGTGGTAGTGTACCTCAATATGTTTTGTCCTGGCATGGAACACAGGGTTCCTAGCCAACTGTATACTGCTCATGTTGTCACAATAAATGACAACTGGGCCTTCCACCTGGACATCCAAATCAGCCAATAGCTTTTGCAGCCATACTACCTCACATGCTGCAACAGCAGCACCTCTATACTCAGCCTCTGTACTCGACAAAGCAACTGTAGATTGCTTTTTGCTGCTCCATGCAACTGCTGCACTACCAAGAGAGAACATGTATCCGCTGGTAGATCTTCTATCAGACATACTACCAGCCCAATCTGCATCTGTGTATCCAAACACCTGTACATCTGTACCTGCCTCATAGAAAAGTCCATAATGTAATGTGGACTTCACATATCTCAATATGCGTCTGACTGCATCCAAATGTGGCTTTCTAGGTACTTGCATAAACTGACTCACAAGACCAACAGCATAGCTCAAGTCTAGCCTTGTAATGGTCATGTAGATCAAACTCCCCACTATCCTCCTGAACATAGTAGGGTCTTCTATCTCATCCCCAACATCAGCACTCAGCTTTACATTCTGCTCCAACGGGACTGAAAGTGGTTTGCATGCAGTCATACCATACTTGGACAACATATCCAAGCCATACTGTCTTTGGAACAGCCATATACCATCATCACATCTGATCACCTCAATGCCAAGGAAGTACCTTAGCTCACCTAAATCCTTCATCTCAAACTTCATCTTCAAATAGCCCTTGACTTCAGCAATCCCACTATCACTATCACCTGTAATAATCAAGTCATCCACATAGATGACTATGATGACCAAACCTGCATCTCCCTTTCTCACATAAAGTGAGTGATCAGCATCAGAAACATAAAAGCCAATATTGACAAGATACTCTCTGATCCTGTCAGACCATGCTCTTGGTGCTTGCTTGAGCCCATAGAGTGCCTTCTTCAACCTGCACAAATACGTGGGATGCTCTAAATCTTCATAACCTACTGGCTGATCCATATACACTTCTTCCTGCAAATCACCATGCAAGAAGGCATTCTTTACATCCATTTGCTGCAACCTCCAACCTTTGGCTGCTGCCAAAGCAATCACACATTTGACAGTTGCCATCCTAGCAACTGGACTGAAGGTTTCATCATAATCTATGCCATATGTTTGGGCATAGCCTTTTGCAACCAGCCTAGCTTTGTACCTGCTAATAGAACCATCTGCATTGTGCTTAATCTTATAAACCCACTTACATCCAATAGATTTCTTTCCCTTTGGCAATGATACTAGATCCCAAGTCTTATTGGCCTCTAATGCAGCCATCTCCTCATCCATTGCTGCATCCCAATGAGCATGACCAACAGCCTCCTCAAAACATGTGGGCTCAACATCCTCAACTAGTTTCACCATATAAGCATAATGGTGAGCTGCATAACCCTCAAAACCAAATCTTTTAACAGGGTATCTCACCCTGCTAGACCTACGTACCACTGGATCACTCAATGGAGTCTTTGCATTAACACGTACTCTCTGCACACCTGGAGTCCTCACTGAAGGAATGCCAAGCTCATCATCCAAGCTCTCTGAGCCACTGGAGTCTCCATCAAGAACTGCATCAATGCCTTCTGACACTTTATTCTTTCCTTTTTCTTTACCTGTAGTGCTACTAGATGCACTCGAAGATGTAGAGGTACTCCTTAGTCTCCCAGACCAAGGACTACCAGATGATGTCTCTGGTCCACTAAGAGTCCGTGATTCTTGCCTTTCAGCCTGCACATGAGTGTCATGATCATCATCAACATCCAATGCATCACCACTAGATGCATACCAACTGCTCATTTCATCAAAGATGACATCCCTGCTCACTCTGAACTTACATGTGACAGGGTTGTAACAGCGATACCCTTTTTGCTCTAAAGAGTATCCAATAAAGATACACTTTTCAGCCTTTGGATCTAGTTTCTTCCGCAACTCATCTGGCACATGAACATACGCAATGCAGCCAAATACTTTCAAGTGTGAAACATCAAGCTTCTTACCTGTAAAACATTCTTCGGGGGTCATACCATGAACTGTAGTTGTGGGAGTTCTGTTCATAATATAAACAGCAGTATGAATAGCCTCAGACCAAAAATGCTTAGGGATATTCTTTTCAGCCATCAAGGCGCGTGCAACTTCTGCAATATGCCTGCTTTTCCTTTCTGCAACCCCATTTTGCTGTGGGGTATACCTGCATGTGAACTGTCTCTTTATCCCATGAGACCTCAGAAAATCACTGAACTCATTTGAGAGGTACTCTCCCCCTCCATCTGACCTCAGGCACTTTACTTTCAAGCCTGTTTCTCTTTCAACTGCAGCCTTGAAAGTTCTAAAGTGCTCAAAAGCTTCACTCTTTTCCTTCATAAAATATACCCACAGCTTTCTAGAACAATCATCAATGAATGTGACAAAGTATGAACTGCCTCCAAGAGATACATTTTGTGTAGGCCCCCAAATGTCTATATGCACAACATCAAGGATATTTCTGCTTACATCTCTGTCATGTGAAAAGGGTTGTCTTGCCTGCTTACCAAACTGACATGCTTCACATACCTTCTGAAATTCTGCAACTTTAAATGTAGGCAAACCTGTAACCAATCCTTTGGACTGCATTAATTTCAGCCTTTGTACATTTGCATGTCCAATGCGTTTGTGCCAAATTTCAATGTCTGCAACAACACCTTTTCCTTTGGCATACATAGCAGCATTCATAGTAGGAATTCCAGCATCTAGAGTGAACATACGTCCAACTCTACTTCCCTTTGCTACCAACCTGCACTTGTCATTGAAGTCTTCTACAAAGCAGCCCTTTGCATTAAATCTGACTTGCAGCCCTTGCTCTACCATTTGACCGACTGACACCAAGTTCTTTGTAATAGATGGCACATGCAATACATCTGAAAGACTCTTTGTCTTACCATCATGCAAGGACAAGGGAACTTTTCCAATGTGTGAAATTGGGTGGCATGAGTCATCACCCGTCTGCACATAGCCTGCATTCTGCAAATCCTGCATCTCCCCAAACCATTCTGCATGGCTGGTCATATGATTGGATGCACCTGAATCAACATACCAAACATCTTTATGTGTTCCCTTTCCTGTAACAGCATTCAACATATGCTGCATAACGAACAAACGTTCATTTTTATCTTCATTCTGTCGTGAAGACGATGCATAGTTTCCTTACTGCAACTTACCACTGCGGATATCATCTCTCTTAGCATAACATTGGGCTGCAATACGACCTGTTTTGCCACAGTAGTGGCATACAATACCAGAGTTGTTAGAACCTCTGTTCTGCCATCCACCTCTTCCTCTAAAGCTCCCCCTGCCTCTAAAGTTACCACGACCTCCTGAAACCTGCATATCGCCAAATTGTTGATTCAATTTGTTTTGCTGGTTGTCACTACCACGTCCTGTACCACGGCCTCTTGAAGAGAACCTGCCACGTCCCCTTCCTGAACTGGAGTAGAAAGCTTGGACTTGTTCACCACTTCTTTCAGGTGTCTCACTCTGCATGTTGATCTCTTTAGTGATCATAAGGGAGACCAACTCATCGAAATCTGGAAATGGCTTTCTGACATATACAGAAGTTACAAAAGACTTCCAAGCCTTTTCATTGTTAAGTCCACCCAAGGTAGACGACACCAAATCATCATCATCGGGCATTGCATCAATCGCTGCCAATGCATCTGCAATGCTTCTTACCTTCAGTGCATACTCATTGATAGACATCTTTCCTTTCTTCAATGTATTCAACTCTTGCTTGAGTTGAATCTTTCGTGCCTTTGTATTTACAGAAAACATACTTTCAAGTATGGTCCAAGCTGCATATGAATTCTCTGCATTTCTAATGTGTCCCAGCATATTATTGTCAATTACTGCAGACAACCAATACATGACCTTTTTATCCTTTGCATTCCATTCCTTCCGTGCCTTTGTCTCTTCTGCAGTTGGAGGATCACTCATCTCCGGTTCCTTTTCTTTACCTGAAACAAACTCGTAGAGGCCTTTTCCAATAAGGAAGTTCGTGACACGGAACTTCCATGAAGGGTAGTTGTTCTTGTCGAGCTTCTCAATGATAGGGCTTCCACTGTTCTCTGCCATTATCACAAAATTAATACCAACAGCAAGTAAATCTTCTGCAACCTTGGACCTGTAGTGCACAGCAATACACCAGACAGCCTTTTTAACTGTCTGCTCAACAATACATGCAATCTGCAACTTTTTTTGCAGATAAACCTTGTGTTTACTCACTGGTAAACACCTTTGAACTTACAGATCTGAAATCTGTAACCTGCGCACCCACGTTCGGTCAATACAGTCGAAGTCACAGTGTACCCCGAAACTGCTGTCTGCAACCTTGCGGCTCTAAAACGGGCCCTGAAACGGCCTCAAATGCCCAAAATCTCTGCGGGAAAGCCCTAAAGGGCGTATATGCAGAATATACAGCGCTCTTCGTGCACACCAAATCTCACTGCAATCTAAGATTTTTGCTCTGCCCTGCTTCCGGTGCCTCCACAGGCACTATCCAAGAGAAGGAGTGGAAGAATGGGAGAGATTCTTACCCGTAGCTTGCTTGCTCAAACCTTGCTTCTTCTCCTTTGCTTCAACCTTCGAAATCAGCCTCTCTCAATGGCGCGGCTCTGATACCATGTCAAGAATCGCGTGGTGGAGGGGGTTGCTCAAGATGCTGCGCCGAACACACACAGAATGCACAAGGAGAAGCTCACTCAAGAGACAAGAAGAGAGATGGAGGCAAAACGTTTTCTTGCTGATTTCTTCTTCTTCTTTCACACTCTTTACAATGTACACAAAGTATAGATAAGATACAACATAAAAGGAAAGTGGCCTACTAAGTCAAACAATGCATAACCGACTACACTAGTCGACTGGCGCTATAACTATGCCAGCTGTAAATAGGTGTAACAACCTGAATATAATAAGTAATGAGTCAGTGGCCATGTGAGAGTCATAATGACCACCGACGTGCTAAGTGTAGACGTGTGGACCCATCTAACCAGGCGGTCCATCATCCATGTCCACATGTGTTGAGCTTGCCATCTCAACACAGCCGCCCTTGATGATTGCTGTTGTGCTTCTTGTGTCTATATGGGTAAAGAGGGTGTAGGAGATCTAGGACTCTTAAGTGGACGTGGCACTGGCTGAATGATTTGCTCATGGTTGTTAGATGATTTTGCTATTTGCTTTGTTGAGCATTTAACCTTGCCATGAGCAATATTGTGCATATGATGCCTGCTATCCTCTTGGGGAATCAAAAGCTCCTTGGGAACTAGTGGCTTTTGCGTATCCTCAACGATTACATTTAATATCTGCTTGTCAAGAATACTAGGTTGAGGATCTACTGGGGCCCCAAGAAGAGCACCAAGGAAAATGGAATTCTCTTGCAAGAAAATCTATCTTGTAACATCAACAAGCTTTTTTATTAGGTTTCATATGATCACAATGAAGAAATGAACACCAGGCACAACAAATCTTCATGCAACATTATGTAGATCTCCCACGGATTTGATAGAATCAACCATATTCTTCAATATCTTTACAAAATCCATCAATATAACAAAGAAAGCAAAGGAATACACCATCTTTGAATGGAAATACATCACATAGTATTCATCTTCAATATCTTCATAGTCTTCTCTCTCAATCTCTCATATACAATCACTCTGGTTTTAATAGAATTGACTATCTCTGACTCTCTCTCTCTCTCTCTCCATCAATAATACATCATATCCTCACTACAATCTCTCACAATCACACTCAATAATCCTTCTTAGGTCGTGGATACCCCTCCCAAGAGGTATGTCTGATATGAAGAGTCACCAGAGCCACTATAATGTCTTTTCATAGCTCACTACCGTCACTTCACTCCAGTCTTCACTTGAGTCTTCAGCAGCTACTTCTTTCACTTCTTTCAGCTCTTTTGCACTTGTATTCACCTCTTTCCAAGGCTAGAAAACTTTCCCAAGCGACACTCTCATCCAACAGAACACATACAGAAGCATACAGAATAGTCACAGTCACAGTACAGTACCAGAACAACTACAGTACAGTTACAGTACAGAAACAAAAGCTCTACAGAAGACCTACAGAAGGTTACAGAAGGTCATCAAAACCACATAACTCATACTCAAACCATTCCAAACTCTCAAAAACTATTCAATAAGCTTTCACAATATCTCAATCTTCATCAATCATCAATCCATCCCTCCTTACAGAAGACAATCGGAACAAAACAAAATAAAATAGAAGCTATACAGAAGGCATACAGAACCAATCAGAACCTATCAAAACATTACAGAACCTCATATCTCCACTGATAAATATCATGAACTTCCAAAACACTCTCAAACCACTTCCAAACCAATCAATCATCTCATAAAATCAACCATTCAGCTCTCAAAAACAACAAAAATCAACCAAAAAACAAGTCATTTCAACACTCAACATATCCCCACACTTAATAAGGAAGCGTCCTCGCGACCCAGGAAAAAGGGAATACAAGTTCATTCCAAAAGCTCAACTTTGATCTTCAATATCTCTTCAAAAACAATCCATCCAACCACGACCCCAACTTATCACTTGTATCTAATATAAAAATACAATGAAAGGAAAACCCTTTATACATTAACACTTTTTACCAAACTAGAAATCACAACAAACTTGTAAAGGATGTAAGAGGTTGTCTTCTTCTTCTTCATCAGCATCTTCAACTCTCCAACCACGACCCCATCACCACAATTCTCCAAAAATGTAGCTTGCACGAAATCCAATCCAATAGAAAACCATCACGTTCTTTTTACATAAATTAACCCAAAACACAAATACTACACACAACATAACCATCTGAATGACTCCTCCAAAAAGAGAGATTTTTGTTAAAAATCAGCCACCATACATTGGAAAAGGTATCAATGAAGATGATCCCTCTTGAAAGATTGGTGATTTCGAAAACGATCCATAGACAAGGATTCATCTATAAATGTTTGGGGAGGATTCTGAAAAAACTGAAGACAGCATATCCTTTCCAACAAGACAAGGTATCTGCTAGGCAAACAAAGGGAATGAAAACACAATATATCCAGCTAGTGGGAATCAATGCTCACATTGACATTCATGCACAACTTTGGAATAGGCTTGGAATCATTATGAGAGTGCCTATGCATATACGCCAGATACCAAGCAAAGTGAGCAGTTAATCTCACTGAAGGATCTGCAGACTATGAATACTGCTGAGCAAAATGAATATAGTTTTGATAAGCTTGACTGGCAGCTGTCCATTCTCCTGGAATTATTGGCTAGTTTATCTGAGGTCCTGTAAGGGAATCATGCGAGCTCCATCCCCTTCTTCTGGAAATCTGATGATCAAACCTGTCATAGTTACTAACCAACTGAGGGGGTTGAGAGATAGAAGTGTTAGCAGAGGGAAGTGGAATAAGGAAAAGTGGATGAAGTGAGGGGTAGGAAAAATCATAAAAGGAAGAATGATTTAAAGAAGGAGTGGCAGAAATTGGTAGGGAATCAGTTAAGAAGGGTGTTAACTGATAAATAGGAAAGGTGGAAGGTACATGAATGGATGGAGAAGGACATGGTGGAGAAGGGGAAAATACTCTATCCTCAATAAAGAAGCAGTATGTAAAAATGGAAATTTGAGGGAAAGATTGAGGTTGGAAAAGAAGGGGTAAAATGGTTGTGAAATTGGATTGACAAAGGGAAAGATATATATGATATCGGTGAGCCATTTGTTGGTAATACAGGAGGGTAGGAACAGAAGGTCTTAAGAGAGATATTCTATGATAGGCATAAAAAAAGGTAGAATCAAACGGATTATGTTTTGAAAGATAAGCTAAGAGATCCACCCTCAGTTGATTAGTACTCTGGGCATAGGTAGGGACTGTGTTCTGTCTTTGATTCAGGACCACAGAATCAATCATGGTATGCCAGGAATTATCAGGACAATTAGCCACTTTGGAGGAGTAACTCTGGAACATGTCAGCTAGGCGCAACTCCAAATGGTTGACATACAAAAGAGCTTGTAGAACCACGTTCCCCACATACCAAGCCATATCCACCTCATCTGGAATCAACAAGTCTCCTCGTAGATACATGTAGGACATCAACATGGTATCTGTCGTGACGGAATCTTCAAACACCATCCTTACCACCTCTGTTAGCAACTCAGCAGACCAAGTCCCACTCCATCCATCCTCTAGAAGAGGTAAATCCATCGTGGAAAGATTCATGTAGAAGGCCAACTTCTGTAAGTGATAGTGGACAAAGAAAGAATGGTCCGGAGGAACATATTCCTGAAACTGCTCAAATGTAGACCATAGCAAATCCATTCTGGATTGCAATCTTTCCACTTTATCTTGGAATAAAGGATACAAGGTAGCCTATCTCTGAAGAGCAGCCAAGTCCTGCTGTGAAAGAGAAGGGATCAACGGAACATTAGGGCTTGGAGGAACAGATCGTGACTTTGCCAGTTGATCTTGCAACTGCTTGATTTGGGAGGCTTGTGATTCCACTGTGTCATTAGCAGTCTGTAAGGTTGAAAGTTTGGCATCTAAGAGAGTTTGGAACTCCTGCGCTTCTCTGGACATTCTCTCCTTCTCCTCTGAAAGGCTAGTAACCTCTGATTGAGCCTCTGTTAATTGAATCTTCAAAGAAGATATCTCATCTCTTTGGGTTGCAACCAGTTGGGTTTGTTACTACATCTGCTTAAACAAATCTACTAGGGTATCCTTAGCAGAGGCTAACTCGGATGTGGCCTTATGCAACTGGTCCTTAGACTGCATCAGCTCTTCATAAAAGGAAGCGTACAGCTGTTGAACACAGGCTGTCACTGACAATTCAATGGAACTCTGAATGTCTTTACAGAGGAAAGGAATTGCATCGCCCGAGACTAGACTGTTCAGTGAGGGAATTGATATGTCCAACTAACCTTCGCGATGTGCTCTAAACAGGTTATTACATGTGAGATACCCAGGGAGATCACTGCTAGAGGTAGCAGGAATGGACACTGAAGGAAGAACTGAAGGAGCTTTATCCGCTACCCGCTTCAAGCGTTTGCACTGTATGACCAGGGGAGGCGGAGAATCATCATCCTCTATATCAATGGATTCTGACTCATCTGAAGGTGGAGGAGGAGGTACTAGATCCGATGGAGGAGGTGGAGGCACACTCTTCTGTAAACCTGAGTAGGTCAAGAAGGCAGACAAGTACGAGCTATAGGTGACATTGGTAACATTACCCCTGGTGACTTTGACGAAATGTTGATCCATTTTAGTGAGGAGGTAAGTGCTCCAATCAATAGCGACTCCTTTCAACACCATCCTTGAAGCTGTGAAAAGCTCTTTGGACAAGTACTGGGATGGCGTTTTGGTAGGCATAAACCTGTCCTGGAGAAACTGACAGACCATCTTCCACATAGGATCAATGATCATGGAAAAAGAAACTCCTGAAGAGTTGATCACCTTCTTAACATCTAGCATTTCCCTTGTTTGCTTTTGTAACAGCTTCAAAATCTCTTCATTAGAGAAAAGCTAGCGAGTGGTAACAAAGGGTTCACCTTTGGAGGGAAGAGACAGAGCCTTCCTTAGACCTCAAGGTGTCAAAGTCATAGAAATACCCTGGACCAGTCCCGACTTCTTGTTGTAGGAGGCCAAAAACTCGTCACACATTGATGGATCCTTTGGAAGCAATGGAAAGGAGGTAGCTACAAAAACAACGAGTCCCGCCTTTGTGAGAGGCTCAAAAGTGAGTAGGGAAGAGTAATCCCTACTGACTAGTGGGACATACCGGATAGGGGGAGGAGCATGAGAAGACGCCATTCAAATGGTTACACACACACCACAAACACATATAATCAAGGAGAATGCCTGCAAAGCAACAGACAAAAAACCAAGGATAAGAGAACAACCAAAACAATAAAACGTGACTCGACCAACTATCCCTAAGCAAACCATAGCCTAGAAAAATTTCGACATGACCTTGAGACATATGTGATCGAAAGCTTCATGCTATGCATCATGCAAACACCCAAAACCCCATATCAGGCAATTTAAAAAAAAAAAACTACACACCGTTCTCTTAACCGTAACAAAGACACTAAACCAAAACATCACCACAACCTACATATATCAAGACCACAACTTTGATAAACGGGTGTTTGACCATGGAAATAACTCCAAAGACTGCGCATACCCATCCCACGAAGCCGGGTTTATTAAAAAGGGAAATTAAGTGCAGTGAGGGGGAATTAATTTAATGAAAGGTTCATTTTAATAAATTATTAAGAATGGGTGAATTTTTATTAAGTGATAAACCTTAGCAAGAAAACGGCGGTTCCTTCTTAAAAATTGAATTACCAATTATTAGGTGAAAGCGATGCTTTAATTCGAATCATGGACTTCGATACCCAGACTGGGTCTCTAAATGCAAGTTCATTAATTACAAATTAAGGTGATGTGGAGCGCTTTTTTGCCAGCGCGTGCTCTTGTGACGACTGGTGCATTTTAATTAAAAATATTAAAGTGCATCTTTAGCGCACTTAGCGCATGCTAAGTGAACGGCTGGTTTATTTGTATTTAAAAAAATTGTGTGTTTAGCGCGAATGCGCGTGCCATGGTGGTGTTTAGGGTTCTTTTGTTTGGTGTTTTTTAAAGAAATTAATCGTGATGTTTGGGGTAGCTGAAAAAAAAAAAAAAAAAAGGAAAATACCTGGTAGTGGGTGTATGGAAATGCAAAGAATGCGCTCTCCTCAATCCAAAAATATATGGATTTTTTTTCTAGATGTTTAGTTGGTATGTGGATGAAAAAGGATTTTTGATTTTAGTGTTGTTTTTTTATTTTTTAAATTTTTGGTTTTAATGAATTTAGGTGTTGCATGAAGTAGTTTGTTAGCTTAGAAAATATGTCCAAAAATAAGTAAAAATGGTAATGGAATTTTTAGGAATTTTTTGAAAATTAATTTGGAATTTTGGAGCATGTTTAATGAATTTGTTTCATTGTTTGGGGCATTTTTAAAAGATTTTTGAATTTTAAAATGGTCAAAAATGGTTTTTCTGAAATTTACATGTTGAGAAAAATATGGCTATGGGTTGCAAAAATAGTAGGAGTTGTTCTAGATTTTTTTGTATTTTTTTCAGAATGTTTAAATGAGTGTGTTTAATGTTGTCAATGTTTTGTTTTGTGTTTTTTAAATTTTTTTTCTTCCCTTTTTTCTGGTTTTTTTTTTGTGTTTTTAAAAGGGTTTGCGGGTTTTTAAATAAAAAATCTGGGAAAATACCCAGAAAGAAGCTGCGTGGCAGCTGCGTGTCAGCAACTGGCTAACTATCTCCCGCACCCGCGCACAATCACGAGCAATCGATCTCAAGCACCCACGCGCGCATGTCAAAGTACAAGAAAAGAGCCTGCGGGTGCTGCAGGTGGGAACATGATTGATGGAAGGGTTTCGATGGTGGGGCCGCTGATGTTCTGCAGGGGAACAGGAGCTTGGATAAGGTGTGGGGGGGTTAGCGGTGGGTGTGGGGTTCTGCGGGTGTCTGGGGGGAGAACAGGGGTTATGGAAGGGGTTTGGTACGTTTGGGTGTTTGGGGGAAAGGGGGGCTTAGGGGGGGGTTAGTGGTTTTGGGTGTGGGGTGCGTTGGTGGGGGTGGGGGTAGGGTTGGTAGGTAATGGGGGAAGGGGGGCTTGTGTGGGGGTGTGTGTTAGTGGGTGTGGGGGAATGCGTGTAATGGGGGGGAATGGGGGTTTAGAAGGGGGGGGGGGGGGTGGATTAGTGGTTGTGGGGGAATGTGTGTAATGGGGGGGAATGGGGGTTTAGAAGGGGGGGGGGGGTGCACGTGGCAGAGGGCAGGTGGAGCGGACGCAGTGGCAACGGGGCTGGAGGGCAGGGAGCAGGGCGGGTGGGAGGCGGCCTGGCGCTGTCGAGGGCGGCGCGAAGGCGACGCGACGACAGAGACACAGCGGTGGAGGCAGGGCGTCACGGCGTTGCGCGGCAGCAGGGAGGAGCAATGGCGGCGTGGGACACGGTAGAGACGAAGATGGCGCACGACAGGAGGTCAACGGGGTGGTGTGGGAGGTAGGGCACGGGCGCAGAGGGCGAGGAGGGTGGCCTGGCGCTGTCGAGGGCGAGTGGAGCGTCGCCTGGCACTGTCGAGGAGCGAGTGGAGCGTCGCCTGGCGCTGTCGAGGAGGAAGGAGAGGGAGGGAAAGGAAGGAAAGGAGAGGAGGGGGAGCAGAGGAGGAGCAGGGAATGGAGGAGGAGGGGGAGGGGTAGGGGTACGCAGAGGAGGGGAGAGGTAGGGAGGGAGGCGGTTAGGGTGGGGAGGGGTCGGGGTAGGAGGGGGGGTAGGGAAGGGTGGGGGTGGGAAGGGGCAATGGGCGGGAGGGGTAGGGGTTAGGGGTGCCCGAGGAAGGGTAGGGGTAGGGGAGCCCATAGGGGGGGTGCCCAAGGGGTGGGGTAGGGGGAGGGTAATGGGCGGGAGGGGTAGGGGTTAGGGTGGGGTAGGGGAGCCCAAAAAGGAGGCGTACCCCTGTCCCGCGCGCGTGCACGGGGCGGGGTAAAAAAATTTACCGTGATGGGATTGAAAGGGCGCCCAGATGCTAGGATGAGGCACGCGGAAGCGATGGGGGCGCCTTAAGACGAGTAAAATCGAAAACGGGCGTGTTCACGCGCGGGACGGGGCGCGCGAAAACACATAAAAATAAAGAAAATTTAATAACTCCCAATCCCGACGTCAAACCATAATGGCGTAAAAACAAAAGGTGGGCAAGACGGCAGGGGGAAGATAGGGAAAATATGCTACGGAGGTTTCAGGGGGTGTAAAGGACGGTCACGTGCAAAAAACATAAAAAACGGGTCAAAAAACGCAATTAAAAATCAATATCGGAAGATCTGTGCATCGGAACGAGGTGCAAGAAAAAGGAAAAATGTGCAAAAAGAAGCACCCAACAATCCTATCACATCAAAATATACTTCTGACTAAGATAAGACACATTCACATGGGAAAAACCCAAAAAAAGACCCAAAAATGGGATAAAAAATTAATAGTGGACGAACCGTGCACCAGAATGACATGCAGTAAGAAGGAAAAATGTCCGCAGGAAGGGGAGGTACAGGGTTGGCATGTCAAAACACAGTTCCGGTGGAAGTAGGAGGGGTGCACATGCAAAAAACACCAAAAATACGCCCGAAAACACAATTAAAAATTAATAATTAAAAATCCAGAAGGCGAAAGAGGGTGGAGGAAAAAGGAAAAAGGTGGGGGAAGGCATGGAAGACACGGTTATCAAATCAAATTGGAATTTCGATGCAAACAGGGTAGGTTCACATGGAAAAATGTCAAAAAGACACACGAAAAAGTCTGAAAAAACTGGAAAAGTAATATTGGACAAACCGTGCATTGGAATGACTCAGAGTAAAAATAAAAAATGTCAGAGAGAAAGTGGTTGTCAGGGCTATGACGTCAGATCACGGTTCCAAAGCAAGAAAAGCACGTTCACATGGAAAACCGGCTAATGGACGCAAAATGCTTCAAAAATTAATAACTCAAAAACCGTGCACTGGAACAGGGGTAGGTAAAAAGGAAAAATGGTTAATTCAAAGGGAGGAACATGGCTATAAGGTTGGATTTGGACTTTGGTGAACATAGGGTGTGTTCACATGGCAAGACCGTAAAATCAGGGAATGAAGAAAAACTTCAAGGGAACAGCCCCAAGGGTGAGGGAAAAATGAACGGGTAGGTGGGAAGGGACCCCATTAGGGTAACAGAAAGTCATGGCATAGATGCATTAGCAGGTTGAGGCATATGCAGAAGGGTAGGCAATGTAGACACGCAGGGACGCGTCCCCACACTTAAGACCTTAACGGATAGGGTGAACCGAGCAACAGGGACGTAGGACCACGCCATACACCATCCACTAACATCACCACAGTTAAAACATGAACGTCACTGAGAAACAGAAGGTGTAGGGTTAGAAAAACTAGGCCCATGTTGTAGAGAATCAAGGTTGATTGTCGACGGCACTTCCGGTGTTGTTGTCGGCTGCTGGAGATACCAAGGCATCTTCTTAGAACACGTTCTTCATGGCAGGGACCATGCGGCAGCACCCAAGGAGGTAGCTGGTTAAAATAATCGCATCGAGTCGATGCCGAGGAATGTTGCACTCAACTCACATTCACTCAAATGGAATGAAAGAACTGTCACTCGCCCCATGACTAATATCACTCGAGGAATAAGGATTGAAACCCATATTGCATACCCGGTTTAGGAATCGACAAGGGAAAATGGTGTAGAAGGAGTATGTCAGGGTGCACAGTTGATGGTGCATTAGTGCGTCGAACCCATCTAGCATAAGTGCAAAGAGGAAGGCAAGGGAGCCTTACAGTGCAGTGTACAGAATAGGGTGACCTGTCCTGTGATGACGACAGAGACCCATCCCATGGGTACATAGGGAAATGGAAACATACCTGACTCCAAGTGTCGTAACGTTCCTCAATCTCACCTCTCGGTAATTGATTGAAGAAACTCTAGTCACACTCAGCCCACCCTCTGTCTCACGCTCTGCTGATAGATACAGGAGGGTAACCATGTCTTGAAACCCATTAATGTAATCCTCACGGTCACTTGTGCAAAGGTTGTATGCCTTGTACGCGTTTGATGATGCAACTGTGCATCCCGCCCTGTGCCGGCATACGGTGCGAGAAGAAAGGCCAGGGAGCCTTATGGTGCAGTGCACAGAAACAAATTGTGCTTTGTGCATTGAGAGGCCCATCCCATGCATGCAACACTCCATTCACACTTCGCACCTCTCATTTGATTTGAAGGGAAAAGACTGGCCTCTCGGCCCACCCTCTGTCTCACTCGTTGTTGATAATTATAGAGGGCAACCATACTCACTTCCCCATCCGGTTAGGATGAAAGCTCGCGTCACTTGATTGTTTGTCGATGAAGACCACGTCGTCAGTTGTTAAAGAGGCGTACCCAGGGAGGTAGCTATCAAATCGAACATTGTGTTGGATAGGAACATGTCGTCTGCTAGAGGACAGTTAGACGCTCTGTAGAGAGACACATGACACAGCGTACCAAGGGAGGCAGCTTCGGAATTGGATCCTGGGAATATCAATTGATGAATCCAGTTTCTGGACTGCTGGGTGTTGCCACCTTTTCCACAGCCAACTTCCCGCCCAAGGGTGTGTGCCACCTTTTCTTAGAGCGAGGCCTGCTATGACAGGGAATTGCTTTCTTTTCTCCCATAACAGATTTTTTATAAAAAAAAATCTTTTTTTTTCTTCTCTCTTTTTTTTTCTTTGTTTGCCCCTATTCCCGAGGATGTTTCCACATTTTCTCGAAGAATAGGTCAGCATGACAGGGATCTAAGTCCTTTTCTCCCATGACTGATATGTATATTTTTTTCTCTTTTTTTTTCTTTTTTTTTTCCTCTTCGAATTAAGCAAGGGAATGGTAGAAAGACCATGTATCAGAACCAACCTCGCCACTGTCGCTGGTGGAAAATAGAGGATAAGAGATCAAGGCTGGAAGGTAGGGTTGAGGGGACAGAGGGTTGTGTCCACTTCATCAGGAGTGGCTGAAGAACGGCTATCAGAAGTAGCATCATAAGAAGTACAGTGCCACGCCAATGAGGGAAAGGATCAGGTAACCATGATTGTCAAGATCCCCAAGGAGGAAAGTACTTCTTCAAGCGATATCCATTGATCAGAAAGGGATCATTAGAGGCATCAATGGCAAGTACCTTATATGGGCCCATCCACCACTGTTGAAGCTTGCCAGAAAACTTGCCAAATCGTGAATCATAGGCTAGGACCAAATCACCTTCTTGGAATTCCTTGTGCTTGATGAAGCTGTCATGGTAAGCCTTGCGTCGAGCTTGCGTGGCTTCCATGCACTGTAGAGCCATCCTGCGAGTTTTGTCCAAACATTCCAGGTGCAAGAGACGGCGTTGTAGTGAATCATCATCCCCCAAACACTCTTTGATAGCCACTCTCAAAGAGGGTAATTCCAGTTCAACAGGAAAAATAGCTTCTGTACCATACACCAGCTGGAAGGGTGTCTGTCCTGTTGCTACTTTATGGGAGGTTCTGTATGCCCATAGGGCCTCTGTAAGTCGATCATCCCAATCATGACGATGTGCGGCAATTGTTCTTGTTAGAATCGAGAAGAGGATGCGATTCGTGACTTTGACTTGGCCGTTGGCTCTGGGGTAATAAGGAGTGGACTTGCGATGGTAGATCTTATATAACTCTGTCAACTCTTCCATGACTTTATTAATGAAATGAGTGCCTCTGTCACTTACCAGCTCTAAGGGACTGCCAAAATGGATGATGATATTCTCGTACATGAACAGGGCCACGCTGTTACCATCATCCCGCTTTAGGGCTTTAACTTCACACCACTTTGTGACATAATCCGTACATACGAGGATGTATCGGTTCTGTTTCCTTCTGGTAGGAGGATCGATTGGACCTACGAAGTCAATGCCCCACTTCTCGAAAAGCTTCAAAGGAAGGATAGGTTGCAGTGGCATGGCACTTGTCTTCGTGGGTTTTCCCATTCTCTGACAAGCATCATATCTTTTACAGTAATCATAGGCATCCTTGTGAATGGTAGGCCACCAGTATCCTGCTAGCAGAGCCTTCCTAGTTGTGGCTTCTCTTGCAAAGTGACCTCCACATGGCTCGTCATGGCAAGACTTCAGAACAATCCCAATCTCATCTCCTGCAACACATCTTCGGAGCACTTCATCTTTGCCTTTCTTGTACAGTGCACCACCTAACAGGGTGTAGGGGGCTGATTCTAACATAAGCTTCTTCCTCTCCCGACTAGAAATGCCAGGAGGATACTGTTGGGTTGCCAGCAGATTGGAAATGTCTACATACCAGGGGGTTACAGTTTCTACCAGGAAGAGAGAAGCATCAGGGAGGTCTGGATCATCCTACTCCTCGTCTGCAGTTTGTGGGATACGCAACAGATGATTAGCCAGAACATGGAAATGACTAGGTTTGGTAATTACCTCAAAGTCAAACTCCTGGAATAGAAGGAGCCATCTCATCATTCGTCCTTTCACGTTTGCTTTGTTCATAAGAAAGGACAGGGCCTCATGATCCACATAAAATTTAAAGTGGGTAGACAGGAGGTAGTGGCGAAACTTCTTTAGGGCAAACACCATTGCCAAGCACTCCAACTCTGTCACTGTATAGTTCCATTCCCTATCAATGAACTTTCGGCTTGCGTAATAGATGGGTTGATCCAGCTTCGAGGAGCCCTTCTGGTAGAGAACTGCGCCTAAGCCTTCAATAGATGCATCAGTGTGTACATGGAACTCCTTCGTCCAATCAGGAGGTTGCAGAATGGGTGCCTCAATCAAACATTGCTTCAGAGTGTTGAAGGCTGTGTCACATTCTTCCGTCCAAGTAAACTCTGCATCTTTCCTCAGAAGCTTGTGCAAGGAGGTTGCCTTTGTTGCAAAATGGGCTATGAACCTTCTGTAATAACCCACGTGGCCTAGGAATCCCCTCAACTGTTTGAGGTTGGTGGGTGCTGTTAGAGTTGTGATCTTTTCGATCTTTGCAGGGTCTGTTGATATCCCTTGTACAGAGACAATGTGGCCCAACAGAACTCCAGAAGAGACCCCAAAGATGCATTTTTCGGGGTTAAGGGAAATCCCATACTCCCGGCATCTGTCAAAACATTGTTCCAAATGTCCCCAGTGTTCACGGATCAAACTATAGACACAGAAGTCATCCAAATATACCTTAATAAAGTCGTGCAGATGATTTTGGAATGCGGCCATCATGACTCGCTGGAAAGTAGCAGGGGCATTGCAAAGTCCAAATGGCACCACTCGATAAGCATAGGTCCCCCATTCTGTGGTGAAGGTTGTTTTGGATTGGTCTTCTTCTACAATTTGGACTTGGTTATATCCACTGAATCCATCCAGAAGGGAATAAAGCTCATGTCCTGCCACTGTGTCCAACAGTTGGTCTGTGAAAGGAATCAGAAAGTGATCCTTCTTCGTCTTCGAATTGAGCTTGCGGAAATCCACACATATTCGCAATTTGCCATTCTTCTTGGGTACAACCACGATGGGTGAAACCCATTCACTATTTGCCACTGGATAGATGAACTCGGTTTCCAGAAGCTTCAGCAGCTCTGCTTTCACAATGTGGAATAATTCGGGTTCATTCGCCTCTGTCGTTGCCGTACTAGCTTGGCATCAAGCCCCAAGTCAATATGATGCTGACATATTGTGGGATCAATCCTCTTTAGGTCTTTGTAAGACCAAGCAAACACGTCCAAATTTTCTTTCAACAAGTTATACAAAGTTGACAACTCCTCTTCTGGGAGGCTGCTACCCACCTTCAAGTGGCGTTCAGTGCCATCTGCATCCACAAAGGTTAACTGCCTTTCACCTTCTACTTCATGGATGAAGGTCCCACGGACTGCTTCTGGGTACAGATCCGACTCCTTCAAGGGAGTGGTGTCCTCTTCTGATGTTCCACTAGAACCAACTTTTTCTTTTGATGGAGACTTAGGTTGCTCCTTGAGATGCTGGAATGGGATTAGAGCCATTTCGGGTTTGGTTTCAAGATTAATTACCTCTTGGCTTGAAGCCTCATCTTCTGATGACACGTCCAGGAACGTCACATAACAGGGACCCTCTGATGCCTGTTGGGTTTGTAGGACTGGTGCTTGTTGGCACGGTGTATCATCATTATCTTTTCTTGGCAAGGATGGGTGAGGACGGCAAGAGCCATTGCTGAAAGACGGCTCAGTCTTCTTAATCCATTTCTTATAAAGATTTTGCATATGAGAAGATCCATTTACCAGACCAAATGGTACCATCGCCATTCTGTCCCACATCATGAGCTCGTCTACTTCTGAGGTTTCTGGAACTTCTTCTTCATATCTATCATCTTCGGGTGGAATAGACTCTTCCGTCTCACTTTCATAACCTTCTTCATCCATATCATATCCATCCTCTTCTGTCTCTGTCTATGTCTTTGCTTCTGTCTCTGCTTCTGTCTCTGTCTCTGTCTCTGCTTCTGTGGGAGCTCTGTAAGAGAAGAATAGGTTCTCTATTTCATCTTCTACCTCTGTCTCTGGCTCTGCTATGGTCATGTAACAGGGAGAGCAGTACATCCATGCTTCTATCTCATTGTCAGAAGTGATTTCAGGAATCGTTCCTGGTTCAGGCAGGAAGTATTCACCCATTGACAATGGCTTTGTATATTTTGGGAGTTGGCTTACAGTATCCACTGTTAAGGAACGTGCCACTGTTTTCTTGGGAAGGATCTGTTTGACAGCATCTTCGTCTGCTGATGTTCCATCTGTAACTTCATTAGGGAAGTCAGAAGATAATTCCAAGGAGGTGGATCCATGTCCTTTTTGAGCACCATATAGCTTTAGCACCACTTTGTTAGGTCCTCTGCCCAAGGTCAAGGTTCCTTTGAACCAATCCGTCCTTGCTCGGGCTTCAAAAAGCCATGGTCTGCCCAGTAAAACAGAGGGTAGGATGTATCATAAGAGTTTGGCTTCACCACCAGATAGGTTAGCCAATAATCTTTTCCAGCCATTATAGTCTTCACATATGGGAGAATGCCCAAAGGCTTGATTCTGCTCTGATCCGCCAGTCTGATGAGCCATTAGGTGGGTTGCACACCTTGTAGGCCTAGATCCTTCATTGTCACATCTGTCATAATGTTCACTGATGACCCTCCATCAATCAGTGCATTTGCAATGAAGCAGCCTTCTATCCACACGCCAGTCTCTGGGGTACCCAGATCTAGGAAGGCATTAGCCACGTCCACGTCTTTTACAGACGCAAGCTTTGTCGGACTTTGTTGCTGTTGAGGGAGCAATCCTTAAGCCACGTCTTCTTGTCAGTATACTTTTGAACCTTTTTCGGCAACTGGGAGACAACATCAATAATTGTCGGAATGTGAGGTTTGGTTTAAAGGTATCTAGATCTCTAACCAGATCGTATTCCTTAATAGGATCCACTGGCTTCTCTAACCGGTTAGGGAATGGGGCAACACCCATTTTCATTTTCCTTCTTTCTTCTAACAGATGTATCATGGGAACTTCTTCTGCCACTTGTGGCACTTCCTCCTCTTCTATCTCCTGGACCTCCGGTCCTGTCTCTGTAACTCTTTGTGACACTATAGTGCTCTGTATGGCACTGTCAGGCTCTGTTCTATTCTGTTCTTCTGGTGGAAGATTGAACTTCACTGTTCTGGCAGGAGGATTATTTTCTTTCTGGATAGGTGGTTCCTTCTTCTTTGCACGCATGATGGCAGCAACTTCCAATTCCACTAAATTGGAGGTAGGCTCTTGGGCCTTGGCCGGACTATCAGTAGCATTGTTTTTCACTGGGGCTGGGCTTGGACAGTCTTTTGCAGTGTGATCTTCTCCTTTGCATCGAGTGCATAAGGGCTTGTAATCCACTGACCTTCTAGGATTTGGACAATTTGGTGAAATGTGTCCCTTTTCTCCATATCTGTAACACTCCACTTCTGATCTTTGACCACCGCCAGACTGCCTTCCTCAGTAACTTTGAGAAGGAAATCTTCTGGGTCCGAAATTAGGACCAAACTCCCTAGGCTTGGGTCCAATATCCTGTGTTGTCATTTTGGATTCCAGCAAGTTGAATCTTGCATCTTCTTCCTTCCTTCTCCTATCATGCATCTCTTTTAGAGAGCAAATGTCCTCTGTATGGTTCTTCCGCAAACAGTAGGAACAAAAAGCTCCAGGGATGGTTGGTTTTCATGTACATTCAGTGGCTAAATGACCTGCTTGATGAAACTTACCACACCAAGTATTTGACCGCATCACATCTCTTCTTGCTCCTGCAATGCTGGATATGCTAGCGGTATTCACTTTCAGCGTCTGTAGCTGCTCTGTAATCACATCCATCAACTCCTTTTTGATATTTGCAACTGAGTTGGATAAGTAATCCTTCAAGCTTTCTCCTCCTGAGGTACTGGCAGTAGGGTTTTGAGGAGTCTCTGTAATCACTGCATAAACAGGTTGGGCTAATGCAGAGGGGTCTCTGTTTTGATTCTGATTCAGACCTTCTGTTTGAATTGTTGGCTGTTGGCTCCAGTTGGTAGGGTTCCACTATTGCTGCTAATTTGGCATTGAGGAAATTGGTTGGGACCATTGTTGTTGTGGTTGAACCATCATTTGAGGCATGGATTGTGGCCATTGTAGATTTGGTGCACTGTACTGTGATACTGGGGGCATGTGGGGGTAAGGGTAGGGGATTGCCCCTGGGATTGCATTTGGTGAGTACATCATTCCTGGCATCAGAGGAGGTAGGACTCCTCTTCCTGTATTCATCGCCAATCTAGCTTCCACTTCATCGTATAGTCTTGCACCTTCTGTTGCAGCTTGCAGTGTGGCTGGTCTTTGCAGCTCCACAAACTTACGGACTTCTGGTTGTAATCCTCTGAGAAACACCCCCTTGTGAATGCCATCATCGAGATTATGGTTAGTCCATCCCTTCAGGATGGATTCCATTCGTGAGACATAAGCTTCCACTCTTTCTCCAAAGGAGTGACTTAAATTCATAAATTCCTCTCGCATCCGCTCTTCAAAACCTTCACGCCTGAATTTAGTGAGGAAGGCCAACTTCAGGTCGTCCCATGTGCCAAAAGTTATTGTTGCTTGTCTCTCATACCACTGAAACGCCGCGCCCTTGAAAGTGGCAGGGAATATTGCTAGCCAATGCTCAAGGGTTCTGGCATTGTTAGCCACACATGCTACCATAAACTCTGCTACATGAAGATCGGGGTCTTCATTGTACTCTCCCTTAAAAACTGGCAATGGAACTACATTCGCTGGCCTATCATGGTGCGCAGATCGGTCGCAGTTAGCTCACATGGTGAATCCCGGAAGGTCCCCAAGAACAAAGAACTCTACCTTTTTGCACAAATAACAATGTAAAAGCATGCACGACAAGAGGCAAGAGACAAATTGGGTTCAATCTCCCCCATGCCTTGTGTGAGCGCTTCACAAAGCATGTATTTTATGTATATTTCCAATCTTCATGCTCAATAATAGCCCAATTACAAAAATATGACAAGCTTTTAGCTTTTGAGTTTGCTTTCTACAAAAATAGGAAAATAAAGCTAATGGACGGTGCCCATAGAGTCTGGCATGCCCAATGTCAATGTCCAAATAGAAATAACATATTTGGGCGCATAAGCGCATACAAAATAATAATCAATAATCAATGTCTCAATATACATAACAAAATATAGGCGTGGCGCCTATCAAAATATAGTCCAAATGTCGAATACCCGCTAGACTCCAATGCTTTCCTCCGCCACTGCTGCTATCTCTACACATCAACTGAAGCATTCACAATCGTTAGTAAAATAATACAATTAAACTGACAAAAGTGAATACCTAGCAGTCTTCAGCTACATAAATAAATCAAATGGTTAGAAATAAATCCTAACCTTAATTTATTACGAGTGCGCACTCTAAACTCATAAACGTTTATTAATTTAATATGCATTTTGCGGAATCACCCGCTATGGAATCACCCATATACACACTAAATTAATGAAACGCCCGAAAAGGACAGGCGTCCCCATCAACTTCTCGCACAAAGAATCCTCTTTGTGTATGAGCCCCGGTCATCTAAGTTTACGGAATCCACCGTAAAACCTCACGGAATCCACTGTGGAATATGCCTCCTGGCATCATACCCCCGGGGTGGGATAGCAATTGACCTCAATTGCTATTAGCTCAATGTGGAGCTAACAGAGTGGGGAAAGCATTTAAGTCTCTAGCGTGCATCCATTGTGCTTCCTCTACAGGATGGTTCTTAAATTTTACTAAATATCTAGAATACCTTTGGCCAGTTCTAGTAGTCATGTAGTCAGTGTCTATGATGGCTTCCGGTTCAAGTATTTCAGTCTCTTCTTCTAGTAAAGGTTGGTTTTCGTAAACAGGGTGGATAGGTAATTGGCCTCTAAATGGTCTCAATAAACTAATGTGAAATGTATTATGAATTTTCCAATGAGATGGCAATTCTAACTTGAAGGCATTGTCATTAATTTTATGAATAATTCTAAATGGTCCATAGAATCTAGGAGCTAATTTGACAACTGGATGTCTATCTACACTTTGTAGTCTACGCTTTTCTATTCTAAGCCAAACATAATCATCAACTTTGAAATTCATGGCTTGTCTTTTCTTGTTGGCTTGTTTGGTATATGATTGTTGGGCTTTAGCAATCATATCCTTAACCTCATCAAAAATAGTGTTATGCATAGTAGCAATATAATCAGCACTCTGAATTCTATTAGACAAAGATGCAACAGGTGTAGATAATCTATATCCATAAATAACTTCAAAAGGTGCTTTCTTTGTAGATGTGTGCGGTGTATTGTTGTATGCAAACTGTAATAAATGCAAATGAGTATCCCATGTCTGAGGTTTAGAGATAGTATATGCACGTAAAAGATCTAGAATGGTACTATTTGTGGCTTCTGTTTGTCCATTTGTTTCTGGATGAAATGCAGATGAGAAATCAAACTTTGTGCCTAGATTTGCAAACAGTATAATCCAAAAATTATTACAAAATCTAGAATCACGATCTGAAATAATCACTTTTGGCAATCCATGGTTAGTAAAAACAGTTTTCAAAAATAACTGTGCTGCTTGTGATGCTGTTAAAGTTTTCTTACATGCAATGAAATATGCTTGCTTACTAAATCTATCTACAATTGTCCAAATCATGTCATGGTTAGATTTAGTATTTGGTAAACCAGTAATGAAATCCATAGATATATGTTCCCAAGGTTTAGATGGAATAGATAAAGGCATTAATAATCCATACTGTTTACCATGATGTCTCTTTATTCTTTGACAAATCAAACATTCAGAAACGAAATTAGATACATCTGCATCCATATGCGACCAATAAAAATCTTCAGTTAACATGCGTAATGTAGATATGATACCTCTATGACCTTGATATGGGGGACAATGAATTTCATTCAAAACAAAAGATTGGAATGGAATAGTAACACACAGTCTCTTTTCAAAGAACATAAATCCATCATTATATGACAATGAATCAACAGGAATGAAATTATTTTGAACTAATTTTTTCCAATCAGAATGAAAAGTAATATCCTGGTGATATGTATCTTTCATAGCAATCAAAGAATCAAAAGATATGATAGAAATATTATGAATTGTAGGTCTTCTACTCAATGCATCAGCAACTACATTTTCTTTTCCAGGTTGGTATTGAATGATAGGATGAAAGCTTTGAATGAAGGAAGCCCATTTGATATGACGGTCAGAAATTTGGGGTTGGCTAAGTAGATGTCTAATGCTTTGCTGGTCAGTCTTTATCATGAATTCTGAACCCATTAAATAATGCTTCCATTGTTTTAATGCTTGTACAACTGCTAATAGTTCTTTGTCATAAGTGGAATATTTGAGCTCAGAGGGTTTCAGTTTAGAACTAGAATATGCTATTGGATGGTTGTCTTGCATTAATACGGCTCCTATTCCTGATCTGCTAGCATCGGTCACAACTAGAAAGAATGGTCTATTAAAGTCAGGCAATTGTAAAATAGGGGCATTGGTTAATGCACGTTTAAGTAAATCAAAGGATTTCTGCTGAGTTTCAGTCCATTGATAAACAATTCCTTTCTTAAGAAGATTGGTTAATGGTAAAGCAAGTAATGAAAAATTAAGTACAAACTTCCTATAGAAACTAGCAAGACCAAGGAATGAGCGTAATTCATGTACATTTTTAGGAACAGGCCAATGCAATATTGCATCAATTTTCTTAGGATCAACTTTAATTCCTTCTTTTGATACAATATGACCTAAATATTCTATTTCTGTCTTAAAGAATTCACTCTTTTCAGGGTTTGCAAACAATTGATTTTCTTTCAGCAATTGAAAAACTAATGATAAATGCTCATAATGCTCTTTTTCACTTTGACTGAACACCAAAATATCATCAAAGAAAACAATCACACAATACTGATATTTCAGAAAAATACGGTTCATCATTCTACTGAAAGTAGCAGGTGCATTAGTTAATCCGAATGGCATGACTAAGAATTCGTAATGGCCAAACTGTGTTCTGAATGCAGTCTTAAATATGTCAGATCTATCTAGCCTCACCTGATGATATCCAGACTTAAGGTCAATTTTACTAAATATAGAAGATCCTTGCAGTTTGTCCATAAGGTCATCAACTCTAGGTATAGGATACCTATTCTTAACAGTGATCTTATTTAATGCTCGGTAGTCAATACACATACGATAAGTATTATTCTTTTTCTTGACTAGGAGCACAGGTGCACCGAATGGAGAACTGCTAGGTCGAATTAGGCCTCTATTTAGTAATTCTTCAACTTGTCTCTGGATTTCTTTTTGCTCTATTTGATTGTGCCTATATGGTGCTTTGCAAGGTGGTTGTGTGCCAGGTATTAGATCAATCTTATGGTCTTCTGGTCGTGAAGGTGGTAAACCTGGTGGTAGGTCTTCTGCAAAACAGTCCTTAAAATATGCAAGAAATTCCTTATGCCTAGGGTGCATATGATTTTCCTTTGCGTGCAATTCATTCACCCAAATGAGATATGATTTAGTATTCTTGCGTAGTGCACGTTTTGCTTGAGTATGTGAAAGCAGTGGAAAAATATGAGATGCATGCATACCATATAATGTAATAGATTTTCCTTGAAAATTAATATTTATTGTGTGTGTGGAATAATCTATATTTGGATTATGCTGGTGTCTCCATGGCATTCCTAAAATAATGTCGCTTGACTGTAATGGGACAACTAAGAAATTTCTTCTTTCAATATATGGACCAATTTGAATTTCTAAATCTTGTACTTCTTGTGTGCCATTGTACCTAGTGCCTAAAAATGCAGCTTTTATGCGATAATGCGTAGGTACTGTATGCAATTTCAATTCCTTTACCAATTTTGCTGAAATAAAGTCATGGGTACTACCGTCATCATGCAAGATAGTTCTTTCTTTTCCATGCACCATACATTTCATAGTCAACAATGAATGTGATGTAGGCATACTTGGTAAAGTGTCGGAAGTAGTAGTAATATCATCCTCTTCTTCAGTGAAATCCGGCATATCCTTATGCTCCTCTTCATCCATAGCTCCAAGGTAGTTGATATGTGCTGATGGCTTCTTTGAATGACAATTTGCTGCGAGATGCCCTGGCTGGTGACACTTGTAGCATACTATTGGCTTGGCTTTGGTTACATTATTTGCAATGGCTGGAAGTCTGGGTACATTTGGATTTGCTTGTGGAATAGGCTTAGAATTTGGGTTGACAGTGGATGGTAATGCAGGTGGTTTAGGCCAATTCTTGCGGATAGATGGTGATGAGAAACGACCTGGATTAAATCTTCTGAAATTGGAATTGAATTGTTTAGATCCATAATTACCGTTGGCTTGGAATTGCTGTGGTCGTCGATCTCTTCCGCGTAACTTATCTTCAGTGTCGTGAGCTAAGGAGATGGCGTCTTCAAGGGTAGCAGGCTTGAACATGTTCACTTCAGCGTAGTAATGTCCAAGAAGTCCAGACATATACTTCTGCTTATGTGTCGTCTTTGGTACGTCTTCAAGCATGCGTAGCTGTAGGAGTGCATTCCAAAAACGCTCTGTATACTGTGGAATAGGCTCACGATCTCGCTGTTGAAGTAAATCCCATTGTTTGATAGCCTTCTCATGAAATTGCAGTGGAAGGAAATTTTGCATGAACTTTTTCTTGAAATCTTCCCAAGTAGCAGGACATTCTATGCTCTTGCGGACTACAGTCCACCAAAGTGATGCTCTGTCTATCAGATGATTAGTAACACACTTGATTTTATCTTTTTCGGGATAAGTTTCCTCATGGAAATAGTCATCAAACTGGCTAATGAATGATAAAACAGTCTTTCCTTCTCTTATGCCATTGAAAGTGCGAAACTTGAAACTTCGTTTACTTATCTTGGATTCCTTGCGAATGGTTTGTGCTTCAAGAGTGGCGTCGATGGTACGGCGAATCAAATCTTTAGCTTGTGGTTCTTCTTTATCGGTGGACGCTCTTTGGAGTTTTGTCAATTGTGCTTGCAATGCTTGCCTAGCCCTTCGCTCTTCTTCCAATTGTAGCATGATTAGATCCAGCTTTTGTTCCATGGTAGGCTCAGGTAGGTCGTCTTCAGTCATAGGATCATCCATATGTGGGGTAGTCATCCTGCAAAACTCAACAAACCTTTCTCACTCAAAATCAGGTTAGCAGGATGAGCGTAGCTCAAATTTGGGGTTACAAGGCTATGTATTTTTGGGTATTTCTTCTTCAATTTTTAGAAATTCTGCAATATTTCTGTCTCCGTTTGCTGAAAGTACTTCAACGAACTTGCAGATAGGTAGAACAGCTTGCTGCAAACAACTTTCCAGTTCAGAGTTTTTGCATACGAACAAGTCTTCTAGGAGTTTTAAGCACTAGTCAGTTCTGATTTAGTCTGACTTGCAGAGTTGCGAACTTAGCAGACTTGCAGAGTTGTTGACTTGCTGAACTTAGGCCAACTTGCAGAACTTACAGAACTTGATTACCGTCGACTTGCGGAACTTAACTTCAGAAGTGCGAGACCCGGAGTTTGCCGACTTGTCTGACCTGTGTAACTTGCAGAAAGCCTTAAGCTTAAGTGATTAAGCTTAAGCTTATGAAGCTTAATGGTGGACTTACAGGGCGTCGTCAGATTTCGTGAGGGGGGGTCCGTTTTTTCTTCACGCGGAAATTTCGGGGGTCTTCTGAGGCCACGATTTCAAATTATGAAGCTTCTCAAGCTTCTTTAAGGCTTAGAAGCTTAAGATTAAGCTTTTAATGAAGAGGATTAAGAGTTTGCTCACTGTTTTTCAACGACTTGTTGATGGAGATGAATGCGTGGTCGTCCGCCTGCAGAGCCTGGTCCTTCGCGATCTGACAGTGGAAACAGGGGTTCTTGATCGCCAGAAGTCTGCGTGTATCGATGGTTCGCGATGAGATTGACTGTAGAGCCCGTTTGTTCCAGGAGCTCTGCCTTCGCCTGAGATTGGTAGCGATTGGAAGCTCTTGATCTGTGCTCCGCTCTGATACCACTGATGCGCAGATCGGTCGCAGTTAGCTCACGTGGTGAATCCCGGAAGGTCCCCAAGAACAAAGAACTCTACCTTTTTGCACAAATAACAATGTAAAAGTATGCACGACAAGAGGCAAGAGACAAATTGGGTTCAATCTCCCCCATGCCTTGTGTGAGCGCTTCACAAAGCATGTATTTTATGTATATTTCCAATCTTCATGCTCAATAATAGCCCAATTACAAAAATATGACAAGCTTTTAGCTTTTGAGTTTGCTTTCTACAAAAATAGGAAAATAAAGCTAATGGACGGTGCCCATAGAGTCTGGCACGCCCAATGTCAATGTCCAAATAGAAATAACATATCCGGGCGCATAAGCGCATACAAAATAATAATCAATAATCAATGTCTCAATAGACATAACAAAATATAGGCGTGGCGCCTATCAAAATATAGTCCAAATGTCGAATACCCGCTAGACTCCAATGCTTTCCTCCGCCACTGCTGCTATCTCTACACATCAACTGAAGCATTCACAATCGTTAGTAAAATAATACAATTAAACCGACAAAAGTGAATACCTAGCAGTCTTCAGCTACATAAATAAATCAAATGGTTAGAAATAAATCCTAACCTTAATTTATTACGAGTGCGCACTCTAAACTCATAAACGTTTATTAATTTAATATGCATTTTGCGGAATCACCCGCTATGGAATCACCCATGTACACACTAAATTAATGAAACGCCCGAAAAGGACAGGCGTCCCCATCAACTTCTCGCACAAAGAATCCTCTTTGTGTATGAGCCCCGGTCATCTAAGTTTACGGAATCCACCGTAAAACCTCATGGAATCCACCGTGGAATATGCCTCCTGGCATCATATCATCAATATTTCTAGGACGGATTTGGCTTCAGCCTCTTCTGTATAAAGAGTTCCGCAAGGGCGTCAAAGGCCAATTCCTTCATTTTCAGCCTCTTCTGGTGCTTGTTGATGGCAAGTTTCCCCGGCTGCGCACCAAAAACATGGGGCCCCAAGAGGAACACCAAGGAAAAGGGAATTCTTTTGCAAGAAAATCTATCTTGTAACATCAACGAGCTTTTTTATTAGGTTTCATATGATCACAATGAAGAAAGGAACACCAGGCACAACAAATCTTTATGCAGCATTATGTAGATCTCCCACGGATTTGATAGAATCAACCATATTCTTCAATATCTTTACAAAATCCATCAATATAACAAAGAAAACAAAGGAATACACCATCTTTGAATGGAAATACATCACATAGTATTCATCTTCAATATCTTCATATTCTTCTCTCTCAATCTCTCATATACAATCACTTTGTTTTTAATAGAATTGACTATCTCTGACTCTCTCTCTCTCTCTCTCTCTCCATCAATAATACATCATATCCTCACTACAATTTCTCACAATAACACTCAATAATCCTTCTTAGGTCGTGGATACTCCTCCCAAGAGGTATTTCTGATATGAAGAGTCACCAGAGCCACTATAGTGTCTTTTCATAGCTCACTACTGTCACTTCACTCCAGTCTTCACTTGAGTCTTCAGCAGCTACTTCTTTCACTTCTTTCAGCTCTTTTGCACTTGTATTCACCTCTTTCCAAGGCTAGAAAACTTTCCCAAGCTACACTCTCATCCAACAGAACATATATAGAAGCATATAGAATAGTCACAGTCACAGTACAATACCAAAACAACTACAATATAGTTACAGTACAGAAACAGAAGCTCTACAGAAGACCTACAGAAGGTTACAGAAGGTCATCAAAACCACATAACTCATACTCAAACCATTCCAAACTCTCAAAAACTATTCAATAAGCTTTAAAAATATCTCAATCTTCATCAATCATCAATCCATCTCTCCTTACAGAAGACAATCAGAACAAAACAGAACAAAACAGAAGCTATACAGAACCAATCAGAGCCTATCAGAACATCACAGAACCTCATATCTCCACTGATAAACATCATGAACTTCCAAAACACAATCAATATAATCCAAAACACTCTCAAACCACTTCCAAACCAATCAATCATCTCATAAAATCAACCATTCAGCTCTCAAAAACAACAAAAATCAACCAAAAAACAAGTCATTTCAATACTCAATATCTACCCTCCGATTGGTCCTGTTTGGTTTCTTGATTTCGAACATGAGGGGCTCGGTCACTCCACTGTTGTTGACTCGAGACTTGGTTTTTCGTTTAGATCTACTTCTGTGCTTTGTTGCTTTTGATGCAATCTGGCCTTCAGCTGATAGAGGTCGTTTAGCAGGGGGTTTTGGTACCCAAATCCATCGATTACCTGCATAATATCCTTGAGCACGTAGCAATGCTTTGGATATCCATCTTGGCGTTGTATTGGCTCTCCCTCGATGCCTTCGTCTATAAGGCTTGGGCTTCTTTTGGGGTCTTCTACGATATTTGTAAGTCCAAAGCACATCCTTGGCATTGTCTCTTGACCTTCTTGTTTCAGGCATGGTCTCACTCACTGGTTCTCGTTGTTTGACCTGTGCTTGTATCAACTCTTCCAACAAGTCCTTGCTCTCGTTAGTAGGCTTGAGTGTTATGTCAGCACCTTCCTTGCCTTTCCCTCGAGGTTCGATTAGGTCACCCTTGCTAAAGGTCTTATCTATTTGATGGGACCTAAAACGGGCCGTCACTGGCTCATGCACTAGCCGCACCTCTATCATGCGCTCAACAACCCCATGGCCTCGCGGCCAGGAGCGTTGATGACACATACATTGCCTTTCTAAACATCTTGCGTTTGTATCACGTCTCGTAGTCCAACTCTAACCCAATTAACAGTCCTCAGAGGGAGTCCCAGCACATTGCCAAATGGCACGAAGTACAAACATAGGAGGTCCTCCCACTGCTGACTGTCGCTACCTCACTGCGACTCTCCTACATCTTGGGGATTGGCCCCTCGATGTGTCGCTAAACATATATAACACTTCGCACATAGTCCTCTCAAGGTACCAATTATTTCATTCCAAGATTGTACCATTTTTCTCACTTTCTTTCCCCTAGACCCAACGCCTAGCCTACAGCTCGGACAACCTTACTCACTCAACGTTGGTCACGGTCTAGAGAATACAGGTGCTATGCATCCAAGAGGTATTGTCTGATACCTTTTATCATTTTATGCTTCATGCAAATTGTGAATGTCCATGTGCTCAAACAAAGAAAAATTAGCATTGTGCTTAGTGCAAAAGCATTCTTTCAATGAATTTCTCTGACGCGTAATTGCTAAGTTGCACAAACCTAGCACCGAGGAGACCTCATGCTACTAGATCCTTATTTTAAATTAACGACCGATCTATATGATATGCATAGATGAAAACAATCAGCCTTTTCTTTCTCTCAGCACTTAAACACTGCTCTCATTTCCTCTACCCCCTCGGTGTTTAGATTGTGCACGGTGCATAGGTTTAGGGTAATATTTTCCATGTTTTTATTGTATAAAAAGAAATAAAAACTCACTAAAACATAAAGGTAGGACTGAACTGAGGCCAAACCTCATACTTCAGACCCCCCATACATACACAAACATGAATCTTATTTTTCCTTAATTTTCAGTACTCAAAATCCATTTTTTCTCTATTTTTACCAATTTTCTCCAATTTTCTTATATTTTTTTGCAATATTAAATAATTGAAAATACAAAGTGAGTTGTGGGCTGTGGCCCTTAGGTTCATTTGCAACAAAAACACAAATTTAGTTGGTGTGTCTTATTATATTTTCCATTTATATATAAAAAACACCCACTTTTCCCATATTTTGAGTGTTTTACGGGTATTACACCATTAATTTCAGTCACAACACTTATGTTTTTCTGATTTTCTAAGCATAAACTGATCAAACTCATAGCAAACAACAACACAATGCATAATCATCCCATGGGAACAAATATTCATGAAGCAAATTGCATAAAACATCAATTTCCTTTGTAAAAATGAAATTACCGGTCTTTGCGGGTTGCGGGTTTTTATTTGCCATGTCTCGGGACTGATTTCCAACAGCCATTAATGTCCATGATAGTCCACAATCAGCAATCTTCATTCCTCTTGAACCACAGAGCAATCCGGTCTTCATTGGACAAGCATCCGTCATCCATTCTTCTTCTTCTTCTTCACCGCATGAATCTGCCCTTAGAGGAGAGAGAGGGAGGAGAGACAAAGACTGATTTCTGTCCTCTCTCTACAGCCCACCATTGGACGCACGAGAGACGGCGATACGGAGCGGAGAAGGAGTAGATCAGTCTTTGCTTGTCATTGATATGGCCTACTCTCAACCCAAAATCTCATCCATGGGGGGGGGGGGGGGGGGTTTTCTGCGTGCACTTGATCTGCACGCCACCCTCCTCCTTTTCATTGATTTTTGGGGTGGGGAGGGGTCCCAAGGGGCACCCCCTTTGGCCCCCTCCTTGGCCACCCTTTCATTTCTGGCTCTTTTTTGGGCATTTCTCACATATGATGTCCGAATCAGGTTCTGAAAATTTCTCTGAGCTCGTCTAGGCATCCTGGATTGGCTGGCAGCTTCCCTGACTTGTAGAGGCACATGGAAAAATTACTAAAAATCCGCAAGTGTTGCACAAGTATCCTTAGAGCACTTTAACGCTTAAAATCGTCCTCGTCGAGCCACCGCCTTTGACGTTGGATATTTTTCCTTGATATTCGTAATTTTTAGCTATTTTTAAGCATTTCTCGGCATCAAAATTCCGCTCTCATTGGTGACCACAGGATAGGGTGACTTAACCCGTTGAATCCTACAATAGATCTGCACAAAACAACCAAAGGAAGCATCAAGCTGATACAAAAGAGATACATACTAAACACAGCAGAATGCTCACCCTACCCCCTGACAGAAGCAAGGCATGACATCCACAAGGAGTAGGCCTACCATAATTTGATAAAAGGTCCGAAGCTAGTCACTAACCAATTGCTCCAACACGGCCAAAATAAAAAGAACTATCAAAGAGGTTGCCCTAAGTGGTGGTCTGAACTACCTTACTAACTAAGGACAACACAACCAGGAGCTCCTACTAGACGAGGACTCTTATAGCCTGATCAAAAAGTATATTCTTTTAACACATTTCTTTTTTTAGGGTTTTATTTTATTGACATACTTAGGCACATAAAAAGGAGGGAGTTGAGCGTAGTGACCCAAGGAGAACAGGGCATCGGCCTCAGGACCTATCTCGGTACCCAAGAACCTACCAAGCCCTCGCAAGGCGACACTTAATCCTTTTCTAATGCTCACTTTTATTTTCGCTCCAACCTTCCTTAATTTCCTCTTTTCCAGCAAGATGCCACCCCTAGGAAGACAAGGCATCGGCCCCGGGTCTGACTCGTCCCCAGGAACCTACCAAGCCCTCGCAAGGCGATGATCAACTGCTTATAAAATTTCCTTTATTTTCTATTCTTTGATAGGGGTTAGAACCCCTTTTTACACACCTCTGTATATATTTATTGTCTGTAAGATATTCAGGGTTTCTTTTCATCATCATTATTTTCTTCTTGGGCAGGCTTCTCTAACTACCTCACAATTAACAAGAACTCCTAGAACAGCCGCCTAGCAGGCTAGCAGAATAGGGTCATTAGGACTCCCTTCTAAAACAAGTCTTTTGATGCTTGACAATGTCTTTACAAGAGCCAATGACTATTCCGACCTCCCTCAAACATATTGAACCTAAACCTCGGGACTTCATGCCTTGGACGCCGGTCCCCAATAAGAAACGAAAGCCCCCGTTAATAAGTACACAAACACATATAGCATGAAAACCACAGTACTGATAAAGGAAAGATATCACCTGGAGAGGGCCACAAGAAGCTTCCGTGCAACAAAAGGCTCCTTCCAAGCTCTTCTTCAAACCTGTCTAGCACAAAACTAAAACAAGAAACCATTAACCGCACCTAGACTAAACAGACAATGGGCCCTCTTGGCCTAATGAAATAAAGCACTTCACTACCAAACTTAATCGGCCCGCTTGGCCTAACGAGATAGAACACTATAACCTCGCAAACTGGCCCTCTTGGCCTAACGAGATCAAACAAAATAGCACCTACATATTCCTCCCTGGAAGAATCCAGATACACAGTACTAGGCTCCTCTCCAAGGAGAAAAAACAGGCTCGTGGCCTAAACTAAATGCATAAGGTTATGACCCATCCCTCTTGCATATATAGCAGGAGGCGTATGCATAACATGTTGTCTAATTAACCTATGGTTCCAGGATAATAACGGTAGATTGGTCTCAGCAACTCTTTGTATCACCCATAGCAACCATCGTCTACCATATACTGCATGCTCTAATAACATTCCCCACAAGCGACCGGGTCCTGTTTCATCATTGATAACAATATCCAGACTAGGACCACAATTAAAGAAGAGGTCTTCCTCATAAGCAAGATTTGCCAAAGAATCCGCAAACTGATTCCAATAACGTGGAATCAGCTGAAAAGACACTCTCTCAAAATCTTCAAGTAGGGTCATTGTAGTCCGATGATACATACAAAGAATGGGATTCCGCACTGTGATGTCCCATCTAACTGATTCAGGATCAACTGGGAATCCCCTTTTAGTAACAATCGACAAATACCACCTTGTTTGGCAATATGCAGTCCCATTATCAAGGCTTTCTACTCTGCCATATTGTTAGTGAATCCTACCTCGAGATAAGCAGCTAACTTCATTGTAACTCTACGTCGAGGATCTCGGATTACTACTCCAACACTTTCTTTTTTATTAGGGCCCCTGGACGCTCCGTCAAAATATAATGTATACGTCCACAATGGGTTTACACAACTGGCCATCACGAACTCCTCTACTCGTAATTATGGTAATCAAAGTTTAGCATGTTGAGAGGATGAACTGATGGCTTCATCCCACCTTCTTCATTGAACTCAATCGGGGTTCTCGTCAACAGTTGTAAGCAGTGATGGCAGAAGACTTTGATCTTCCACAAAAAGGTTCCGTCTTCTTGCTCAATCACTTTATATCCTTTGCTCCACCAGATAAGTTTCCCCTGATGGTATCTGTGCTCCAGATATGGGTGCTCCAAATAAGGGATTAATCGACCCATCAACCAGCTTTTAAGCTCTTTTGCAGGTCTCAAATCATCCCTAGCATGGACCTGCAATGCATTTCTCGATATTAGCATACTTAGAAATAATAAGGTTTAATATTATTAAGATTAACCTTATTATTAAACTCTACTCCCTGTAGATCAGCTAATAGGGCCGTAGACCTATTCTTCCCTAACTTGAGAATCTTGTAGGGGCCATTCCATTTAGGTTCTAGCTAACCTGGAAACAACTCCCTACGCACATCGTAATAGAGGACTAATTGCCCTTTTTCAAAGGTATATTTCTTTGCCCTAAGGTCATGCAATTGCTTCATCCGACGCTTAGCTACCTCCTGGTGTAGTAAGCTCCACAACTTCAACTCATCTAGGTGGGCTATAGTCGTGAAACGTTCAAAAAGGGAATCCTTATCTCCCAAAGAATGGTTAATTACAAACTATATAGTCGGCAACTCAATCTTGAGGGGTAACACACACTCTTTCCCATAAACCAATTTGAATGGAGTATGGCCGGTAGCTCGCTTGAACGTGGTATTATACGCCCATACTGTTGCATACAACTTCTTGTTCCAGTCTCGTTTCTTCTCGGAGACTATCTTAGACAAGATCCCCACAAGCTGTTTATTAGTACTTTCCACCTGCCCATTTGCTTGTGGATTATAAGGAGTCGTTTTATTGTGCTTGATTTGCCAAGCCTCAGTCCTTGTTCAGGAAATGAGTTCCACGGTTCGACACTAATTATTTTCGTGGACCAAAGCGGCATATAATCTGCTCTAACAGGAAACTTGCAGTCTCTTTTGCATTGTCCTACCTCGCCGCCCGCGCTTTTGACGATTTTGTGAAATAATCAATGGCTACTGTAATATACCTCTTCTGGGTAGTAGACGACGGAGTAATAGGACCCACAAAGTCAATGCACCACTTCTCAAATGGAAGAATAGCCATGATAGGTGTAAGTGGATGTTTCCTATTTTCTCTACTGTCATGTCTCTGACAGGTATTACATTTCTTTACATACTCAACAGAATCTTGGAAGATGGACAGCCACCAATATCCAGCTCTTAAAGATTTCTGCGTCGTCAACCATTGCGCGAAGTGCCCTCCACATGCAGAGTCATGACACTCCTCCAAGATAAAAGGAACCTCGTAAGGCATCACACATCTGCGGTAGATATCATCAACACCATGCCGATATAGCGTCCCTGCGATCAAGGAAAACTTCAATGCCTGTTGTTTGATCTTCCTCTTTTCAGACTTTAACAAACCAGCTCCAGTCTCTCCTTTGATAGATAATGCGTAATAGCAGCATACCAAGATGGGATAGAAGCTGTATCAATTGTAAACATTTCCTCAATATCACTTCCTTCAGCCAAAGTCTCTTTCGGCTCCCCGAAATCCACAAGGCATTCCACAATACCCTGCAACCTCAGTGGCTTACTCTTAATCTCATAATCAAACTCTTGCAAAGTGATTAACCACTTTGCCAAATGATCAGGCGGCTGCAGCTCGTTCATAAGCAATCTAAGTCCTTCCGCCTTCGTATAGAATACTACCTTTTCATAGAGGATGTAGTGCCTGAATTTCTTAGTCCTAAAGACCATCGCAAGACACAACTTCTCCATGTAGGTATAATTGATCTCTGAAATGCCCAATTTTTTCCTAGCAAAAGCTATCGGATGATACCACTTTTCCTCCCAGATTTGGGTTAAGCAGCAGGCTGATACTATGTATGGTGGCTGCTGATAATATATAGAACACCTCACCTCTTTTAGGTGCTTTAAAACGGGTGCTTTTACTAGCTCCTGTTTCATATCCTCAAAAGCTACCTTACAAGGATCGCTCCATTTAAATGAACAGCTAAAGGATAATAAATTCGTTAATGGCAACGTTCTTTCTGCCAAGGCATTTATAAACCTTCGATAATACCCTATTGATGATAGAAAGCTATGAACCTCTTTCGGAGTGCATGGTGGACTCATAGCAACTATAACCTTGATCTTTTCAGGGTCAGTTGCTATCCCTACTGAACTGACCACATGGCCTAGCAATAGCCCATAAGGCACTCCAAATACACAGTTTCGTGGGTTAAGAGCAATACAAAATTGTCTGCAATGCTCAAAGCACTTTCTCAAAATAACCAACATCCTTTCCCTTACAGTGGCTGCTCCTAGGTCATCAATAAATACTTTCAACTCATTTGGGGAGATGTCACCAAAGGTCTTGTCTACTGTTCCTTGCCACGATCCAGGTGCATTGCATAAACCAAAGGCCATCATATGGTACACAAAAGTACCAAAGACAGTAATACAAGTTCTTTTCAACTTGTCTTCTTCTGCAATTGCCATTTGGTTATATCCCGCAAAGCAATCCATAAACGAATATATCTCCCTACCCACTAATTGATCCAAAATCTGGTCAATGAACGGCAACAGGTAGTAATCTTTAACTGTCTGCTTATTCAACTCTCTAAAATCTACACATAATCGGATCTGGTTATTTTTCTTCTTCCTAATGACAACTGGTGAACACCATTCTGTGTGTTGTATAGTAAAGATTAAACCAGCTTTCCTTAGCTTTTGCAACTCCTCAAACAGCCCGTCCCTCAATTCAAAAGGCATATGCCTTACTTTTTGACGCACAGGACGACTGCCATCTTTTACAGGAATAGTATGAACAGCCAAGCTGGGAGGAATACCTCTCAGCTTATCATAACTCCAAAAAAAGATATCGCGGAATTCTTGAATCAAGGACACATAGTCCTCCCTTTCTGCTGAACTGAGCATGGAACCTAATTTGATTGGCCACGAATCATTCCGCCTGCCAAGGTCTAACTCAATCACATTCCATCTCTTATCCTATCTTGCGGTTCTATCAGCTCATTTAGAAATATCTGATAGATAGCCTTTGTAGTGGACCCCTCCTTAGATTCTTCACTGGATGATGTCTCACTACCAGATGGATTGTCTGCTGTCTCTAATTCAGTGGAAGATAAAGGAGTTCTCTCACTTTGAGGAGACTCAGGAGAAGCATCGACTATTACTCAATTAGCACCTCGAGCTAGAACCACTCGACCGACGGGTATATGGACTTGACAGTCGGTTCGTAAGATCCAAGGCCTACCTAGCAAAACCCGATAGCTAGGGCGTCCTGCAAATCTTATCACCCTAAAGTCCAAGAAACATTCTACACTTGCAACTGTAACATGGACCTTAGTAACGCAACCTTCTGGTTGTCTTAAACTATCATCAGCCATTCTCAGAAGGGTGGAGCTATCTTTTTGGATGCCTAGGCCCAACCTCTCCATCAATTCTGAACTCATGATGTTGACGGAGGATCCATTGTCTACAATGGCATGTTCCACTAATATTCCATCCACATAAGCTGGAATCCTAGGGCGATTCTTTTCAGCATGGTCAAACCAATCTTCCCCTACTCGTGCTATACCCAGAGGTTTCACAATATACCCGATACGCAGAATCTTCTTAAATTCCTTGCGTACTCCTGGAGATAATTTGATCAATTGCAAGACGTTCACATCTGGTTTAACTTCGCAAAGAGAACTCGCTAAATCAAAGTCGTGATAAGTAGCCAAAGCTCTCTTTTCTCGCCAAACCATCCTCTCTTTTGGTCTTTGGACCGGTTTCGGTGCTTCTTTCTTAGCTCTTACCTTCTTTCTTGGCATCTCCTCATCCTTCTTACGGTCGCCTTTTTTGTCAACCGGCTTTAGAGGGTCCCCTTCTATGCTAGGATTCTGGACCTGCGTCCCCTTATTCCCTTGTTTAGGGTTTCCCTCAACCGGCTTTGCATTATCTTTGTCAACCTCTTTAGCCTTTTGGCCTCTTGTCACGGCTCTCAAGTTAGAGGTTTCGGCATCATTAACTCGTACAGCCTCAATAAGGTTGACTTCGTTGCCTTGTGGCAACTCTTCTATATTTGTTTTTTCCCTCTGCAATATTTGCCTAGGTGCATCATTCTGTTGCAAGTTTTTTTCTTGCACTCTATGATTCACTGGGCCCGGTTGTTTACTCCCTTGTTGGAGAGAACTAATCTTACTCCAACAGGTAGCAGCTGGATGACCAGACTTCCCACAAATGTCACATTTCACATTTGGGCAGTTTCTGGGGAAGTGCTGTCCACCACACCATTTACAACTAAATCTGGAGGGTCCACCCTCTTCAGGGTGTCGACTCCCTATCAGATTTTGTTGCTTCTTCAAGAAATTAACGTCGATGGCTATTTGTTGATATTGCTCAGAAATCATATCAGTATAATGCTTCATCATGTCCTTAACTTCGCCAAGGATATTAGATGCACTCGACTCATAGCCTCGATCATCAACCCGTCATTCCATTGGCCTAACAATCTGATTTGGCATTGGCTGTTGACCCACAGGAACAACATTAGAACTCGAAACTTGGCCTCCAACATTTGATGGAGCCAACTGACTTGCCATGGGTATAGTCACACTGGTAGGAGTCGGTAATAAAGGTACATTCTAAACCACACTCCCTCTCCCAATAGGGTTAGTCATAGGCATCCCTTGACTTCCATTCGTCAATGCTGGATTGCCACTAGATACTAAACCACCATCAACATTCATTCGAGAGGAGTAGGCAGTTTGTAATCGTGCTTCTACTCCCTCTTCCCGCGTAATAGCGGTGTCTATATCTGCTAAGGCCACACTGCTCAATCGTACTTGGATATTAAAGTCCAACCCATGCAAAAAGTGTTGCAATTGGGTAGTTGGTGGAATGGGAATGTAAGTTTGCAACTTACGGAATACTTCCTTCAACTTCTTAGCATATGCTTTCACATTCTCATGAGGATCTTGATGTGTCCCATTCAAGACCCGCAACCAATATTGGCCACCTCTTTCAGGGGCATATTCCGCTCGAAAAGCTGCATAGAATTGATCAATGGTGGTTATGGTTCCAGACTCTATGCTGTGATACCATACTGGAGCCCTTCCTTTTAACGTCATATTGAAGAACATCATAAGATGTCCCTCATCTTGGATGCGATAATTGAACATCAATCTCTGAAATTCACAAATGTGAAATTCTGCATCCTCTTCCGCTAACCCATGAAAAGTGGGCAAGGGAACTCCTAAAGCTAGTAAATCCGGCGGCCTTGCAGGAATCGCAATAGGCTGTGCCATGGTGACTATTGGATTAGCAATAGGAGCTTGAAGTGACGGATTCACACCCCCATTTAAAGTGGGTAGACTTGGTGGAGAAGAGGAAGAACTTATGCTTCCTCCTGTACCTAATGGAATAGGTGGATCAGGTAAGTGACTAAGTCCACTGCTTCGTATACATACTGGACTACTCCTTTGAGGAGAATAACGGCTTACAATCTCTAACCGCCATCTAGCCCTCTCAGTACGTTCGGCTTTTTGGATTTCGGCTTGACGGTCCTTGTCAGAGGACATAAACCAACTTCCTTTTGGTCCCTAGAAACCCTAAATCTGAAAACCACCACTTATAAGTGGCTCCCGGCAAACTCACCACTGATGGAACCTAAAATGGGCCGGCACTGGCTCATGCACTAGCCGCACCTCTATCATGCGCTCAACAACCCCACAGCCAGGAGCGTTGATGACACATACATCATCTTCCTAAACATCTTGCATTTGTATTGCGTCTTGTAGTCAAACTCTAACCCAATTAACACTCCTCAGAGGGAGTCCCAACACATTGCCAAATAGCACGAAGTACAAACATAGGAGGTCCTCCCAGGGCTGACTGCCGCTACCTCACTGCGACTCTCCTACATCTTGGGGATTGGCCCCTCGATGCGTCGCTAAACATATATAACACTTCGCACATAGTCCTCTCAAGGTACCAATTATTTCGTTCCAGGATTGTACCATTTTTCTCACTTTCTTTCCCCTAGACCCAATGCCTAGCCTACAGCTCGGACAACCTTACTCACTCAACGTTGGTCACGGTCTAGAGAATACAGGTGCTATGCATCCAAGAGGTATTGTCTGATACCTCTTATCATTTTATGCTTCATGCAAATTGTGAATGTCCATGTGCTCAAACAAATAAAAATCAGCATTGTGCTTAGTGCAAAAGCATTCTTTCAATGAATTTCTCTGACGCGTAATTGCTATGTTGCACGAACCTAGCACCTAGGAGACCTCGTGCTACTAGATCCTTATTTTAAATTAACGACTAATCTATATGATATGCATAGATGAAAACAGTCAGCCTTTTCTTTCTCTCAGCACTTAAACACCGCTCTCATTCCCTCTACCCCTCACCGTTTAGATTGTGCACGGTGCATAGGTTTAGGGTAATATTTTTCATGTTTTTATTGTATAAAAAGAAATAAAAACTCACTAAAACATAAAGGTAGGGTTGAACTGAGGCCAAACATCATACTTTAGACCCCCCATACATACACGAACATGAATCTTATTTTTCCTTAATTTTCAGCACTCAAAATCCATTTTTCCCCTATTTTTACCGATTTTTCCTAATTTTCTTGTATTTTTTGGAATATTAAATAACTGAAAATACAAAGTGAGTTGTGGGCTATGGCCCTTAGGTTCATTTGCAGCAAAAACATAAATTTAGTTGGTGTGTCTTATTATATTTTCCATTTATATATAAAAAACACCAACTTTCCCCATATTTCGCGTGTTTTAGGGATTTTACACCATTAATTTCCGTCACAACACTTATGTTTTTCTGATTTTCTGAGCATAAAATAATCAAACTCATAGCAAACAACAACATAATGCATAATCATCCCATGGGAACAAATATTCATGAAGTAAATTTCATAAAATATCAATTTCCTTTGTAGAAATGAAATTACCGGTCTTTGCGGGTTGCAGGTTTTTATTTGCCATGTCTCGGGACTGATTTCCAGCAGCCATTAATGTCCATGATAGACCACAATTAGCAATCTTCATTCCTCTTGAACCACTGAGCAATCTGGTCTTCATTGGACAAGTATCCGTCATCCATTCTTCTTCTTCTTCTTCATCGCATGAATCTGCCCTTAGAGGAGAGAGAGGGAGGAGAGAGAAATATTGATTTTTTTCCTCTCTCTACAGCCCGCCATTGGACACATGAGAGATGGCGATACGGAGTGGAGAAGGAGTAGATCAACCTTGGCTTGTCATTGATATGGCCTACTCTCAGCCCAAAATCTCATCCAGGGGGGGGAGGGGGGGCATTTTTTTTGTGTGTGCCTGATCTGCACGTCGCCCTCCTCCTTTTCATTGATTTTTGGGGCCGCGGGGGGGGGGGGGGGGGGGGGGGGGGGGGGTTTCCCAAGAGGCACCCCCTTTGGCCCCCTCCTTGGCCACCCTTTCATTTCTCGCCCTTTTTGGGGCATTTCCCGCATGCGGTGTCCGAATCACATTCTGAAAATTTCTCTGAGCTCGTCTTGGCATCCTGGACTAGCTGGAAGCTTCCCTGACTTGCACATGCACATGGAAAAATTACTAAAAATCCGTAAGTGTTGCACGGGTGTCCGTAGAGCACTTTGATGCTTAAAGTCGTCCTCGGTCGAGCCACCGCCTTCGACGTTGAATATTTTTTCCTTGATATTCATAATTTTTAGCTATTTTTAAGTATTTCTCGGCATCAAAATTCTGCTCTTATTGGCGACCATGGGATAGGGCGACTTAGTCCATTGAATCCCACAATAGATCTGCACAAAACAACCAAAGGAAGCATGAAGCTGATACAAAAGAAATACATACTAAACACAGCACAATGCTCACCCTACCCCCTGACAGAAGCAAGGCATGACATCCACAACGAGTAGGCCTAGCATAATCTGATAAAAGGTCCGAAGGTAGTCACTAACCAACTGCTCCAACACAGCCAACTAAAAAGAACTATCAAAGAGGTTGCCCTAAGTGGTGGTCTCAACTACCTTTCTAACTAAGGACAACACAACCAGGAGCTTCTACTAGACGAGGACTCCTATAGCCTGATCAAAAAGTATTTTCTTTTAACACATTTCTTTTTTTAGGGTTTTATTTTATTGACATACTTAGGCATATAAAAAGGAGGGAGCTGAGTGTAGTTACCCAAGGAGAACAGGGCATCGGCCTCAGGACCTGTCTCGGTACCCAAGAACCTACCAAGCCCTCGCAAGGCGACACTTAATCCTTTTCTAATGCTCACTTTTATTTTCGCTCCAACCTTCCTTAATTTCCTCTTTTCCAGCAAGATGCCACCCCTAGGAAGACAAGGCATCGGCCTCGTCGTCCCCAGGAACCTACCAAGCCCTCGCAAGGCGATAATCAACTGCTTATAAATTTTCCTTTATTTTCTATTCTTTGATAGGGGTTAGAATCCCTTTTTACACACCTCTGTATATATTTATTGTCTGTAAGATATTCAGGGTTTCTTTTCATCATCATTATTTTCTTCTTCGGTAGGCTTCTCTAACTGCCTCACAACTAACAAGAACTCCTAGAACAGCCGCCCAGCAGGCTAGCAGAACAGGGTCACTAGGACTTCCTTCTAAAACAGGTCTTTTGATGCTTGACAATGTCTTCACAAGAGCCAATGACTATTTCGACCTCCCTCAAACATACTGAACCTAACCTCGGGACTTCATGCCTTGGACGCCGGTCCCCAAAAAGAAACGAAAAACCCCCTTAACAAGTACAAAAACACATATATCATGAAAACCACAGTACTCATAAAGGAAAGATATCACCTGGAGAGGGCCACAAGAAGCTTCTGCGTAACAAAAGGCTTCTTCCAAGCTCTTCTTCAAACCTGTCGAGCACAAAACTAAAACAAGAAACCATTAACCGCACCTGGACTAAACAGACAATGGGCCCTCTTGGCCTAATGAAATAAAGCACTTCACTACCAAACTTAATCGGCCCGCTTGGCCTAACGAGATAGAACACTAAAACCTCGCAAACTGGCCCTCTTGGCCTAACGAGATCAAACAAAATAGCACCTACACATCCCTCCCTGGAAGAATCCAGATACACAGTAATAGGCTCCTCTCCAAGGAGGAAAAACAGGCTCATGGCCCTAAGCTAAATGCATAAGGTTATGACCCATCCCTCCTGCATATATAGCAAGAGGCGTACGCATAACATGTTGTCTAATTAACCTATGGGTCGAGGATAATATCGGTAGATTGGTCTCGGCAACTCTTTGCATCACCCATAGCACCATCATCTGCCATATATTGCATGCTCTAATAACATTCCCCACAAGCGACCGGGTCCTGTTTCATCATTGATAACAATATCTAGACTAGGACCACAATTAAAGAAGAGGTCTTCCTCATAAACAAGATTTGCCAAAGAATCCGCAAACTGATTCCAATAACGTGGAATCAGCTGAAAATACACTCTCTCAAACTCTTCAAGTAGGGTCATCACAATCCGATGATACATATAAAGAATGGGATTCCGCACTGTGTATGTCCCATCTAACTGATTGAGGATCAACTGGGAATCCCCTTTTACTAACAATTGATGAATACCACCTTGTTTGGCAATATGCATTCCCATAATCAAGGCTTTATACTCTGCCATATTGTTAGTGAATCCTGCCCCGAGATAAGCAGCTAACTTCATTGTAACTCTACGTCGAGGATCTCGGATTACTACTCCAACACTTTCTTTTTTATTAGCGCCCCTGGATACTCCGTCAAAATATAATGTATACGTCCACAATGGGTTTACACAACTGGCCATCACAAACTCCTCTACTCGTAATTATGGTAATCAAAGTTTAGCATGTTGAGAGGATGAACTGATGGCTCCATCCCACCTTCTTCATTGAACTCAACAGGGGTACTTGTTAATAGTCGTAAGCAGTGATGGCAGAAGACTTTGATCTTCCACAAAAAGGTTCCGTCTTCTTGCTCAATCACTTTATATCCTTTGCTCCACCAGATAAGTTTCCCCTGATGGTATCTGTGCTCCAGATATGGGTGCTCCAAATAAGGGATTAACCGACCCATCAACCAGCTTTTAAGCTTTTTTGCAGGTCTCAAATCATCCCCAGCATGGACTTGCAATGCATTTCTCGATATTAGCATACTTAGAAATAAGAAGGTTTAATCTTATTAAGATTAACCTTATTAATAAACTCTACTCCCTGTAGATCAGCTAATAGGGCCGTAGACCTATTCTTCCCTAACTTGACAATCTTGTAGGGGCCATCCCATTTAGGTTCTAGCTTCCCTGGAAACAACTCCCTACGCACATCGTAATAGAGGACTAATTGCCATTTTGCAAATGTATATTTCTTCGCCCTAAGGTCATGCAACTGCTTCATCTGACGCTTAGCTACCTCCTGGTGTAGTAAGCTCTGCAACTTCAGCTCATCCAGGTGGGCTATAGTCGTGAAATGTTCAAAAAGGGAATCCTTATCTCCCAAAGAATGGTTAATTGCAAACCGTATGGTCGGAAACTCAATCTCGAGGGGTAACACACACTCTTCCCCATAAACCAATTTGAATGGAGTATGGCCGGTAGCTCGCTTGAATGTGATATTATACGCCCATACTGCCGCATACAACTTCTTGTTCGAGTCTCGTTTCTTCTCGTAGACTATCTTAGACAAGATCCCCACAAGCTGTTTATTAGTACTTTCCACCTGCCCATTTGCTTGTGGATTATAAGGAGTCATTTTATTGTGCTTGATTTACCAAGCCTCAGTCAAGCTTTTGATCACCTTGTTTAGGAAATGAGTTCCACGGTTCGACACTAATTCTTTTCATGGACCAAAGCGGCAGATAATCTGCTCTAACAAGAAACTTGCAGTCTCTTTTGCATTGTCCTCCCTCGTCGCCCGCGCTTCTGACCATTTTGTGAAATAATCGGTGGCTATTATAATATACCTCTTCTAGGTAGTAGACGATGGAGTAATAGGACCCACAAAGTCAATGCCCCACTTCTCAAATGGAAGAATAGCCATGATAGGTGTAAGTGGACGTTTCCTATTTTCTCTACGGTCATGTCTCTGATAGGTATTACATTTCGTTACATACTCCAAAGAATCTTGGAAGATAGACGGCCACCAATATCCATATCTTTAAGCTTTCTGCGCCGTCAACCGTCGCGCGAAGTGACCTCCACATGCAGAGTCATGACACTCCTCCAAGATTAAAGGAACCTCGTCAGGCATCACACATCTGCGGTAGATATCATCAACACCCTACCGATATAGCGTCCCTGCGATCAAGGAAAACTTCAATGCCTGTTGTTTGATCTTCCTCTTTTCAGACTTTGACAAACTAGCTCTAGTCTCTCCTTTGATAGATAATGCGTAATAGCAGCATACCAAGATGGGATAGAAGCTGTATCAATTTTAAACATTTCCTCAATATCACTTCCTTCAGCCAAAGTCTCTTTAGGCTCCCCGAAATCCACAAGGCATTCCACAATACCTTGCAACCTCAGTGGCTTACTCTTAATCTCATAATCAAACTCTTGCAAAGTGATTAACCACTTTGCCAAATGATCAGGCGGCTGCAGCTCGTTCATAAGCAATCTAAGTCCTTCCGCCTTCGTATAGAATACTACCTTTTCATAGAGGATGTAGTGCCTGAATTTCTTAGTCCTAAAGACCATCGCAAGACACAACTTCTCCATGTAGGTATAATTGATCTCTGAAATGCCCAATTTTTTCCTAGCAAAAGCTATCGGATGATACCACTTTTCCTCCCAGATTTGGGCTAAGCAGCAGGCTGATACTATGCATGGTGGCTGCTGAAAATATATAGAACACCTCACCTCTTTTAGGTGCTTTTAAAACGGGTGCTTTTACTAGCTCCTGTTTCACATCCTCAAAAGCTACCTTACAAGGATCGCTCCATTCAAATGAACAGCTAAAGGATAACAAATTCATTAATGGCAACGTTCTTTCTGCCAAGGCATTTATAAACCTTCGATAATACCCTATTGATGACAGAAAGCTATGAACCTCTTTCGGAGTGCGTGGTGGACTCATAGCAACTATAACCTTGATGTTTTCAGGGTCAGTTGCTATCGCTGCAGAACTGACCACATGGCCTAGCAATAGCCCATAAGGCACTCCAAATACACACTTTCGTGGGTTAAGAGCGATACAAAATTGTCTGCAATGCTCAAAACAGTTTCTCAAAATAACCAACGTCCTTTCCCTTACAGTGGCTGCTCCCAGGTCATCAATAAATACTTTCAACTCATCTGGGGAGATGTCACCAAAGGTCTTGTCTGTTGTTCGTTGCCCCGATCTAGGTGCATTACATAAACCAAAGTCCATCACATGGTATGCAAAAGTACCAAAGACAGTAATACAAGTTCTTTTCAACTTGTCTTCTTCTGCAATTGCCATCTGGTTATATCCCGCAAAGCAATCCATAAACGAATATATCTCCCTACCCACTAATTGATCCAAAATCTGGTCAATGAACGGCAACGGGTAGTAATCTTTAACTGTCTGCTTATTCAACTCTCTAAAATCTACACATAATCGGATTTGGTTATTTTTCTTCTTCCTGATGACAACTGGTGAACACCATTCTGTGTGTTGTATAGTAAAGATTAAACCAGCTTTCCTTAGCTTCTGCAACTCCTCAAACAGCCCGTCCCTCAATTCAAAAGGCATACGCCTGACTTTTTGATGCACAAGACGACTGCCATCTTTTATAGGAATAGTATGAACAGCCAAGCTATGAGGAATACCTCTCAGCTCATCATAACTCCAAGCAAAGATATCGCGGAATTCTTGAATCAAGGACACATAGTCCTCCCTTTCTGCTGAACTGAGCATGGAACCTAATTTGATTGGCGGCGAATCATTCCGCGTGCCAAGGTCTAACTCAATCACATTCGCATCTCTTATCCTATCTTGCGGTTCTATCAGCTCATTTAGAAATATCTGATAGATAGCCTTTGTAGTGGACCCCTCCTTAGATTCTTCACTGGATGATGTCTCACTACCAGATGGATTGTCTGCTGTCTCTAATTCAGTGGAAGATAAAGGAGTTCTCTCACTTTGAGGAGACTCAGGAGAAGCATCGACTATTACTCGATTAGCACCTCGAGCTAGAACCACTTGACCGACGGGTATATGGACTTGACAGTCGGTTCGTAAGATCCAAGGCCTACCTAGCAAAACCCGATAGCTAGGGCGTCCTGCAAATCTTATCACCCTAAAGTCCAAGAAACATTTTACACTTGCAACTGTAACATGGACCTTAGTAACGCAACCTTCTGGTTGTCCTAAACTGTCATCAGCCATTCTCAGAAGGGTGGAGCTATCTTTTTGGATGCCTAGGCCCAACCTCTCCATCAATTCTGAACTCATGATGTTGACGGAGGATCCATTGTCTACAATGGCATGTTCCACTAATATTCCATCCACATAAGCTGGAATCCTAGGGCAATTCTTTTCAGCATGGTCAAACCAATCTTCCCGTACTCATGCTATACCCAGAGGTTCCACAATATACCTGATACGCAGGATCTTCTTAAATTCCTTGCGTACTCCTGGAGATAATTTGATCAATTGCAAGACGTTCACATCTGGTTTAAATTCGCAAAGAGAACTCGCTAAATCAAAGTCGTGATAAGTAGCCAAAGCTCTCTTTTCTCGCCAAACCATCCTCTCTTTTGGTCTTTGGACCGATTTCGGTGCTTCTTTCTTAGCTCTTACCTTCTTTCTTGGCATCTCCTCATCCTTCTTACGGTCGCCTTTTTTGTCAACCGGCTTTAGAGGTCCCCCTTCTATGCTAGGATTCTGGACCTGCGTCCCCTTATCCCCTTGTTTAGGGTTTCCCTCAACCGGCTTTGCATTATCTTTGGCAACCTCTTTAGCCTTTTGGCCTCTTGTCACGGCTCTCAAGTTAGAGGTTTCGGCATCATTAACTCATACAGCCTCAATAAGGTTGACTTTGTTGCCTTGTGGCAACTCTTCTATATTTGTTTTTCCCCTCTGCAATATTTGCCTAGGTGCATCATTCTGCTGCAAGTTTTTTTCTTGCACTCTATGATTCACTGGGCCCGGTTGTTTACTCCCTTGTTGGAGAGAACTAATCTTACTCCAACAGGTAGCAGCTAGATGACTAGACTTCCCACAAATGTCACATTTCACATTTGGGCAGTTTCTGGGGAAGTGCTGTCCACCACACCATTTACAACTAAATCTAGAGGGTCCACCCTCTTCAGGGCGTCGACTCACTATCAGATTCTGTTGCTTCTTCAAGAAATTAACGTCGATAGCTATTTGTTAATATTGCTCAGAAATCATATCGGTATAATGCTTCATCATGTCCTTAACTTCGCCAAGGACATTAGATGCACTGACTTGTAGCCTCGATCATCAACCCATCGTTCCATTGGCCTAACAATCTAATTTGGCATTGGCTATTGACCCACATGGACAACATTAGAACTCGAAACTTGGCCTCCAACATTTAATGGAGCCAACTGACTTGCCATGGGCATAGTCACACTGGAAGGAGCCAGTAATAAAGGTACATTCTAAACCACACTCCCTCTCCCAATAGGGTTAGTCATAGGCATCCCTTGACTTCCATTCGTCAATGCTAGATTGCCACTGGATACTAAACCACCATTAACATTCATTCGAGAGGAGTAGGCCGTTTGTAATCGTGCTTCTACTCCCTCTGCCAGCGTAATAGTGGTGTCTATATCTCTAAGGCCACACTGCTCAATCGTACTTGGATATTAAAGTCCAACCCATGCAAAAAGTATTGCAATTGGGCAGCTGGTGGAATGGGAATGTAAGTTTGCAACTTACGAAATACTTTCTTCAACTTCTTAGCATATGCTTTCACATTCTCATGAGGATCTTGACCTATCACATTCAAGACCCGCAACCAATATTGGCCACCTCTTTCAAGGGCATATTCCGCTCGAAAAGATGCATAGAATTGATAAATGGTGGTTATGGTTCTAGACTCTATGTTGTGATACCATATCGCAGCCCTTCCATTTAATGTCATATTGAAGAACATCATAAGATGTCCCTCGTCTTGGATGCGATAATTGAACATCAATCTCTGAAATTCGCAAATGTAAAATTCTACATCCTCTTTCGCTAACCCATTAAAAATGGGCAAGGGAACTCCTAAAGCTGGTAAATCCAGCGTCCCTGCAGGAATGGCAATAGGCTGTGCCATGGTGACTATCGGATTAGCAATAGGAGCTTGAAGTGACGGATTCACACCCCCACTTAAAGTGGGTAGACTTGGTGGAGAAGAGGAAGAACTTATGCTTCCTCGTGCACCTAATGGAATAGGTGGAGAAGTTAAGTGACTAAGTCCATTGCTTTGTATACGTACTGGACTACTCCTTTGAGGAGAATAACGGCTTACAATCTCTAACCGCGGTCTAGCCCTCTCAGCACGTTCGGCTTTTTGGATTTTGGCTTGACAATCCTTGTCAGAGGACATAAACCAACTTCCTTTTGGTCCCTAGAAACCCTAAATTCGAAGACCACCACTTATAAGTGGCTCCCGGCGAATGCACCACTGATGGGACCTAAAACGGGCCGGCACTGGCTCATGCACTAGCCGGACCTCTATCATGCGCTCAACAACCCCATAGCCAGGAGCGTTGATGACATATACATCATCTTCCTAAACATCTTGCGTTTGTATCGCGTTTCGTAGTCTAACTCTAACCCAATCAACACTCCTCAGAGGGAGTCCCAACACATTGCCAAATAGGACGAAGTACAAACATAGGAGGTTCTCCCACGACTGACTGCCGCTACCTGACTGCGACTCTCCTAAATCTTGGGGATTGGCCCCTCGATGCATCGCTAAACATATATAGCACTTCGCACATAGTTCTCTCAAGGTACCAATTGATCGTATCCAGGAATGTACCATTTTTCTCACTTTCTTTCCCCTAGACCCAACGCCTAGCCTACAGCTCGGACAATCTTACTCACTCAACGTTGGTCACGGTCTAGAGAATATAGGTGCTATGCATCCAAGAGGTATTGTTTGATACCTTTTATCATTTTATGCTTCATGCAAATTGTGAATGTCCATGTGCTCAAACAAAGAAAAATCAGCATTGTGCTTAGTGCAAAAGCATTCTTTCAATGAATTTCTCTGACGCGCAACAAGGAGGCCACGCCTATCCTGTTGCATGTCATGACCCATGTGGAGATGAAGCAGGCCAGGATATCATTGCCAGGGTCTAGCAACCTAGACGCAACCTTAGTTGGAAGGAAGAGTCAGAGATAAAGAAAGAAAAGACCAGACGCTAAGGTCACCCTCAAAACCGAAAGTGCCACGACACTACCTATTGGAAAGAAAGTCATTGACGCAAAGGAAGAAACATTGGCTCCTCAGTCGGCTGAAGAGGGAAGCACTAAGGTCAGGGAGTACCCCAACCTGAAATGCCAACTCGAAGCCATCAAGAAGTTGAAAGAATGGGTGGAGGCCTAGGAGCACCTAAAAGATGCTGAGCCCATACTGGAAGAAGAGATCGATGATCTCTCAAGCATAAGCATGCCAATCTCTCTTCCATGACCAAGATCAAGGGAGGTGATGGCACCACAAGCTGGGTTGCCTAAACAAATCCTAGATGCTCCGGGCCAGCAAAGCAATCAAGGCCATTGGCCAAGAACCGTGGACCTAAGAGAGAGCCAAGTGACTAGCAACCTCCTCAATACATTGGTGACCATCCCGGTAACTTTGAGCTTAGGCGACCTACTTAGGCAGCACCCAACGCTATGGTTGAATCTAAAGTAGTGGGTTGAAGAACTAAATGAGCCAATTTCCATAGACTTGCCTGAGCACGATGCAAAAACCCAAGTACTGAGTCTAACGCTGCACTCCATGCCTAAATCCTTGCACGTCAACGCCTTTTGGGAAGGTAGGGAAAGGCATGCAGTCCTGCCAGTCTTAGCATTGGGGGACGTCACTAGAAAGGGGATCGTGGACATAGGGCTAGGAGTGAGTGTGCTAAGCCATGAAGTACTTCAAACTTGGGGTAACCCACCAGTCGAGACTGCTCGGTTTAATGTCACACTGGCAAATGGAATGAAGGTGAAACTGTTTGGAGTGTTGAAAATTTGGCCAGTAAAGATTGCAGGAATCCAATTCTCTGTTGACTTCATAGTCATGAAGGGAGTGGACTACGACATTATGCTAGGCCAACCCTAGATGCACAAAACGCGAGAGTCGTAGAAGACTGGGGAAACGGTCTTATCTTCTTAGGTAATTGAACAGAAGCTATAAGAGTAGAGATGGACACTTGGAAGACTACACCAATTGACCTAGATGCCATCTCCATCATGCTGAAGGGCAACAAATAGACTAGGTGATCCTATGGGGCCCTTACCAAGTATATCCCGTGACATAAGGACGAGCGAAACTAGATGCATGTTCTTGCTACCATCGACCTACCATTCTTAGATACTGAGGAGTACGAACAAACCATCAAGGCAACTAGCAAGCTCAAGGACATACCTTCAATGCCATTCTACACTATGACTGGAAGCCTACATGGAAGACCCAACCCTATTGCATTTCAAGTCCCAAACAATAGACGAGAACTCCTGGAGATCCTAGGGTACTTAACCAACAAGTTGGCTGGCAATCGAGCAACGAATCTTAAGCCACTCCAAGATCTCTTGGATGAGTCTAAATGGTGATGGTCCAAGGTACACAATTTAAACTTGAAGTACAATTGGGCATTAATCCTTGACCAACAAGAACAGAATTCTCTGAACTAGGACAATGAGGAGCAACCAAACAAAGATAGCTCTGACGATGAATATGAGGGCTGATGTTCCTTTAGTGATGAGAGTGAAAGGGAAATTGATACCCTAGAGTATGACACTGGGGGGCATATAATTGAACAAACACGAGTAGACCCCAAACCACACAAGTGGAGTGCACTTAGAGTAGAGAAAGGAGTTAGACACAAGGATTGCGATCGAACTTGTTTGGAGCACATGGGTGCGATCGATGATGAGTAGGCAGGCCTAGCCCAACCAAGTGATGCATCACTACTGCAAACGAACTCATCTTCTAATCTACGACCACCAGGAGAGAGCCCCTCTTCTAGCAAAGATGGAGAGTTCAATTCCAAATTGAAAGTCAGCTCAGATAGTAACCTAAAATACCTTGGTCTCCCAAGACTAGACGCATTAAGGGGGACCTACCTATCCACCCATGATGCCAATGATTAAAGAAGGAATGACAGGTGTGGAACAAAGAAACGCAGACATGCAAACAACAAAAACCGAAAGACTTTCCAAAATGATTCACAAAGTTCAAAAAGGGAGATAGGGTGGTGATCTTGCTAGGAGCCAAATGACAGGGGCAAGCAAGCAAACCAATCAAGGGACCCACCAAGGTTAAAGAGGTTAGTTTAGCCAGGGAGGGGGAGACCCCACGACCTATCTTTATAGCAGATGACTTGGCTAAGCAAGATGAAGCAAGTCTTGTTACTCTCCTGCAAGAGTATGTAGACATCTTTGCTTGGTCCCTAGAAGAACTCAAAGGAGTAGACTTGAGTGTACGACTCACAACATACCCATGACACTTGACACAACACCTACCAAAGTAGCGATCCTATCCCATGAATCCAAAGCATGCTCTTGCTGTTAAGGATGAAATTGACAAATTGATGAGAATGGGATTCATCTACGAAATTGAACATACAGATTGGATCTCACCCATAGTCATCGTGTTAAAGAAGAATGGGAAGATTAGAGTGTGTGTCAATTACAAGAAGGTAAACGTAGCTACGAAAAGAGATAACTACCCACTATTGTACACCAAGCACATGCTTGAGAGAGTAGTTGGAAAAGAGGCCTATAGTTTTTTGGACGGTTTCTCTGGATACAATCAGGTGCAAGTGCATCCTAATGATAGGCATAAGCCAGTGAATGGGGAGTCTTTGCCTACATAGTCATGCCTTTTGGATTGACTAATGCGACGGCCACTGTTCAACGAGACTTGTGTGTACAATATTCAAAGACATGCTCAGGAAGGAGTTAGAGGTCTTCATGGATGACTTGTGTGTTCACTCTACTTGGCAAGAATACTTAGATAGGCTCTGAGTGGTCTTTGAACGATGTTGGCTATACTACCTCTCATTGAACCCCTTGAAGTACCAGTTCTGGGTGAAGCATGGATGTATCCTAGGACACATGGTGTCAAAGAATGGCATTGCCACAGATTCCTCGAAGATCAAGGTCATTGTCAATCTTCCACCCCCAACTGATTACAAGGGTGTTTAGTGCTTTTTAGGACATACAAGGTATTATTGACAGCTTGTGTTAAACTATGCATTGTTTGCTAGACCTCTATACAAGCTGTTGATTATATTCAAATGGACCGAGGAATGCCAACGCGCATATGAGAGGAACTAAAAAGGGCTCTAACCACAACACCAATACTATGAGCCCCAGATTGGACACTCGCGTTTCACATGCACATCAATGCTTTGAAATTCATTGTAGGAGTTGTGTTGTGCTAACATGGTGAACACAATTTGGACTACCCAGTAAGCTTTACTAGCATACAACTCACTGAGACCAAAATGAATTACTCAACAATGGAGTGAGAGAGCTTGGCCATGGTGTTTGCCATAAAGAAATTTAAACATTATCTTCTAGCCACTCCTTTTACTTTCTTTGTTAACCATCAAGCCTTGTTGTACCTGGTTAACAAACAATGTGCTACAGGATGCATTTCTAGATGGCTTCTTCTACTTTGGAGTTTGATTTCTCAGTGATGGTGCATAAGGGGAAACAACATTACATGGGTGACCATCTATCTCGCATCCCTACGAGAGAAGCGATGGACAAGGCATTGTGGACGAACTTCCAGACGTGCATCTATTACGCTTATCTAGCAAAAAATATTTGCTTAGAGCTAACATGACACCATATTGGGCAGATGACATAGTTCAAGTGCTTGAACACGGACTACTGGAACAATCGATAGAAAAGGCTCGACTTAGGTGGCTTATCCTGAGAATCCAACCCTATCAGCTGATAGCTCACCAACTTTATAGGCTGGGATAAGAGAGGTTACTGCACATTTATGTGTGCAATCATGAGATGCATGACGTGTTGACAAAGGCACATGGCAAAATTGCAGGAGGACATTTTAGCAGAGACGTGACAGCTCGCAAAGTGTTGCAGTCCCAACTATGGTGGCCTACTCTCTTCCAAGATGTGACACGATTCATGAACCATTGTGATGAGTGCCAACAGACTAAAGTCCCGATCCATAAAGATTTCATGGAGCTAACCCCAGATATTTCACGACAACCTTTTGAGAAATGGGGGACTTCATCAGACCCATTAGTATGTGGTACAATATTCACAAGATAAATACATCATTGTGGCCACCGACTATGTAATCAAATGGGCAGAAGCACAAGCTACAAGAAAGAATGACACTAGGACCACTGCTAAGTTCCTATGGGAGCAAGTAATCTCACAATTTGGATGCCCCATCATCAAACTAGTCAGCGACCAGGGCACATACTTCATCAACAAAGTAATAGCTCACCTCGTGTCCTCCTTCCTAATCATCCATCAGAAATCCTCACCTTATTACCCATAGGAAAATGGTCAAGCTGAATCAAAAAATAAAATCCTAGTAAACATCTTGACCAAGGTCATCTCTACTTCACGTAGTGATTGGGATAACAAATTGATGGCAGCCTTGTGGGCCTTCCACACGGCTTACAAGATGGCTGTAGGATAGATCTCCTTTAGGTTGACATATGGTACAGAGGCAATCCTTCCCTTGGAATTCTTTGTACCAAGCCTCATGATCGCCCTTCAAGATAGATGGGATGGAAAGGGGGGCATGGACGGAACACTTGATTGAACTCGAACCCTTAACAAAAACCCGGCTTCTAGCCACCCATGCACTCATATGCGAGAAGGCAAGATGCAAAAGCTCATTTGGCAAGCATTCCAAGCAACACAACTTCGAATAGGGTAACTTGGTACTACTATACTTAGTCAAAGGACATAAGCAAAAGCTAAAGTTTCGAGGGCTAGGACCTTTTAAGGTTAGAGCCATTAGTTGAACTAGCAACGTCGAACTAGAAACCCTAGAGGGTGAGGTCGTAGGCTTCTTTAATGGTAGTCACATATAGAAGTATTTTCCTCCCATGCACCCATTGCATGAGTCCCCAATGCTAGCACCCCCTGTCCATGTACGAGTAACCACTATCACTGAGGTGGATGGTGAGGATGAGGAAGCAACAACATAGAAGGGGTGGTGACCAACGAGGAAGCCATCTAGAGGATCGTGGATCTGTGCAACCTCACCATGTACATCAAAAAGTTTGCGAACACAAGAGCCTAACCACACTAGGTGTGTGGAATTACTGAGGACGTATGACCCCAATAAGGAGAGTAGAACAATGTCCTTGGCAAGCAAGGAAGGAATCAAGCAGGTGTAGGTCCCGCTCAACAAGGCCTTAGTGGAGAAGGCATTGGGGTTGGAACCGAAGGTGGAGAAGAGGCATGAAAGAGATGTATATGCCATGCTGGGGATGAAGAAGGAAAGTGTCTTAACAAATGATGGCATAAGTATCTAGGATATTCTTGAGGTAGAGGTCAAATTGCAAGCAAAGTTGATCCACGCCCTCTTCTCCAACCTAAGATACAATTCGCTCATGTAGAGGATCAGTGTGTTCGTGCTGGAGAGCATGGCGGCTCATTCATTGCATGAAGTGGATTGGAATGGCTATGTCAAGAAAACCATAAACCAGTCAGCCAAGACACTCGACCTTGGAAGCAAACTGGCGGGTGGAGAATCCCCAGCATCAAACGGAACTGATAGGAAGAAGCCCTCAGCCAAGGCCTCATTCGTAGGGTATGGAGGAGTCTTGACCATCCTTATTCGAGAGATGATAAAGGAGGCATAAGATGGAGAAGAGGGATCAGATGAAATGCCTAAGAGGTCACCTCCTTGTCATGATAAAGAACCATCAAGTGAGAGGACAATTAGTGAAGAAGAGGGAGAGCAAGAAGCTCAATCTAGTGAGAGGAAGGTGAAGACGCCTAAAAAGAAGACGACAAAGAAGAAGCAGGAGAAAGAGAGGAAGAAAAAGAGGAAGAAAACCTACTTAAAGCCAAGGCTAAGTCAAAAAGAGCCGAGGAAGAGAGGAGAAAATATGATGAACAAAAGGAGAAGTTGAGAAGGAAGGAAGAGGAGGACTTGGCACAAGTTGTGCACATGTCCATAGAACAGGAATGTAGGGCACAAGGAACTAGCAGCACTGAGCTTGCCTAGGTAGGACAAACCGAAAACTAGTGCCCAAGCGTCAGAAGACTTACCTCCAACTGTCCCTGAAGGAAAGGGCGAAGCCGCACTCCACCCGACCCCATCTACCCTCTTGCCCCCAATACCCCGACCATCATAGCAATGCCAGGCACCCCAACCATAGTGGACGCTAGCAACGTCATGGCATAGGTGTAGTTCTTGGTTGATAAGGCACATACCCCAATTCCCACCTTCAATGTAGGAACCCCAACGAAAGGAATGAAAAGATTGGCTACTACAGACGTTGAATCTCAATAGGGACCCAAGCAACCAGAGATAGATGCTACCACCACAGAGCCATAGGCCGCAGACCAAGATGAGCATGTCAGGGAGCTCTATGCTTAGTTAGAAAGAAGAAAGGAGGAGAAGAGAGTGGCAGTGGCGAAGCTGGAAGCAGAAAAGAAAATGTCAAATGCCTTCCAATTAGAGAAGATTCACCAACTAGCCTTGCAACAAAAACAAATCCAATTGCTAAAAGCAGAACTAAGGGCCAAGGAAGACAATGAAGAGCAATGGTGAAAAAGACTGGAGGAAGGGAACCAAGAGCTAGTTGCAATGCAAAGGGAATACAAGCTCCTAGTTCTACAACAAGCGAAGCAACTCGAAGCACAAGTGAGAAAACTCCAAGAAGGCATGGAATAACTCTTCGCGCTGGAACTAGAGAGAGTACAAGACCAGGAAGAATGGAAAAAAGAGAAAGAAGAAGTAGAATGTGGAATGCAATGACAAAGGGAAGAACGAGCAACAATAGAGGAGGAGATCGGGCACCTAACAGAAGAAAAAGAGGACCTTGTACAAAAATGGAAAAGGCAGGAGATGGTGATAGAGGCCTATCGCAAAGGCAAAGTGAGGGCCTGGAAGAAATGAAAAAGAAGTCAAGGGAATGGGAAGCCAAGAGCGAGAAGAAAGTCAAGGATCTAGTGAGCCGCTTGGCCCTTGCGGAGGGAGGGCAAATATTAGCAAAAGGTAGGGCAAGCGCTGCTCAAGCTAGTCTCGAAATCCAACAACATCTTAGACGTCACACTCTTTGAGGAGGAGGAGACACTTGATGTGCTTAAAAGGAAACTAGAAATAGCCCACAAGGCAATCAAAAAAGGGTTGTGCTCCCAGGTCCAAGACAAAGGCCTCAATCCAATCAATCAAGATCAACAAAAGAATCGGTTGGGAATAGGCTTGACACTAGAGGAGATTGACACCTTATAACTTCAAGAACAAGAACCCCAGGAGGCAAGGGTAGGGTCAAGCTATGAAGGAACGCAACAAGATGAGGAGTGGATCCCACCACCCCCCTCACCACAACCAAAGCCCCCTCAAGAACAAGATGCCACAATGGAAAGGAAGGAAAAAGTGAAAAAGAAGAGGGCGAGAATGTTAGATCAAACACGCAAAAGAGCTCAAGCACAACCGCTTGCAGTTCCACAGCCGCCCATCCCACTAGAAACGGACTGCTTACCCATGAACTGGAATACAAAGCTATTAGTGTGGGAGCAATGGAAAATTTGCCACCAACCCTTCAACTTCACCTTTTGATATCCAGCGGGCTTGAGCAAAGTACTATCCACCAAAGTAGTAACAGATGTAATCACCATGGGAAAAAGGCTTGGTGAAAGATGGCTCACTAAAAGAGAGAAAAACCCAATGGCTTGGGGGACAGAATCGCCAGATTACTGGGAAAACAAGGTTGAGGAGGTACCCCACATGCTGAAAGGCTATGAATACCAACCTAAGTGGAGGAGAAGAGTCTGGAACGGCAACATGGACGTGTGGATGTCATTTTGTGGCTCCCTATTCTCTTCAAACGAAATGACCTGACCTATCTACCATATCCTTGGAGGGTGGGAGTAGATTTTGACCCTGACATCCATGGCCAATACGACTTTCCAAAGATCTACAAAGTCAATGCCACAAAACTAGAGGATGCAATCGCCTTCTCAGAACAAGATCTATGGGACTCCATGGTCCATTTCCTAATGGAATTTTCCTCTTGCCCAAACCTTGCCTTTCTAAAAACATGTAATTATATTAGATTCCTTAGGTTTCTCCTGAAGCAACCCCCACACCGACAGAGTACCATCTTCATCACTCTTTTTTGACATTAATGCGGGAATAGATGGGTGTGCCATGACTCGACTAATATTGTGCGTTTCTTTACTCCCATCCTTTTGCATGGCCCTCCTTGAGGACATGAATGATGGCCAATTCACCAAATGTAGCCATCCATTCTTGTCTACCACATCTCTCCATGTTAGAATAGGCCAAAAAGGGTATATGCTAAGTAGGAACTTCCTTAGTAAATCATTAAAGCCCCCAACCTCCCCATCCCACGCCCATGAACCAAGAAAATGAATCTGTTATCTTGCACTACTTCAGCAAATTCAAGAAACTATTGATTTCAAAAAAAAATAAAAAAATAAAAAATAAAAAAATAAAAAGATATCACACGTGGCCACCGCAAGTTGCAGATCAATCATAGTCACTGCATCTAGGGGTTCTCAAGTTAGGTGTGTCTAGTAGCCTCGATCGGCTGCTAACCCCTAGCCTCATTTTCATCCCCCACTTCACACTTAGAGCACATCAAGGGCAGGACACACCTAGGGAGGTAACACTTGCCTATGGTTAGACGTGTCACCCTAAGCTACATGCATGGCACCTCCCTTATACACAAAATAAGTCCTCTCGTGAGTGGCAACACCCAAGCTTGCTCCCAGTCCCACTAGCATGAGCACAATGCACCACACAACAATGGAACACACCCCCAAGTAATGCACCTTCTTTTCTTTTCAGGTACAAACAAAGGCCCCAACCACCAACCCCGAAGACACCATCATCCATGCAATGCACTCCCCATATTATGCAACAATGTCACCATGCTGGTGAAACAAGAAGGGGCACACTAAGGCAGCCCCAATCAAAAAGTGAATGAGGAAGCTCATTTGGAACAGTGCAAGAGAAGGAAATTGCGGAGGGCCAAGAGACAAATCCATCTAATAACATATTCAATTTTAAAGATGGATCCGCCCATCAGCCTCCCTCCAGCACCAGGGATCATATCCAACGCAAGGGCCTTCTAGTTCCAAAAATCCCTCCAATAGGTCCATAAATCCCTTCAACACCAGGGATCATATCCAATACAAGGGCTTTCCAGTTCCAAAGATCCCTCCAATAGGTCCATAAATCCCTCTAGCACCAAGGATCATATCCAACGCAAGGGCCTTCCAATTCCAAAAATCCCTCCAATAGGTCCATAAATCCCTCCAGTACCAGGGATCATATCCAATGCAAGGGCCTTTCAAGTCCATAAATCCCTCCAGCACCAAGAATCATATCCAACACAAGGGCCTTTTAGTTCCCTAAATCCCTCCAACACCAGGGTTCATTCCCAACTCAAGAACCTTCCAATTCCATAAATCCCTCCAACCCACCCCCCAACATGGCTTGTATATAAACTCAAAAAGCCACTTGGCTACCCCCACAACACCGTCCGACTCACCACCTAGCAAGTGCCATGAGACTGACTCTCAACTAGGAGGGGGGGTAATGCTAGCCCTTAGACAACGAACAAGGTGGAAAATCTAGAAAATCTAAAGTAGAAGGCAAGGCCAAGGCAAAAGTGGAATGGAGAACAAAGGCATGCCAAGAAAAATCGGGAAACACAAGAAGTGTGAAAAATCCTAAATCAAGGAGAGGCACACAAGAAAAAGCGCAAGTCGATACTTTTGTAAAAGAGCACAAGGTGCACCATGATTTATTTTAAGAGCGCGCTAGGCTTTGACCCATGCAAATTGTAAATGTAGATGAGCGATAGGAAGGACGCTAGGAAGATAGGAGAACAATGGAAAAAAGGGCCTAGTCTATGGCCAGCCATGTAAAAAGGGGATGACCACCTAAAGGGGATTTAGTACTTTGTATGTAAAGTTCAAAAGATGAATGATAGCTCATTCTTTGGTATGTGGCAACAAGAGACTTTCCTTCTACTCTTATCTTCTCTTGCTTGCTTGTGTGTGCTTGAGGGAGGGAGTGTGAGAGTGTGAGGGAGTGAGTGTGTGAGAGTGAGGGATCAAGGAGTTAAGGCTCTCCACCATCTCCTCTCTTCTTCTTCTCTCCTCTTCTCTTCTCTTCTCTTGTCTCACGTGCGGCTATGGACAATAGAGCTTGGAGGTGGAGGCTTGAGGATGCTTGAGCTTGCATCAAGAATCATGGAGCTATCGGAGTGTTTGAGAGAGAAAGCAACTCAATCGGGTATAAAGGTAAGCTCACTACACTCGTAGAGAAGGATAACACATTAGCTATGTGAGAGGTAGTCATTAGTGCTCGCTTGAAACGCTTGAAAAATAAGCGGTCCATGGCTCTTGGCAGTCGAGCTTGTGCTTGCCTCTATGATGGGACCAAAATGATACTAGCTATGGCACTAGCTAGACCTCATGCATACAACAGACTAGATACTTCTAATATTACACTTGTAGCTGGATAAGATTCAAACGATACCTTTCCCAAAACCCTTAAAAGGGGGTATTCCATACATATTGGTAATAAGTGCCACGTATCACAGACACAGGAGGCACCCCATCGGCTGATTCCCACTATAGCTCTCCTACAAAATGGGAGATTGGACCCTAGATGCACTGTTTTTACATATAAACACATTCACACAAGACTCCTCTCTTTATCAATGAGATCTAGGAGATACCATGTTTCTTAGCAATAATAATCTCCCCCAAGAAACGAAATGGCTAACCTATGGCAAGGGGAATCTCACCCTCTCAAACGTAGGTCAAGTATAATTCAAACAATTGCTATGCATTTCCAGGAATTGATACCACATGTATGATCAATGCAATAGTAGATGTCTCATCGTACACAAACAATTATGTTTCGAAATCAGCCTATGTGCTAGTACACAAACAGTCTTTCCATGAATTCTAACTAATACGTATATACTTCGTTGCAAGAATCTAGCACTAAGGCGAACCTTGTGCTACTAGATCCCTTATTTCCAAATAGGCTGTTTCCTAAATGCTATGCATAGAAAAAACAATCAAAATTTATATTATTTCAGTCCTCAAATTGTTGCACAAAATCCTACTCCCCCTCACCTTTTAAGTTTTGCTTCATTACATAGGTGTATAAAGATTATTTTATCATGATTTAGTGTATAAAAAGCAATAAATTACACACTATGACAAAAAGATAGGGCAAATTGAGGCCAAACCTCATGCTTTGTCCCACCATACATCCACAATCACTTATTATATTTTTCAAAGCTATATTCCTATTTTTTCTCTTATTTTTCTCTTATTTTTCTTTATTTTTCTCTATTTTTCTCTATTTTTCCAATAAAATTTGATATATTTTCAGATATGTGGCTCTTGATTCTTAAAACAGTAGAAATATAGATTTATTAGCATTTTATCCCATGTGTATTGGTTTATCCCAGTCAAAAACACCAAAAACCCCATTTTCCTCATAAAAACCGTGTTTTACGGGTTTCTAAAAATTATTTCCAGCATTATGACTTTATGTTTTCTGATTTTTTCATCATGCAAGCATAGAACAAATAGTAAACAACATGTCTACCAATTTTCACTGCATAAGAGCAACATTGACTCAAGCAAATGTAAAAAACAAGCAATTCTTCTTTGTAAAATAGAATTACTAGTTTTTTTCTTCTTTGCGGGTTTTAAAATCTGATGCGGGACTGCAAATCATCCCACATTCAAGGCTTACTCTAGCCCTCCATTGATCCAGGAGTGATCCGGTACCATGCCAGTCAAGCATCCTTCAACTAGCCTTCATTGTTCTTCATGGGCATGAACTAAATTTGGATCTCCTCATCCGAGCAGCCATTTTTGAATCCAAGACAAGTGATGAAGAGCGAAGATAACAAAAAGATGATGCATCAGATTAGTTGGGGGGTTGCTTTTAGGCTCTCCAACCCCCTCTTCATCAAGCGCCTCCATTTTGCACGCAGGCAGAAAAAATGCCCCCCCCCCCCCCCCCCCCCCAAACTAAATTCAAAAAATTAGGGGCCCCCAAAAGGCACACCCCTTTGGCTCTCAATATCATTTACACTTGCCCCACTTTGGCCTTGGCCTCCCAACCACTCCCAATCGATCACTCAGTCTTCAATTTGGTCACCAAAAAATCCTGGGCGTCCGTCTCAAAGTCCCCCACTGTTGGGAATCTCCTAGGGTCTCGTCTGACATGCCAAAAAATTTATGAAAACTCACCGATTGCCGTCCAGTGGCTCTTTTAAGCACTTTTTGGACCTTACTGCTTAAAATCGTACTGATTGCAGTTGCTGCCTTCAACGAAGTCTATTTTTCCCCTAAAATTTGGAAATTTTGGCTATTTTTAAGCACTTCTCGGCGTCAAAAATCATATGTAATTGGCAACCATGGGATAGGGCGACTCAGACCGTTGAATCCTACGAATAGATCTACACAAAAACAACCAAAGGAAGCATCAAGCTTATACAAAATAGACACATACCAAAACACATCACAGCTCTCACCCTATCCCCTGACAAAATCAAGGCATGAAATCCATGAGGAGTAGGCCTAGCATAATTTGATAAAAACCCTAAAGCTAGTCAGTAACCAACTGTTCCAACATAGCCAAGCTAAAAAGAACTATCAAAGAGGGCATCCTAAGTGGTGGTCTAAACTACCTACCTAACTAAGGAAACCTCAACTAGGAGCTCCTACGAGGCGAGGACTCCTATAGCCTGATCAACAAATATTATCTTTTAGCACATTGGTCATGTAGCCTCTTATTTTTCATACTTGGGCATGTAAAAAGGAGGGAGCTGAGCGTAGCGACCCAAGGAGAACAAGGCATTGGCCTTAAGTCTTGTCTTGGTCCCCAAGAACCTACCAAGCCCTCGCAAGGCAACACGTAATCCTTTTCTAAAGCTCACTTTTATTTTTGCTCCAACCTTCTTCTATTCTTATTTTTTCAGCTAGTTGCCACCCCTAGGAAGACAAGGCATCGGGACTCCTCCCCCGGAACCTACTAGGCCTTTGTAAGGCGATAAACAACTACTCAAGGAATTTTCTTTCTTTTCTTTTATATATATATATATATATATATATATAGGGGTTAGACCCCTTTTTACACACCTCCGTATATTCATATATTTCCTTCCAAATATTTAGGGCTTTTTCCTTTGTATCATCATTTTTTCTAGCAGGTTTTTCTAACTGCCTCACACTAATAGAACCTCCTAGAATGGTAGTGTAGTAAGTCAGCAAAACAGGGTCACTAGAATTGCTATCTAAAACAGGTCTTTCAGTGGCCTGGCAATGCCTTTATAGAAGGCAACGACTACTCAAACCTCCCACAGACATATATAACCTAAACCTCGGCCTTCATGCCTCTATTGTCGGTCCCCAATCAAATAAAAAAAAAGCACCCTCACATATGTATCGTTATTTGCTTAAGGAAAAAAAACTCGGAAAGGGGACGAAACTACCTCGAATGGACATAAGAAGCTCCTCAGCAAAGGCTCCCTCTATCGACTTCATCAACCTATATGATGCAATCACTAAAACAACAAACCATTAAACGTACCTTCACCAAACAGGCATAGGGCCCTCTTGGCCTAAAGGAATAGCACATTCGTGCTGCAAACTAACTGACCCAATTGGCCTAAAGAAATCAAACATTAAAACCTTAAAAACAATTGGCCCTCTTGGCCTAACGTAGTCTGATCATAATATCCAAAGCAACCAGTCTTCCTAGCCTAAAATAGATAGTTCATTCTAATTCATGTAATACATGGTCTCCTTGGCATATACATCACATCCTATCAAACTAACTAGGATACCAAGGACAGCATACAATAGGACGATTAGCCCCATGCTACTCATGCCATTCAGCAGATCAAGGTTTGATTTTGGGCTTTTGTAAATCCACTAGCCCAAGCCTTTCTAATAATATCTCGGTAATAAGGGCCATCTTTTCTTGGGTACTATGAGCTAAATGAATGACATAATTAGGTTGATATAACTCATCTTCTTAGTCGTCATGCAAACGGATCGCTTGTCCCAACTTTTCGGTAACTCCTCCTACAGGGAGAATCATGGATTTATGATCATTCAACTCTTCTCTAATTAGACCCTTACATATGTCAATGATATGATCCAAAATAGACAGAGCTTCAAGCCTAGGCACATCACATGGATGATGCAGCTTAGGACAATGCATATTGTCAGATGTAGCATTATGCCCTTTAGTCTCATCCTCTTGGGAATCCATCAAAGCATGTCCACATGCAATTCCTGGCCCTTCATCTGACACATCAATAGTATTTTTAGGGATTTTGGGCCTCCAAATCCATCTTACATTTCTCGTTATATGCTTATACATTCTATATTTGCCACATTGGTCTAATGGACTCAATGTGGACTTATTGCTATAGCCAGATGGCCTCACATCCTTATGACTTTCATCGAGCATAGGTGGACCTTGGGCATGCTGCATCTTCTTCATATGAGATGTCTTTCCTTTCCTTTGTCCACTCTGCACAACTGCTTAGCCATAGGAACCATGCTTTTACTAAAAAGAATAGCATCTACTCGAAAGCATGATTCATTGCTAAATTGAAAAGGCTTCTCAAGAGCCTTACTAGCAACACAACTAAAACCACTCATAGCACACTTATCCATACTCATAGGCTCTATGGTTCTATCAATGCCGCCATCGCAACTACCTCTCATGGGAGCATTGCAAGCCTTGATGGGACTTACTGGGCTTGGAATATTTTTATCTCCATGGGGTATATTATCCCTACTATTTCCATTTTTTGCTTGGATATTTTGGCTACCAAGGTTCCCCTCATAGGCTGCCTTGGTATCAACAAGCGAGCTATCTCCTTGTAGAAATGGTTGGAAGCTAGGATGCACTTGTATTGAGCAGGAAAAACTCCAAAATTTTCCCCAAGATCTCTGAATATGTCCCTCATAATCAATGGCATGCATCTTTGCTTCCCTTAACCACTTAGGATTCTGCATTCCCACTTGGATTTGCATGTTAATCTCTAAGCCACTCAAAAAGAGCTCACATAGCACATCACCTACCAATGCAATAGCTCTTCTTGGCCAAAGCCTCAAAATATCATCAAAGACTCTAGCATATTCTTTAACAGAAGGATAGGACTCTTGCCTAATCTACATTAACTGCCCTAAAACTTGGGTCATAGAGACACCTTCTTCTCATATTCATCCAAAAATCAATCACTCAACTCCTCAAAGGATTTAATAGACCCCCTTGGGAGGCTCCAGTACCATTTTCTAGCCTCTCCCTTTAGGGTACTTTAGAATACAAGCATGCGATGAATATCATCATATCCACTTGCAAGGCAATTTAGGCCGTATTCTCGTAAATGCACCATCGGATCCTCATTAGCCAACCCATGAAACACTGGGAGATCCCTATAAGGAGGGCATTTAGTCATTTCCTTCGGGATTAGCATTGGGCCATTAAAATCCTTGTATTACTCTTGACCTAGTACCAGTGTACTAGGGTCTTTAATTTCATTCGCTTCCACCTTTACTAGTGTTGAAAGGTCATTGCCTCCATGAACTTCCCTTTCTGCCAACTCATAAAGTGGTTTAGGGATACATATAGCTCCTAGTATGTCATTTTGATCCTTTCTTGGAGGATCTTCTATATATTGCCCCTTCCTAGGCAATTCCATGATGGCTTTATCTAGGAACTTCTGCCCCTTATCAAAAGTAACCTTATCCTTAGTACTTGGGACTTGGGAACCGTGCCATTTAAGCAATGACTTTCCCTTTACAGCTAGGGCTTCTAACATCCTTGTGATACCTAAAATTTTAGCATGATTTCCCACCACATGGGATGTTTCATCCATAACTGCACTACGGCTTTAGCATAATCACTTTTTGATGCCATGACCACCATAGCTTCCAACATACTTGTTCAATGCCCTCTAGGTTAATGGATGGTTATACATGATTTCTTGGGTAGAGACCACACCAATGCGAACCTCGGCCCATGCCATCACATTAGAGGATAGGGTAACCACTAACTGGTTGCTCTTCTCATCACCTAGATCATCGTCTGTAGAGGACTCATGCTCTACATAACTAACTAAGTCCATCACTAAGTTTTGTATAGGGAAAGCCAAGGTTTTCCATCCTTGAACGAACCCCATTTTATGGGCAACTTAGCACACTACTAATGAAATTATAAACTTAGGTCCCTTTACAACCTAGATTCGGAGAACGCCACTTATAGGTAGCTCCCGACAGACACACCACTGATGGGACCCAAAAATGGGCGAGTACTGGCTATGGCACTAGCCAGACCTCATGCATACAACAAACACCTCCACCACCACATGGCCTCATGGGCCAAGAGCGTGTGTAAGAACTAAACACACACTAGATACTTCTAATATTGCACTTGTAGCTGGATAAGAGTCCAACGGCACCTTTCCCAAAACCCCTAAAAGGGGGTATCCCACACATATTGGCAATAAGTTCCATGTATCACAAACATAGGAGGCCCCCCATCGGCTAATTGCCATGGCCCCACTGCACCTCTCCTACATCTTGGGGATTGGCCCATAGATGCGCTACTTTTACATATAAACACATTCACACAAGACTCCTCTTTTTATCAGTGAGATCAAGGAGATACCATGTTTCTTACCAATAATAATCTCCCCCAAGAAATGAACAGCTAACCTACGGCAAGGGGAATCTCACCCTCTTAAATGTAGGTCAAGTATAATTCAAATAATTGCTATGCATTTCTAGGATTTGATACCACATGTATGATCAATGCAATAGTTGATGTCTCATCGAGCATAAATAGTTATGTTTTGAAATTAACCTATGTCCTAATACACAAACAGTCTTTCCATGAATTCCAACTAATACGTATATACTTCGTTGCAAGAATCTAGCACCAAGACGAACCTTGTGATATTAGATCCCTTATTTCCAAATAGGCCGTTACCTAAATGCTATGCATAGAAAAAAAATCAAAATTTATATTATTTCGACCCTCAAACTATTGCACAAAATACTACTCCCCCTCATCGTTTAAGTTTTGCTTCATTGCATAGGTGTATAGAGATTATTTTATCATGATTTAGTGTATAAAAAGCAATAAATCACACACTGTGACAAAAAGATAGGGCAAACTGAGGCCAAACCTCATGCTTTTCCCCACCATATATCCACAACCACTTATTATATTTTTCTATATTTTTTCAAGCCATATTCATATTTTTCTCTTATTTTTTTCATAATTTTCCTCTATTTTTCCAATAAAAATTGATATATTTTTTTATCTATGGCTCTTGATTCTTAGAACAGCAGAAATATAGATTTTATTAGCATTTTATTCCATGTGTATTGGTTTATCCCACCTAGAAACGCCAAAAACCCCAGTTTTCTCATAAAAATTGTGTTTTATGGGTTTGTAAAAATTATTTTCAGCATTCTGACTTTATGTTTTCTGATTTTTTCATCATGAAAGCATAGAAAAAATAGTAAATAGTGTGTCTACCAATTTTCACTCCATAAGAACAACATTGACTCAATCAAATGTTAAAAACAATCCATTTTTCTTTGTAAAATAGAATTACTGGTTTTTTCCTTCTTTGCGATTTTAAAATCTAATGCGGGACTGCAAATTAGCCCTCATTCAAGGCTCAAAACACCTCCAAACAGCCAACTCTAGCCCTCCATTGATCCGGGAGTGATCCGGTAGTACCATGCCGGATAAGCATCCTTCAACCGGTCTTCATTCTTCTTCATGGGCATGAACTGCCCCTTAAGAGGAGAGAGAAATACTGAATTTGGATCTCCTCATCAGGGCAGTCATTTTTGAATCCAAGACAAGCGATGAAGAGAGAAGATAGCAAGAAGATGATGCATTAGATCAGTTGGGGGGGTTGCTTTTAGGCTCTCCAACCCCCCTCTTCATCAAGCGACTCCATGGCGCCTCCATTCTAGACGCGGTCGGAAAAAATGGTCCCCCCCACAAAATTCAAGAAATTAGGGGGCCCCAAAGGGAGTCCCCCAAAAGGCACACCCATTTGGCTCTCGAGATCATTTACACTTGGTCCACTTTGGCCTTGGCCTCCCGGACACTCCCAATCGATCATTTGGCCTTCGATTCGGCCACTAAAAAATCTTGGGTGTCCATTTTGAAGTCCCCCAGTGTCGAACATCTCCCAGCAGGGTCTCGTTTGACATGCCAAAAAATTTATGAAAATTCACCGATCATCGTCTAGTGGCTCTTTTAAGCACTTTTTGGGCCTTGTCGCTTAAAATCGTACTAATTGCAACTGTTGCCTTCGACGAAGTCTATTTTTTCCCTAAAATTTGGAAATTTTGGCTATTTTTAAGCACTTCTCGGCGTCAAAAATCATATGTCACTCTACAATGGGTGCTAAGAAAAACTTCCTAGCCTTTGCTCCTTCAAAGCAAGGCTTTTTTGGTAAGTTATTAAATTTTCCTGATCTCTTCTCAACTTTTTCAATCATCACTTAATGCTTGTGTAGTCCAATTTCTGATAGCGTTCGCTCCATATTCCTACACATTGCAATGGCTTCTTTTTCTCATTGCATCCTATAAGCAAAGAAAATGTATTCATATACAAGTTTCTCCATGATTCTGACAAAAGCATACAATGAACAAATGTGAATATGATCCAATGGAATATTGAAGATGGGCTTCCAAGTGGGATCTTCTCTATTGCGTGCGGTGCAGAATACTACAAGATATAGGCCTTATACTGACGTTAAAAGTGACGACAATGTTCATAAAGAAATTTTCCCTCATCGTCACAAAAAACGTCATTATTGGTGACGCCATAGAACAATCAGTATTAGCATCGTTATCAGTGCCGCTATTTGCATCGGCATCAACGTTGCAAATGCAACATTGATACCGGTACAAATAGCGACATTGATAACGACGATTTGCGACACATTTTGCAATGCTAATAACAACAATAACATAGAAAAAAATTTTGTGACAGCTTTATTTGGGCCATATAAAATAGTTTAAGTAATATGTATAATGCTCGTTCTCGTATTGCTGCGCATTCGAGGTGTGAAAACCACCCGAAAGTTGTGTGTGCAATTTAATACTTTATGCATACTTAGTTGTTGTGTTTACATTTATTTTCTGTGCATGAGTATAGTGAGGAGGCGTTAGAGGCATAGTGGTGAACATGATGAGATGCTTTCAGCCTATGTTGATACATGTTGCTGCAAAAAGGTCTGGAACCATTGCTTGTTAAAATCCATCAGCACTATTGCTCGTAGACTCAGCAGAAGGGAGCCATTGACAGTAGGACGGATTCACGGTTTGAGCTCAATGACTGAGGCTGCTCCATCTGTGGCAAGACATGTTGTGCTGAATTACTTGATGACATTGTTCAAAGTTGCTTTCCTGTTGTTAATTGAGCTTGGAGTGTTTCCTTTGATGTGCGGGTGGTGGTTGGACATATGTACTCTAAGCCTGTGGGACGGGATTTAAGGAACACATTGTGTTAATTTCAGATTGTGGTTATTCTGTTCAGCATTTTCATGGTGACCTTTTAGTTTACTCTACGCTGGACGAAAGGAAGGGAGATGAGCTTTTTCAACGGAAAGGAAAGGAGGAGACTAAAAAAAGAAAAGGATTTTTGAAAAGCTAAAGAGGGAGGGAAAAAAGAGGCGTATGTGACAGAAAAAGAGGGGAGGAATGACGCTAATAGGAAGAACAGAGCATTAGAGAGAAGAGGGTGCTCTGCAATCTGGGAATAAGGGGAGCAACGAGAAATGCAGAGAAAGGATTGGAGGGAGAGCTATGAGGAGGGCAGAAAGGCGAAATCATGTAGAGAAGAGCATTAAATAAAGACAGGTTACAAGTTAGCTTCCTCTGAGATGGAACAACCGAGGATGATCTGTGCAACTCCTTGACTGCTTTCAACCATGGCATGGACCAAGAGAGACTACTTGAATGCACACCTTGAAATCCGACAATGTGAATGAAAATCAGACTGAGAAGAACGATGACGATCCATGCCGTAGAGAGAAGGGAGCACAGGCTGAAGGAGCATCCCTTGGCTTCAGATGAGCCACAGGAAGGCGTATGTCGCTTCCGTGCTGCACATCTCCAACCCCGATTCTTCAACATGATTCATGTTGCCATGACCTGCTTCAGAAGAAGCTTTTAATGAGATCCAAGAAGGGCCATCCGCTGCGCCTCATGCGGTCGGATCAAGGGCAGATTTGGAAATTAAGTATCACCTTTCTGGAGTTTACAGAGTCCGACTAGCGATCGTGCGAAAATCAAAACGAAGCAAAACAAAGAAGGGGAAAAAACGCGTTTGTTGTGAGCTCCTGGAGAGAAAAGAGAGGAGATCGTATCGGATTGGAATGGCGACGAAGATCAGAGGAAAGGTTTGGGTATCAGATTCTGGTGCAAGAGGGTAGAGGAAGGGGTTGAGGAGAGAAGTGTGCTTCTTATTGATGGAAGGGCTGCGATACAGCCATTAGACTTGGAAGTTGGAAAATGGCTACGCAAACAAAATGTGCCCATTCCAATCGTTTTGATTATGAATAAAGCTGAAGGAATATATGCAGAAAGTACTGACAGATTTCTTGCCACACTTGGTGAATCTTTTATTTAGGATTTGATGAAGCTGTTGCGCTCTCTGCTGAAACAGGAGAAGGCCTGACAGATCTTTATGAAGGGTTAACGCCTTTGCTTATAAAAGCCCAAGAAGACATAAATGCTGCCCAAGAACTGAATTCTGAGGATGAATCTGGAGGTCCTTTGGCAATGCAGCTGGTCACCCTAATGTTGGCAAATCAACAATACTGAATTCCCTACTTTTACAGGAACGTGTGCTAACTGAGCCAGAACCAGGTCTAATTCGAAATGCTGTTCGTGTGAAATTCTGTTACAACAACAGAACTGTTTACCTTGTGGATACTGCAGGTTGGATGTAGAAGGCACAGCTTAAACAAGGTCCATCAGCTCTTAGTGCTATTCATGCAAAGCTTTGTATCTATGATAATGAAGACAGTAAAACAATCTATGATTGAGGAAACAGATTTGTGACCTTATGAGGATGTTTGTGATAAACACGAAGGATTGAATTCATAAGAGATCGTTGACAATTCAGAGATTGATCCATCGAACCACTGTAATTAAAACTTGTGGAAAAAGCAACTCTCCTTTTGTTCTTATAGACTTTATTGAAGCAACTATGGAGCTGAACAAGAGGGTGGAATCCCTTTTAAATGCTCAAAAGAATGCAGGGTGTCCTGAAATTATAACAGATTTTACTTCATTTTTCTTGCTGGATCTTCTAGCCTGAAATTATCAGGACTTCTGAAGTTGCGACATTGCTTTCCAAACTCTTCGACATCGTGTAAATAAAGGCAAAGTGTACTTAAATCATAACGTTGATACATGAAATAAATACATGATCACGTAATGAAAGCGACTGGTACAATCATGGCAAGATACTACTACTACATAGAAAATGTCCACATAGATCACGTGACCAAAAAATAAGAGTATGTGAGTTCCAAGGATCCAAGGGCGAGGTATAGATCCTTGCCATTCGAAACCTCATCCCGCCGCAAAGGAGCATAGAACGGACTCTGCAAAAAAAGAAACAACTACACATCAGTCCACCATACAATAATGCATTTTAATTAAAGTTAGTAACTATGGACAAGAAAGATGAGAAGCTTATAGGGCCGTCGCGTCCATACAATCGGTCGATCAATGCAATGAGACTGTGCCCCTCTGCATATCGAGTCTCAAGGCCAGTGGGATCGTGGTTTGTAATGGAGTGCTGCAAAGAAAATAAAATACAACTGTTAGAAACATGGTTGGAAATACAAAGGATATTGCAAAAAAATAAGCAAGCAAAACAAAAGAAAAAGTTACAAAGTCCTCTAGATATGTCATGTGGCCGCCACTCCCAAGATGATGGACCACTCCGGTCTCTAGTTATGCCCTCACCTCCTCGCGCTGCTGTGTCCAATGTCTTGGAGAATCTGTAGCCTCCTCCCTGAGTTAGCACTAGTCGTCCCCATCTAGCCACTCGGGCTTTGAAGCCCCACTCTTGAGTGCCTTGTGTATGTCCGATCGTCTATGTGACATGTATGCACACATGCACTCCATCATCCAGCCCATGGAAAACCTATCTGATGCGGCTAGTACCGGAAACTCCTTATGCAAGGATGCTACTATGTATTCATTGCTCCCCTCCGGTATGTTCTTCCAATGATCCAAAACATTGTGTCGAAAAACTTATTGCCACAACTCTCTCATACGATGTCGTGATGTTATGAGAACACAGTGTGAAAAAGTATGGAATGCATCATCATCTGACTTCTTTATTAATCTAGAGAGTCAATGTGATCTAAGTCATTAGTACTAGTGTGAGTTGCATGGATTATCCGAAAATACTAGATTTTTGGATAATTTTAGTATATTTTTATATTATTTATTGTAAAAATCCAAAAAAGTTAGAAAAGCTTCTAGATTAGGATGGCATGCAAAAAGCTAGTTGCTTTTTTTGCCAGTTAGGGGATTTTCATTAAAAAAAGATAGATTGAAGAAATCGTGCGCATTACGATCACTGTAAATAGGCTGAAAAATACAGATTGAATTGAAAGGAGACGAAGGAGTGATCTGGGAGATCTGTGACCAGGTGTCCTACGATTTTACCCCCCTTTCGGAGCCAACGGAGCCATCAAATTCGAGTTCTGGCTAGCAGAGAAACAGCTGATTTTTCTGGTCCACATTTTTGGTCTACAAAGAAGCTCTAGGAGAACTAATGCCTGGAGATTGCTTTTAAGTAGTGCCAAGATTCGAGGTTCTTTCAATACATATTGAATCAATTCATTGTGATTTGTTTTTGTCATGTTTACCACTTGGGTATTCTTTATCTTCTCTTCCATCTACTATCTCTACTTCCTTCTACTTTTGATCCCCGGTGGATTCGACTTTTCGACAAAAACCCCTCCGACATTAGTGAACCCGACGTGAAAGGTCGACACAGAAGAAGGAAAGATAAAATGGGAGAACCTTCAAATACAATCTCAAATGATGTTTTGCAATAGTTGGTACAAAATATGAATATACTTATGCAGGTACAACAACAACAACAGGTGATGCAAGCTTCAACTCAAACAGAAAGTGTTGTGATGAATGCTTTGCAAGCAGTTGAGCGTGAGATGAAGTTATTCAATGGCAGGAATGTATATGCATATGTACATACCTATGCTCAGAAGATGGAATTCTTTGGAGTGGCTCAATCTGCATGGAGCCGATATTTTGTACGTGTTATTATTCATGAACTGAAAGCACGGATTACTGAATTATACTTGCAGGATGTTGACTGGGTAGCCTTCAAGAAGACACTCAGGGAAGAATTTTACATTGAGGACACCAGTTTGATTACGCGCAAGACTTTTCAGGAGTGGGTTATACAACCCAATAAGGGTCTTGTGGCTACTACAGAATTGTTAAGAGAATTCAAAAGTAGATTTGAGCAGTTGGATCTCGTAGAACAACAAGCTCTTGCAAGTTAGAAAATTGAATTGTTTCTATAGGCAACTGATCTTAAGCTTCAAGAGAAACTTGATGATTTGCTAGAGGATCAAACTACAGAGACATGTTTGAAAACAAAGTGGAGACATGTCAAGGAAGCTGTTACTATGCTTGTGAAGAAGCATAGAAGAAGAGAAAGATTGCATGTCTCTAGCTTGCCCACTGTTACGGGTAAGATAGTTGAAGTATCCAGTAAACCACCCGCTTCTGTGGCTAACCCTATGGCTGTACCTGCTATTGTTCCCTCTGTTAGGGAATATGTCTTAGATGAATTGGTCAAAGGGATGCGGGATCTTCAATTGAAGGTTGCAAAATTGGATGAAAAAGGATAAGAGAAAAGGGGACGGCTACAGCCCCTAAGCCTAGAAAAAGATGTATGTGGTGTGACAGTTTGCAGCACGAGAGAAAGGATTGTCCTGCCTATTAGGAGGCCTTGGCACAACAGCTTATCTTTTGGAAAGATGGCAAGATCCATGCACAAGAAATGGGATTGCCTCTTGCTTTGACTTTTGGAAAGGGAGGTATGCAGAAGTTGTTGGAAGACTTGGCTATCCGAAATACTTATGTGGCAATACATGCTTCTACTTTTGGTCTACAGTTGGATAGAATGCATGGCCAAGTGATGGTCCAAAGGCTGAAATATGGACACATGCTTTACATGTAGCTGAAAAGAGAAAGGTCACTGATAGTGAAATGTCTCATGCAGGGCAAGATATTCGTGGCATAACTGGTTGGGAATCACCGATAGATGCATATTTAGTGTATGCATATTTAGCAAATATACAAAACACGAATGTACTTGTGGAAGAAAAATGAAAAAAGAGATGAAGATATTGCAGGGATATCTAAAAGAATGACAAGAAGTGTGGATTAGCCTAAAGTTGCAAATCAGCCACCTCCCAAGCATGTTATGGAATAGGTCAGTTAGAAGCAAAAACAAGATAACAAATAAGAGGGCAAAAAGAAGGGCAAGCAACTAGGATATAAGTTGCAATCTGACATTGAGACAGCCACAAATCTTAAGAAGGTTCTTGAAGAACGGATCTTAAACAGTCGGGTGGAATTTACCTTGGGAGAGGTGCTTGACATTTCCAAGTGAGAATTTCATGATGAGATCATTGACATAATTAAAAGGAAGCGTCAGTTTCTTGGTGATACCACTAGTGCATTGCTGCAATTTGAAGAGGAAACTGGTTTGTTGGGTATTCGGGCTGAATATGAGCATGAAGTACTGGATTATCTATGCAGGATGCTACTAATCAGTGGACGGCATGTGGAAAAGAGAAGAAAGTGGCTGAAAATGCATTGTCTTGTAGCAATATGCATGGTGGAGTAAGGCAAATGCAACAATATGGAGAAGAGACTCTAGGATTTATTCCTCGAAGTCACTACACAAGAAATCATTGGGCTAGAGCTACCATTGAAATGGTAGTGAAAATAGGGGAGTGTGAAACTCCTTGTGTTGCTTTACTTGACCATGGATCTGAGATAAATGTCATTGAGCAGGGATTGTATGAAAATGGTGTATGGCCTGTGGACACTGATCATGGTTGGCATATGAGGGCTACAAATAATTCTTCAGGGGAGCTCTATGTTGCATGTACTAATGTAAAAGTGACGATTGGTGATGTACAGGAAGAGCAAAACTTCTTTGTGCAAGATAATTCCTCATATGTAGTGATTTTGGGACAGCCCTATATTACAGGAGTGCATATGGAAACAAAGGTACTTGATGATGGTTCTGCTTATGCAAGAGCCAGAAGCAAAGATGGGAGGAAAGCAGTCCAATTTCTTACTATTTGTGTTAATCATCCTAGAAATCGTGATATGCATCTAGAGTCTCCTTTGGTTCCAAATGCAAGGGAATTCAAAGACCTAGATTTTCATTAAGCACTGTTGTAATGCGAGGCTACAGTAGTGTTGTTCAGAGGGTGTACTCGCCTCTTGATGAAATGAAGCATGTATTTACTATTGGTAATTCTCAATTTATCGCAAACAGTTCATATTGGTTTAAGCCTATGGAAGCTATGTGTAGGGCTGAATGCATATCTATGAAATGGGCTATTAAGAAACTAAGATCATTGGGGCTATTAGCTCAAAATGATGGCATTTGAGGTATCTTTTATGGTTTGAATATTATTAACACTATGGCTGAAATTTCAGCAATTATACATGTAGAAAATGAGGCTGAAAACATAGTGTTGTCAGTATGTTCTTTGGATATGTATGATGTTATAGCATTGTTTGCTCAGCAGGAAGGATTACAATGGATTGAAGCACTTATGGAGGCAAAGTATAAGACAGTAGACAAAAAGGTGAAACCAATTGCTTTGCCACTTCCACCTGAGAGTGAGGGTATGTATGAAAAAGTGTCAAGGCAGCCAAGCTTACGGGATCCTAAAGATATAGGTCATCAGTTTACATATGAAACATTATAGGAATTGAAAGTTGGTGCAAAAGGGTTTCTTTTGCCTATACTGAGAGAGACTATTTTATGCATATGTTGGCTAGACATGGGAAGGCATTTGCATTTCAGCCAAGTGAAATAGGTTGTGTGGATCCAAATGTTGTCTCTCCTATGGTCATATTTATTGTGCCACATGTACCATGGAACTTGAGGCCTATTCCAGTGCCCAAAGCTTACTTGCCAAAGCTAATGGATTTGCTAAATGAAAAGATTCGCATGAAGATATTGGAGCCTTCTTCAGCCCCGTACTCAAATCATTGGTTTACTGTGCTCAAAAAGAATGGGGCTTTGAGATTTATTCAAGACATGCAACTGGTCAATAAAGTAACCATAAGAAATGTGGGTGCAGGTCCTGTGGTTGATGAATTTGCAAAGGTTTTTGCACGCAGAGCGATCTATTATTTGGGTGATCTTTACTCGGGTTATGATCAATTTTAGCTTGCAATTGAAAGCAGGGAGATCACAACCATGAAGACTCCTTTAGGGTTAGTACGGATGTGTACTCTCCCATAGGGTGCAACAAACTCAGTGGCACACATGAAAAATGCTATGAATAGGGTACTCAGGGATTTTATACCACAATTGACTATGCCCTTCTTGGATGATGTTCCAATCAAAGGGTGTGCAGTGAATGAAAAGAATGAAGAGATGGATGCACATGGATGTAGACAGTTTTTTGCATATCATATTGTGGATTGTGAGAGGATTTTGACAGGTTTTGAAGAGGTGCATCTAACCCTTTCTAGACAAAAGTCTATCTTTGGAGTTGAGGAGGTTTTGATTATTGGGCATATGTGTGGGCCTTATGGGCAAAGGCCATCACCAGCAAAAATAGATGGGATTGATAGAATGCAAGATGTATGCACGAATGTATCAGAGGTGCGTAGATTCTTGGGTGCATGTGTATTCTATTTGATATGGATTCCTCACTTTGCACATGTAGCCGATGCTCTTTATCAGCTTCTAAGGAAATGTCAAAATTTTCATTGGGAAAGGAAGCATCAAAAAGAAATCAAGAAATTGAAGCAACTCTTAAAATCAGCTCCAACGTTGAGAAAAGCTAACTATTCACATGGAAAGCCTATCATTATTACTGTTGATACAAGCCCAATCGGGATTGGATGGGCAATTGGACAAGATGATGAGGAAGGGCAAAGATATGCAATACACTTTGGTGCAAAAGTATTGACTGAACGACAAAGAAGATATCCACAGGTTAAAAGAGAATTGTGGGGAATTGTGACAGCCCTTAAATGTGATAAGGAGTATTTTTATGGGTACTCATGTAGTCATTGAAACCGATTGTTTGCCAGTATTGGGTATGATTACTAGTTGTGCTACTCCGAATATTGCTATGCTCCAGTGGATTTCATACATCAAATCTTTGAATCCTGAATTTCAGCATATTGCAGGAAGAGATAACCCAGTGGCAGACATGTTATCTCGAGCATGCTATGAGAATGAAGATGGGATGATGGATGAGGAGGAAGAAGATGACTTTCTTATGGCTGAAAATGATATTGCAAGAGTAAATTTAGCAATGCAAGGTGTTGCTATAGCATTAACAGAAGCTTGGACAACAAAGAGAAGACACTTAAGATGTTTTGCATCTTGTGTAAAAGTGTTTTTGGAAGACAAATATGCAGGAGAGTGGCTTAGAATTGGTCAATACCTGAGTACATTAACAAAGAGAGATGAATGGTCAAATGAGGAGTTTAAGAAGATCAAGAGGAAAGCCTATGGGTTTTTCATAAAAGATGGATACTTATCGAAACATGCTAAAAAGAAACAGGGTATGCCATTGCGAGTTTTGGGTGACAGAGCTTCACAAGTAAAAGTAATGCAAGAATTTCATGAAAGCTTGTGGGTTAGTCATAAAGGTGTTTGGGGTACTTTTACAAAGATCAAAGAAAGCTATTGGTGGCAGGGTATGTATAAGGATGTTGCTCACTTTGTGGAAACATGTACAACATGTCAAATGTATTCAACTATGAGACATCGGGATGGATTGCAACCCACATATCCATTGTCTCTTCATTTTAAGTGGGTGGTGGATTTGGTCACAATGCCTACAAGTCTTTGGCAAATGAGGTATCTTGTGCTTGCTCGTGAAGACTTGACTAATCAAGTGGAAGGGAGAGCTCTACGTACTAAGACGACAAATGCCATATGTACTTTTCTCTTAGAAGAGATCTTTTGTCGATATGGCTGTGTGGGAAAAATTACAGCAAATAGGGAAGAGCTAGATGCAGATGAGGCTCATGATTTCTTTGCACGGTTGGGGATAAAGCTTGCTTTAACTTCAGTCTATAACCTTGAAAGAAATGAAAAAAGTGAAAGAGGTCATCCACCTATTGTGAAGGCATTGGCAAAAGCATGTGGAGAGAAGGTAAAAGAGTGGCCACGATTGCTCCCTTATGCTTTGTGGGCCGACAGAACAATTCATAGTGCTGTTACAGGATATATGCCTGCAGAGTTGATGTATGGTCAAAAACCTATCATGCCGATAGAAGAGATTGCAGTCACATGGAGTGTGTTACCTTGGGAGGAGGAGTTGAATCGAGAGGAGTTGTTGGCCTTACGCATTAGACAGTTGGAAAGAAAGTCAGAAGACATAGAGGCAGCAACTGCAAAGTTAAGGGCAGTAAGGATACAGAACAAGAAATGGTTTGACAAAAGACATAGACTGAGACCAAGAACCATACAAGATGGGGATTGGATATTGGTTTATGATAGCAGTTTAGATAACCAGCATAGTGCAATGCGTAAAGTTTCCAAAAGATAGTTTGGACCCTATGTGGTAAGATACGTGTTTAATAATGCTACTTATGCATTAAATGAGCTGGATGGGACATCCATAAAACTTACAATAGTAGGGAAAAGAATCAAATTATTCAAAAGGCGGGAATCTACTGCCTATGAGTTGCCAGAATTGGAAGAAAATAGTGGCCATGATATAGGGGCTAGCCAGGAAGATATGGAAGATGAAGAAGCAAAGGATATGGTTGCAGAGGATGAGGAGGACTCATAATCTGGTGACAACTAGGATTTTGGCACATACTAGAGGATGTGCAGGTTCAGAGGAGGTGGATGTCGTGATGTTATGAGGACACAGTGTGAAAAAGTATGGAATGCATCATCATCCGACTTCTTTATTGATCTAGAGAGTCAATGTGATCTGAGTCATTAGTACTAGTGTGAGTTGCATAAATTATTCAAAAATACTAGATTTTTGGATAATTTTAGTATTTTTTTGATATTATTTATTGTAAAATTTTTGAAAAAGTTAGAAAAAACTTCTAGATTAGGATGGCATGCAAAAAGCTAGTTGCTTTTTCAGCCAGTTAGGGGATTTTCATTTAAAAAAGACAGATTGATGAAATCGCACGCATCGCGATCACTATAAATAGTTTGAAAACTGCAGATTGAACTGAAAGGAGAAGAAGGAGTGATTTGGGAGATCCGTGATTAGGTATCTTGTAGTTTTACCCCCCTTCGGAGTCAACGAAGCAATCAGATTCGGGTTCCGGGCAGTAGAGAAAGAGCTGATTTTTCTGATCCACGTTTTTGGTCTATGAAGGAGCTCCAAGAGAACTAATGCCTGGAGATTGCTTTTGAGTAGTGCAAAGATTCCAGGTTCTTTCAATACATATTGATTCATTTTATTATGATTTGTTTTTATCATGTTTACCACTTGGGTATTCTCTATCTTCTCTTCCATCTCCTATCTCTACTTCCTTCTACTTCTGATCCTCGGTGGATTCAACCTTTCGACAAAAACCCCTCCGAAAATGAGGCATCACCCTCCTCCCCTCATCATTCATGATGATGGCTCCTATCCTATCATCTACAAGGTAAGCATACCCCTTTGGGGTATGCATAAGATGGGTCCTCTCCCACCTGCGACCATGCTCCTAGGAATATCCAAGAGACCCCTGTACATCTGGTGTACCTACGGGGGTAGTATCTCTCGGAGTAGCACCCATAAGGGTGCCACCTACGAACGGCTGGAGTGACTGGAGTATACGCCGTCATAGGTGTGACAAATCCTACGGGTGACGCAACTCTTGCAGAACGACAAGACGGAGATATTGCGTCGGTACCTCCACAGCAACCACTTGAGCCATGCTCTCTCGAACCGCCACGAGAGTGAGAAGTAGCACCTGTATCTCGAGCCTATCACAAGCTCATTGCATCCAGATCTCCATAGCATCCCCCTGAACCACTCCCTCTGTCTGGCCCAAGTCTGGAGCATCGACCTCATCTGCTGGAAACTGAAGCATCAAAGCACGCCGAGGTAGATATAATAGAACAGCCTAATGGTGTCTGAGATAGCTCTTGATCCTGCATACCTCTGAATCTTGCCATCTGATCTAGAGACATAAGCATGAAGATCTCCTGTAGCTCCTCGTTGCTTATCCCTCGACTCATCGTGATGATCTAAATATCCACAAAGGTCACCTGCACAGACAAAAATTGATGTTAGCATAATCAATATAAATCATACAAAGCATGGCAATATAAATCTTTTAAAAATGATCTTACTTCAAATGTATATCTTATGTACCCTTATAAGCGATTCGTCAACGAATTGAGTAGGTGGATGCTCCAAGTATGAAGTACCCTATGGTCCCATGTCAATCTCCTGCCACAACTCTGCATACACTGGAAGGTCGATAGACATGTCACCACAAAAGGATGAGTCCACCTCATTCTCAAATAATTATTGGAGTCCTGTATTTCCATCATTGTTACCCGATATTGGCTCCTCTACATGCTCCAAGCTTTTGGTGGCTTTCACTCCTTGCAATATCGACCCCTCTATTTGCGTACTATCCTCATCTATGCTCAGAACATCACTTTGATCATATACTCTCACACTTCGGGGAGCTGAAGGTATAACGTACCACCATCGAGGTTGTCGGGGGTTTGGATAGAAAATCACATGTTCACAATCATGTACAAGAGAGATTTAACTATTGTGACATGTACCATGTTGTAATACAATTAAAAAGCACATGACTTCATGCATGTGTTCCCAATGGGCTGGCAACACAAACGTGTCACGCAGATTCGTCCATTTTTTTTCGGAATCTATTTTGAGAAATCTAGATGGACCTCGTCAAACTGTTGCTCCAGCTCCTTCAAGTACCACTTTGAACCACTGCACATTGCGAATAGGATCATGGAGAAGCTACGGTAATCCACCGTGACAATACTTTGTAAGTTTTCAAAATACTCCATCTCATCTATAACCGTTTTTGGATCTATTGCTCATCATCAGCTCTCTTGCTCGAACCTTGCCATGATACCACAATCTGTTTTGTGGAGCACATTTTTTCAATATGCTCCACATGGAAATGTCGTATGCGCAACCATGCTGCACTATATATTTTGTACTATACATTGAAACACTCAATTAGTTGTCGCATATAGAATATAGATATGACAAACCCTAAACAGGTCATCACCTTTGGACTACATCCCCTCAAGAATTCCCACTCCTCGATTGTTGAGACCTTTGTCCCTTCGCAAGGCGCTGTGATCAAAGCTCCATGCAACCATCGCGTTGACATAAACCGCGGCATCTCCTCCATGCCCTCGGGATATCGAATTAATCGATGGCGCATATTACATCAAAATTCAGATCACGGTTCCTCTCAATCTTTCCTAGCTTGCTGATACCTAGTGAGCCACGTCCCCATAGAGGCATGGTGCAACATACAAAATCAATTTACTTTCTCCTCCATTGTAGCATCCATTCTTTTTTCTACCCCATTTCCAACCACCACATCTCCGGTCAATCTATTGTCGTCCTTCAGTGACCATAGCATACTGTTGTCTGAATCCACCATTGGTAGCCATTATGAAATATAGCACTAGTGCCTCAGACACCAACCAACCTTTAGCCATGCTACCTTATGGCTAAGCTCGTTGTCACACAAAGCCTTTCAAGGTTTTCATGAAGCACTCCAAGAAGAACATCTATCACGTATGGACAAGTCCAGCCATCTCCACTTCATCTACAAGATGCACAAGAATGTGGATTTGTATCGTGAGTATGCTGGTAGGTAGGTATTTCTCAAAGAGACAAACCGTCTCCACTGCTCTCTACCTTGTGGATTCAATAGAGGACATCTTAATCTCCTTCTGTGAGATCCATTGCACTAAAGTCGACAACCTGTAAATCACCCCACGTGTTTCTGGAGTAAGGCATCCTGCGATCACGATCGGTAGTATAAACTGCCACAAATGAGGAAGCATTATGAACAATGACTACACTCCAAATAGAAAAATATCTAAGCCACTTACAATCCATTCGTAGTACCAACTTGACATATCTTATGCCAATCATGGGATTTTAGCCCTAATAATTGGCCATCTTTAGAAAACACAGATCTGAGAGAACGCATCATACCCATCGTCGGAGTGCGGATAGACTTGACTATTTTCTTCACAATGCACTCTTCTTTAGTGGACAAAACCCAAGGAGTGCGAGGTAGCTGCAAGCAACCATCAATACTCGACTGTGGCCAAAGCGCCTCCATCTTGCCTACCTCCTTCAAATCCATTCGTGCCCCTATAGTGTCTTTCTTTCCTGTGATGTGGTCCCATAGCAAGCTGCCCACATTCTTAAAAATATGCATGGAATCCAACAAGTGGTTGATCTATAAGTGGGTCCAATATGGAAACTCGTAGAAAACTGAGAACTGTCACATTCTGTTTGGATGTGAATCCATGTGGACCATTTTCAGCTCGTACCAGCTTTGGGCATTTATACATGCTGGAGGTCGTCCAAGTAAACCTTCCTTGAGTTCATGACCCTCTAGCAAGAAAGCGGTGTGTCCTTGATATACCATCTTCTTCATGGTTCATGACCTTCGGGAGTCTAACTGTGGCCCACACAATGGACATGAATGATAACCTACGGTAACCAGACCTGTCCCAACACCTCTATTTAGTGAATACAAACTTGAATGAGCTATGATAGATATTACCAACGAGAATGGAAGCCTACTTACCTGAGCACTCTTCGAATCCCGAAAAGTCATGCATGGTTCATATGAGAATGGCTCGAATATTGGCGGACCGGGCCTACTCATATCTTGCACGATGACCCCCTCCTCCCACAAAATCTTAAGCTCATCGACTAATGGACGAAGATACATGTCCATATTTTTGACTTTGTAGTAGTTGGGAATGAGCAAGCTAAGGATGAGATGTCATTTCTTTGTAGAATGCCATGGAGGGATATTGTAGTTGACAAGGACTACAGGCCACACACTGTAAGAAGTTGAGCACTGACCGAATGGGTTCATGCCATCCATAGCAAGACCAAGCTGAAGATTCCTTGGCTCTCAAGCAAAGCCTGGGAAGGTAGAGTCAATGTGGCTCCATGCACGTGAATCCATCAATATTCATTGAACTCCATTTGTGGATCTATTCTGTACAAGCCACGCTGTTAAGCTTGCCATGCCGGACATATGAAACATGTGGTTTATGTGGGGGATAAGCGAAAAGTGTCGAAGAACTTTTTGAGGGATGGTTTGCCCTTGCAAGTCCTGTTGATACATGTGAGCACCACACTTTGGACATGTCTCCATAGTCTCATATTCTGCTCCAAACAGTATGCAATCATTGATGCATGCATGGATGCTATTGTAGTCCATGCCAAGATTTCGTAAAACATGTCGTGCATCATCACGAGACTCAGGCATGGTATTTGCAAGTGGTAATATATGATACTTCAGTAACCTGAAAAAAATTCATAAAACACCTTGAAAAAGCACAAATGTTTTTTATGATAGTGTCGAAAATAAATCAACAAAGAGTACGTACAATATACATGAACAACTTGGTCACACTCGCATCACTCTACTCGTATTTTGCTTGCACACTTAAAAGTGCAAGTAGTGTCTTCAGGCAAGATACTCGGTATCCATCATATAATGGTATGGATGCTTCCTCTCTAAGCAGATTAGAAGTCTTGATATCATGGGCATCAATGCATCGATCATTGCCTCAATCTCAGGCTCCAAGATTGTAGGTAAGTCTGGAAGGCTGCATGACTCCTCTCGTATTAATAGTATAGATTGGGTAGTATCTTCCAAGTGGTGGATTGGCTCAGGCACTCCATCCATCGCACGCCCACGAACTCTTCTAATTGGCCGCAAAGGGTTTACTTCTCCTTGGGACAAGACGTCATCTCCCTGGATAGAAAATTTGCCAATAACAAACAAGAATAATACTACAACTACGATGACGACTACGACTACGATGACGACAACGACGACGACGACGATGACTACGACTACTACTAACTACTAACTACTACCTACTACCTACTACCTGCTACGAACTGCCTGCTGCTATTGCTGCTGCTACTACTACTACTACTGCTACTGCTGCTGCTACTACCACTACTACTTCTACTACTGCTGCTGCTGCTGCTGCTGCTCCTACTGCTGTTGCTGCTCCTACTGCTGCTACTGCTACTGCTACTACTACTGCTACTACTACTGCTACTACTGCTGCTACTGCTACTGCCTGCTACGAACTACTAACTGCTACTGCTACTGCCTGCTACGAACTACTACTACTACTACTACTACTACCACTACCACTACCACTACCACTACCACTACCACTACCACTACCACTACCACTACCACTACCACTACCACTACCACTACCACTACCACTACGAACTGCTGCTACTGCTGCTGCTACTGCTACTGCTACTGCTACTACGACTCCTACTACTACTACTACTACGAATACTATGACTATGACTACTACGACTATGACAACAACAAACCACTACCACTACCACTACAACAAACAAGAAAATAAGAAAAAACAACAACAACAATAACAACAACTACTATTACCACTATAATAACAAACAAGAAAAGAAGAAAAAACTACTACTACTACTACTACTACTATAATAACAATAACAACAAACAAGAAAACTAAACAACAATAAACAAGAAAAGAAAAAAAAAACTACTACTACTACAATAACAAACAAGAAAACTACTATTACTACTACTAGTACTACTACTACAACCATGACTACGACGATGACTACGACTACCATAATAACAACAAACAAGAGAAGAAGAAATTAAACAACAACAACTACCACTACCATAATACTACTACGACTACCACAACAACAACAAACAAGAAAATAAGAAATTAAACAACTACCACTACCACTACCACTACAACAACAAATAAGAAAATAAGAAATTAAACCACTACCACTACTACTAATATGACTACCACAACAACAAACAAGAAAAAAAGAAAAGAAGAAATAAAACAACAATAATAACAACAACCTCTCCCTCCCTCTCTCTCTCCCTCCCTTCCTCCCTCTCCCTTTCTTTCTCTCTTTCCCTATTATGTTTAATGTTTTCTCCCTCTCTCTCTTATTCATTCTTTCCTTTTCTCTCCTCCTCTCCCTCTTTCATTTCCTCTCCCTCTCTCATTTCCTCTCTTTCTCTCTCAATACACATGATTTTTAACAAAAATAAGTAAAAGAAAAGGAGAAAAACAAAAACAAAGCAAGAGGGAACAATGCACTCACTGCAAAGGCTCGAGGATGGATTCGGCAGCTCCTCTTTGTGACGGCGGCTCCTCTTTGCCCTCCATACACTTCTTCCTCTTCTTTGCAAACGACGATGGCAGCGGTAAGAAGCTTTCCTTCTCCCTCTCAAATGCAAGATGGAGTTTGCTCTCCCTTTCACTCTCTCTTTTGTTCGTTCGCACAAAATAATGTGCTCCGATTGTGACCCGCATTTTTTCGTCTGAGTACCGTCATTATTTGCGATGCTGCTAATTTGTGTCAAAAAGTGCCGTTGCTATGCCTCTGTATCCTTGTAGTAGTACTTGTCACCCTTTGTCAGTTCTTCTTTCTGTCCTTTCCTTCCGCCCTCTCTATCAAGAAATATAGGCATGAATTCTTTATATTTGAACCATTGGAAATTCCACATATGCATTTTAAAGTTTTCAAGTCTCTTGCAAGATGCCATTCAACCCTCACCATGTTTCTAATGATTAATGATGTTTGAAATGCTTGTGTGCATAAAGAATAGCTGCAACACCTCAAAAGTTTTCTTAGGAACTTCAAATGCAACAAGCCACCACACATTGTGCTCAAATTGAACACTAAAGCTTCCTAGATTATTCTTGTCCAATTGTAAAGCTCTATTCATCAAAGTTACTCTAACTCTTTCAAGCTTTACTCCTTTGATGACCTCACTTTCATCCAATTTTATAACAAACCGCAATTTACCATTACATTCCTCAACAGTCATATTGTAGTACATTACCATTGCCAACTACACCTTGTACAAATCTAAATAGTAATTGTTGAGTTCGGTGAACTTCATCTCATATGCGTTTTTGGTCTCAACCTTTAGTGTTTCCACGCATTGAACATGCATGGGATCTCCTATCAGCTCCAAAACCTTTGTATTAAGTTGTCATCGAGCCTCTATTAACTTTGAAGGTCTATTTTTCTTTAGCACACAACCAAACCTAGCCGTTACACCTTTGAATATCTTTGAGTAAGTCACTTTGCTAATACCGGCCCTATCACAAATGGATTGTGCATCCACAGTTGAGAGCTCATTTGACACATCTTCTAATGTGCACTCAATCACCTTTTCCTTCATAGCCTTAAACTTAGGAATGTTCAAAGCATTTCCCAATGTACTTGCCTTCACCAATCTACTAATACATGATCCAACCTCACACTCACCTAGGTTCTCATTCTGAGCTACCTTACATGCTTTGATACGTCGCTTCCACTAGCCAGTATTCACAATTAACTCATTGATTGGCTTCTTCTTTCATTTTCACTCCTATGTTAGCTTGCTATTGATCTTTCTCAGGTCATGTAATTGTACCTTTGCCTCCTCATATGAGATACCAATGTCATGGATAGTGTTCTGCATTGAAACAATTTGATTGTTTTATTGAATTATAGTGTCATTCAACTGTACAACTTGTCCTATGAGCTGTTGTATATGAAGTTGATATGCATCAATCATATCATGACAATTTTTTATGGTTGCTTGGCAAGTTGTAAATACTTTGAACACTTGATCATTGACCTACCTAGTGTAACCGAGCAACCCATTTTCACCATTGCACACATTTTCACCTAGTGTAACCTAGTGATTCTGGAGAAAGTTAGAGGTCTATTGGGTAGATTTCCCCATCAACCCACAAGTCCATATGTTTCAATCCCATTTTCTTGTAACTCTGTAGAACCTAAGGGTTGACACTGGTACATTGGGTTCTTTTGAATAATGGGACGTATTCAATCTCTACCTTAATATGTAGCTCCTTCTTTTCTGTATTTATTTTACTATTAATAGAAATGGGGAGCCTACTTGGTTGTCACAGGAGATAGAGTGGAGATGCACAAAGAGGCACACAAAGGTGCCAAGGGAAAGAAGAGTGTAAGTAATTCACTCTATTAATGAAGGTTGCATAAATACAGAGAAGAGGTTAGAGCCATGCGAGAGTATAGATATGGGGGAAAATAGCTTAGAGAGTAGGGATATCCAAGAATTTTTGTATTTTAGAAATTTCTATTTTACCTCCAAAAACGTTTTCAAAAAACATGAAATTTGACCAGTTGGTTTTTTTTAAAACCAAAAGCTAGAATATCAAGAATCCCCAAAATATCTTAAAATGAACTTTTGAATTTTCATTTTTCTTGTTTTCGATTAAAAAATCAATTACCTTGTATCTACTAATCATTTTGCATTGAAAACGAAGCACCGCACTCTCGTAACTAACTCCTTTTTTAATATAAAATTTGGTTGAAAAAGACTTCTTGAATGAGAAGAGGGAAGGAATCTGAGTATATCTTTGTAGATAATGTAAAAAAGGCAAAACGAGATTGCAAAAGTGGAGAGAAAAGATGATTATTTTACTATTTTTCTCTCCTCTTTTCCTTGTTTTAAGGAGGAGAGAGGGGAGGCTAAAATGCCCATTTGTGAGTTCATTTTTTTTCTAATGAATGCTCTCAAGGTCCCAAGGGTTGGTCTATTCACCCATTAAAGTGATATATACCAAGTTCTACTCTAACTAGCACCATATTTGGTGTAGTAGTGTTTAATTGGAAACACACATGACCAAATAGGTGGTACAAAATGTTATGGACCACTCTATTTTGTGTATCTCTAAAATTGTCACTTCTCTATTTTTTGGATAATCTTACAATGTACAATACCAAAATTACTATCGTGGTGGGTACAAAAATTGGTATTGTAGGTCTCAAATATGGAATTGAAAGATTTCAAAATTTGGTACTAAAATTGATACTGTAGATTCTGGAATTGGTACTGTGTCTAGAATTGGTACTGTGGGTACCAAATATGAAACCAAAAGGTTTCAAAATTTGGTATTGTAAGTACCAAAATTCAACCTCTAAGTGCCAAGATTGATACTGTGGGTATGTATTTTGAAATTGTAAGTATCAATTTTGGTATTGTAAGTATTGAATCCATTACAATAATTCCCAATTTTAGTACCATAATTATCAATTTTCAGATTGTAATATCAAAGTTGAGATTTTAGACATTGAAGTGGATACCAGATATATAGAGTGGAGGAAGGAAAATGTAGATACGATGATATAGAAACCCATCAAAAATTAATGTTATTCCATGATCAGGAGAAGAACACATTTACCCCCTTTCCTCATTGGCAAAAATGGGTAAGGGTAACATGGCTTCATCATCTTTGGCTCTATCATCATATGGCATATTATTATATATATTCTCATGCACCTCAAAGGTTAACATATGTTGGCCTTTGATGAGTCTAGATATAGTCTCCATTGGGAATCCTATGGCTCTTACACTATGAGACTAGATCATGACCAAAGGTGTATGTTTGAGATGACTATGTGTACCACATCTTCCCTCCCTAGGCCATAGTAGAAGCCTATAGCAAGTCCACCTCTAACAATCCTGTTATGTCACTTATCCTTCTACGCTCTCTACGTATATAGTACATGGCTTTGGTGCATTTCAAAGGGTAGAAGTCCTCGATGGCTTAGGTTGCCTTCACTACAAAATTTTCCCTAATTTCACACAATGTCTAAGGATTTCCCTCATTTATTGGTAACTTGATATACTTAACTCATTGCCACAGTATTCATACTATTTTCGTTCTCCCCATCCCATTTCTCTTCTTCACTATTTGCATTGTCCAAATCTTGCAATGGTAAAATGGATACATTTTTTCATTCTTCTATGTATCACATATTCTTACATCTCCTCCATTGTCCACTTACACATGGATCACAAAAGCATGCGAGTGTTTGAAGACGAGCATATTCCCACAAACTAGTGATGTGCTGACATACTACTAAGCTTGTAGAATATTCTGTTATGAATAAAGTATGGTTCAATGCCCCAAAGAATATAAGAGATAACTACACTATAGGATGAGTCCACTTGAATCTCTAGTATAGTTTGACCTACATCATGAAAAAAATCTAGGGTTAGAAGCCTCAAATTCTATGCATGAGACAATCTTGTGTTACAAAACTTACTCCATAGGCTTGGCTATGATAATGGTACTTTTGGTATCGTATAAACTATTGCTAGGCCATATAACACCAAATTAGGTAAATTAGTGCAAGAATCAGTACTATCCAAGATACAAAGTAGATTTTTTATACTATACATGCCTTTTGGTACTTTACAAGGGCAATGGTACTATGTGTGGATTTTGGTACTATTCATAAAAGAATCGAATTTGACTTTTTTGGGATTTTACATGCTAGAAAAATGCCAAACCTATTACTTTGTCAACAATACCTAGGCCTTTATAAGTATCAAAACTTTTACTTTTTATATTGTACATGCCTTTCATCCAAGAAAGTACCAAATTGGGTACTTTTGACTCTAGGCATACCAATAGTTCAAAAATGCGACAAATTTGGGACTTCACAAATAGTATTCTGGCCTTTGAAAAGTACCCAATTTGAAGCTTTTGATATTAGGAAAATCATTCTAGAATATTACAAATGGTACCCAAACCTTTGTAAATTATCCAATTTGATACTTTTGATACTACATATTTATGTCATCCAAGAAAGTACCAAATTTGGTACAATACTAATAATAGCTCGAGCTTTCAATTTGCTACTTTTGGTACTATAAGTATATGTTTTCCAAGAAACTATCAAATTTGATACTTTTGGTACTAAATTTTATGTTATCCAAGAAAGTGCCAAATTTGATAAAATATAAATAGTACATAGCCCTCTCTCAAGCTTCCAATTTGGTACTTTTCGTATTGTATTTGCTTATATTTTAGGAAAATATCAAATTTGTACAACATAAATAGTACCTATGTCTTTATAAAACTCCCAATTTGATAGTTTTGGTATTGTAAGTACATGTCATCTAGAAAAGTACCAAATTAGGCTTTGTAAGCATGAAATTGGATATTTTTCGTAATGGCATGTCAATAGTAAAAATAAAGCACCAAATTTGGTACTTAATGGATACTACTCTTGCCTTTGAAAAAAGTACAAATTTTAAACATTACAAATGGTATCCAAGCCTTTGTAAGTACCCAATTTTGTACTTTTGATACTATATTTTTCTCATATAGAAAAGTACTAAATTTAGTGCAATACTAATAGTTTCTAGACCACTATCAAGTTATCAAGCATCCAATTTGGTGCTTTTGGTAGTATTGCAAGTGCTTGTTTTCTAGAAAAGTATCAAACTTGGTACTTTTGGTACTATAAGTTCTTATTTTCTAGGAAAGTATCAAATTTGGTACTTTTGGTACTATAAAGTTTCCAATTTGGTACTTTTCATACTATAAGTGCCTGTCATCCAAGAAAGTACCAAATTGGGTATAATAGGAATAGCAATCACATCTCTATAAAGTCTCAAATTTGGTCCTTTGGGTACTATGAATAATGTAGCAAGTAACATATTCAAACATTGTTCATATTGTATATGAAACCATTGTGGGGTAGTAAAATACCAAAAGTTTTGGTATTGTATGGAACCTCTTCTGTATTAAACGTTCTATAATAATACCAAAAATACCTTGTTTTGAAGCTGGTAAGGTTATCTCGATGCACGTATCTCTAACAAGCACTAAATGGCAACACTTCATCCTCATCTTTCATGTACAACTAAGAATTTTGTATTGCTATATTCCTTCAGTTTGAACACCTAAGACTATAGTAATGTTCAATTGATTCACTTTTGTTGCACCACTTGCAGTATTCAAGACCATACTCAAAGAGCTTTTCTTCACAAAATGTTCACTTGTTGAGTGAGGGACCTTGAGCTACGTCTATGTGTTGCAGATGTCAAAGACAAGACTAGATTGGACATCCACACTTTGCAGGTTTGAAAATATTTGATGGTGTAGCAATTGTTGGAATAGTTCCTTTTGCTCACTCATTGGAAGATCTTGAGTTTTCTTGCACCAACACCATGCCATTCTCAAGCAAATATTCTTCCCTGACTTGGTCTTTTGCTGAGATCTCACATTGATGCCATAATCCCTTTCTTTGCTTCTTTGTTCATGCTACTCTGTAGTCCAATATGCACAAATGGTAGCTCGAAGCCATCAAAGCTCGAGAAGCACTGTAGACATGGATTCTCCATTTACCATAGAGTGAGAGATAGGTCCAGCACACAAGAGCATTTGGCAAGTAAAGTTAAACCAGATTCAGGTATGGTAGCCTATAACATAACAAATTTGAAGCACATGACATCAATTTTCACTTAAGTGAAAGGTTTGGATATAATCTCAATCAACGATTGGTTGAATACATCTCCCTTTCATTGAATTGAAAGATTAGCTACCAATTTTATAGGCACCTTCATTTGCCACATGGTAGGCACTATGCTTGCCACATCAGATGTTGCCCTTGACTACTAGCTATACCTCATCACACTTTGGACCTCATGTGCACAATACGAGAGAGAGAGAGAGAGAGAGAGAGTAGGCTATGGCTATATATATATATATATACATATATATATATATGTATATATATATATGTATATATACATATATATATATATATGTATATATATATGTATATATACATATATATATATATATATATATACATATATATTATAGATATATATATATACATACATATATATATATGTATGTATGTATGTATGTATGTATGTATGTATGTATGTATGTATGTATGTATGTATGTGTGTGTGTGTGTGTGTGTGTGTGTGTGTGTGTGTGTGTGTGTGTGTGTATGTATAGAGAGAGAGAGAGAGATCCCTTGAGAGAGGAGGCTATGAAAATGTCTAGAGAGGTCTCTCTAGAGGGAGAGAGATCTAGCAGGCTCATGATCCTCCTCCCCCACCCCAATCCCCCCCACACACACACATATTCTTGGCACAGGCTGTTGCCATCCCCCCTGCCCCCACATAATAGAAATTCCATAACATGATTTAAGGGATGTCATAAAAAGCACCCCCCATTTCCCTTTTTTAATTTAAATTTTTCATTTATTCACAATATGGTTTATTCTACAAAAAATTCACCAAAATCATATGATGTCAAGGACACCACATTTTGTACCATCAAACTGTGCTTTCAACCTTGCATGAGATACAATAGTATGTGGATAAGAGGCATGTTTGTAAGGATTTTTGAGAGCGGAGTTTTGATGTCGAGAAGTGCTTAAAAATAGCCAAAATTTATGAATATCAAGGGAAAAATATTCAACGTCGAAGGCGGCTCCAGCTAAGCACCAAGTGAAATACGACTCCTAAAAGGCGTCCGAGAGACACTTGTGGATTTTTGATAAATTTTTAGACTGCCGTGCGGGTTGTCAAGAGTTTCCAGCCAATGCGGGATGTCAAGCCGAACGCGCAAAAATTTACAGCACTCAAATCGGAGCCCAGACGGGGAAATGGCCACAAAATGGTCAAAATATGAAAATGTGGACACTTGGGAGACCAAAATTGGGCATGCCTTTTAGTTTGGACCCCCCCTCTAAAATTTTATGCACCTTATGAAGTAAAAAACGTGGAGAGAGAATGGAAGAAAAAGGCGCCATCATCTTCACGTCGAAATTTGCGCCCTCTCTCATGATGGGGGAGATGGCAGGTTACAAACAACCCATCCAACTGATCATGGCCCCGATCTTCTCCTTTCTTGCCGGTCTTGTCACCTGTCTTCGCCTGTGAAATGGCTGTGGGAATGAAGAGATGGAAATCTAGTCTTTCTCTCTCCTCCCTCTCTCTCCCCTAAGGGGCTATTCTTGTGTGGAAGAGGAAAATGAAGAATGGTGAAGGAAAGCTTGTCCAGATGAGACCGAATTGCTTCCGGATCAATGAAGACATGAAGATTGCTGATTTTGAAGATGCTGGACATTGAATGTGGGCTGACCCGCAATCTCGTAGCAAAACCGAGATCCGAGACATGAAGCCTAAGCGATAATTCAATTTTTATGAAGAAAAAATGAGTTTTTATGCTATTTGGTTGATGAAATATTGTTCCCATGGGTTGATTATGCATTATGTTGTTGTTTGATGCGAGTTTGATTAGTTTATCCTCAGAAAATCAGAAAATTATAAGTGTTATGGCTGAAATTAATGGTATAAAACCCGTAAAACACGCATTTAAGGGGTAAAATGGGGGTTTTTTGCAAGATAAAGGGGAAGTATGAAATTTAACATCAATAAAACCTGAAATTTTGCTGTTAAGAAACCTAAGGGCCACAGCCCATAATCAATTCTAATTTCTAGTCATTTTTTATTGAAGAAAATAGAGAAAAAATACCAAAAAATGGTGAAAATGGATTTTAAATGGGAAAATTTTAGGAAATGATAAAAGAAAAATTCCAAAAAATTACATAAGTATTTTTGCAATGTATAATGAGGGTAGAGCACAAGGTTGACCTCGGTTTACCCTCCTTTCTATGTTTCTGTCCGTGTTTATCGCTTTCTCTATAAAGAAATACACATAAAATCACTCTTTCACCTATCAACGAATGCAAAACATTAAACGGTAGGGTGAGAGGGGAGGTTGAGCATCAAAGTACAATCTTAAATCTGATTTATGTGTTGCATCATGGCTATAGGCTGTTGTTTTAAAATAAAGGAAAAGGCAGCATGAGCGTAAGGCTCGGTGTCTCTCCTCGTTTCGATATATAAATGTTAGTATGGAAATCATGGAAAGATTGGTTTCACACAATACACAATGCTGATTTTCTTTTGTTTGTGCACTAAACCATTCACGTTATGCACTATGCATGGTTCATGGTATCAAAGGAAAATCTCCTGGACTACATAGCAATTGTTTGCTTAGGAATTTGACCCACGATTGAGAGTGTAAGGTTATCCCTTGCCGTAGGATAGAGGGTCGGTTTCTTAAGGGACTGTTAAGTGAGGACACATGGTACATCTCCTGGAAATATAAGAAATATAAAAGAGAGGATTTTGTGTTCGTTTGTGTTATATGTTTAGCAGCGCATCAAAGGGCCAATCCCTGCGATGGAGGAGAGGTGCAGTGGGGCTTCGACTATTAGTCGGTGGAGTGCCTCTATATGTGTGTGACGAGGCATTATGCCTATGTACTTTGGGATCTCCCTCCGAGGAGTTTAAGAGAAACGTTGGAATATAAACTATAAACGCATGAATTAAGCTTTAGGGCAGTTTGTCATTCAGCATTAGATTGACGCTCCTGGTCCGCGAGGCCGTGAGGGTGTTTGTGTGTCATGAGCATGAGGTCCGGCTAGTGCTATAGCCAATGCCGGCCCATTTCAGGTCCCATCAGTTTTAAACAAATACATATCTAATTTCTTGTAATCCAAATCCTTGATGATATAGATTCCTCTAGAGATATCATTCAATTATTCCTTATGTAATAATCTTTAGTCTACTCTTTCTTTACAATACATTAATGAGGTAAAAATCATATTTCTCTATTTCCATTCTTGTAGTCATCTTTAATTATGCTCTTTCTCTTTAATGCATTGATGAGGTAAAATTCAAATTTCTCTATGCTAGTTGCAACATATGATTGTACTACAAATGCATCACCAATTTTTTATGAAATTTCTAAACACATGATGATATCCTTCATATGACACTACATGACATGGATCTTCCTCATCCAAAAATGATTTACAATCATCGAAAAGGCTAGATGATATGATAATCTAAGCACATGTACTTTGTTGATACATCTATTCCAATGCCCATAAATGCTTTCATCATAGAAAAAAGTCAAATTTTTAGTGGTGATTTTAGTTGAACCTTGTGGGTTATGATTATAACCAACACGTAAAGAGCATGTGTTAGGGATTTTTTCACCATTTCATTTGATTCTCTATTTACATCCCATGGTAAGATGAGACATGCCCATGAGCTATGGGAGAGAATGTTTGGTAGCTACTAGATGCCTTTCATGAGAAGCACCATTCATTCGATGCCCTTAAGATTTATGGACTTAGCCTCTCAAGAAATGCATCCAAGAAACTACCAAAAACCTCTAAATAAAATAATAATTTTAATAATTAAACTAAAGCCAAAGCATTGAAACCCATTTTTGAATTTTCTAGTAAGAAATAGTCAAAATTTAGAACTATGAAAAAAATGTAGAAAAAGTTGTGGCTTAGGTTGTAGGAGATTTAAAATAGTAATTAAGAAGAATAAGCTACACAAAAATTAGTGTGGATTGTAAGGGTATACACAAAAATTAGTTGCCCCATTACTCATACACACACACACACACACACACACACACACACACAACTATTGGTCCCTCTCCTCTCTCTTCCTTATTGCATCTCTCTTTCTATCTTCTCACTTTATTCCTTCTTCTCACTCACTCATTCCCTCTCTCTATCTCTACCTCTCTCACTCTCTATCGCTCTCTTACTATCCTACTTCTCTCAGTCTCTTAGTCTCTCAGTCTCTCTCTTCAAATTAGTGATCAGACAAAGTACGAATAGTTTCCAATCCTTAAGAGGCTAAGGCTTTCTCCCACTCTCTCAATGTACTCTTGACTTGACTTGATTCATCTAGTCAAATCAATCCATTGTGATCCTTGACTTTACATATAAGTTACCTAGTATAGGTTAATTATTGGAAGTGTGCATTAAACCTCCTCTAAGGTTTGATGTATTACTATTTTGGATGGTAGGATCTACATAAAAAATGAGAGGTCTCTCTCTAGGGACTTGTTGTTTAGCTAGGAGATGCCAAGAAGCTAGGGTGCTCTTGCAATAATTCATTGGGTGTTCTAGAATCCGTTTGTTGTCCCCTACAAGCCTAAGTGGATCTCTTGAAAGCCTTCGATGCTAGCTAAAGGTGAATTGTTGAGTTCATTTTGGCCTTTGGGTAAAGTCCTGATATATGCTAAAATAGTTATTAGAGTAAGATTGAAGATAATAATTTTTATAAATATAGTTTATTTTTCCAAAGGACTATTTTTTCTTATATTTGTATCCATGCTTAAGTTACATGAATGAACATTGTTTAATGGGCTAATCTTGTATACTAACCAATTTTTTTAAAAGATAAATATGAAACCAAAAATATCACTCAAGAGGTGTAGATGATTAGATCCGAAAAGAGCTTTCCTATGATATGGATTCAACATAATGGACTTTTCAAAACAATATTTTAACATACATAAATGTGCCATATAAAGGGGCTATTTAGAGATTGAATAGAAAATAAATATGTTTTATTCACAAATAATTCATAAATAAGGGTGTTTATAAATAGACCTTGAACACACACACACACACACACATGTGTGTGTGTGTGTGTGTGTGTGTGTGTGTGTGTGTGTGTGTGCGCGCGCGCGCGTGCGTGCGCACATGTGCGCGTGTGTGTGTGCGTGTGTGCGTGCGTGTGTGCATGTGTGTGTGCACGCGGGGGCGCATATATGTATATATATATACTACATGTGTTCAATATCTATTTATAAACACCCTTATTTATGAATTTTTTATGAATAAAACATATTTCTTTTCTATTCAATCTCTAAATAACCCCTTTATATGGAACCTTTATGTATGTTAAAATATGTAAAAGTATTATTTGAAAAGTCCATTATGTTAAATCCATATGGTACACATGTATATCTATAAATGACTCCCTTTGAGATCATTTAAGAGTGTCATGGTGACTCTGGATTCGCAACCAGGACTAGTGAGATTATGTTGTATAGGTAGAGGGGTCAATATTCTAGTCCCAATTGTCTCTCACTCTCATTGAACCAAGTACAACACTAGCCTACTTTAAGTTTTCGTTACTCCATATAAGTGGTTTTTCTAAGTTGATGCTAAAATGTTGCTTAGAAGGCCTAAGTTGAGTCAATGGAGACCCGAGTGTCAATCCTCCTAGGTCAAGCTAAGTGCCCCGGGGGGTCCACCTTATAGGCTCGTAGGTGTAGCACGTGCACTCAACAGGAGGGGGTTTAATATCAGTTTCACCTACAGATTTAAAATGAAAGAAGGGGGTTAAATATTGTATACTGAGAAATTAAAATAAGGGGTATTTTTATCCATAAATCTTCAGAACTAGGTTGTTAGTATACACACACACACACACACACACACACACACACACACACACACACACACACACACTACAAGGTATTATGGATATACCGACACGGCCTATCGACGCAAAAATCGGTATATGCCTCGGTATAAGTCTTTCTATACGTCTCGGTATGTGCGTCGGTATATATATTCTCCTAATAGTTGATTTGCATGTTCATTTCAAGGAGGTTTCGAGAGATCAATGCTTGCAACCATTCGTGTGAAATAAATGTGCAAGCATCGCTAATACACAATGTTACAGATGCTCCTATGCTTACTAACAATGTCATTTTGCGTTTTTTTTTGGGTATCTTATTTGTACACATTTGTCATCCTTTTTTTGAGGTTTTGCTACATTTCATTTGTGGTAGCATGATGTGAAGCACGTAGCAGGTGTGCTGGGCATTGTAGTCATATATATATATATATATATATATATATATAGATATAGATAGATAGATAGAATAGGTGTATAGAATATAGATGGGTAGATAGAATAGGAGTATTGATAGTATAGAGTATTTCGCGTTAAAAGAGGCAATGAGTGACCCTGTTTACGCAGCGGCCCCGTTTGATGGTGTTTGGCACCGTGCTAAACTCAGAAATGCTGACTTGGCGGAGGGTGGGTGCGAGAGAAAGGGCAGGCCACGTCATTACTGACGATGGTCTCTCTCTAGGCTCCTCTCCCAAAGTTAAAAGATGGCGAAGGGCCTATCTCTTTAGTGTTTCAGAAGAAGTGAAAGACGAAAGCTATCTTCATCGGTATTCCTCGCTCTCCTTCAATCCAGCAGCAACACAGGTATGTGAGGAAAATTTCTTTTCCCCTGATTCTTTCGCTTCGTAATTTGTAAACCCTGAACGCACAGAAATCCTTCTCCTCCCTTCCAGATGGATAAAATGCGTGCGAGACAATAGGTCTTGCTTAACCATTTGCGTCCTACCGGATCGTCTCGCAACTCCACGGAACTCATTGTGCGCATATCTCTCTTGTTTTATGCTGCGTTTCTGTTTAACATACCCTAAAGTTAACACGCAGGGCCAAAGTTATACAGGATATCCCATGCATTTTAGATATGACTTTAAACTTGCATATGTATATTTAATCCATTGACCAAGCGAAACAGAATTTTTATTGATCGTAAACCAGAAATTTCCCTAACTGAGCCCCAGAAGTTGAAACGAAGAAATGAATAAGCGTGCCAATTTGTTTGGTTGATTTATTGTTTTGGGACTGGACCGCGCTCGAGAGAATAGTGCAGTACTGTGGTTGAAGTGTCAGTACTACTTTTGGTGGGGCTAGTGATTTGGACTTTCTGAAACTTTCCTTGAAAGAATAATTTTTAGCAGCCTGTTTTGTAGAGCTGTTGGTTTCTTAGGGATTTCTTGTTCAGATTTGTACTGTGCATATGGATGCAAGATAATAAGCGTCCAGCCAGCAATGTGACTAGTATGTTGGATTTCTAATTCTTGATGATATGTTGGATTTCTAATTCTTGATGATATGGTGTACTGCTCGTGTTTGATGATATGCTGAATTGCTCTCTCGCTTTTTAATGCTCTGGTTTTATACCACTTGCATGATATGTTGGACCTCTACTTCTTGATGGTATGCTGCTGAACTGTGCATGTTTGCAGTAGTCCCCAACATCTGGTAAAGAAGTTTCCAATTCCTAAGAAAGAGCAGAGCTGGACTACATTCACCCTGCCATTCACCCGTCATAGCTTTGATTCCCATCTTGGCTGGTGGCAACGATCTCTGCATCCCCCGCATCTACTTCATGACCTCTTGAAAAGCTGGTAATCTTTGATTCTAACATGCACATATTATTTAGGTTCCAGTTTTCCAATTCCCATCATTAGTGTGTGTGAAATAGAGAGATTGAGAGAGAGAGAGAAAAAGAGAGAATAGTTTGTGTGTCAATGTCTTTTTTGTCTTTTTTTTTACTCTTCCTTCCTCATTCTCTCTTGTATGGTTGTTTTGATTAGAGATCTAATCATTCATGTCTCTTGTATGGTTATTTTGATTAGAGATCTGATCATTCATGGCATCAAAGACTCACATAAAGGTGTGTGATCATGGGAGTAACGAGAAGAAGGTGATGGGCTACGTCAGAGTGATGGCAGATTGCACTTATAGTGATATACGTCAAGAGATCATCCAAGATGGCATTGTAAGTGAATCATTCGAGTTTGTTATTGAAGATGAAGACTATGATGGAGTATGCATATTGAATGCATTACAAGAGGAGCGTTGGAAAATTGAGAATAGCAAGCGAGTTGGCATAAAGAGGTTATCAACCACGGTGGATGATGGAGGGTCCTCAAAGCGTGTTTGTAGAAGCTTAAATGCTTCCATGGAAGCTACTGCTATGGATGGGATGGAAGAGGGCGATCAAATAAGGGAAGCGGGTGATCATGGTGGGAGAGTCAACATGCTCAAGAGTGTTTTAGTAACACAAGAAGCGCTCAAAATTTGGGAGCTCCAATGTGAGAAGGTCCGCAAGAAGTTGAGTGAGAGAAAGCCATCTAGAGATGATAAATTTCAGCTCATCACGGAAGATGTCAATGACCAACCTTTGATTCGAGTGTGGTGCAATGAATGTGGGAGTGCTTATGGATCGGGAGTGACTAGTGGCAAGCAATCTGCATACTCATGCTTGTCAAACTTCATGAGATTTCACATTCTAGATGGTCAAGCACATAAAAAACGATACTTATCTAACCGAAGTTTGAGGTTTGATGCATTTTCTACTCATGGTTCTCATGGAAGTACTCCAAAAGACGAGAATGATTCTGATGATGCAATAATAATCTTGGCAGCTATTGAGGAGATGAATAATTTCAATAGAACTCATGAAGGTAAGAATCAACTTCTTGTTTTATGTTGTAAATTGTAATATTTTTTTGTAAAAGATATTTTTTGAATCATGTAAGACAATTCTTAGTCCCTTATTTTGGTTCCTTTTTTAAGGATTTTTGCTTGTGCATATCAGATTCAATTGTCAGCTACGTTTCTAAACTCTTATCAAAATTTTGTATCCTCATGTAGGGGCTGATTTTCAGTTGGTTGAAGCAACTTTACATGACTACAAAGATAAAAATAGTGTCAAAGTTGTGTGCAAATATGATGGGAAGTGGCTGCACCTATGTCCTCGAGGTTCAGATTTGCAGACCATCCTAACACAACATATCAATGCAAAATCTCACATCAATGCATGGAGCAAGAAGACCACAATAAAGCAATCATCTTCTCTCTTCACAGGAGCTAGTGGGCGACCTAAAAAGAATTTTGAAAAGGATCCATGTCAACAAACTTTGGGTGCATTCCTCGTATCAACCAAAGAGCATGCGGAGGTGGCTTCCATCCATGCAGGTGATTCAAGCTCTCATTTATTAAATCTGTGTTGGGGATTATGGCAGTGTAAACTTGATGTTAATGGTAGTGAGGTTGATATAAAACCTTTTCTCCAAGACCTAAAGATGGGTGAAGAGTGGTTTTGTGAGCCACATACAAAAGCTACTTTATATGATGGGGATGTTGAATACAGGATAGATGGATGCTTTAGGCATGTGTGCTGTCTTCGGATCTCAAGAATTGGAATTCCGTTTGAAAGTTTCACATGCGAGTATTGTAAGAAAATTCCATCTTGCGCTGATTTTCGTGGCAGAGTGTATCGGGAGGGTAGTGCAATTGAGAAAAGAGGAGAGAGGCAAACAGGTCGAGGAAGGCGATTGGATTACCTTTCTGGTGCAGAGCTTAAAAGCGTTGTAGTTGAGACAAAGAAAAACTTGCGAGAGGCCAAGAGAAAACTATGGTGGTTGAAGGCAAAGTTTGTGGTGCTTTCAGTGAGAATCAGGTCTTTAAAAGAAGCAAACTATGAGGCTATTAATAGGAAGGATGTGCAACGTTTTTGCAATAACATTATTGAGGCTCATAGGCAAGGAAAGTTTGGTGGCAAATTAGCTTTATGGGCTTTTCTTCAAGACATTGCAAATAATGCATTAAGATCGAAAAAGGGGCAAAGATATGCAGAATCCTCAAAGACCATTTTTGAGGTTGCAAAGCTATGGGGTGGGCCGCGCTTGCATGATTTTCTAAGTGTAAACCTTGGAGGGCCATCTTTGTCAACCACAAGGAGGCAAGGAAGAAAGGCAACTCAATTTCAATCCGGAGAGCATGAGTATATCGTTGATATGGTTGGAAAGATATACAAGGATGTAAAGTCCAAACATGGAATAGCATCACGGGTGCCATTCATTATTGTTGAAGATGAAACAACCATCAAGCGTCGCATCAGGTAAAAGCTTAGTTGAATTTCTCTTCGCTTCAATTTTAAAATTTATTTATGTAACAAGTCCATGGAAATAAAGATGTTAAAGTGGAGCTTCATGTTTTTGCAGATGGAATGCGAAGGATGACACTCTAATTGGGTTTTGTGGAAGAAAGGGAGAGGATCATCAATGCTCCTCAAATGATGTTATCATTGTTGGAGATGGAGCACAAGGATATGAGACAATAGTGGATGCCTTCCAAAATCACGTAGTGGGACATTATGCAAGACTGCTCATTGTCAACCCGCTTCATGAGAGTCTTCCACGGTTAGCTCTTGTTGTGCATTGCACTTGTAATCGCTTTGATAGCGATTTCATCAAAGCTCAATGGAGTCTTGTGGAGCAAATGTGGAATGCAAAATGGAAGGATTGCCTAGGGCCAATAATTGGACATGCTTCAGATGGTGATAGTAGACGTCGCAAGCTTATGCTTGAAGACTATTTAGGAAAAAGTGATAGAAAGTTTGGTATCAAATGGGATGGATGGAAACTCAAAGGCAGAATCATAGGAGACAATGTGTATGGACTACATGATCAAGATTTTGTGCATTGTGGAAAGAAGCTTGTGAACCCTCTTGATAGTCCTATTCGACAACTAGCGATTGGACAAGTTTGGATTACACTCAATCATGTTGCTTTGGTCTATAATCATTTCTCTATCGATCAACACAAGTTACGAGAAGAAGATATACAACGAAACGATCGGCAAAATTGGAGAGCAGCCCAAGTGATTGTCTCTAGACAAGTTCAAAAATGTATGATAGAAATGCAAAAAAAAGAGAGGAGCATGCAAGGGACTGGGGCATATTTGCAGGTTGTTGCTGATTATATAGACATTTTTTTGTCTCCACATTTAGACTTGAGAGAGCATGTGGTGCTTGCTAGTAAAGTGGTCTTCTTCTTCAAGTTGTGGAGATTATGGATTCATCATCATTCTACATACACTCTTAAGAAAAACTTCATTAGCAAAGAGGCTTACACAGATACCCAGCTTTCTTGTCATTTTGTGGTTCTACTTATAAAGATGTTTCGGGATTTCTTCCCAAATCTCAAGTGTCCTTTACATCTCACAGGATCGGATGCAGCAGAAATTTATTTCAGCAAGATTGGAGGTATGGTTGGGCAAGAAAGAGCATTTGATTTTGGAGATGTTTTGCATTGTGTTGGAAGCTTGAACAAGATTACCGTGCATGAATGTAAATCAAATGGGGTGACTTTTTCAAGGGCACATAAGAAACAAGAACACATATGGAAGGATTTGAACAAGCATGAAGGCATTTTGGAAGCAGATCTTGGGAATTACGAGAGCGTTTCCTCTGATGAAAAGTTGATAGATGCATTGAAAGAGGGATTGAAGCGGGCACAAGATCTTTGTGAGTCATTGGGGATCAAACCTAGCACAATCGAAGGAGTTGAATGGTGGACAGAGCCTTGGATAGATACACAATCAATGTGGTCAAAGATAGATGCTGAAATGGGTGACGCCGATGAGCACGATGACTTTGTGGAGCCTTGCGGTGAAGATAGCCCCATTGAAGGCAGCGACGGAGATGACGAGGTCATTGCTCTGAGTGAGATTTGACATGAGGTGGATGGGATTCTAGATGAGGCAAGCATTGAGGATGAAAACAAGACTATCTCGCCCGTGGTGGAGGTTGACAAGAAATTCATCTTCAAGTCTACTTTGGTGAGTCAACTCAATGGAAACTCAACACTATCAAAAGATAGGTTGACAAGGGTAAGACAAGGAGTGTATTTCAGCAATGAAGGAAAATTAGCATCAACAACCAATGGAAATTTCTTTGGAATAGGGTCAGATTGTGCTGTTTATTTCTACGATGACACATGTGGAAACAGAGACACAAATTTCAAGAGAAATGGAAAAGCCACAAAATTGAAGAAGATGCAAACTCTTCATAGTACATGGTATCTTGGAAGAGTCCAAAAGATGCGAAAGAAGGTAGGTGGCAGGTATGTAGATTACAAGCGAGGTCTTGACTTGGTAGATCGACCACAAGGGATGGAGGTTCAGCTTGGTTGGTATCAGAAGGTGAAAGGACACCATACATACTCTTATGATGTGACAGACTTAAACATGGTTGATATTGAGTCAATTATTGCATTGGCACATTTAACATACAATGAGGCTACTGATAGATATGTTCTTGATCAAAATGATTATCGAATCTTTAACGATTTCTTGAAGTCTGCTGGTTAGATGTTTATTTAAATAATGTAAGTATGGAACCATTTGGTTGTAATTTGTGTTTTAGTCATGTTATAACACAGGTGACCTTATTCTTTCCATTTTCATATGATTGCAGGCAACGAATCCTCCACCTTGCAAAGTGGGGAGGAGTTGGAATGACATGAGTTGGATTTTTGTGGGACTGAAGTGTTTTTTGGGAAGGAGTTGGAATGACATAAGCTGAATTTTTGTGGGACTCAAGTGTTTTTTGTGGGATTGAAGTGTTTTTTTGTGGAATGACATCCACTATATGTTTTTTGGGAGAGCAGGTAAATTCCAACCATTGTCTCTTGGAAGAACGGGGTTTATCTCGTATAGTACTCTAGTTTTATAGTAGCCCAAATTCAGATTAGTTTCACGTAGCAATTGATTGTGTTATTGATATTTGCAATACAGGTTCGTAGCAGCATGTATTAAGGCCTTTAACGATTAAGGCCTTCGACGGTTGAATTAATGGGCATGTACATAATATTTTGCTAGCAGCTCTCAAGGACCTTTTGGTTTGGCCAAGTCGGGCAGTTATACCAGTCTTTCCAGGTGATTACAGGTATAAATGAATTACCCTCCTTCTTAAGTGAGTTGTATAGGCTAATATCTGTCAAATGCTTCTCTCCAGTATGCAAGAATATCTAAGAGGACAACATGGTGAAGGTTCCTATCAGTTGTTTTGTTCAATTGTTGATTTAGCATGTCAGTAACCAATTTTTGTATTGAGTCATCTCTAAAAAGTATTTTTGACAGTGATCCGGAAGCAAGCTATATGGGCCATCTCTATGTTCAGCTAGTTGAAGCAAGAAATCTGGCGAATTCACTGGAAGATTCTGTGAGAGTGCGCAGCGAAAGAAGAACACGAACACAGAGGAGAGGAGAGAGGAAGCAGAGAATGAAGGAAGAAAGTCTGCACTGACTGAGATGAATGCTGAATACACTGGAATGGACAGAACAGTCCCTGCACGCAGCCCGGAGCGTCAGTGAGGGAACTAGGACAGACTGGAAGCAGAGGCAGCACCAATGCCGGAGACGGAGACGGAGGGAGCAGTGCTGAACCTGCAGAGCATGAATGAGATGAATGCTGGACTGACTGGGAGGGCAGCTATAAATAGCCCCCAGCCAGAAAACTGGCCGACCAGCTAAACTGGTCCGACCTGGCCAGATCTGGTCCGACTGGCCAGATCTGGTCCGACTGGCCAGTTCTGGTCCGACTGGCCAGTTCTGGTCCGACTGGCCAGAACTGGTCCGACTGCCCAAAATAATGGGCAGTCACCCCAAAAACAGCCCAGATCTGGGCTGTAAAATGCCCAGGGCTACATGCTGACTAAAGCAGACTGAAAACACACTGACAGAGCTCCTCTGTCTCCTGTCAGACTCTGACAGGAGCTCACAACCAGGAGATGATAGACTGAGACTAAATAAGAGCAAGCTAACAGATTCGACCCCTATGTGATCATGCAGTTGTTTGCAAGTCACTGTGAAATTTTATATCACTATCAAGGTCTCCTTTTGTAACACAAGAGCAGGTGGTTGGTTTTTTTTCAGAGCTAGGCTGGCTGTGCAGCAGCCTGAGTATGAAACAGGAGTGGCTTTCAGTGGACAACATTGACAGGCGGAGCAACCTTTCTGTGCAGGAGTTTATCACAAACTATGAAGAACCGAATGAGCTAGTAATCATAACAGATGCATTATGTAAGTGGCCAGCCTTGATGAACTGGAACAAGGAGTATCTAGTGAGAGCAGCTATTTGAATCAGCCCAAGTTTACAGCTGCTTTTTTCCTATTTTTTCTTGCAGTGTAGCCTGCAATTGGTTCTATGAGCTCACCGCACGAGAGGAGAGGGCGTCCAACTGATGGATAGTCCATTCAGGAAAGCTGTAGTAATGTCCAACTGATGGATAGTCCATCCAAACTGACCAGCCAAGGCAATCATGCATCTGACTGTGGTCATGCGAGACGTGGGTGCAAATGTCTCATCATAATCTATGCCCTTCTCCTGAGCATACCCTTTTGCAACCAAACAGGCTTTGTAGCGTGACACTGTGCCATCTGCATTCCGTTTGATTTGATACACCCACTTAACCCCTATGGCCTTCTTACCTAGAGGCAAGTCTGTCAGATACCATGTCTCATTCTTCATGATGCTATCATATTCTGATTGCATGGCCTGCATCCAATTTGGGTCTTCTGCTGCCTCCTCAAAAGAGACAGGCTCATCCACCTGAGTGGGTTCATCCTCACTGTATGTGCCCTCACATGCATGATAATCAATACTCATCCCATGAGCATGGCGGGATCTTGTCCTGGTAGGCAAAGGAACATCAATGTGGCTGTCTCGCAATGTATCTAGCAACCACCTAGGCACCCGTCTGGACACTTCAGGGACTGCCATGTGCTCGGATGATGGCTGTGGCAAATCAGCCTGTGACTGTACTAAATCATGAGCTGCACCAGTAGGATCAATAACATTTGTTGCTGGCTGTATACCAGCTGTACCGAGCTGATTTTGGGGCTGAATTGCATCTGCTACAGGCCCCACAATGTCAACAACCCGTGGTAAATTTGTGGCTGCACTTCTTCCCTCCTGGGGCAGGAGCAATTCGAAGACATCATGACTGTAAATTTCTGGTTGCCTACGGAGCGTAGACCAATCAAAATTCTGCTCCTCTGCAAATGTAACATCTCTGCTGGTTAGAATCTTCTGTGTACCAGGATGGTACAGCCGATAGCCCTTGCTTTCACTGCTATAACCAACAAAAATGCATCTTACAGCCTTGTCATCCAACTTACCCCTCTGATGCTGTGGCACTAAGGCATAACTCAAGCATCCAAAAACCTTGAAGCCTTTGACAGAAGGCTTCCTGCCGGTCCACATCTCAAATGGAGTCCTCTCATACTTCTGCAAAGCTTTCTTTGGGCACCTATTCAGCACATAATTGCTGCACTGCAGTGCTTCCATCCAAAATTTGTTAGGGAGGCCCTTCCCCTTAAGCATGCATCTGGCCATTTCCATCACAGTACGGTTGAACCTTTTAGCTTTACCATTCTGCTGGGGTGTGTATGGCACAGTGCACTGATGGGCAATACCCTTGCTTGCCAAGAAAGCATGAAAAGTATGAGACATGTATTCCCCCCCTCGATCGGTACGAAGGGTGGCAACCTTTTCCTGTGTAAGATTCTCCTGCAACAAAATAAAGTCTTTGAATCGTGCTTCCACCTCCGATTTATGCCTCAGTCCATAAACCCAAGAGTAGCATGTAAAATCATCAATGAATGTAACGAAGTATGCACAGCCACCTATGGACTTGGTCCTCATAGGACCACAAACATCTGAATGAACGAGCTGCAATTTCCTGGCAGCCCCATATGTGGACAACTTAGGCACTGGGGTCCTGTGCATTTTGCCCAATATGCATCCCTCGCACACATGACGAGAGGGTAACTGTATGGGTGGCATGTCCTCCACCATAGAATGTGCCTGCAATCTCTGTAAACCCCTGAAGTGTAGGTGGCCCATCCTGGCATGCCATAGCTCAGCAATGGCCAACTGATCACTAGTAATCACAGCACAAGCATCATGTACTCCAGCCCTGTAGTGATCCAATCTATACAACCCACAACATAAAGTACCTGTTGCAACAATGCAACCCTCATCAGAAAGGTCATGCACTGTGCATTTCCTTCCAGAAAATGTCACCTCAAGTCCTCCCATGGCAATAGCAGGGACGGAAAGGAGATTCTTCTGGATTCCTGGAACATAAAGTACATCTGTGAGTGTAAAAGATCCACCTTGTGTGGCTGTAAGTACAATCTTGCCAACTCCTTGTATAGCATAAGCGGAGTTATTGGCACATGTAACTGTATCTCTCTCGGAGGTAGCATCAAAAACTGAAAATAAATTCCTCTGTGAGGTAATGTGCTTACTAGCACCTGAGTCAAAATACCAATCCTCCTGAGAGGTCACAGAGAGGCATGATTCATCTGTAGTGTGCATAGAAGGGTTGTACGAGCATGATACTGTACAAGCCCACTCATCATCAAAGTCCTCGTCTCCATGCGAGACAATGGACAGATTGGCTGTCTCCTTCTTCTCTGCACTAGATGCATCTGCATGTGCTACATTTGCTTCCTTCTTTGTGCCCTTTTCCTTCTCTTTTGCAATTCTTTTCCGGCATTCACCAATATAGTGACCCGGTTTCCTGCAATAATGACATTTCCCCTTTTTCTTGGGCTGATTTTCATCTTTTTCCCCACTGACAGTTGGCTGGTTGGCTGCTGTTTTTGGTTTATATGCAGCCCCAGACACAGCTTTACCCTTGCCCTTTTGACTTGCCATGAAGGCCTGATCACCCTGCTGAAGTATGCTCCTGTTTTCTCTTGACTGTTCCTCCTGCAATAGTATCTGCACTAGGTTGTCAAAGCGAAAGGATTCAGGATTCCCTTGCATGATTAACCTCAATGTAGAAGCAAGAGCCTGATAAGACTCAGGAATACCATTCAGCATTACAGTGACCATAGACCCATCTGTCATGTCTTCCCCTAAGGAAATCAACTGCTCACGCAAGTCCTTAAGCTTGGTAATGAAGCTATCCATAGTCTCTCCTTCATGCATCACTAAATGATCAAGATGCCTTTTAAGATAGGCTACCCTGGCTTCATTGCGTACCTGATAAAGGTTAGCCAGGGTGTCCCATGCCTCCTTAGCGGACTTACAAGACCGTATGTGAGGTATAAGCGCAACTTTGACCGACAATGCTATCATAGCATGTGCTTTAGCATCCCTCTCATCCCACTTCTGCTGTGCATCTGTGGTGGGAGCTGGGGGTGGAGCTGGAATACCTCTTCTGCCAGTGGTACTAGTGGAGTCCTCATCCATGTCTGAGGTCACACGAGAGCCAGGACGAGGTTCTGAACCCTCCACAATCTTGCTAAACCCGTGTGCCACTAGTATGTGATTCATCATATATGACCACAGTGGGTAGTTGGAGCTCCCATCAAGCTTGTTCTCAACAGAGAGCAAATCCAACACACCATCCTTGCCCATTGCGTAGGGTGTATTGCACAAGAATCACCTGAAAGAAAAATAAAAGGAAAATCCCAAAACAAAATATCTCTTCCGAGATTTAGACACAATCACTTGCTTTACTCTGTCCCACTGCATAAGGGCAATGTCAATGCATACAAATCTGTCCCAAAACTGTAATCCCTTCTCAGTGTTCAAATTGAGAGCATAGCATCCACACACACTGTCACACAGTGTTCCTGTTCTGCTGCACCACAATAAAGCATAAAATCCCCCAATTTCTCACTCAATTCCTGAGTGGATAGGCACAATCTTGTTGTACCAAGTGTAAACAAGGCATACACACAAGAAATGTCGAAAAGCCCCTTGATTGGAAGGGTAAATCTGATCACAATTGTTGCGTACACGCTGCCCAATGCATAAAATCAGCTACAGCAACACCCTGGTGGCAAAAGCCCCAATTTTTCACACTTGTATCGGTCCTCGGGAGAACCCACAAGTCACGGGAGAGCTGGTAACAGCAAATACAGTCGTTTTCACAAACCCACAGGTTGTTAATCACTGCTGCGCTGCAAATACAAGCTGGAACAGATCAAAATTGAACTGTTTATTGCTTCTGGAAGCTGTTTTCAGCAGTGCGCTCAATCGAAAGTGATACTGGGTTGATTTAATGACTGAATCAACTGTCGACACAGCATGTACAGGTCTGTACAGCCCTGTTAATGAGGCGTGATGTGGCGAAACAGCTCCTGGAGCTATTTTCCCTGTCGATTTGACCTGAACAAGCTGAGAATGACCTCGAAACTGTTCTAAAACTGTGCACGCCTGAGCTTATCAGCTTGTAGGCTGTCTTGAGCATGTGTATGAGGCTGTAGAAGCTTTCAAAGACCCTCGACAGGGGGCGACTGCAGGTCTAGAACTGAGTGCGACCACACGTGTGAGAGTCTGGTGCTGATTCCCGCGACCAAATCGAAGGTACAACCTCCCATATGCTGAAAAGAGTGACGGCGGCCTGTTTTGCAGCAGTTCCTGTCAATTCCAGAATGTCTTGAGTCGATATGAAGCTCACGAGCTGAGGGTACGCGATGGGATGCTCACGGGAGTGATGGGATGGCTCTGATACCAAATGAAGAAGCAAGAAAGTACACACAGAGTGAGGGAAGCAAGGGTGAGCTAAAGTTACGTGACAGGAAAAAAGTATATCATCAAAAAGATACACCTCAATCATAAGCACACAACCCTAGATTAGGGATTTGTGCATAATAGGCACTAGTGCTAAGCACTGTGCTTGCTAAGCATAAAAAGCCTAGAACTAGCCTAATAATACTGCCCCTAGCCTCCTGATGAGGTCACATGGGCTATTATTAGCCTGGGGGAAAAAACCTCCCTTAGGGGGAGTAAAAAGTGCCCCGAGCCACCTACAACCACCAATACTCCTATAGGGATACACATATATAGTGGAGAGTGCACTAATAGGTGCTGGGCCAGGGATTGCAAAACTGAAGGCCGAAGCAGTGAAGAGTTTTGACGAAGATGTCCCATCTAGTTGTATTTTGATACTCGTCGTTGATTCTTCAAGCAAGAGTTCAATTGCATATCTAACACGTGTATTTTTTTGCATATTCATTGGGCATTTTGCTTTCTCAATCTAGAAACTCATTGAACACTTCTCTTCATAGTTAGGGACTTCTCTTCATCGGGTCTGGCAATCCACTCTTGCATAGTACCAAAGATCTTGTAATGTAAATTATACAGGGAGGGGGGGGAGAAATGCATAAGCTTAAAATTTTAAAATTACAGGAGGGTTATTATAATATACCACAAAGATAACATGAGGTATATATTAAATAGGGCAAAAAAGGTTACAGAGGGGTTTTAAAATATGCCTTTGCACGCACGTGATATCCATGATTTTGTAAGGTGGACCCCCCGGGCTAAGTGCTTCCCTTGTAAGGTAGAGTAAGTAGCAACCTAACCCTTTAAGCCCACATGTATCATGGGATGTGAGTAGTGAGTGACACTAAGGACAAGGAATCCTTATGCTCCACGCTGAGAGAATGCTTGGTGTAAAGAAGAGACTCCTAAGAAGTAGAACTTTAATAGAATACCTCATTTAATGGAAGGACTATCCTAAAGACGATACCACTTGCATTGACAAGGAAGCTCTATATAAACAATATATGTAGTTTCTCTCAAGATGAGGATATCTCAATTCATCTGAGGAGGAGAAGATGTAATGAACCTTATAACCTTTAGCTTAATTAAAAGCTTTAGAAGCTTTCAACCCATCTCATCAACATACTCATTTGTTGTGAAAATGTCATATTCATTTGTGTCGACATCAAAGCCTCATCGCCCTTGTCATCTACATCAACATAATAAAGCTTTCCCTCCTCAACTTGAAAAGATTTATTCAAGGATCAATTCATCATCGAACAAATCAAGAATCGCAATGGATCAATTTGACAAGATGAATCAAGTAAAGTCAAGAGTACATTGAGAGGGACAGAGAAAGGCTGCTATAGAAGCCTTAGCCTCTTACAAATTGGAAACTACTCGTAAGTTTTCTAATTGCTAGTTTGGAGAGACAGAGAGAGAGAGAGAGAGAGAGGAGTCACCTTCATTTGTGTCAGCATCAAAGCCTCATCACGCTCATCATCTACATCAATGCAATAAAGCTTCTGCTCCTCAACTTGAAAAGATTTACTCAAGGATCAATTCATCATTGAACAAATCCAAGATCACAATGGATCAGTTTGACTAGATGAATCAAGTAAATTCAAGAGTACATTGAGAGAGTGGGAGAAAGCCTTAGCCTCTTAAGGATTGGAAACTATTCATACTTTGTCTGATCACTAGTTTGAAGAGAAAGAGAGAGATTGAGACTCAGAGACTAAGAGAGAAGTACGATAGTAAGAGAGAGATAGAGAGTGAGAGAGGTAGAGATAGAGAGAGGGAATGAGTGAGTGAGAAGAAGGAAGAAATTGAGAAGATACAAAGAGAGATGTAATAAGGAAGAGAGAGGAGAGGGAGTGATAATTATATATATATATGTATATATATATAACTAGAGAGAGAGAGAGAAGGAAGTTAAAGAAGGAAAGTATCAAAGATAGAAAAAGAGGGAGAGAGACAAAGTTATAGAGGGAGAGTGAGAGTGAGAGACTAAAGAAGAAGAGGGTGGTCATGGTTTGAGGTTTGAGCATCACACCACTTTACCTCGCCTTCCTCCTTGTCGATCACCTTATTACTATGCATACTCAATCCACCTACTCTAAAAGCAATAGTAACATCATTACCTTTACCCTTATTACATCTCTTATTATCTATCCAAATTTCACCAAGAAACCTTCCAAAATCTATCATATTTCTTGCTATCAATTCTTATTCCTCATCATTTGAGACTTCAACCGAAAACCCTTAAAACTTTTCATTCTACCCTTGACAATACTTGATTCAAAGAAGCACAAGCCTAAGAAAGAAGAAAGGATAAGAAAGGCAAGGAACCTATAAGCAAGATGGCCCCAAAGTAAAGGAACATTGGAGTTGGGGACAAGGGATAGCACGAACAAGACATGTCCATGTCATGCTAACTTAAGTCTAGATGTCTTCTTTGTAATTTGAAAAGTAATCTTCATGAATAGAAAAATAACATGAACATTGGAGCTTAGTAGGAATTTCCAATAGAAATGCTCTTCCTATGATGATATCTAGTCCATGATTAATTAGTTAGAACTTACTAATCAATTGGGTGTTTTATATCGATGGTGAAATGATAAAGACTTATCATTTAAGGGCCTCCTTTCAATGTTAGAACTTTTTAACCAATTGTTGTTCTATATTGTTTCAATGTTTAAAAAACTTATGAAATGATATCTAGTCCACACTTAGAACTTCTTAATCAATTGGGCCACCTTTCAATAATAAAGAGAAAACTTATGGAAATTAAGATAATTTGAAATAGTGTTTAATACTATTCTAGTTATCTTATAATTACTAAATAGCTAAGAGAGATTAATCCCTCTCAAACTAGTAAGGATTAGGAAAAACATTAACGCTTTTTTCTAAAGAGTTGTCTAGTAAGGTACCTTGATGGAATTGAAACAAAAAGATAATTTAGCTATCTTAAATCTTTGATCCTTCTAAAAAGGAAATCTTTGAACACTATATTAGGAAATTTGGGAATTTCCATGTAGTTTGGGAATCCCCAATACCTTTATTATTTGACCATAAGGTTAAATCTTGTTGTCTTACTCAAAGGTGGAGCCTACCCTAAATATTATATAAGCTACCTTCCCAAATTCCACTTTCAAATATGGATCAAGATTAAGCCATATGGTCAATATTTATCACTTATTTAAAAATGGGACTTGAGAAATTCCCAAATTCTCTAATATGGTGTTTTTGATGCTCAAAATAGAAGCATTGTCTTGTTACCTAGATTGGGAATAAGATACATCAATGAAAGGAATCTCATCCATGAAACCCAAGAACAACAACCATAATTTAAATCAAGTAGCACCTATGCTTGTAAGCTTAGAGCTTAGATAAGCACTCATGCACATGTATATTTTATCATATTTCTTGTTGCATTGATAGAGATATTTGTATTGTTTATGAATTCTAAGAAATAAGTTACCCAATATAGGATAACTATTGGATGCATGCACTAGACCTCCCCCAAGGCTAGTTGTACTAGCTCTTCACTAAGGGGGCTAAATTACCACTTTGGATGTTAGGACTTATATATAAGTTACCCAATATAGATTAATTATTAGACGTGTGCATTAAACCTTCCCCAAGGTTACTTGCACTAACTACCAAGCGAGATGTATTATAGCTTTGGATGCTAGGATCTACATAAAAAATGAGAGGTCTCTCTCTAAGGACTTATTGTTTAGCTAGGAGATGCCAAGGAGCTAGGGTGCTCTAGCTATAATTCATTGGGTGTTCTAGAATTGGTTTGTCCCCTACAAGCCCAAGTGGATCTCTTGAAAGCCCTCAATGCTAGCTAAGGGTGAAGTTCATTTTGGCCTTTGGGTAAAGTCCTGATATATGCTAAAATAGTTATTGGAGTAAGGTTGAAGATAATAGTTTTTATAAATATAGTTTCTTTTTCAAAAGGACTATTTTTTCTTATATTTGTATCCATGCTTAAGTTACATGAAGGAACATTATTTAATGGGCTAAGTTGGTCTTGTATACTAACCAAAATTGTGTTAAGATAATTAGAAAACCAAAAATACTACTTAAGAGATGTAGATGATTAGATCCCAATGTAGCTTTCGTATGATAGGGAATTTCTATTAGCCAAGAGGCTTTCATAAAAACTTGAACACTAGATTAGGACAATCTAGGAAGGGCCAAATGCTTACTATCCTAGTGTGTTATCCTAGATCCCAATCAAAGTCATTTTAGGATGTCAAAGTTGAGAGTGAACCTTATGTGTAGAGGGTCAAGGCATATCACTCTCCCTTGTTTCTTACTCTCTTTGAACCAAGTGTAGGAGTGATTTGCTTTAGCTTGAGGGATGATATCAAAGTAGTGTCTTCAAAGATAACACTAGATAGTGCTAATAAGAGACTAGTATTAATTTACACCTCATTACAAGTTAATCCTTGTGGGATTGAGACAGAGCTTTCCGTGCAAGGTGGTAGACTCAAGAAATTCAAGTTTATAAGTGTTCAATTATTCCAAGGATTTCCAAACAACAATTATCTTGATTACTCTTGATGGACTATCAAAGATACATTCCATTAGGATACCTTAGGTAGGCACATTATAAATATGATAAGAATAAGAGAGCTAAGGTTGTAATAAAGAAATGGAGTAAACTAAATCTTACCAATGATGACATGAAGATCGGTGCTATAAGGTAGTTTAGGAAACACATCTAGCATTTGCACCCAACCACTTTCAAATATTGCTAGCAATCATCTAAGAATTACAAAAAGAGATGGCTGAGATAAGGATGAAAGAAATAGAGCAAGAAATGCTCACTTTTTTAATGGGGTGACCATCAAATATGTAAAGAATGTTGAATCTAGAGCATGGCTATGGAGTTTGAAAGAGAAAGAGTGAGCTCATGAGGTAAAATACAGCAAGACCAAATGTCACACAAGTGAATTAGGTTCCAAGATGGAATCTTGGACTCATAAACACAATCTTGTGTGTTGAAAATGACACAAACACTTTGTTGGAAGTACAAAAGTACTATGACATTGTATTTAAAATGAGAGCAAATACAATGCTTTATAGTAATACGCTAGGCTGCACTTTCCACCACTGTGCATATGGGATTTTGCATCCTAAGCCCACACTGCTCCATGCAAAGAGGCTAAGCTAAGTGTGATTGCTAGTATCTTAACACCCCTCCTCAATCACAACCTAAGAAGTACAAAGTGTGTAGAGGCTTTAGTGAGCAACCACCTACAAAGTGTGGGCACACCATAAACATGGTAAACACTACATTGTCATAGAAAAGGGTAAGTGTGGGCCAAAGGCTATATCATGGGCCTCACAAAGTGTATAGAGGCTATAGTACAAGGTTTGCATGAGGAGTTTATAAGCTTATGTCAGAAGCATTAGGGCTAGGAAATACAAGGCTAAAAAAGTCTATCAAAATAGAAGGATTGATGAGGCTTTTCCTTATCCTAGTGATCTTCTTCTTCTTCTTCTTCTTCTTCTTTTGCTCCATGGTCTTCTTCTTCTTTAGTAGCAACTAGATAGGCCTTTTGGGACCTCTTCCTGGCATGACAGAATTTCTCCATGTGTCAGATCCTTTTGTAGAAGTCACATACCAATTGATCTTTCTTGCCCTTGTACCTAGTACCTACATATAACATTTGTTTATCTTTAGAGGTACTTGGTTCTTCTTTGGATTTTACCTTCTTTTCTTCTTCTAGCAGGGGGGCCTTAATGTCAACCAGTTTGGGACTAGGCATGTTGATCAATGTAGTTGATACATTATTATAGTCAGGAGGGAGGCTTTTGAACAACACACCAATAAAAATATCTTCATCCATCTTGAGTCAGTTCCTGCAAGCTAAGTTAACAGAATTTCCATGTAATTTAAGTGAGTCGCAAGAGATGTGTTTGATTTCATATCTAGCTTGAAAAATTCAATCAATAATCCATACGTAAATGACTTTGATTGTGCACCAAACAAAGTATCTAATCTCTTCCATGTATCATTAAAGGTTTCACAGGTATCCACATGGTGGATGTATCTATCATCCAATTCCAGCTTAATGATGGCTTGTGCTTTATCATCATTATTTTGCCAAGCAACTGTAAGGTTCACATCCCAAGGATTTTTTTCCTTGCCATTGTTAATGGCCCAAAGACCCTTCTTCATCAAAATGAGCTTGATGCGGGTTTGCCAAGTGTGGAATCCAACCCTTTTGAACTGAACACTTAGAGAATCTTTACACATCCTAGAGCAGCAAATCAACACTAAAATTCTCAGATTTGAACAGTAGAAGATTAATTTGTGTTAAGAGACATAAGGAATGTAGTGTTAAATAGCATTTGGTAAGTATCAATAGATACTATGCTTTCAGGCACTTGAATTTGATGCTTTGATGCTTGGATTTCTCTTAAACTCTGATACCACGTATAAAATGTCGGATCTAAAGCATGGCTATGGAGGCTGAAAGAGAAAGAGTGAGCTCGTGAAATAACAGACATCAAGACCAAATGTCACACAAGTGAGTTAGGCTCCAAGATGGAAGCTTGGACTCATAAACACAATCCTATCTCTTGACAATGACACAAACACTTTGCCCGAAGTACAAAAGTACTATGGCATTTTATTCAAAATAAGAGCAAGTACAATGCATTATAGGAATAACCTAGGCTACACTTTCCACCATTGTGCATATGGGATTTTGCATCCTGAGCCCACATTGCTTCCATACAAAGAGGCTAAGCTGAGTGTGATTGACAATATCTCAACAAAATCAATCCCAATTCTTAGGAGTGACCTAGCAAAATAGGCATGCACTCTCACACATGAAGTCTTTGTAAAGAGCTCAAATAAAAAAGAGCTAAATCTATCAAAGAGTAGCAAGAGTTGTAGATTCCAGGTGATGAAAAGGTGGTGCATTGTGAGTATTGCAAACAACCACTTGAGAAATCATGGTATTGTAAGAAAAACTAGAAGGAATTACCAAAGAGACAAAAGAAATGAGAACAAAGACAGAACAATACAAAAGAAGCATGAAGAAGCTAGAAACTCATTAACTTACAATATTGTTGGAGTAGAAAAATGACAAGATGATCACTTTAAACAAAGAGCTAGAGGAGACATGTCAAAGCACATGAACAAGTGAAGGCATCCTTCACAAGGCTACATGAAACTATGGATATGTCCTTGGTGGGGATAGTTAAGAGTGTACAAGAGGAGACACAAAAAGGATAAGGAAAGCAGGATGATTTTCTTAGAAAAACGGCTATAAATTTAACAATTTCCTTATAGAGAGAAAGTAATTGGAAGAAGGCAAGTCATTTATCATTTCCATATAATAATATATCTATCAAAATGCCATCTTCATTAACATAGTACCACCCACTAACAACATGGAGGAACTAAAAGCCATCCTCTTTACAACATGATTTTTACTAGAAAGTTAAGGTACTTACCAATGAGCATACTAAAGAAAGTTTGTTGAAACATCTCAAATATGTAGGATATGATAACCAAGAGCTCAAATATATGGGCCTCTAATGATAGTATCCTCACAAATACCTTCAATATCAACCATCCATCCCAATCTAGAAGAGGATGTCACAATAGCCATGGAACTGCCAAGAGTAATATAATCACCAGTTGATTACATATAATCATGGGAAATGGATTCACTCATGGAGAAGAATGACATGGATTCAAAAAGTTGCAAAATAATTGGAGACGCCATGTATGCTTAACAACATTTTGAAAAAGTAATAAAAACTATTAGAGCCCACATACAAAGGGTGCTAGAAATTCCAATCTCGATATAAATGTAGGATATGTTATCTAAGAGATTAAGAGGTGGGGTGTTAGTGATAACATCCTCACAAGTATTTCAAGATCAAGCATTCATTCCAATTCATAATAGGAGGGTTCCATAGTAGCCATGGAACCACCAAGAGCAATCTTGCCTACGTAAAGTTATGGAAAATAGATGAGAAATAAATTCACACATGGATACAAATTATGTGGAGTCATAAGAGTTGCAAGAGGAATTGGAAACATCAAAGCATGTTCAAGATCATTAAAAAAGGTTTTTGAGAGCCTACATACAAAGGATGCTAACACCATATTAGAGAATTTGGGAATCTCCCAAGTCCCACTTTCAAATAAGGAGTAAATATTTGGCCATATGGCTAAATATTAAAGTGGGACTTGGAAAGACAACCTATATAGTTATTAGGGTAGACTCCACTTTCAAGTAAGGGGACAAGATTTGATCATGTGGCCAAATAGTAACTATATTAGGAATCCCCAAACTATATATGAGAATTCCCAAATTCCCCAATATAGTGTTTGCTAGAAATTCCAATCTAGATAGACTTCCTAGCATTAGAAAAACTAAGCGTTGACCTTGAGGAAGCACTTTAGTAGGTCCAAGAATGGTGTTTGACTTCAACATTTCAAAAGAGCCAATTTTTAGAAAGGTCTAGCCCATACCTGCATCCCATACATGTGCATTCTCTACTCCTTGCTTAGATTCTATTTGTTACATCATGTAATTTTTACATTATCTTCTATCTTCATGTTTTGGTTGGACACTCTAAGCCTAATGTATATAATGTGTAAAACCCTAATCCTAATGTTTAAAATGTGTAAAACTAAATAGAGATTTCATTCTTACATGTGCACTTTTTGGGTTCCTACTCTCTTTTCTTTGATCTTCTCATTTACCATCTTGTATTTCTTCTTTTGTAACTTATTCATCTTGTTCCATCCTCTTTTTACCCTTATTCTTTTGTATCTTCTTGGAGCCATATGATCCAAATGTGGAGTTGTAATGACTATGCCTATTGATGTTTGTATGGCCTACTCCTCCTGCACATGGCATGATACTCGTCGTCACCATAGGGCAACTGAAGCTCTAACTCTAAGCTTTCTCGAGCTCACAAGGTTCCCTAAATGACCTCCTATATGAGCTAAAATCTGGCAAAAACCAATCAGGTACAGAAACCCCATATCATAGAATTCAATATTTCTCTCTCTTCCTCCTCTCTCCTCTAAGGGGTTGATCATACGCAAAGAATCAAGAAGAAAGGGGAATAAAGGATGCTTGTCGTTCGGCGTGGACTGAATTGCTCCAAGATCGAAAGGATAATGAGAGGCAATGTCTAGCACTATTGGGAAATTAAGGATGGGTCTGTTGGCTGCCCAAAACCAATTTTAAAAAACCATGCAACACGTAAATAAACGTTATGCTCAATTTTTACAAAGAAAATTTCATTGTTTTAATATTTGATGGCTTTAATGATGTGCGCATGGAAAGAAAATTTTTATGAATAATGTATGAAGTATGTTTGTGGGCTACACATGATAAAATGCAGAACTCGTAGTCGTACATAGTTGTATTTAATAGTTTAAAACTCGAAATGGGTCTTAAATGAGAGAAAATGAGGGTTTTTTCTGTTTCAAGTTGGGGAATGAAGTTCATATGGGATAAAAATTTGATAAAACCAGTGTTCAGTCTCAATATAAATATAAAAAAATACCACATTTTTATGAACAAATAAATGAGAAAAATGAAAAAAATATTAGTTTTTTCTCCTAAAATTTTAGAAAAAATATTTTTTATATTCATGAGTGTATAACAAGGTTGGAGCATGAGAGATAAGCCTCAGTTAAGCCTTGTTTCTATGTTAGAGTATGTTTTTATCGATTTTTATATAAAAAACTACATAAAAATAAACATTACACCTATCCAACGAATGCAAAACCTAAACAGTAGGAGGGAAGAGGGATTGTGAAAGTGAGTGGTCACTGAAAATATTTTAAATACTGATTTATTTGATTATGCATAGCACATAGGCTGATCACTATTTAAATTTAAGAGAGACTAGTAGCATGAGGAAACTCGGTGCTAGTCTCTAGCAACATTGCAATTACGAGTAGCTTGGAAATCATTAAAGGATTGGTTGTGCACCTCATGTGGCTAGTTTTTTTTATCATAAAATATTTGAGCACGAGGTGTGTCATCCACAATTGCATTATGCATATCACCTGGTAACTCCTTGATGCATAGCAATTGATTGCCAATTACATGACCTACACGGAGTTGTGAGGAAACCCAAGTTGTAGGCTAGACACTTGAATCCTTGGGAATTGTCAAGTGAGGAAATTTTATATCCTGGATTATTTCAAATATATAAGAGAGGAGTGTGTTCGTATATGCTTTATGTTAGAGCAGCACATCTTGGGGCCAATTCCCAATGTGTAGGAGAGCTGTAGTGGGGCCATAGCATTTAGTCAGAGGGGTGCCTCCTTTATGTTTGTATCACGATGGTGTACTACACCAAGATGTGTGGGATCTCCCTCTAAGGAGTAAGAAATGGCAATAATTGGACTCCGTTTCACTACAAACGCAATATCTATAGTAGCAATTAGGATAGCGTGTCCCTTGAATGCTAATGGCCGCAAGGCCATGTGGGGTTGTCTTATGAGTGTTATAGAGGCCCGTAGTGCCTATAGCCAATGTCGGGCCCATCTTAGGTCCTGACATGGAGCTTGGAGCTTGAAGATGGAGCTTTCTTGAGCTTCCACCTTGGATCTTGAAGCTACCGGAGTGCTAGGAGGAGGCAACCCACTCGAGCATGGAGGTAAGCTCACTATACTCGTAGGTGTAAGAGCACATCTGGCTATGTGAGAGATAGCCTATTGCACTTGGCTTGAAATGCTTGAAGCAAAGTGGTCCATGGGTCTTGGCGATCGTCGAGCAAAGGCTCGCACATTTTGGTTCCATTTTGACAAAACCAATAGAATCAAGCTTTAAGTGCTTGCGCACTCCGAATCGAGCATTGAAGTAGGGTTTTCCCCAAACCAGTGCTAGAGGTAGATAGGTAGGAAGCAAGGGAGTTTGAATAGGTATTTGATCTCCTTAGCAAGTAAGTTTTCTGATTTTTTGGATCTAGATGAGTAGGTTGTATTAGTGTAGACGTTTGATTGTGATTTGAATGCATTAGGATGATTGAGGAAAAATAAGAAAAAGAAGGTTATGCACAGTAGGGTTTCTGATATTGTAAACAAGCCAAACATGAAAAAAGGGAGAAAAAAATAGCTCTAATGTATAATGCGTCAGAAGAAAGAAATGGGAAAGATCAAAAGTGAGTAGAGAATGGCCTTAATAGGCCAAGAACAAGTGGAAGATCTTGTTTCCTTAGTTGAGAGAGAGAGAGAGAGAGAGAGAGAGAGAGAGAGAGAGAGAGAGAGAGAGAGAGAGAGAGAGAGAGAGAGAGAGAGCTATAGGCAAAGAGGAGAGATTGTGCATCATGATCTTCATCACAATGTGTTTGACCCCCCATGTATGTTTTGAACATTGCTTGGTTCTTGTTGATCAGTGTCGACTCCGTGGGTGCAATCATTAGCAAGGTGCAAGTAGGGTTTTTTAAGATTTTTCATTGTTTGGTAATTTTCTGCCACACTGGGATGCTCGCCACACGGTCCTATCACCCTAATTGGACCTTGTCCACTCAGACACACCTTTCCTCATTCGAGTCACTAGAGTCGAACACTCAAACCCAAACCACTCGAACCACTTGTCTGCTCAAACACCCTCATCTGTCTGACTCGAACCACACTATTCGAACTGTTTGACTCGGGACGCAATCTGAGTCACTCGGACCCCAATCGTTCAAACACCCAAAATCAGGCACTTGGACTCAGACTGGTCTGAGTAGCCAACCATTTGAACAAACCCAAAATCATAATCTTTGATTTTGGGAATGAAACGCCTGATACTCGAACGCTGAAACTAGAACCTAAAAGTTGACAAATATAACATGGCACCGTGAATCAGAAAGAGCCTACCCAACCCAAAGTTGAGCAATATCCCCATAGGCCTCCAAACACTTTGGAAGGCTCATAGAGCATCCAAAATCAAAAAATCATGACTTAGTGGCCTAGGAAGTGATTGCAGACACAACCTCTCAGACAACCCATCCAAGACGTCTTAGAGGACCCAAACGAACTTGTTAGAGCAACCACCACCTATAGGAGCAGACAAGAAAAGCGTGTGTTGCACCATATTGTTTTCATCACAATCACACATTGCATAAATAATCACTTGAAGTGCACCCAGAAAGCGGAAAGTCTTATTTTGCACTACACATGAAAGGAAGCACCCTACAAGCACTAGGTGCACTTAAAATTGAGAACTATCTGAAATAACGGGGAACTCACGCAAGATAATCAAGACCAAACGAACCCACTAATAGAAGAAGACCCTCAAATCTTGGATGTGCGATTGAGGATACTAAGCCTCAAAGAGCAAGCCTTTTCGTGGAGAGTGAAAGGACTTGACACAATTAGGGACTCAACCTTACCCGAGTTGATCAGCATGATCGACACCCTAGTCACCCAAGAGACTGACGAAATGTCAAGATCCAACACAATCCCGAAAATGGTGAGCTCAACTTGGGGGACTTCTCGGTTGACATCTAACATATGATAAATCGATATGACTTGCAAGCACCATGAAAGACCAGCCAAGGACATCATAGTGGACCTCAAGGAAGAGCGAAGACTCACAAGAGAAGCGCTTCAAAGCATAGCTACCTATAATCAGGATCAACAAACTTAAAGATTGAGGCAAGAGATAGAAATGAAAGAGGTCCAGTGAATGTTAGCACTTGCCAATAGAAACATGACAGGACCCAATGCGGAGAGGGAAAGAGCACTTGAAGTCGACCTTATGTTGAGTGAGATTCTCATGAAGTGACTCATAAATAACATGACTCAAAGCAGCCTTAGCAACTTTCTTGCTAACGATACTAGGTATTACTTTGAATTCAAAAAACCAAAAAAAGATACCCGTAGTTGCAAAGCAACTCGACAACTATCAGCCCTGACAATGACCCATATAGTTTCATAGAGCAGTTTGAGTAGGTATGTGAGGCAAACAACCTAGTGGACCACCCTACTCAATGCACACATGCTTTTGGTCTTTACATTTGGGATAAAGGACGAACATGGTACACTAATTTAGACAATGCCAAATGGAATAATTTCAACAACATCAAGAGTCTCTTCATCAAGAGGTTCTCTGAGGCAAGGTACTCGGATAACCTTATCATTCGACTGATGAACGTCAGTCAAAAGGATAAAGAGGACATTTGAGCATACATCACCCACGTGTAGAGTCTCTTCAAGAGAATCCAAGCCTCATAAGGTGCCCTAGAAAATGAGCAATCTCCATTGTGTTCATAAGTGAAATCTAAAGTGAAGAGCTTTACAAGGCCTTGGTGGGAAACTTGAACCTACAAAGGGATGTACAAGCTAGGGTCTTTGAAGAAGCCATACGAGTGGACAACCTACTCGAAGAGAGAACCTCAAGGACCACAAGTGGAGATAGTGTAACCTCTAAAACCTCAAAAAGATCCATGACCACTAGTGAGAGATCAAGCAAGAGTGAGGAGGTAGCCAACATGAAGCTAGAGTTGGCTGAGCTTCAAGAGATGATGAGAAGGCATGCAAGACCTCACATGCAGTGCATGCATTGCGGAGGAAACCACCTTATGGCCGATTGCATGGATCCTAGATCTAGACTCTGTGCCAATTGTGGTAGGTTTGGCCATGATGCAATGCATTGCCAATTTTCGAGGTGGTTGCCATACCCATAGCCGTACAATCATCCTTACCACCTAGGAAATAGACCGCCACCTTATGGAAGGGGAGCTCCATTAGCTCTTCTAGCACCCAATGATTCAAGGCTAGTTATCCCTAGGATGGACATCAACCCCACAAGGATACCTACACCACCTTGACCCTTCATGACCCATCCATTGAGAGATACTCCAGTGCATTATGTTGAGGAGCCAAATGAGGAAGAGGCATACATGAACCCTTATGTCTCCTATGATGAAGAGGGTAATCCCGTTCTAATGGATTTTAGATTAGCACTACTGATGGCATTAGGTCAGGGAAGGGGTAGAGGCCTAGGAGGTCAAAACCAAGAATCTATCACATGCTGACTTGCGGGCTACCCAAGATGCATCTCATCTTGTTGCCTTGATTGAGAGCAAGCTAATCAAGAAAAGGCTGACTTGAGATGTCATGAGTGTAGAATAATTCATTTGTATGCCGAGTGTCCATTCAACTATCATGCCATCCGTCCTCTAGGGTTATTTGGAGTCAAGACACTTGATGGCAAGGCCACTCCCATCTCATTGAATGTCATGACTAGGTCATAGATGAGGCAGGCTAGTATCTCATTACCTAGACCTAGCAACCTTGGCGTAACCTCCATAGGGAAGAGGAGTCATAGGAGGAGAAGGAAGAGAGCTGAGACAAAAGTCACACTCAAAACTGGCAGTGCCACTATACTACCAAAGGGTAAGAAAGTCATGGATGCTGAAGAGGAGACATTTGCTCCTAAGATAATAGAGAAGGGGAGTGCCAAGGTTAGGGAATATCCCTATCCTAGGCACCGATTGGAAGTGGTAGACAAGGTCAAGGAGTGGATGAGAGAGGTCCAAGAGCACCTAAAGGATGCCAAGCCCATCCTAGAGGATGAGATCAATGAGCTCTCTAATGTGAGCATGCCCATCTTGCCTACTCGCATAGAATCTAGAGAAGTATCGACACTCCATGTAGCACCACAAAGACAAATTCTAGGCACCACAAGCGAGCAAACTAGCCAAGAGTAGTGGAAAAAGAGTGTAGAGCATAATGAAAGGCAAGTGGCTAGTGGCCTGCTTACAAAATTCATATCGACCCTTATGATTCTACCAATGGGGGATCTGCTTAGGCAAATTTCCTCAGTATGAAGAGAGTAGACCATGATATTTTGTTAGGCGGCCGACCCTAGATATGAAATGCATGAGTAATCAAAGCATGGGGTAATGGTCTTGTATTCCTAAATAACATGTTGGAGAGGTAGTAAGAGTCAAGATGGACACTTGGAAGACCATGTCGGTCGACTTGGATGCCATCTTCTCTATCTTAAAGGAAGAATCATAAGCCTCAATTTGTATGGGCCATTAATGAAATATATTCCATGTCCTGAAGACGAGCGGGATTGGATGCATGTGCTAGCCACCATCGACTTTCCATTTTTTAATGAAGAAGAGGATTATAATCAAGCTACAAGGATAACATGTGAGTCCCCCGACAAGGTCACCACACCCCAGCTACCAAAGGGTAAGTCCCCACATTCAGTGCCACTTTGCATGAGGGGCAAAAGCCCTAGCAGATGACAAACTCTTGCCCCTTTCCATATCCCTTCTAGCATACTTGAGCTCCAAGGGATTCTTGAGTACTTGATGAGGGAGTTGGTCAGTAACCCAACTACCAATTTCAAGTCACTCCAAGACCTCATGGATGAGCTAAAATGGAAATAGACCAAGGTGCACAACCTAAATCTTATGTGCAATTGGGCATTGATCATGGATGAGAAGAGGATTGAGAATAGGGACCTAGACAATGACAAGTAGTTAGAATGTACCAATTTGGATGACGAGTACAAGGACTGCTACTCCTCGAATGGGGAAAGTGAAGAAGAGACCGAGACAGTAGAGTATGACATAAACAACAGAGTGATCAAATAAATAAGAGTAGGCTCCAAGCCATGGAGGGCTAACGCTTTTAGAATTGAAAAAGGAGTCTTTAGAACTGAATGTGATCGCACTTGGTTGGATCACTTATGCATGATAGACTATGAGCACGTGGGGCTAGTCCAGCCAAGTGTCGCGCCTCTCTTTAGAACAGAATCAGCCTCAAAGCTACGACCACTAGGGGAGACTCCCTCCTCTAGCGAGGGTTGTGAGTTTAACTTGGAATCAAAAGTAAGCTCTAAGAGTGAGCTAGAGATACATCAACCACCTAAAACTAGATGCACCAAGGGGGACTTTCCAATCCATCTAAGGCCTAGACAGTTAAAGGAGGGAAAGAGAGGATAACCAAAGGGGTCAGAGGCCGAACAACAAAGGAAGCCCTAGGACCTACCAAAGTGCTTCACTAAATTCAAAAAGGGAGATAGGGTAGTGATCTTGTTGGAAGCAAAGATGTAGGGGTAAGCAAGTGAACTGATAGAAGGGCCTACCAAAGTCAAGGAAGTCAACTTAGCAGGGGAAGGGGAGAAGCCTCGACCCATGTTAGTAGTCGATGACCTGACCAAGCAAGAGGAGGTTGATCTCATTGCTCTATTGCGAGAGTACATAGAGATGTTTGCATGGTCCCTGGGTGAACTCAAAGGAGTCAATCCTAGAGTCATAATGCATAACATTCCAATGAATCCTAATGCAACACCAATGAAGCAGTGACCTTACCCGATGAATCCAAAGCATGCTCATGCCATCAAAGAAGAGATCGATAAACTATTGAAGGCAAAATTCATCTATGAGATTTAGCATACATGGACTGGGTATCGCCCATCTTGATTGCCCTAAAACAAAACACAAAAATTCGAGTGTGCATGAACTACAAAAAATTCAATACCACGACTAGGAGAGACCATTATCCATTGCCCCACTACACAAAGCACATGCTCAAGAGAGTAGTGGAAAAATAAGCCTACAATTTCTTGGATGGCTTCTCAAGCTATAAACAAGTCTAGGATCACCTTGATGATAGACACAATACGATATTTTCCACAGAATGGGGCGTGTTTGCTTACATAGTCATGCCATTTGGGCTAACGCACCTGCCACCTTCCACCATCTAATGTGCAACATTTTCAAGGAATGCTTAGGTGAGAACTAGAGGTATTCATTGACGATCTATGCATACACTCTAGTTGGGCGAAACACCTAGATAAGCTCTGCATAGTCTTTGAACTGTGTAGATTATATAGTTTCTCTTTAAACCCCTTGAAGTGCCAATTTTGGGTAAAATGTGAATGTATCCTAGGGCATGTAGTGTCCAAGAATGGCATTGCCACTTACTTCTCCAAAATTAGGGTTATTGTCAACTTTCCACTACCAACAAATTATAAGGGAGTTCAATGCTTCCTTGGACACACAGGGTTGAATCAACGCATTGATTGCTAGACCACTTTACAAGTTACTGAGTGTATTTGAGTGGACCAAGGAGTGCCAACGTGCTTATGAGGATTTTTTGCCAAAAAAAAATTATCGTTGGGGCTATTTTGTGCCAGCCTGGTGAACACAATCTTGGCTATCTAGTGAGCTTTGCTAGCAAACAACTAACAAATATAGAAATGAACTACTCCACCATGGAGAGGAAAGGCATGGCCATGATATTTGATGTAAAGAAGTTTCGCCATTATCTTTTGGCTACACCTTTCACCTTCTTTGTGGACCATCAAGCTTTGCTTTATCTTGTAAACAAACCCTGCGCTACAGGATGCATAGCTAGATAGTTTCTTCTTCTTTTAGAGTTTGACTTTTCTATAGTAGTACGCAAGAAAAAGTAGCATTACATGGCCAACCACATGTTCTGGATACCCACGGGAGAAGCCACCAACAAATAAGGAATTATAGACAACCTATCTGATGTGCACTTTTTTAGCATGTCTAGTGAAAAAGACTTGTTCAGGGCAAAGTTAACACCATATTTGGCAAATGACATAGTCCAAATCTTAGAGCATAGATTACCTAAGAGACCTATCGACGAAAAGGCCAAGCTAAAGCGTCTTATCCTTAAGATTAAAACCTATTAATTGCTTGCCTTGGGACAGGATGAGTTATTATGAAGATGCGTGTGTGAGCAGGAAATGCATGATGTGCTAATCGAAGCACATGATGGAATCGCTAGAGGGCACATGCACTTCAATGGAGATACCACAACCCGGAAGGTGCTACAATCTCAACTGTGATAGCCCACCCTATTCCTGTGATGTTGCCAAATTTGTAAAACATTGTGACGAGTGCCAAAGGACCAAAGCCCCTATTTGTAAAGATAAGATGGAGTTGACTCCGATCATAGCACAACAACCCTTTGAAAAATGGAAAATTGACTTGATTGGGCCGATCATAGCACAACAAAATGGGCCGAAGCTCGAGCCACAAGGAAGAATGACACTAGGACTACAGCTAAGTTCCTTTGGGAGTAGGTGATCTCAATATTTGCCTGTCCCATTGAGCTAGTTAACAACCAAGGCATGAACTTCATTAATGAAGTGACTACTCATTTGATGTATCCACATTCCTCATCATCCATAGGAAGTCATCACCTTACTACCCTCAGGCCAACAGCCAGGCGGAATCCACAAACAAAATCCTAGTGAATGTCTGGACTAAGGTGGTCTATGCCTTGTGCAGCGGGTGGGATAACAAGCTCATGGTGGCACTATATGGGTCTATAGGATAGCCTACAAGATGGCAATGGGGAAAACACCCTTCAAGATGACCTATGGTATCGAAGCGATCCTACTAGTGGGTTTTTTCATTCCAAGCTTGAGAGCGGTAGTATAAGAGATATGGAATGGAAAGGAGGCATGGACAAAATACGTAGTAGAGCTAGAACATCTTTCTGAGACCCACCTCTTAGCTATCCATGTGCTAATCTATGAAAAAGCACGACATAAGAGTTAGTTTGACAAGCATGTCAAACAGCATGACTTTGAGCAAGGTTATGTCGTGTTCCAGTTCTCTGTGAAGGGCCATAAGTAGAAAATGAAGTACAGAGGATTAGGTCCTTTCAAAGTCTACACGAACCGACAATGTCGAGCTTGAGACCTTAGATGGCAAGGACATAGGCTTCTTCAATGGTAGCCACCTCAAGAATTACTATCCCCCAACCCATTTGTTGTGCATGAGCCACCAATGTTGCAATCACCTATCAACATGAGAATATCCACCATCATTGAAATCGAGGATCGAGATGAGGAAGCACTGGAACTTACTTACTTATGAGTCACAGTCACTACTCAAAAAATGTACACCTTTGATGTGCTCATTGATGAGGGAGCTGACTTCAACATCCTTACCCATGAGCATTGGACTCTCATTGGTCAGCTCCATAGCTACAACCCACTAACATGAAGGTCAACCAATTTGGGGAATAGGCCTATCCACTACTAGGAAAGTGTAAAGTTGCAGTCTCTATGGAGACCAAAAGCCTACCCATGTTCTATTTGCTACCTAACTCTAAGGCTACTATGGTAAGGAATCACTACCAGGACGCACATTTAAAAAGCAAACACATTGCAGTGTCAACTACAACACTTGCAGTGCATCCACCTAGTTGTTGGCACAGTGCACATAGTGATAGCTTTCAGCAAGGGGAGTGTGGCTCCATCTAAGCCCATAGAGCCGCTAGTACGGGAACCTAGTGCAAATTCTCAGGAGGGTGCTCACGACTCATCCCACCCCACAGGACAAACTAACCGCAACCCAAAGAAGACATGGCCCAAACCATTGAGCCACGGCTCAAATGGACACCTAAACAATAATCATGGCCACCTAAAAGCCAACCTGCACTAACCCATAATCCCCAAACATCACGGCCTAAGCCAAGGCAACAAAGTCAGCAATATAGAACCAAACGAATGACCAAGCGACGATGGGTGCCTAAAGCCCCGTTACATGCTCAAGGCTATTATGAAGGCAACAACTGGACTTGGTTGCCTAAGAACATGCGTGGCATCATGCGCATCCCTCAGTTGCCATCTCCAAAACCTTTGAAGCCATCTAGAACTAAGAAGTTGCCTAAACTAAAAGCCACCAAACCGATAGAGCCTCAAAGGTTCAATCAACCAAAACCGTAGCTTGCTACCCCTAAATCAATGCAAGCCAATACTCTCAGTGTCCCTAATGTTCTAAAAGCGAGAAGCAGTACAACCCATCAAAGCCCCTCACACAAGTCACTGATAAGCACTCTACTGACCAATCCACACACCAGGCATCAATTGCTGAGTTATCTAGCCCATTCAAACCCCAATCTCCCATAGGCCTTAGACCCTCCTATGAGCTTCAACCTATTCTCACATTGGTCTTCAATTTAGTCATAAACACAAGGGATAACTTGGTCACTTTCATTCGTCATTTGGATGCCACCTTCACTATGCTTGCTAAAAGCTACGAGTGGTTGGGGACTTAGGTCTCCTAGAAGAACCTTTGGCAACAACTGATGTGTGCATGCTCCCATGCACCTTACTAGGAAGAATCTAAATTCATGTTCATTAAAGTCCCTATGGTAGATGAGGAATTTATCGCCACTGAGATTTCTCAAGAGGAAGCTCGTAAATGAAGGTTGATTACCTCCTATAGCAAGAGCAAACTCTCTACCACAAGCCAAGAGCTAGAAGAACGTAAAAAGGAAACCATCACAGACTCTTCTTTTCTACACAAATGGTACACACTTTGCCTTCAATGGAAACAAGAGGGCTTCCCAATCATGACCAATGCCAAGCAGAGATGCACCATCAAAACCTTTGAGTATGGCCCTACTTATGTAGCTCCTACCTCCTTTAGAATATTGGTCATCACTTGCAATTGACCCTTAGAATATCATAACATGACCCACCCCTATTTAGATTGAATCCTTACAGAGGAAGAGCTACACATCACTAGTAGGATCAACTCTGATGACTTCCTAACTTATGTCCTGACCTACATTACCCATGTAGACATTTGACCTCATGACATGGACTGACATGCTCACCTATAATATAACCCACACTTTTACACTTGGCTCATGCAAAAGTGAAGCACTGCAACATGCGCTTAACACCCTTAACCCTTCATCCTCCAATCCTAGGAAGGATTCACATCATTCCTGGGGGAGAGGGGGTAAGTTGAAAAAGAAGACATGTCTTAAAAGCTCAACTGAATTTAAAAAACTAACTTCAGGAATGGTTGTTGGAATGCATGGACTTCTTGAAGAAAAATTTTCATTCTAGGATTAAGTGTTTCACATTTCCATAGCTTGAATTTAGTATCTATGTATCTTGTTGTAAGGAGTTGTCTCAAGAAAACTAATGATGAGCTATAATTTCATAACAAGAATCCGACATGGCAAGTCAAGACAAAGACGGCAAGCTTCTGTTCATGGAAAAAGAGCAGGTGAAGTACGGCCTAATGGTGGCCAAAATAAGGACATTCAACCATTTCAAGTTCAGGAACATCATGAACTTGGAAGACATGGTCATGGAAGAACATGCTACTGTGAAGTCGATTGTCGACCAATGCAACCTGAGTAACTACGTAGAGAAGGTCGGACAAATCGTGGATTACAACAAGTGTGCAGAATTCCTATGAACCTTTGATGCTAATAAGAACCACGGCACTATAACGATGAGACAAGGAGAAGAAATCAGTAGGGTCAAAGTTGAGTTGAGCCCTGAAAATTTGGTAGAAAGAGCACTATGATTGATCAACAAAATCAAGAGGTAGCCTAAAAGGGATGTCTACATCATGCTAGGAATGGACAAGGCCCTAGTTCGCATCAATAATGAGGTTAGCATAGCTAACATCCCAAAACCTGAGGTCATGTTGCATGTAAAGACAATCCATACTCTATTCTCTAGTCAGAGGTATAATGCCTTAATTAGCAATATTGGAGTATCATTGCTGGAGAGTCTCGCAGCTAGATCCTTAGGCAAGGTAAATTGGAACAGCTATGTACAGAAGACCATTGAAGCTTAAGCAAAGGCGCCAGCCACACACGCAAGACCAGCAAGCGAGGAGTCCCCAACTTCCATAGCGGGGAAGGCAAGAAAGAGACCATAGGGCAAGGCCTCCAACATAGGATTTGGAGGTGTCCTCACCACAATCTTTTAGGAGGCCATTGGTGGAGACCTAGAAAAGCTTGAGGTGGTGGAAGAGACTCTAGAGCACTCCCCTACCCGTGAATCACTAGCCTATTTGCCATTACAGTTTCAAACTCCCATCTCCTTCTCCACAAGAAATCTAGGAGACAAGGAAGTAGCAAGGGTGCAAAGAGAAGAGGTCGAGCAAGTTGCAAGAAAGAGAAATCAACTAGAAGAGTCAAAGAAGTTGGAAGATGAGTGAAGAAAGAAGCAAGAGGAAGAGAACAAGCGGCTCAAGAAGATTGAAGAGGAATCGCAATAAGTAAAGGAGAAAAGAAACAGGAAGCAGCTATAGGAGGAGGAGAGGTTGAAAAAAGAAGATGAAGAGCAACTAGCCTTGGCCATGAGGCTGTCAATTGAGGAGGCCTCCCACCCTCGAGATCCAATTGAGAGAATCCAGAGAGAAGAACCAGGTTCAATCATCTTCGTAGAAGAGAGGGGTCAAGAATCCATTGTGTCAGGCAAGGGGAAGGCCCCGCTGCACCCACTACTTCCAAGCTTGACTATCACACACCTGCCACGCCACTCAAGAGAACTCAAGATTCCAAGTGGACCAAAGCAATGTGGTTGTGTGGGTGCAGTACTTGATGAGCTTGAAGAAGCTAGGCTTAGTGCCCAGTGGTGGAGAACCTGGGTTAGGGACAAAGAGGCCACTTGCAAGGGGGACAGTGAATCAACGAAGGAGCCCAAGAAACCCAAGGTGGACACATCGACAACATCCATGCCACTAACCTTGCCACCAATAGCTCAATATGAAAAATATGTACAGGAGCTCCAAGGATAGCTGGAAAAGATGAAAGAGGAAAGAAAGGCTGCCATAGCAGAGATGGAGATTGAAAAAGAGATGTTCATTTCCTATCAACTCTAAAATACTAAACAAGTGACTATATATTAGAGGTAGCTGAATGACCTGAAGAAAGAACTAGAAGCAAAGAAGGAGGTGGAGCTAAGAAAAGAGGAAGAAAGCAGACAAGAACTCTAGTTAGGGTAGGCCAAGAAGCTCTCGTTGGAGAAGATATAGGAAGAAACCAGCTTGGGGATAGATTTTGCAAGCCTCCTACAAGGACAAAAGGAGATGGAAGAGGTCTTAGAGCAATTGAAAAAAACTGTGGATAGCTCATAGAGGAGCTGAAAAAAGTAAAGACTCAAGCCCATGCATAATACCGCAAAGAGAAATGCCAAAAAGAACTACTACTCAAGGATTTGCAAGAGGTTAAGGCCCAAAAGGATAAGGTTGCTAAAGGGGCAGAGAATTGACTGCTCGAGACTCTCCAAGTGTAGGAGAGACTACAAAAAGAGTTGGCATGCCATAAAAAGGACAAAGAAAAAAAGATTGACACCTAGAAAGAGTAGGAACAAGTGATGACGATGCCCTCAAGAGAAATGGATGACAATCAAGGAAGGATGGAGGAGAAGGCCAAAGCTTCGGAGGAGAAAAATATTGGAAGGGTCAAAGACTTGGAAAAATGCCTCGTACTAGTAGAAAGCGGAAGGATCATGGCACAGGCAAGGGCCGAGGTAGCAAAGGCAGGGTTAGAAGTCCAACAACAGGCCTTCCTAACCACAGTGCTTCACATGACTCAAGCACAAGATTAGGACAACATAGAAGGCCTAAAGAAGAGGCTAGAAATCACATGAAGAGACACCCCCAAAACCACCTCAATCCCAAGCCTAGAGCAACAAAGACAAATTCTATTGTAGATATGGCTCTCTAATGAAGAATAGCAGGAACGACTGACCACCACCACCCAAGTAGAACCACCAAAGGAGGAAGTCCTAGATTGGAAACAACTCAATGACCCCGAAGGGCAAGTTGTGGAATAGAGCCCGTCGCTACCTACATCAACAGAAGTAGAAGGCCAAGAAGAAGATCCGACCATTGCAAAAAGAAACATCGAGGCCAAAAGAAAATGCAGAGATCTGGTTGATTTCACAATGAGAAAATTTAATGTCAAGCCACAAGACATGCCTAAAGTCTAGATGTTGCAACTCAAGGAACAACTGCCAATCAATTGGGTATTGGAAGTAAACTATTAGTAGCAACGGGAAAAGGGGGGCACAACTTTCGAATTTGATTTCTTCTACCGTGCTGCCCTAAATTGAGTGATACCCCCTCCAATGGTTGAAGGAGCCATCTAGGTCACAAAGAGGCTAGGAAAGTGATGGCTAGAGGAGAGGGCAAGGAAACCACACTATGGAGAAGAGAGAATGCTCGGTCTAGGAGGACAAGGTCACAGATGAGCCTAGAAAGGTCAAAGGTTATGAAGCCCAACCTAAATGGCACCAAAGAATCTCAGGCAACAATTTTGAGGCATGGATGGCTTTTTGCAACTCCCTACTATATGAAAGGGATGACCCCACCTACATGGCTTATCCAAGGTGCCATAGTGTGGATTTTGACCAAGGGAAGCATGGCAAGTACGACTTCCCTTTGATCTATAATGTCAACACATCCAGCCCTAAAGAGTGCCTCGTTTCAAGATCTCAAGATCTCTAGCCTTCCATCACCACTTTCTAGACAAGTTCATAGCATGTCGGCTGAACCCCGCCTTCCTTACCACCTATAATTACCTCCGCCTCTTACAAATCCTATTAATACAAAAGCCAGTACCACAAGAAGAGTGCTTGCCACCACTCTATTTTGACATCAATGTAGGGATAGATAGCTATGCAATGACCCGCCTAATGTTAAGGGCCGCTCTCTTACCAAATTTTGCATGAGTCTCTTAGAATATATGAGTGATAGTGAGTTCTCGAAATGCAACCATCCCTTCCTCTCTACTACCCCACTCAATGTAAGGATTAATCAGAAGGGCTATATGCTAAGCCCTACATTCCATAAATCCCTTAGGCCCATGCCGCACGTGAAGCTCCTAAAGAGCATGAGGAGGACATCTAGCTTGTCTCCTCCTACTTGTACCAAAAAGAAAAGGAAAAGAAGGGAAGAAAAAAAAAGGAAAAAGAAAAGAGGAACTAAAGAAAAAGAGAAAGAATGAATAAATTTCACTATAACATCAGAGTGCCACAACCATTGCACCTAGTGGTCCTCAAGCTAGGTGTGTCCCTAGTGGCCTTGGTTGGCTAGCTCCATGCCTAACCCCCTAGCACTTTTGTTCGCCCACTCTACACTTAGGGCTCATCAAGGGTAGGACACACCTAGAGAGGTCACACGCCTATGGTTAGACATGTCTCCCTACGCTACTCCCACCCCACCTTCCCTCTCCACGAATTGCGTCCTCAAGTGTGGGACAACACCACAGGCCAACCCAATTCCCAGTTCTACTGGCACACACACAATACACTACATGGCAAGGTAGACACACCCCCTAGGTAGTGCGCCTTCTTTTCGTTCTCAAGTGAATTCGACCAACCATGACAACCCACCATCAACTTCGGAGGCCCTCTCACCCACTCAATCCACTTTCAACCTCCACAACCTCAACTATTTTGATATGCTTCTTCTCCACGTCCAATCCCCGTGAGGCCTCATCATTGATCTCCATGACAACCCTTCAACCACCCAAGCTTTCATCAACAAAGCCCACAAGTGCCATGGGATCGGCACTCAACTAGGAGGGGGGTAATGTTAACCCCAATGCAAGAAATGCAAAAAGTAAAAAGAAGGAAGCAAAAGAAAATTTAAAACACAGGGCAAAGTCGAAAAAGGCATCCCGTCCATTGTCGCGCTGACAACAAAAATAAGAGGGAAAAGGGCCAAAAGCGCAAAAACAGCTTAAAAACCCAAGGCAAGTACAAAAATGGAAGAGGCGCATATCAATATACAAAGGCACCCCTAAATCTTTGTAAAAGAGTGATAGGCTCCTTCTTATGGAATTTGTAAAGGGTAAATGGGGGCATGAGTGAAGCCGCAATGTAAATAAAAGGGAATAGGAAAAGAGGACCAAGGCTACAATGGTTGGTCATGTAAAAAAGGGGGCATTAGGGCATGTATAAAAGCCAAAAAGTGAATAGAGAAGCTCATTCTTGTGTGTGGAAAAAACTAGCTCTCCTCTTGTCTTCTTCTTCTTCTTGCTTGTTGGAGCTTGTGCTTGAGAGAGTGTGTGTGAGGAAGTGAGGAAGTGAGTGTGTGAGGGTGAGGGATTGTGGTGGAGAAGCTCTCCATCTTCTCTTCTTCTTCTTCTTCTTCTCTTCCCTTCTCTTGTCTCACACATGGAAATGGATCGTGAAGCTTGGAGCTTGAAGATCGAGTTTTCTTGATCTTGCACCTTGGATCATGGAGCTACCAAAGTTCTTAAGGGAGGAGGCAACCAAATCGAGCATGGAGATAAGCTCATTACACTCATAGGTGTAAGAGCGTGTATGGCTATGTGAGAGGTAGCCATTACACTTGGCTTAAAATGCTTGAGGTAATAAGTTGTCTGTGGGTCTTGGC